>NC_052101.1:98763881-99382745 GCF_015852505.1 Tachyglossus aculeatus | reverse complement strand
CATGAGCAATGTCATGCAACAGGTCGGTAGCATGCTAGGACAGAACCCAGGAGTCCTGACTTCCAGGCCTACAGTCTTTCCACTAGGCCGCAGACTACAATGGCTGCCAAGACAATTTCCCGCTGGATCGTAGTGCTATGTAACAGCATCAACACCGTGCTGCAGTCACTTCGGCCATAAATGGGCTGCATGTAAAAAAAAAAAAAAAACCAACAAAAAACAACGCTCCTGTATATTTTGTGATGTGCTGCTTCCAGCAGCAGGAACACACTTGGCAGGGATGAGAGAGTGTGAGTGGAACTGATCAAGCCACTATCATTATAATCATCATTATAATCAATCGAGAGTCCTGAAGGCTCAGGACAAAGGGTCGTGCATCATTTTCGATAGGCGATCTCAACCTAAATATGCACTTTGTTCTCCTGTAACATAGGAGTGGATGTTTTTGAAGGAAGATAACCTACTCGTCGTACATTGTTCTTGTCTCTCTTGATACCATCCTCTAGCTCATGCTCTCCCTTTCTGCTGGCAATGACCTTTCCCTTCACAACTGGCGGACTATTGCTCTCCCCAACTTCAAGGTCCGTCTGAAATCATATGGTCTCCCAGAGTCCTTCCCTGATAGGTCTCATTTCCACTCTGTATTTCCCTCAGCACTGCTGCTTCAGCACTTTCACCAGTGAAATGTGCAATCCTCTAGACTATAAGCTCTTTGTGGGCAGGGTTGGTGTCTACCAATTCTATTGTATTCTCCCAAACTCTTAGTATAGGGCTTAATACATACCATTGATAGATTAATGTGCACAACCCTTTCTTCCTACACCTTATCTTCTTGCACCAACTTGCGGATTGTGCCACAGCCAAATAGCCTCATGTTTTCATGTTGTGGGAAAATGTTTACTAAATCTTCATTCGTGTTATATCTAACTGGTGTAATGAGAACACATGTTATCACAGAACAGTGAGTGTATGTGTGTGTGTATATGTGTACAAATATATATGGATTCTGTGGAATTTACAGCTTTTGATCTGAAGAAAAAAGCCCCTCACAACTGTGTTAGCTGGCTTTTAAGTGCATATACATTCATCCTTCATTTTCAAAGATGGCAGTGGAATAAAACACTTCATATTTAATTTTAACACCTTTCCTTTGCAAGCTCAATTGCCCTTCTCATTCATCTGCTTTAGTATTGCTGAAGTTCTTCATGTCAGCCTCTTGGAATCTGCTTCAGTAGAATTTACATTACAATAAAGTTCTATTTTTAAGTTTTATGGTTAATCATAAATATTTGCTTCAAACTAAGACTGTAGAAAGGAATGAGGGTGGAATTTTGCCCCCAAAATGATTCTCACATGTGAATAAGAATAAGAAAAGAAATAATTTCTAGGGCACTCATAATTTGGGGGAAAGCCAGAAGTAGATATGATTTTGAAACTTAGGGATTTGTATTTTACAGAAATCCATTGGCATAGCCAGGGACCGCTAAGGTTTCTTTCCCATTTCATTGAACACAATAGTGGAATGACTGAAAATGCAGAGAGAGTTCTCCATTGAATTTAATAAACAAGTTGGACACAGCTGGAAATTCCTTTCACTGGAGCATGTATTTCATTGGAGCAACTTTCTGCCCTGATCACTGTTGTGATCATCATCATCAATCGTATTTATTGAGCGCTTACTGTGTGCAGAGCACTGTACTAAGCGCTTGGGAAGTACAAGTTGGCAACATATAGAGACAGTCCCTACCCAACAGTGGGCTCACAGTCTAAAAGGGGGAGACAGAGAACAAAACCAAATATACTAACAAAATAAAATAAGTAGAATAGATATGTACAAGTAAAATAAATAAATAAATAGAGTAATAAATATGTACAAACATATATACATATATACAGGTGCTGTGGGGAAGGGAAGGAGGTAAGATGGGGGGATGGAGAGGCGGATGGGGGGAGAGGAAGGATCAATGTTCCCGCTCATAGTAGTAGTGTTAGTAGTAGTAGTTAGCAGTAGTAGTGCTACTACTCACCGTACCTTGTTCTCGCCTGTCCCGCCATCGGCCCCCGGCCCACGTCATCCCCCGGGCCTGGAATGCCCTCCCTCTGCCCATCCACCAAGCTAGCTCTCTTCCTCCCTTCAAGGCCCTATTGAGAGCTCACCTCCTCCAAGAGGCCTTCCCAGACTGAGCCCCTTCCTTCCTCTCCCCCTCGTCCCCCTCTCCATCCCCCCCTTCTTACCTCCTTCCCTTCCCCACAGCACCTGTATATATGTATATATGTTTGTACATATTTATTACTCTATTTTACTTGTACATATCTATTCTATTTATTTTATTTTGTTATTATGTTTGGTTTTGTTCTCTGTCTTCCCCTTTTAGACTGTGAGCCCACTGTTGGGTAGGGACTGTCTCTATATGTTGCCAATTTGTACTTCCCAAGCGCTTAGTACAGTGCTCTGCACATAGTAAGCGCTCAATAAATACGATTGATGATGATGATAGTAGTGCCTTTGACACTGTGGACCACCCCCTTCTCCTCAACACGCTATCCAACCTTGGCTTCACAGACTCTGTCCTCTCCTGGTTCTCTTATCTCTCCAGCCATTCATTCTCAGTCTCTTTTGTGGGCTTCTCCTCCCCCACCCATCCCCTTAATGTAGGGGTTCCTCAAGGGTCAGTTCTTGGTCCCCTTCTGTTCTCTACACTCACTCCCTTGGTGAACTCATTCACTCTCATGGCTTCAGCTATCATCTCTACGCGGATGACACCCAAATCTACATCTCTGCCCCTGCTCTCTCTCCCTCCCTCCAGGCTCGTATCTCCTCCTGCCTTCAGGACATCTCCATCTGGATGTCTGCCCGCCACCTGAAACTCAACATGTCCAAGACTGAACTCCTTGTCTTCCCTCCCAAACCCTGCCCTCTCCCTGACTTTCCCATCACTGTTGACGGCACTACCATCCTTCCCGTCTCACAAGCCCGCAACCTTGGGGTCATCCTCAACTCTGCTCTCTCGTTCACCCTCACAACGAATTTGTTACCAAAACCTGCCGATCTCACCCTGTAACATCACCAAGATCCGCCCTTTCCTCTCCATCCAAACAGCTACCCTGCTGGCTCAATCTCTCATCCTATCCCGACTGGATTACTGTATCAGCCTCCTCTTTGATCTCCCATCCCCCTGTCTCTCCCCACTTCAATCTATACTTCACGCTGCTGCCTGGATCATCTTTGTGCAGAAACTCTCTGGGCATGTTACTCCCCTCCTCAAAAATCTCCAGTGGCTACCAATCAACCTACGCATCAGGCAAAAACTCCTCACTCTCGGCTTCAAGGCTCTCCATCACCTCGCCCCCTCCTACCTCACCTTCCTTCTCTCCTTCTACAGCCCAGCCCACACCCTCCGCTCCTCTGCCGCTAACCTCCTCACTGTGCCTCATTCTCGCCTGTCCCGCCGTCGACCCCCACCCCACATCCTCCCCCTGGCCTGGAATGCCCTCCTTCCACACATCCACCAAGCTAGCTCTCTTCCTCCCTTCAAAGCCCTACTGAGAGCTCACCTCCTCCAGGAGGCCTTCCCAGACTAAGCCCCCTCCTTCCTCTCCCCCTTGCCACCTCCCCGCCCCACCTCCTTCCCCTCCCCACAGCACCTGTATATATGTTTGTACAGATTTATTACTCTATTTTACTTGTACATATTTACTATTCTATTTTATTTTGTTAATATGTTTTGTTTTGTTGTCTGTCTCCCCCTTCTAGACTGGGAGCCCGCTGTTGGGTAGGGACCGTCTCTATATGTTTCCAACTTGTACTTCCCAAGTGCTTAGTACAATGCTCTGCACACAGTAAGCGCTCAATAAATATGATTGAATGAATGAATAGTGTTAGTAGTACTAGTTGTAGCAGCATTTATGTATTTGGTGCGGTGGACTGTCCTTGGTGCTGGGGAAGTACAGAATAAAGAAGTGGCATGTTCCCTACCCACAAGTAACTTGCATTCTAGCCAGAGAGCCAACCATAAAAATATTTTCAACACTGTCAGAGTAAATGTATTGGAGCAGGCGTATATTCATGAGTGTGTGAGAAGATGCAAATGAGTTCATTAGTGTTTGATCAATCAATCAGTTGTATTTATTGAGCACTTTCTGTGTGCAGAGCTCTATACTAAGCAATTGTAGATGGCAGAAGATGGTAGAAGGGCTGATATGGCTCAGGGTGCTGGAGTATACCATATTTTGGGTGGGAAGACTGGAAATTTCAGAGAGCGTTCTACAGTCATCATTTCAGGCTGAGGTGGTTGTGTCAGAATAGGCAGATTAGCACCCATCCTCTCTGACATTTGTTACTGGTATTTTCATGCACAAATTTCAGAAATTTATTTTTTTTTAAAGTAATAACATCTTGTCTGGAAATGCTTTTTTTTGGTTGTGTTAAAATGTAATAGCAAAGATTAAAGGGTTGAGTTGCCTCAGAAAGCACTTTTGGGTGTTTTTTTTGGTGAAAATAGGAAGTATGCCATAATAATGGAAATTGTTCCAATCCATCAGAATGAAAAAAGAAAGAAAAGAAGCGGTGATTTTTTTTTTCACTTTTGTGGAATTTACAGCTCTTGGTTTGAAGAAAAAAATTAGTTGGATTTTAAAGTAAACCAGGTCTAGGGCAATTGATATGGGGTCATCTATTGTTGTAAGAGCATAGATTTAAACTCCAAATATGAAGTGATTTCAATATATGATACCTGTTTCACAGGCAGTTTGAAAATATACAAATGGATAGGCTTTCCATGAAGCCTTTAGTTATTTCCACATTCTAGCAATTACAGAGATTCTGTTGAAATTAGTAATGATATGCAAGGAAAGAGGTACATAGGTGTGTGGGGTGGTTAGATTTATGTCAACATTTTAAAGATTCAAGGAAGCTTTGGTTTGTGTTTGAACGGGATTCTTTCTATATGACATTGTTGAACTGGAAATGCTTGATAATAATTTTAAACCATACAATGAGGTTTTAAATAACACATGAACAAAATACGCAACACAACACACAACACATACACACACACACGCGCACACACACACACACACACACACACAAATCCAAGCCACCACCCAGTTCATAATTCTAAGTAGAAAAGGTTTATCAGATGGAGTTGTCTTGAGTGCTGTGGTGGGAGGAGATTCTGGCAGTCCTTATCTAAGTTTCTTTGTTCAAGTTAAGTACTCAATGTGTGTCAGGAACCAAGCCAGGATATCTCTGAATCTCACTGTGTCAGAAAGGCTGCTTTCCTGAGACCCAACCTTCTGGCTCCCGGGGTCAGGAAGTAGCTGAAGAGAGTAACTCACTGGACTTTCTCCCTTGGGTGAGGAATCCTCAGCTAAAGTCTTCGGTGTAGCAACCACCCCACCTAAATATGCTTCTTTTGATTTTCTTGGTTTACCATCTATATTGATGATAATCATAATCCCTATGATTCTTATTTTTGTTAAGCACTAGGAGAAGCAGCGTGGCTCAGCAGAAAGAGCCCGGGCTTGGGAGCCAGAGGCCATGGGTTCTAATCCCGGCTCCGCCACTTGTCAGCTGTGTGCCTTTGGGCAAGTCACTTAACTTCTCTGGGCCTCAGTTTCCTCATCTGTAAAATGGGGATTAAGACTGTAAGCCCCACGAGGGACAACCTGATCATCTTGTATTCCCCCCCCAGCGCTTAGAACAGTGCTTGGCACATAGCGCTTAACAAACGCCATCATTAATTAATTTTGTGTGGCATTGTTCTAAGATCTGGGGTAGATATCAGTTATTCAGGTTGGACAGTTCCTATCCCACATGGGTCTCACTGTCTAAAGTAAAAGGAATAACAAACGTTGACTCCCCATTGTACTTTCCAAGCGCTTAGTACAATGCTCTGCACACACTAAGCACCCAATAAATCTGATTGAATGAATTTTATAGATGAGGAAACTGAAGCACAAAGAAGTTAAGTGACTTGTCCAAGGTTCCACAGCAGACTAGTGGTAGAGCCGGGGTTAGAACCCAGGTCCTCTGACTCCCAAGCCTGTGCTCTTTCCACTAGTCCATGCTGATCTCTGGGAATCTGCATCAGCCTCCTTGCTGATCTTTGTCCCCACTGTCTCCCCCAACTTCAGTCCTAATTTTACTCTGCTGCCCAGATCATTTTTCTACAGACTGTTCAGTCCATATTTCCCCACTCCTCAAGAACCTCCAGTAGTTGCTCATCCACCTCCACTTCAAACAGAAACTCCTTACCATCAGCTTTAAAGCACTCAGTCACCTTGCCCGCTTCTGCCTCACCTCACTGATTTCCTACTACAACTCAGCTCACATGCTTTTCTCCTCTAATGCCAACCTACTCACTAAGCCCTCATGTCTCCTTTCACTTCTGCATTGCCCTGGCACATGGATTTGCACCCTTCATTCATCCCACCCTCAACCCCGCAGCAGTTATGTACATATCCGTTAATCATTTATATTAATGTCTGTATCCCCCTGTAGACTGTAAGCTTCTTGTGAGGTAGGGAAAGTGTCTACCAACTCTGTTACCTTGGACTCTCCCAAATGCTAAGTACAGTGCTGTACACACTGTAAGCGCTTATATATGATTGATTGAATCTCTCAGACCCAATGGTGGCAAAGCCAAGAGTAGAGAGTGGAATTACAAGTAGACACCCAGCTATCTGTTCATCTCAAATTGTAGCTCTGGGGTTTGTATTCCAGTTTGAGGAAACATATTTGCCCCTGAAATAATGGCAGGTTTTTATATCAAATTTAAAACACAGATCTAGTTTGGAATCTTTGCAAATTCCATTGGTACAAAAGTACCAAAGACATTTCAGTGTCTATTCGATCTGCTTATTTCAGGTTTATGTGATAAGATCAGTCAAAAAGCTAGATTTTGATAATAATGGTATTTAAGCGCTTACTATATGCCAAGCATTGTTCTAAGTGCTGGAAGCTCCTTGTAGGCAGGGCACATGTATACCAACTCTGTTGTACTCTCCCAAGGCTTTGTAAAGTGCTTTGGCACACAGTAAACACTCTATAAATGCCACTCACTCATTCATTGATTAAAAAGCCTCCTCCATCACTGAAAAGGTTTTATAAACCTACATTTGGACAAATTTTAATGTATTATAGATAACAATTGGAAATGAGGAATTGAAAACAGTGAAATATATCATACTGTGGGATCTTGTTTAAACCCGGGCTGGAGGTCCAAAGAAAATCAAAACACTTAAGCGCTTAGTACAGTGCTCTGCACACAGTAAGCACTCAATAAATATGATTGAATGCAAAACACATGGCCTCAACAAGACCACCATATATGAGCAAAAATAATCAACCTGATTAGCAGGAGCACCATCCTGTCATTTGGAGCATGGAGGTTAACTTGAGGGTGGTGCTATGGGGGTGGGGCTTTTGGGGACAGTACATCGATGAGGGGCAAGGGAAGGAATGGAGGAGAAAGGGAAGGAGAGAAAAAGAGAGTAGCAGGGGTGGGGGCCAGCAGTGACTATGAGTGCTTCATCTCACCCCTCCCTGGAGCCCTGTGAGAATGAGCCTTCAACCCACCAGTCTGCCTCATCCCTTTAAATCCACCCAGGTAGCCTGAGGGATTGACCAAGGATGGGATGGGGTCAGAGCTCCGGGGCTACTGTGGTGGCAGCAAACACCTTAAGGGAATGGATAGACACTGCTGCTTTTGGGTCAGGAATCACCAACCGCAGCCGCAGAAATGACCCAGCTTCATTTCTGCGGCTGCTGGCCGAACAGGAGCAGTGCTTGTGCAGACTCAAGGGGTGTGCACCACCACCATGGCAACGTTAGAGCTGCGACCCCCAGATAGACTTCAGGATGTCCTCCAGTCTGCCTGAATATATTGGGCTGAGTCACGGTGGGCAGACTGCCCCTTCTCACAGGGCGGAAGCCAGGGAAACGGCTTGTGCCCGGCTCCTAGTATCCTGGGAGAAGCAGAAATTGCAGTGGCATCTCCCTTAATCAATTACTCATATTTATTGAGTGCTTACTGTGTTCAGAGGACTGTACAAAGTGCTTGGGAGAGTACAAATATAACAGAGTTGGAAGACGCATTCCCTGCCCTCAACTAGCTTACAATCTCCAGTGCCTCCTCCTGGTAAGGGGCAAGATGGAAAGCTGCCATCTTAGCTCTACCTCATGTCCCTCTCTGGCTCCAAGTGGGTGAAGCAGGCTAGCTGTGGCTACCTGTGTTGCCCAAAAAACTGTAGAGGAAGTTAATGTCCAATGGAATGGTAACCCTTTGGGGTGATTGGCCCCTTCGCCCCTGCGGAGTCAGCACCTATGCTACTTTGTGGCCTGGCCCTGGGCTTTCCTACTAGAAGTGGGAGGAAGGGGGTGGGGATGCCGTCACTTCTCCCTAAGAACCTCATTTCCTCCCTTATTTCTAGTTCCAACTCATTTCTGAGCGCAGTAGCTCAGGAGGAGCATCTCTATGGGGATGTTTGGGACCTTTGTCCCCATGCTTCCCACCTGTGAAGGTGAAGCCAACTGCCTTTCTTCCACAACTTTTTGGACTGCCTAGCCCTCCGCTCCTTCCACTCTGCCCACTCTTATCCATGCCAGATCTCTGACAAGTAGACTTGTTTGTTCTGAGCAGGGCTAAAAAGTGCTGAGTACTTCTGATTGGGTTGGAGGAATGTAAAAAAATTCCCCCTTTGGCTCTTCCTGATGCATTTGTTCTTCAAATCCTGCTTGACTTGTCTACCCCCACAGTTTCCCCATGAAAGAGGCAAACATTGGCACCCACATCGTGCCAGTGTTTTTCTTCCCTTTTGAGACATACTCCAGGGTCCAATTCAGCTCTGAGCTCCTTACTCATGATTCTGTTCCAAAGCAAATTCCAGGCAACCCTGCAGATATAAACAGGGAGACCATTTTGAATCATTAGAAATCCTAGTTGTGATGCTATGACTATACAGATTGTTCAAACTGAATTGATAACCAGCATGGGTTTTTAAACAGAGATCATTGACATCTTTCAGTTTTCACTTCCTAACAGACTTGTTACAATCCCCCTATCAAATTGTCTATAAGCTAATTGAAATTGGAGAAGGAAGGTACTGACTAGGTAAAACAGTTCTTTGATATGGGCTGTGACTGGAACCTGAATCCTGCAAAATGGATCACAACGTCTTCAGTGAATATGGAAAATTACCTTATTATCCCTTTCCTCTAACATTCAGAATCTCTTTGCAGGTGTAGAGAAATATGAAGCCAAGCAGAAGCAATCAATGTGAGCTTGGTTATTGCCAGAGCTAAAAAAGAGTCCAGTTTCCACCTTTCCCCTTTCTTTCCCAGGCCATACTATTTTAATAAAAGGCTAAAATGCAGTTAACAATAGGAAATTAAAACCAAAATTCTCCCTTTTTTCTGATATATTAGCATATTTCAGGATTTATATTTGTAATTTTGGTATTAACGTTACCTTATCCATCAAATTATTCTAAGGCTTTGTGAAAGCACTGAGTAATTAAAATTCCTCAGCAAAACTGGTTTCAATTCTTACATGAATATTCTACATGCATCACAAAAAGCAGTTGTCTTTACAGGCCTAAGGGAATATTCATTGCTTCATTGTGAATATCTGCTATTCGAAGAGAATCTCCAACTCTGCAATCAATACGAGTTTATGACATGATCCATGCAATTTTGACATCAGAACAACCTTTATGGGCCATTAAAGTATTCTTAAATGGTATCACTTTCTGAAATTTGAAAACCAAACATTTTTATTTAAATCCTGAATAACAGTAAAAAAGAGGTGGAGCAGTGCACATCTCTCCATTTCCCTGGCTAACATTGTGAGCTTGAGAGAAGATGAAGTGTCTATGAAATGCAGTGGCAGCACAATGTGGTTGCTCAAGCTATTCCAAGCTATAATTTAGATTTGCTTATTTTTAATATTCCCTCCTGTCACCAAAGGAGGTGAATGCAGGCCAAGGGATGAATATGCTGGATTTGAACACTGTCCACCACAAACCCACATATTTTACCTTTCAGATTTTACAGAGTGATTTCCTTAAGTGTTTAATCAGTTTGTGTCCATAGATAGACCTTTGGGACTCCATTTATTTCCTCATGCACTGTGTCTCTTAATTGTCTGGCTCTCGAGGATGCGCATTTTTCCTAAAATTTGTATGATGCTTTTCTGGGATTTTTTTATGGTATTTGTTACGGACTTACTATGTGTCAAACACTCTTCTAAGTGCTGGGGTAGATACAAGTTAATTAGGTTGGACACAGTCCCTGTCCCCCATGGGGCTCATAGTCTAAATATGAAGGAGAACAGCAGTACTGAGACACAGAGAGGTTAAGTCACTTGCCCAAGGTCACATAGCAAGCAGTTGGCAGAACTGGGATTATAACCTAGGACCTCTGACTCCCAGGGCCATGCTCTTTCCACTAGGCTAAACTGCTTCCCGTAATTACTATATTAAACCCATTGTTCTCTTTTCCTAAGTTTCCTCAGCTTCCTCCTTCTACCGTAACAAGGTAGAAGGACATGAGTTGGGTGTTTGCTTGCCCTTTGAGCCTAAGTGACACAGTAGTGATAGTCTAACTGCCCCATTAAGTCTTGCACCTCATCAGCAGGCCTGGGAACAAGACCAACAGAGAAAGAAACCACTTGGAATTACCCTTTTCCCCCGAATATTTTATACAGGTCACCAAATAGGCTTCTCTTCCATGATGGCAAAAAGTCTCTATCCTTTTATTTACATCATGCCATGATGCATTCCCAATTAGGTGAGATATTGCCACTGCCCATTGTATCATCTCTTTCAGCAGCCCCTGGTAATGACATTCACCAGTTTGGAAATGGACATGAAAATATTATGCAAATGAGAAAAAAATTAAATGCATGGTGGGAGATGGTAATTGGTCACTTGGAATGTGGTCTAAAATATTGAGTTTTTCTCTTGAGATTCCCTTAACCACCAAGAATCAATCTATCCTGTAACAGAGCACTCTAAACACTCTTCCACTAGCTTGCTGTGGGCAGGGAATACGTCTGTTAAATTGTTGTGTTGTATTCTCCCAAGTACTTACTACAGTGCCCTGCACACAGTAAATGCTCAATCAATATGGTATGATCAACAGTGAACAAGGGAGGTAACCCCCAGCCAGGCTCTTAGCTATTTTAGCAGTGTCTGGATTTTACTTGCAGAGTTTCAAACCATGAGCTATTTCTCCTTGGAAAACAAAAATCTGAATTTTCCAGACTATAGAGAGTGTCATGGCTGTGTACTTGATCATATTTCCAATTATGTTAAGCCTCAAGCAACTCATAAGATTTTAGCTGGTGACCAGGAGATGAATGGCTCCATTATCACTTTATCAATTATTTGTTCATTCAATTTATTAGAGATTACACCCAGCAATAGTGATCACCATTTCTTTAACAAAATATCTAAATGCTGACCAATTGGAATAATATTTGAAGAATGACTTGTCTGTGTGTTGTTTTTCTATTTATTTTCCCTAGAATGAACCATCGAAGGTATTTAGTCTTTGGCATGTATCATAGAAGCCTGCCTACACTTGCAGGGACATAGCAAATTTAAATAATCCCTTTACTTTAAAAGAGACCTACCAATTACCTAAAACAAACAAATAAATGGACAATTTGTCCTCATTCTCCCAGAATAAAGTAGTATATATCAGATATAAAGTGTCATATACCCCATGTACAATTATTTTTAAATTGTAATATGGAATATGAATGCTGTTTAAAATCGTTTTTAGTGGTATTTGTTGAGTACTTGCCAAGTGCCAGGCACTGAACTGGGGTAGATACAAGCTAAGCAGGTTGGACACAGTCCATGTCCCACATGGAGCTCACAGTCTTAATCCCCATTTTGCAGATGAGTAACTGAGGTACAGAAAGGTGAAGTGACTTGCCTAAGGTCACACAGTAGACAAGCGGAAAACCTGGTATTAGAACATTGGTTTTCTGATTCTCAGTCCCAAGCTCTTTCCACTAGGTCATGCTGCTTTCCAAAATTACTGTCATAGAATAACTAATCATGGAGAAAAATAAAGTTCAAGTATTAGTGATGTGAAAAGAAAATCCAAATGAACTATTATTTTTTTAAATGATATTTAAGTGCTTACTGGATGCCAGGCGCTGTACAAAGCACTGGGGTAGAAACAAGCTAATCAGGTTGGACACAGTCCATGTCCTACAAGGGGCTCGCAGTCTCAATTCCCATTTTACAGATGAAGTAATTGAGGCACAGAGAAGTGAAGCTTTTTGCCCTAGGTCACACAGCCACGACGTGGTAGAGCTGGAATTCAAGCCCTGGTCCTCTGACTCCCAGGCCCATGCTCTTTCCCCTACGTCAGATATAGTAAGTGTTTATTCTGTAAAAGAATGCTTTTCAACTTCAGTTAACTATTGGAAGCAAATCATGTACTGTTTAAATAACCTTTGAAGATATATTTCATCACATACAAGTTGTCCAGGTCAAAGCAATTATTGCTTGCACAATAGACAGGCAAATATTGTTGATTGACTGACCATACAATGCACTAAAGGTAACAGTTATTATTAGAAAGTGATACTGATCACATAATTTATAATATAAATTGACAAATGCTGTTTGTATTTCACTTCCAAGTTACTTTCTGTACAGCTTAATCAATCAATCCTATTTATTGAGTGCTTACTGTTTGCAGAGCACTGTAGAAAGTGCTTGGGAGAGTACACTGTAACAGTTGGTAGACACATTCCCTGACCACAGTGAGCTTACAGTCTAGAGGTGTTACAGACATTTATATAAACTACAGCTATGTGCATAAGTACTGTGGGTCTGAGGGAAGGGTGACTAGAAGGTGCAAATCCAAGTGCAAGGGTGATGTAGAAGGGAGTGGGAGAAGAAATATGGGAAGGTCTCTTATAAACCTTTGAATAAGGTTTAGAAGGCAGGTAGAGTGATCGTCTGTAGGATATAATAATAATAATAATAATGGCATTTATTAAGCATTTACTATGTGCAAAGTACTGTTCTAAGTGCTGGGGAGGTTACAAGGTGATCAGGTTGTCCCACGGGGGGCTCACAGTTTTATATGAAGAGGGAGAGTGTTCCAGGCCAGCGGCAGAATGTGGGAAAGAGGCCAGCAGCAAGATAGACGAGATGGAGATACAGTGAGTAGGTTGGCGTTAGAGGAGTGAAATGTGTGGGCTGGGTTGAAGTAGGGAAGCAGTGAGGTAAATTAGGAATAGGTGAAGTGTTTGAGTGCTTTCAAGCCGAAGGTATGGAGTTTCTGGTTATGGAGGTGGATGGGCAACCACTGGAGGTTCTTGAAGAGTGGGGAAACATGCACTGAACAGTTTTGTAGAGAAATAATCGGGGCAGCAGAATGAAGCTTGTACTAGAGTGGGGAGTGACAGTAAGCAGGGATGTCAGCAAGGAGGCTGATTCAGTAATCAAGGTGGGTTAGGGTTAATGCTTGGATTAACGCGGTAGCAGTTTGGTTGTAAAGGAGAGTGGATTTTAGTGATGTTGTGAAGGTTGAACCGACAGAATTTGGTGACTCGTTGAATTTCTGGGTTGAATGAGAAAGATAAGTCGAGGATAATGCCAAAGTTATGGATTTGTGAGACAGAGAGGATGATGGTGCCATCTACAATGATGGGAAAGTCAGGGGGAGGACAGCGGTTGGGTGGGAAGATAAGGCGTTCTGCTTAGAGGTGTTAGTGTGACATTGAAGTAGAGATGTCCTGAAGGCAGGAGGAAATGTAAGACTGTAGAGAAAGAGAGAGGTCAGGGCTGCAGATGTAGATTTGGGAATCATCTGCATAGAGGTGGTAGTTGAATCGATGAGAGTGAATGAATTCTCCATGGGACTGGTTTTAGATAGAGAATAGAGGGAGAACCAAAACTGAGTCTTGAGGGACTCCCACAGTTAGGAGGTGAGAGGCAGAGGAGGACCCTATGAAAGAGACAGAATGAGAGGTCAGAAGATTGGAGAACCAGGAGGGGACAGTATCAATGAAGCCAAGGTTGGACAATGTTCTCATTATCCCATTGCTCCAAAATCAGCAAGGAAGATAATTAAATTCATTTAGCATAATTATTCATATTTTAAATTGATACATGGCTGTGTAAGCATGTTACAGCTCTCTCTAGGTGGAGTGCAATACTGTTGAATTTCTCACATAATAATGATGGTATTTGTTAAGCACTCTCTATGTGCCAAGCATTGTTCTAAGCACTGAGGTAGGTACAAGTTAAATATAAGGTAATCAGGTTGTCCCACATGGGGCTCACAGTCTTAATCCCCATTTTACAGATGAGTTAACTGAGGCACAGAAAAGTTAAGTGACTTGCTCAAAGTCACACAGCTGATAATTGGTGGAGCTGGGATTTGAACCCATGACCTCTGACTCTCGAGCCCCTGCTCATTCCATTAAGCCATGCTGGGCTTCTCTCTCTATAGAGATATATATCACATATAGGTTAGACCTTGTGATTCACTCTTCTCTTCCCCTCCCTAGTTGATTCTTCTCCAAAAACAGTTCACTATCTAAGCCTTGAGGTCAGACAGCATTCATTACTTCTGATCCACAGTGAGTTTCTCCTGTGCCTATTCAAATAGGCTCTCCCCCATCCCACTATTGGGAAGGGAGAGATTGGAGCAACTTTTCTCTCTCACTCTTCATTCATTATTTTGTTTGCGGGAAACATAGGCCTTGTGTTCTCCTGATTCAATCCTGAGCTGCAATGAAGAACCTTTCCTGTAATGGGCAGAGGAAGAAAAAGGGATTTGCCATAGAAGAATACTTCTATAACCTCCCTCAGACTTCCTTCGAGGTGTCAACTGGGGAAGAAATCCACTCCCCTCTTAGTGGGGTATGGTTTTCCTCAGAAGAAATTTGATCAAAAAACAACAGTGGCATGCTGCTTAGGCTTCTGCCCTGACTGCTCTGTTGTTCCTCATGCCTGGAAAATGAATAGAAGAAGTGATACACATGATGAGCTATTTCTCTCTTTAAACTACATCTGGGGTAAAGGGAGTCAGAGGTGATGTAATATTGGGTTATTTCAGTTAGAACCTTTTTTCCCCATCTCTTTCAGCAAGCAAAATATTAATAATAATAATAATAATGACATTTATTAAGCACTTACTATGTGCAAAGCACTGTTCTAAGCGCTGGGGAGGATACAAGGTGATTAAGTTGTCCCAGGTGGGGCTCACAGTCTTAATCCCCATTTTACAGATGAGGTAACTGAGGCACAGAGAAGTTAAGTGACTTGCCCAAAGTCACACAGCTGACAATTGGTGGAGCAGGGATTTGAACCCATGACCTCTGACTCCAAAGCCCGTGCTCTTTCC
This sequence comes from Tachyglossus aculeatus, assembly GCF_015852505.1. Lineage (NCBI taxonomy): Eukaryota > Metazoa > Chordata > Mammalia > Monotremata > Tachyglossidae > Tachyglossus > Tachyglossus aculeatus. The sequence continues at coordinate 99,367,363 of NC_052101.1, read as the reverse complement.
ACTGAGCCATGCTGCTTCTAAAACCCTAGGGCATTCATATGGACCAAACACATAGAAGAGCAACTTCATAATCAAGCAATCAGGCTGTGTACTATCAACCTCTAACCTCAGTGGCTTTAAGTATAATTCTGCATTCCTCAATCTTTGGATCTCTTGTTGTTATGGTTTCCAATTTATAATATTGAATACCTCTTGGCTCTGAGCATAATTCTGTTTGGGAATCTCATGCTGCCTTGATAGGTGGAAACTTTATGCTCCTTAAGGAGCCCCAGCCTGCACCCTCCGCTCCTCGCCGCTAACCTCCTCACTGTGCCTCATTCTCGCCTGTCCTGCCGTCGACCCCTGGCCCACGTCCGACCCCTGGCCTGGAATGCCCTCCCTCCGCACATCCGCCAAGCTAGCTTTCTTCCTCCCTTCAAAACCCTACTGAGAGCTCACCTCCTCCAGGAGGCCTTCCCAGACTGAGCTCCCCCTCCTCCCCCTCCCCATCCCTCCCGCCTTACCTCCTTCCCCTCCCCACAGCACCTGTATATATGTATATATGTTTGTACGTATTTATTACTCTATTTTACTTGTACATATTTATTCTATTTATTTTATTTTGTTAATATGTTTTGTTGTCTGTCTCCCCCTTCTAGACTGTGAGCCCGCAGTTGGGTAAGGACCATCTCTATATGTTGCCAACTTGTACTTCCCAAGCGCTTAGTACAGTGCTCTGCACACAGTAAGCACTCAATAAGTACGATTGAATGAAGGACAGGAATCATGTCTACCAACTCTATTGTATTGTACTCTCCCAAGTGATTACTACAGTGCTCTGCACACAGTAAGCACTCAATAAACACCATTGATTGGTTGATATGCAGATATAGCAAGTAATAATAATAATGATGGCATTTGTTAAGCGATTACTATGTGCAAAGCACTGTTCTAAGCGCTGGGGTGGATACAAGGTGATCAGGTTGTCCCACGTGGGGCTCACAGTCTTCATCCCCATTTTACAGATGAGGTAACTGAGGCACAGAGAAGTAAAGTGACTTGCCCAAAGTCACACAGCTGACAAGCAGTGGATCTGGGATTAGAACCTATGACCTCTGAATCCCAAGCCCGGGCTCTTTCCACTGAGCCATGCTGCTTCTCTTGGATCTTGGCCAATACCCACACCCCATTTTTCTCTGGATTGTGCTGAATAGCTAATGGTTCCTATGTTTATTTTTAAAAACTTTTAGTTTGAGTTCAGTCTAAGCAGCCCCATTCTCAATCTCTCAAACCAAACTCTATGAGTCTAATATAATCTGAGAGAAGAAAGTCAGACATAAATTTGATGCATACAATGAGAACAAGAGTAAAAGCATAGATGAAATTTATAAAAAAAGAAAATAATTCAAAATGAATGAATAAACAAAATAAATGAACAGAGCTACACATTAGAGCAGAGATAGCTGATGGGAAAACATGATCAGAGAGGTATCTTTTAAGAGAGCTTGGAAAGTGGGGAGGGATATGATCTGGAGGCTTTACCAGAGAAGGAAGTTCCATATTGGGGGTGGGGGGGGAATATGTGAACAGTGGGTTAGACATGAAATAATTAAGAGTGAGGTACAGTTATGAGTTCAGTTTCAGGGAAGGAAGCATGCAAACTGGTATAATGGAAGAAGAGGGCAGAAAGATAAGGGGAGAACTGGTGGAGAGGCTTGAAAGCCCAAGAGTTTTAGTTTGATGTGGAGAAAAGTGGGGAGCTATTGGAACATTTTGAGAAGCAGAGTTATTTGTTCTGAACAGCATTTCAGGAATTTGGGGATGAAGCGCATCGATCAGTTGTATTCATTGAGTGCTTACTGTGAGCAGAGCACTGTACTAAGTGCTTGGGAGACTACAGTATAACAAAGTTGGTAGACATGTTCCCTGCCCACAGTGAGTTTACAGTCTAGAGGGTATATTCCTTATACATATGTTAGAAAAGACTTACAACTTGGGATTTATTTTTTCTAAGAACTGGAATTACCCTTGTATATTTTACCATCTCTTCCTCTTTTACACTTTAAATGTACACTGTAGACAAGCAGCATGGCCTAGTGGAAAGAGCACAGGCCTGGGAGTCAGAGGACCTAGGTTCTAATTCCGGCTCTACCACTTGTGTGCTTTGTGACCTTGGACAAATTGCTAACTTCTCTGTGCCTCAGTTACCCCATCTGTAAAATGGGGATTAAGCTTGTGAGCTCTAGTGGGACTGGGACCGTGTTTAACCTGATTATCTTATATCTACCCCAGTGTTTAGCCCAGTGCCTGGCACATAGTAAGCACTTACCAAATGCCATTAAAAAATGTATAATTGATTGCATCTACTTTTGTTCCCCAAAGCAGATGAGGATATATCTAGTCATGGTAGAAGTAGATATGTGGGAATTACATATCCACCTTACCTAGGCTAGAGCATGCATCTGTCAACTATCTGAGTGTCAACTCTTAAGACATTAAGACTAGAAAAATTTGGACTTTCAGAATGAAAAGGGAGGCAACCACATCACCTTGATGATTTGGACATTCAACTGTCTTGAGTGAGGGACCTAGATCATATACCATCTTGATAGTTTATTGGTCTTTAGGATTCCATGATTCTTTCTGTCATGGTTCACCTAGGATTGATGGTGAGTGTTGGGAAGAAGTGGCAGGGAGAAGAGAATGCACACACTCAAATTTCAAAGCAAAATGCATCTGTTTCATATTGATACTTTGTCCAGTATATGGTTGTGTAGGGTGGGGACTCTTGCAGCTGTTGTGGCCATCTTAATTTGGCAGCCTCCATTTGGGAAGTGCCTGGCCTGAGGAATTCTACAGTTGCTAGGGCCTAGAATAGTTTAAGATAAAATTCTGTTTTATCAGTCTGGCTTTGCCATAACCTGGATCCAACAGCCCACTTCTGCTGCTTTGAGTCTTTGCACCCAAATTATGGCCAAATTGCATGTAGCTTCCTTCATCCAGACATTGAGGATTCTGAGTTGGATTCCAATTTATATCCTAGGCCTTAGTGGCCTAGTTGAAATTGCCCCGGGTGTATTCTATGGGCATGGCAGTTTCTTCTGGCCATACCTGAGGGAAGCAGAACAGCAGCCATGCCACCCAAGACTGCCAGCAGCCTATTCTTTATTGATTGGTGTTTGCCAGTGCTTGAATGTTTTTTTTTTCTTTCACATTGAAAATTCTTGAATTTGATTTTGAGGGCTTTTTTCAAAGATTTATGTCAAGTCACACAATGTAGAATCATTAATGTGGGTGGGAGCTTCACCCATACATGCTATATTTTACCAATATTGTAAGAATGGGGCATTGGTGAAATGTCCTAGAAGTTGCTTTATCTAGCCCGCATATAAAAGGATCATGATAAAGTCATTTACTTTTTTCCTAATCATGTCAGGCCATTGTTTGTGTCATAGACCTGAGGCTGGGCTCAATGCCCCCTCTGGTTATTCCCAAGGCAAGATCAAAATGTATTCAAGAGCAACATGAGCAATTTACAGCATTGTGACGCCAACTGACCTGGAGTTAACATTGCTTAAGTATAACAGACGGGCACCTAATTCAGAGTCCCAGTAAGGATTCATGCCATGGCCAATTTGTAAAAGGGAAGACAGAAGAAGGTGTAAAAAAAAAAAAAAAAAAAAAAACCCCAAAAAACCAAAAAATATTCACCATTACCTCCCAAAGTCTGCTCCTGACTCCATATAAATTTAGCACAACTGGTTGTGCTAGATATTGGGACTGTAGCTGGCCCTGGGTCACTGGGGGTCCCATTTCTGCCCCTTTAGGGCAATCAGTAGCAAAAGGACACATTGACCAGTTCCTCATTTGAGGCCCTTGGGAACATATAGCAGAGGTAAAAGACACAGTTCCTCTCCTCGAGGAGTGAGTTGTTTACAATTGAATGGAGGAGGCAGGAAGAAGCAAATTGCCAAATATATTCTGGTTACAACAATGAGATTGATAAAAAACACAAGTAATTTAAGGAAGCAAATCAATAGCTAACAAGTCCAGAGTGAGCTCTAAGTGGCTGATGAGGTGACATGACCAGGAATCTGTAGATTGACACCTCTAAGGTTCCTCAATCATCAATCTATCTTATTTATTGGGAGCTTAGGAATTAATTTGGTGGATTTGATGTGAATGGGTGTTTTTTGCAGGGAGAAAGAGACAGGAGAGTCGTGCAAGAGATAAATAGCTGAAAAGGGTGGGGAGAGTGTGAGCTAGAGTATGTGAGAGGAGAGCAGAAAGATTAAAAAATGGGGAGAGAGATAGAAAGAAAAAGAAAGGTAGGAAGCAGGAAAAGAAAAGAAAAGATTGGTGAAGGGACTGGAGATCAGTGATTATTGTTTCCAGTTAGGAGAAATAGGTAGTTATGGGATGTTTTTGAAGAGGGGAGATTTTTGAAGATGTGTTCCAAAGAGGCATTTTAAAAAGATGATCCTCATTCCTGAATGTAGGATAGACTGAAGAACAGGGAGGTTTGATGCTGAGTTGCGTTCCTAAGGGTGAAGCTGTAGCATCAATCATTCAATCAACAGTACCCCTAATCTTGCATCTCCTAGGCATGGAGGAAGGGGGGGTAGGTTTTCAAATGAGAATGTTGTTGGGTAGGGACTGTCTCTATCTGTTGCCGAATTGTACTTTCCAAACACTTAGCACAATGCTCTGCACACAGTAAGTGCTCAATAAATACGACTGAATGAATGGATGAATAAATATCTTGTTATTTAGAACAGATGACTTCATATTATCAGCAGAATCCCTAGAGAAAGTCAGAAAGAGTGTGTGGGAAACATCTTGAATGATTCTTTTAAGCCATGCTGTGGTGTGATTTAAAAATTGAATATGGATTAACAGATTGAGAACTGACCCTGAGAAGGGAAATGAAATTGGATGTAGAAGCAAACAAATTGCTTAATTGCAGAAATCGAAGCTATTGGTGTAGATAAAGTTCTTGTAGGAAGCGGTTATTTGCAGGATTTTACAGAATTGCACCTGTGGAGATAAACAGGTATTTCCTCAACTTTAAAACTGCTTATACTCGTAAGAAGAAAACGTGCAAAAAAAAGTGGATCAAGAAGCAATCCCTTTAATGAAGGCCCATGGTTTTCCTCATTGCTCTTCTGGATGGTGTTTTTTTTTTTTTTAAACTCATTTTACTAAATTTTTCATTATGTTTTAACCATGATTACCATTAGGGCAGAGTTAGTTGTAAGTCATTTATTTGTTTCCTCTCTGCTTTTCTGTACGCTGTGTTTTTTACTATGTTCAAATTTAAATTGTTCGTGTTTTGATGATACAAGACATAAACTTTTTAGAAGACAGAAGGTCCAAGCAAAGGGAACCAGAGGAAGGGGACTAGGACCAGTGCCCCTTACCAGAAGGGGAGATAATGATGTGGGAAGGTACTTTTTATTTGATTGTTTATTCATGGTATTTGTTAAGTGATTACTATGTGTCAAACACCGTTTTAAATGCTCAGGTAGTTATAAATTAATGGAGCTGGATACAGACCCTGTCCCACATGGGGCTCACAAGCAAGTAGGTGGGATTACAGTTATTTAATCCCCATTGCATGGAGGAGGGAACTGAGGCACAGAGAAGTTAAATGACTCGCTCAAGGCTAAGCAGTAGGTAAGTGGTGGAGGCAGGATTAGAACCCAGGTCCTCTGACTCCCGAGACCATGCTCTTTCCACTAAGCCACACTTCTCAGTAGAGAGCCATTCATCTCTGGGGTGATGAGCCACTTAGAGAATACTTTCAAAATGTTCACTTAAAGTTCATTATGAAAAGGATATATATGGAGAATGATGATTGTCATTTCATTATTCCATTGTATGATGATTAAATCAGTACATCAAAACTGAAATACTTTATAGTTGACATAATCAGTCAGAAATGATGACGGCTGCACAAGTACCATTTGGAAATGATGATAAATGAGTTGGTGCTGCAGAGAAATTGGTGATTTGCACAGTTCAACACTATTACTGCGTGTTGTGTGTTATTTTGAAGGTACAATTTATTTCACTCATTGTAATAGGAAGGTAATCTAATTCACTGAGTTCTTCAGGGAGTAAAAATAATAGTAATAGTAGTATTTAAGGAATGCTTACTCAGTGCAGAGTATTATTCTATGGGCTGGGAGAGAATGCGTATGATTCTAGTGGATTCTATCTGCTATGATTATTTCCCAGATGACTGTAGGAGTAAAGCAGCATGATTTAGTAGGAAGAGCACAGGCCTGGTAGTCAGAGGGCCTGTGTTCTAATCCCAGCTCTACCATTTGTTTACCTGCTGTGTGACCTTGGGCAAATCACTTAACTTCCCTGTGCCTCAGTTTCCTCATTTGTAAAATGGGAATTCAATACCCATTTTCTCCCTCTTCCTTAAAACTGTGAGACCCATATGGGACAGGGACTGTGTCTGAACTTACATCTTGAATCTATCCCCAGCACTTAGTGCAGTGCTTGGCACATAATAAGTACTTAACAAATACCACAATGTTTAGAAGTTCATATATCATGAAGCTGAGACTTGTCCTCCATTGTCACTGAGCAAGGATGAACTTAGGAGTAGAGGGGAATTCAGCTTTCCAATGTATTTTGGAAAGTGAAAATCCCTTAGGAATTTTTCACTTAGAATTCCTCTCCTAGAGAAAATCCATAAAGACAATTCCCAAGAAGACAAAAAAAAAGTGGAAAATACCACCTTCTATCTCCTCCCATTCCAGGCCCAGTGCTCTCCAGAATGTCTACAAAATCATGACTAAGAAGGAAGAACATGATGCTGTGGTCCCCAAAACATGTTTGCAGTGTCCACAGTCACCTACCTATCAGTTATCTGTTGGAAGCAGACACAGTAATGGAGAGAATGAAGGAGGTTTTGTTTCTCTCTGCTGCTGTGGATGTGGTAATAATAATGATGATAATAATAATAATAATGGTATTTAAGTGCTTACTATGTGCCAAGCACCATTCTAAGCACTGGGGTAGCTACAAGGTAATCAGGTTGGACACAGTCCCTGTCCCATGTGGGGCTCACAGTCTTAATCCCCATTTTACAGATGAGGTAACTGAGGTCCAGTGAAGTGAAGCAACTTGCCCAAGGTCACATAGCAGACTAGTGGCAGATCAAGGATTGGAACCCACGTCCTCTGACTTCCAAGCCTGTGCTCTTGCCACTAAGCCATGCTGCTTTTCTGGTATTGGACCCTCAGAAACAATGGATTAGAGAATCTATAAAAATAAGTAGGTGAGCTGGCCCCTAAATCTATCTGCACTCCATCAATCAATACTATTGATTGTAGATTGTAGAAGACAACGACCATGCTTCCTGTCTCACAAGCCCTTAACTTGGTGTCATTCTTGACTCCTCTCTCTCATTCAACCCGCATATTCAATCCATCACTAAATCCTGTTGGTTCCACCTTCACAGCATCGCTAAAATACACCCTTTTCTCTCCATCCAAACTGCTACCATGTTAATATAGTCACTCATCTTATCCTTCCTGGATTACTGCATCAGCCTCCTTGCTGACCTCCCAGCCTCTGTCTCCCTACTCCAGTCCATACTTCATTCTGCTGCCTGGATCATTTTTCTATAAAAATCTTCAGGATATGTTTCCTTACTCCTAATGAAACTCCATCTACCTCTGCATCAAACAAAAACTCCTCACCATTGGCTTTAAAGCACTCAATCATCATTCCTTCTCCAACCTCACCACACTACTCTCCTGCTACAACCCAGTCCACACACTGCACTCTTTTAATGCTAGCCTTCTCACTGTATGTCAGTCTCATCTATCTCATTGCCAACCCCTTGCCCACATCCTGCCACTGGCTTGGAACACTCTCCCTCCTAAAATTCAACAGACAGTTACTTTCCCCCACCTTCAAATCCTTATTGAATGCACATCTCCTCCAAGAGGCCATCCCTGACTAATCCCTCCTTTCCTCTTCTCTCACTCCTTTCTGCATTACCCTGACTTGCTCCCTCTATTCATCCTCCCTCCCAGCTCCACAGCACTTATGTACATAATACTTTATTTACTTATCTTAATATCTGTCTCCCCATCTAGATTGTAAGCTCATTATGGGTGGGAAATGTGTCTGCTTATTGTTAAATCATGCTCTCCCAAGCATTTAGTACACTGTTCTCCACACAGTAAGTGCTCAATAAATGATTGAATGAATGAATAGTATTTACTGGGCACTTGCTGGGTGCAGAACACTGCACTAAGCACTTGGGAGGGCATGGTATAACAAACTATCTAGTTCATCTCCCTGACTTCTGTCAGGGCTAACCTTTAACCAGCCAGGACAGACGAGAAACCATCTCATTATTAAAGGCCTCCAGTGAAAATAACTCAGCCCTTTTCCTCAATAGTCTGTCCCCATCAGCAGGAACTCTCTGTGTATATAAGGGAAAACACTCATGTGGCAGTTAGAGCTTGTTTGTTCTTATTTTCTTCTCTTTGGAGTGCAACTGATCATCATTTACTGCTGAGAAATGGTTTAATTTGAAGGCTTCTAGTGAATATTACCTCAGTTTTCTCTTCTCGTTTCAATCCCTTAGCCTCTTTATAGAGATCAGAAAAGTTGCAGCATCCTCCCAAGAAAACTATTCATTTAATGCTATAGACATCTGTTGGCACACTGAAGTATTTCCCAAAGTCTCCCCCTCTAGGCTATAAGCCATTTATGCACAAGGATCATGTCCTATTGGACTGTACTCTCCCAAACTCTTAATACAGTGTTCTGCATTCAGTTATCATTGATTGATTGGCATACAAATGTTAGTGATCCATGTTTTCTGGGTTTGGACTCAGGTGACTAGATGCATCCAGTTTTGCCTTGAATATGTGTTTTTTCAGTAGGTATATCAGCTAGAACATTGTTAGCGAATTAGGGACTGTTCATCCCATATGGTGAGTCTGTTTGCATTCAGGATGCACGATGTCAGGGGAAATGGCTTCTACATATGTGAGCATACACATGACACTGGACCCCGTGAGTACCAACACAAATTTTTCTTAACGCGGGGTTTTGCGAGAATGCAATCCCCGTGTTCGAGGAGAACTGAGTGAATGAGTACCTTGTCCACTCCATAATTCAAACAAATAGCAGATAACAATAGCAGTAGCAGAAAGTCCTTCTTGGAAGGAAAAATAGATAACAAGTAGCCAGGAAGTCAGGAAACAATAAATCCCTTTAACTCAATTTACTAGAACTATTAAGGAATCAAAATAAATGACACACATAAAAACAAGCAATATTATTGCAGGGCTTCTAAAATGTCCCATGGCCAAAACAGTTCATGTCAAATGAGTTACAATTAGATACTTTATGTTATGTTGAAGCTTTTGCTCCCAATTGTGGATTGCACGTTTCATTTGAGCCATGAAGAGGTATAATGTAATTGGAAAAATAAATGACCTCCTGTCCCATTAAAATTTCTACTTGGGAGTTTTGTTTTCCCCACACAGTATTTGAGGGCAGTAGATAATGCTTCTCAAGAATTTCTAATTCACAGTTATTTGTTTGCTGCCTACAATTTCTTGGTGCAATTCTTATCACAAAAAATCCTGTTTGATGCTGTTTGGGCTGCCTTGCAAAAAGCAATTTCCAGCAACCTCCACCTACACTGAAGAATCCTGTGTTCCATGATATGGTTTTATTTTTCCAGGCTGGCTCTTGTAATTTCACGCTGTAATTTAGGAAACAGAACCAATTCTAGATATTGATACACATGTGCATATATATATACACACATATGTATATGGATAGATAGATATAGATACACAGATATAGATATACATAGCTATATGTATATTGCATCTTTATTATTTGTCTTTTTAGAACTATTTCTCCCTAGGAGACCTGAGTTTTTATTAGTTCTAATTTTCAGTTGGGTCCTGTGTTATTGGTTCTCTTTGCACCAGTGCATCCTATTTCTTTTTCTTTCTATAGGATTATACATTATTTCTATTTTTTTCTGCTTCAAGTACATTCATTACTTTTGTCAACTTTACACATCATTGACATGATAAAGCAGCATTAGAGAAACTACGAAAAATCATCCCAACCAGGAAGAAGATTTACCTAGCCCCATCATTACCTTGCTATGAAGTCTTGAGCCAGTCTGCTATTGTCTTTGAACCTCAGATGGCAAATTCTTAACCAGGGTTAACACTGCTCACCACAGGACCTGACCTTGCAGGATGTTTATGGGAATTGATGAGAGACTGTTCCCCAAGTGCCCTTTCACACCTTAAGGTGTTTTGTCATTAAAAGAAACAGAAGGAAAAAACATCACCTATACACTAGCCTTCTTCATACTCCCTAGCATGTTGGTATGAACCAATATGTTTGGTTTTGTTCTCTGTCTCCCCCTTCTAGATTGTGAGCCCACTGTTGGGTAGGGACTGTCTCTATATGTTGCCAACTTGTACTTCCTAAGCGCATAGTACAGTGCTCTGCACACAGTAAGTGCTCAATAAATATGATTGATTGATTGGTATCGTTCCACCTTTACCCCCAGAGCACTTATCATTGTCAGTTGTATTCATTGAGCTCTTACCCCTAACTTTTCCTCTCATAAACTATTGTGGACTGGCCATCTATGTGTTTAACAGAGCAGAGGACTGTACTAAGTGCTTGGGAGAGTGCATACAATATAATAGTTATGTTCCCTGACCACAAGGAACTTACACTCTAGACTGTTTATATGTACACTTATGTACATATTCTTATACTCTGTAGCTTCCTCTATCTGTAATTTATTTGTCTTTCCCCACCACTAGATTGTAAGCTCCCTGAGGATATGGTTCATGTCTACTAAAAACTGTATTATACACTCCCAAGGAAGTGCTTAATAGAGTGCTTGTTCTGCTTAGTTCATAGATGGCCAGTCCTTAACAGTTTATAAAAGGAAATATTAGGGGTGCTGAATGCTAAGATTGGAACAACTATAGAGAGTTCATTCAAAATCCTTTTTACCCTTGTCGGTAGTAAAATACTGGGCTGGATGAACCATAAATTTGAGTCAGTAAAATGTTCATTTTCAAACCAGAGAAGGGAGGCAAAAAATATTCTTGTGCCATTCTCTCCCTCCTCCTCATCCTTCACTTTCCCTCTTTCTCACCTCTGGTCTCTGTCTCTCTGTAACATATTCCCTCCACTTCTCTACTTCATCCCTAAACATAAACATATAGACCAGGAGTGGATAAAGTCAGTCAATCAGTCATTCAGTGGTATTTATTGAGTGGTTACTGGGTGTAATCAATTGTATTTATTGCATGCTTACTGTGTGCAGAGCCCTGTACTAAGCACTCTGGAGAGTATGCTACAACAGAGTTGATAGACACATTCCTGGCATACAGTGAGCTTTCAGTCTTAAAGGGGGAGACAGACATTAATACAGATAAATTATGTTTAGGTACATAAGTGCTGTGGGGCTGAGGGAGGGGAGAATAAAGGGTGCAAATCCCAGTACAAGGGTGACTCAGAAGGGAGTTGGAGAAGAGGAAATGAGGGTCTAGTCGGGGAAGCTCTCTTGGAAGAAATGTGCCTTCAATAAAGGCTTTGAAGGTGAGGAGAGTGCTCATCTGTAGGAAATGAAGAAGGAGGGCATTCCAGGCCACAGTGTAGAGCACTGTGCTTAAGCACTTGGGAGAGGACAATACAATAAGACTTGGTAGACAGTGTAGTACTGTACTTTCCCAAGCACTTAGTAAAGTGCTCTGCACTTAAGTGCTTAACAAGTATGATTAATGAATGATCAAAATGCAGCTCATGAGTCACATGCAGCTCTTCTTCACTTGCTGTCTGCCTCATGGTCACAAATTAGGTAACATGCTTTGAGGCTCACATTTCACCACCATTTGGGACTGGGTCCAGGGAGGGGAATAGCACCTGCCCCTGGCTCCTCTTCTGGCTATCCCTTGCTCACCAACCCCCTGCCTTCCTGGGAAAGGTCAGCTCTCTGCCACTTACTGACAACCCCATCTCCATGCTGGAAAGTCCGGTCACCTCCACTCTACTGCCTCTTCAAAACATTTGCTCACTATCCTAATTAAATAAACTGCAGTTCTTGACCATCTTATGTTTTTGGTTTATTACTTTTCAATACATAAAACATAGTCACCCCTGGCATAAATACTCTGGGTCTATAAGGGTTAGCACTAGCCAGTACCTTGTTTTGGCTCAAGGGTTCACATTTGCTGAGAATGATTTGGAAAGGAGACAAAATTCAGGTCAGGCTGCCTCTGACTCAGCTTGTACATGTGCTCTCTCTCTCCCCTCTCTCCCCTCTCTCCCCCCCCACCTCTACTCCCCCACCTCTACTCCCCCCCCCCCCCCCCCCCCCCCCAAATAAGGTTGAAAGTCAGAGACGATCCCCTTGATTTTCACAGGACTATTCTTTGGGTCTTCACTAATCCTGAGTCACATTTGGGTTTTGTTGTCAATTTCTATTGGGCCAGAAGAATACCTTAACTTCCTTCCAGCCCAACACATGAATGAGAAATATAAATAAATACAAATGTTTACCTGGATGGCAGGAGGTGTTGCAACATAGAATTATACCCAATGCAGGCCCACAGGAAGTAAGAGTTGCCCTTTTCACATGGATTTAAGGGTGTTCCTACTTTCAGAAACTCTATCCCCTAATTAGATGTTAGGAGACCTTTCTAACTGTGAGGATTATGAATTTACTGAGAGGTGGTGGAATTCCCTTTCTTTGCTTAGGAAATAGTTGTCTGATTTCTGGGATGGTTTTAGTGATGTCCTTCCTAGAGGCTAGGTAATGTGGCATTTCCAAATCCGTTTCAGCTCTCTGATTGTATGAAACTATAATTAATGGGAAAAATCATGCTTCTCAGAAAAGAATTCTCAAGTGCCCTCTCATTCTAGTTTTGATACTTCAGGCATTGCTTTGATTATTTTACTGTGTAGCGCTATGCTTTTCTCTCAACTATTAAAAATACAGCATCATTCCATCAAATATATGTGCATATTAAGACAATATCCTAGTCCAAAATAATAATAACCGTAACAACAATAAAAACTAATAGAGATACCAGTGGCAACAGAGCAAAAGCTTGGGTCAACAGGAAATAAAGAACAAAAATGATTTTTCCAATCCCATGAAACAAGCAACAATTTAAAGTCCTCTTTGGCTTATAAAACATCTCTGGAGATAGCCAGTTCGCTGTGCAGTGGTTAGGCTAGGATTTACTTTCTTTAAGTTGAGACCAAATGAGGATCAGCCTAACAAGAGGAAGACTTGACAACAAGAACAGGCCTTGTTAAAGTAATTTTTGTGGCAGGAATCTGTTTCATGTGCAAACAATGCAGAAAGAAGGGCTATTCAATCACACTTGTGGATAAGATTTCCACATTTAAAATATCAACTTTGAAAACGTTAGTATATATGTATATGCATGTAATAGCACACAGAAGTCACCTTCATCAATTTTCCCCAAACAGAAAAATGTCCATGATTTGCAAGTACCCTTTTAAACAGATTCTCATCTCCCAATATTCTGTACAGCCATCTATAGAAGTGAAACCATTCAGAACTTTGCCCTGAACTCAAATGAGATCCTGAAGAGAAGGAATCATGTATTCAACTAGGCAATCTGCTTCCACTACATTCTCTCCTTCACAAATCTTGGCTAATAGCCTCTCAGTGAGCTTTTATAAAATAAGGAATGCTTTTGAAAGAAAGTCTTCATTGTAATGCATGGAATGCCTTTGTACAGTTTGACTGTTTCAAAACTATTTTATAAATTAAAGTACATTCCTTAAAAAATGCAAAAATTATCAAGTAGCAAAACTTAGTTGCAAGAATATCAATTGAACTTTCTTGTTTTGCTGGCCAGATGCTACGTATGAAAGAGTTTCTGAACAAGGGTAGGAGATGTTCCAACAGCAAATGGATCATTTACATTGTTGACTGAAGCTGTTCCATTTGGCCCAGTAAATAGAGCTTTTGCCAATTGTGTTGGCATGGAATGAGCTACCTAGACTACATATCATGTATCATGTGTACAAATCATCAGTCTTGCAAAGCATTTTGAAAAATCAAGAGATCACCACTAATATCGACAGACATTTCTTGAGCATCCTCTTGGGGAATTTATGTAAGAGATAAAAGGCCTGATTCCTGTTCTCAAGGAATTTACTGTCTAATGTGAATGTTGGCCAAACATACATCAATGAAGCTAAGATAATGAAGAGTAAGAGAATAATATAAACAATAGACATGGGGAATAAATTGATTCATTCAAGCATAATAATTAAGTGCTTACTGTGTGCAGAGCACTGTACTAAGTGCTTGGGAAAGTACAATACAGTAATTAAGAGTGGCAATCCCTGCCCACAATGAGCTCACAGTCTAGATGGGAGGAGACAGACATAAGTGCAAATAAACATACATCAATATAAATAAATAAAATTACAGATATATACATAAGTGCTGTGGGGTGGGGAGAAGGGGGGAAGAGCAAAGGGAGCAAGTCAGGGTGGCATAGAAGGGAGTGGGAGATGAGGAAAAGTGGGACAATCTGGGAAGGCAGCTTGGAGGAGATATCTTCAGTAAGGCTTTGAGGTGGGGGGAGAATGATTGTCCGGCAGATTTGAGGAGGGGGGCATTCCAGGCCAGAGGTAGGACATGGGTCGGGGTCAGCAGTAAGATAACAAATGTATAGACAAATATATGCTTGGGAAATGGGGATACTATTCAGGGAAATGCACCCCAGTCAGATGACTTCATAGGAGGGTATTGTAGTAGCAGATGGACGTGCTTTGCCAATCTGAAGGTAGAGAGCTTCCATGTCAGGGGCCAGTAAAGTCCATGGTTTGAAAGTGAGAGAGGAGAGAGGGACAATTAGGAAGGTTGCTTGGGAGGAGGGAAGAGCATAAGTTAGGAAACGATCATTTTATTTGGTTAACAAGATTTCCACCATTTCCATCCAAATTTGCCAGTGCCCTCTCTCCCCTTTTTAGGCATCTTTACCTTTTTCTAATAATCATAATGTTAATAATAATAATGATAGTCTTGTCTTATGCTGTCGAGTCATTTCCGACCCATAGCAACTCCATGGACACATCTCTTCCAGAACACCCCACTCCCCATCTGCAATTGTTCTGGTAGTTTATCCCTAGAGTTTTCTTGGTAAAAATATGTAAGAGGTTTACCATTGCCTTCTTCCATGCAGTAAACCTGAGTCTCTGCCCTCGACTCTCTCCCATACCGCTGCTGCCCAACACAGGTGAGTTTTGACTTGTAACAAATTGCCTTCCACTCACTAGCCAATGCCCAAGCTAGGAAGGGAATGGATTTGCCTCTGCTTGACTCTCCCTTCCTCAGCCATCACTGGTAGAGTACTGGAAACTCTCCAGTTGTGAGCCTGAGAGGGAATAATAATAGAGGTGTTTGTTAAAGGCTTACTAAATGTCAAGCACAGTCCTAAGCACTGGGGTAGGTACAAATTAATTAGGTCAGATAGCCAGTCAGTCTATATATGTAGGAGTCACCTTGATTGGAGAAGACGTATCCAGTTTTTCATGCTAACCTGACTTTGATGTCAGTAGTAATAGTATTCATATGTGCTTACTGTGTTCAGGGTTTTGTCTTAAGCTGTGGGAGAGAATATACAGCTGGAAATTAGACATGGTCCCTGCACCTCGGGCCTCAAAAGCTAAGAGCTTTAGTGTGGAGAAGGGACTGGAGACAGACACATTAGGAGTGATGAAACGTCAAAACACAACACAAACAAAAACACAAATTAGGCTCAAAGTCTCAGTGGGGATGGAGGAGTCCAAGAGCCTGCTGGAGAAGGCCTGGAACAGAGACATTAAGTGGTGGGAGTGTAGGCAAAGGTGCTCTTCTTGGCAGGGAGGGAGGAGTTCAAGAGCATGCAGGATCAGGTTTCATCCCTAGCCTATTGAGAACAAAGCAGGCTGGGAGCAGGGGACTGTTTGCAAAGAAAGGAATGATTTGAGTATTTAACCACAGACTCACTGCCTTCAGTTCAAGGGAAGTGCATCAACTCTTTTACAGACTAAGTGTCTTCCAGAAGTACCAGACCTGCTGCATAAGAGCCTGTTGGCTTATTTCCATTATCTCATAACTCTCTTCCTCTTGGAGGGGTAAAAGGACTGTCTCACTCATAGAAGCACCCGAAGCCCTGAGCAGCTCAGGAGTCTCCAATTCCACAGCTAATGCCAGTTTGCCCCAAGGCATGTTTCTTGGACTGCAGCTACAGGAGATCCAAGCATTTTATGACATATATTAATTGAGAGTCAACAGTCTCTGGGATTTTACTGTCTCTCCAGATATTTTCTTGAGGCAAGGGATCATATATATTAACTCTATTGTACTCACATGTGAAAGGTGCTCTGCACAGAGTAAGTGCAAAATAACTACTATTGATTGATTGGAAACTTTATATTCCATTTAGACCTGACCAGAGGTCCTATTAGCATGATTTATTTTTATTTCTCACATGAACAGGTTTCTTCATTCCTATTTGTAACCCGTTACAACTAAGGACCTGTGATTTCAACTGTCTATATATTCATTTTGCAGCATGATTTTGAAAATATCCTCCTGGACTTAAAATATTTGATGATTTTACAAGATAAAGAGAAATTTAGACCCAAATGATCTTGTGTGAGAATCAGCCCTTCAAACCTAGCTATGTTGTCTTTTCTCTTTTACACAGTGATCATTTTATATGATTCCTAGTACAGTACTTAATTTATTCTGACAGTGGTACTCTTGCTTTTTTACATTGCGAGAGACTTGATTTAACTGTCACAATAAAAGAGATTCTTTGAGGTGATAAAATGCATAAAAGAGCTCTTAAAATGCACCTAACATTATAATGATGTCTTTAATAGAATAAAGTTTAATTAATTAATCTGTGCTTGAAATCTTCGTTTCTCTTCCAGTTTGTTTACCAAGACTGCTTCATTTTATCCTTGATTAATTTTGTCATGGAAAAAAAAAGATGAATGCTAGGGGATAATCTATGGACAGAGTGATACCAACAGATTGTTGGTATGTTTGGTTCTGTTCTCTGTCTCCCCCTTTTAGACTGTGAGCCCACTGTTGGGTAGGGACTGTCTCTATGTGTTGCCAATTTGTACTTCCCAAGCGCTTAGTATAGTGCTCTGCACATAGTAAGCGCTCAATAAATACGATTGATTGATTGATTGATTGATACAGCTTGTTTGGGGTGGACAGCCTCTAAGCAAGATTATTTTTTTTCAGGAAAGAAATAAACATTCCTAGTTGGAAAATGAACAAATTTTCAAACACCTATACTTTTCTAGTTTCTGTGGTAAAATATTCCAATTTGTAGTCAATTGATGCAAATTGTATATTATGTATTGATGAATGATAAATCAATGATATTTATTAAGCATGTAATATGATTGATAAGAATGAGATAGATGAGAATGTCCAGTTTACTCATTAGGGTGGAGGATGAGCATGCCCAGGTATGCCTGGAATCCAGTCAAGCTACCTTTACACACTTAGAACCCCTGTCATGTACCCCAATGTACTAAGCACTTGGGAAAGTACAATAGATTTGGTAGATATGATGCCTGCCTAAAGGGAGCTTACATGAATATCTTCTACAGTACTTTTATTATGGAATTTTATAGAACTTTGAATAAACATAGCATTGATGAGAAGAAAGTTTCCACTATGCTTAGAACATGCAACTTGCAAAGAAAGAACCTACATTTTTTAAATCTCCACAGAGAATAATATAAAAAGGAACAGGCTTAAACTACAGCATTAGCATAGGCATTAGCATCAGATTTAACGTGGGTATAAGAATCAGTCAATCAATATCAAACACCTATTATATGCAGGACACTGCATTATATACCTAGAAAAGTATAGTAGAATTAGTAGACATGATCTTTGATGCTAACAATCTGGTAGGGAAGATAGACTAGAAAGGAAACTACAGTTAGGGGGAAGCAACAGAATTTAAGGATTTGTACACAAGTGCCTCAAGATAGGAGGGGATGTGAGTATCCAAATGTTTAGGTGATGTGGAACTGTTGAAGTGGCAGTTTGGAGGGATTAAAGTGCCTGAATGAATAAAGGGGGTTGAATTGAATGACTTATCAAGGCCCCTTTGAGTCTAGAAACAGAGGCAGATTTAAAGGGGCACCATTGGATTAAAATAACTAGAGCTGGTGCCTGCCTTCTCCCTACAATGCATAGGCTTTGCAGGCAGGAATGGCAAAGGCTGTATTCTCACAAAACAGGAACTGGCACCTCTTTGGAACCCTCCAGGGCACTTCTTGGCCTCAAGTCAAAAGAGATTTCTGAGGCAATAGGGCAGGTGGGTCTTCTATCCAGTCCATACTTTCAGCTGCTATCCAGCTAATTTTCTTAAAAACTGTTTAGTCCATATCTCCCCACCCTTCAAAAAATCTCCAGTAGTTGCCCATCCACCTTCACTTCAAACAGAATCTCCTGACCATTAGCTTTAAGACACTCAATCAGCTCTCCCTCTCCTACCTTACCTCGCTGATCTAATACACCAATCTGCACCCTATGATCCCCTAATGACAACCTATTTAACTCACTCTCATCTGTCCCACTGCCAACCTCTGGCCCATGTCCTCCTTCTGGCTTGGAACTCTCTTCTTCTTCAAAGCAAACAGGCCACAACACCCCTCATCTTCAAAGCACTCCTAAAATCCCACCTATTACAAGAGGCTTTCCACATACCCTCATTTCCCCTACTCACCTTCCCTTTTGTACCCCTTAAGTACTTGATATTCACCCCACTCTCCGCCCCACAGCATATAGGTATATATCCTTACGCACTGTCATTTCCTCGCTCTGCCATTTATTTTAATGTCTGTCTCCCCCTCTAGACTCTAAGCTCTTTGTAGGAGTTCATGTCTATCAACTCTGTTGTACTTTCTCAAGTGCCTACTGTCATGCATTACACACAGTGCATGCTCAGTAAATATAGACTGATTGAAGAATGAGGAAAATTGATCATTTCTTCCAATATTTCACATAATTATCACTACTCCTTCATTCCTGTAGAAAATAGAAAAGACTGTTGAAGTTTTTAGAGACATAGGTGATTAAAACAGTTTGATCCTGGAAAGATTTCCATTTCATTTGACGATATGCACAAAGGTTCTGATTTTTTCTGAAGTAGTTCATTCTTCTCTAATCACAGGGGTACTCTACAGCTTAAACAAGTTGAGGACAACCAACTACACCCAGAGATTTTGGCTTAGATCTAAACTAATTTAATAAAAGGTAGATTAAAGGCCTCCCCCGATTAAGCTTTCTTTTCCCTGACTCCCTCTCCCTTCTGTGTTGTCTGTGTACTTGGATCTGTACCCTCTGTGGTATTTGGCGTTCACCCCACCCTCAGGCCCAAGGCACTTATGAACATATCTCTAAATTGTTTATGTTAATGTTTGTCTCCCCTTCTAGATTGTAAACTCACTATGGGCAAGGAATGTGTCTACCAATTCTGTGGTATTGTACTCTGCCAAGTACTTAGTACAGTGTTCAGCACAAAGTAAGCCCTCAATAAATACCACTGATTGATAGGTGGAGATTTTGATTTGGATAATGGAGCTGGACATTTGCTTTTATTGTACTCCTGCAAGCACAGTATTCTGCATGCAGTATGTACTCAATGCATGCCATTTTTTCATGGTATTTTTTAAGTGCCTACTATGTGCCAGGCATGGTTCTAAGCCCTGGAGTAGATACAAGGCAATCAGATTGGACATAAACCATGCCCGACAAGGGGCTCACATGCTTAATCCCCATTTTACAGATGAGGTAACTGAGGCACAGTTAAGTGAAGTGACTTGCCCAGTGTCTCACAGCAGAAATGTGGCAGAGATGGGATTAGAACCCAGGTCCTTCCGACTCCCAGGCCCGTGCTCTATCCACTAGACCACTCTGCTTCACTTGATTGAATTTAATAAGCATCAGTCTAGTTTTGCCTCTCTATTCCTATCTTCAAAGCCCTACTAAAATAATACCTCCTCCAAGAAGCCTTCTCTAGCTAAATTATCTTTCTCCTCACCCTATTTTCTCTCCCTTCTGTGTTGTCTATGCACCTGGATCTCAATCCCTCAAGCATTAAGTGCTTAGTACAGTGTTCTGCACACAGTAAGCTCTCAGTAAATATGATTGAATGAATTTTGGTACACTATCCCCAACCCACAGCACTTATGTAAATATCTTATACTCAACTGCTTCCCCTAGCTATAATGTATTTTAATGATAATGATAATAACAATGATAGTGATAAAGGTATTTATTAAGCACTTTGTGTGTGTGTGTGTGTGGGTGTGTGAAGCACTGTTCTATGCCCTGGGGTAGATATAAGTAATTAGGCTGGACAAAGTCCCTGATGCACATGGGGCTCACAGTCAAACACTTAATCATATTTATTGAGCACTTACAGTGTGCAGACCACTGTACTAAGCGCTTGGGAGAGTACACTATAGCAATAAACAGACACATCCTTTGCCCACATAAGCTTATAGTCTACAGGGGGAGACAGACATCAATATACATAACTAAATTACAAATATGTACATAAGTGCTATGGGGCTGGGAGGAGGGACGAATAAAGGGAGGGAGTCAGGGAAAGGCAGAAGGGTGTGGAAGAAGAGGAAAGGAGAGCTTAGTCCGGGAAAGCATCTTGGAGGAAATTCATTAATTCATTTCATTCCATCGTATTGAGCGCTTACTGTGTGCAGAGCACTGTACTAAGCACTTGGGAAGTACAAGTCGGCAACATATAGAGATGGTCCCTACCCAACAATGGGCTCACGTGCCTTCAATAAGACTTTGAAGCAGGAGACAGTAATTGTCTGTCAGATGTGAAGAGGAAGGGCAGGGGCAGGATGTGGGTGAGAGGTCAGGGCTGAGAAAAATGAGATCCAAGTACAAGGAGAAAGGTTAGCATTAATGGAGTGAAATGTGCCGGCTAGGTTGCAGTAGGAGGGAGAACAGGCATTGAATACCCATTTTACAGTTGAGGAAACTGAGGCACAGAGAATTGAAGTGACTGGCCTAAGGTTATGTGGCAGCCAAGTGGTAGAGCCAGGATTCTCAGGCTCTTTTGCAGGCTCCTCCTCCCCCTCCCATCCCCTTACTGTGGGAGCTCCTCAAGGTTCAGTTCTTGGTCCCCTTCTGTTCTCGATCTACACTCATTCCCTTGGTGACTTCATTCACTCCCACAGCTTCAACTATCATCTCTACGCTGATGACACCCAAATCTACATCTCTGCCCCTGCTCTCTCTCCCTCCCTTCAGGCTCGCATCTCCTCCTGCCTTCAGGACATCTCCATCTGGATGTCTGCCCACCACCTAAAACTCAACATGTCCAAGACTGAACTCCTTGTCTTCCCTCCCAAACCCTGCCCTCTCCCTGACTTTCCGATCACCGTTGATGGCACTATCATCCTTCCCGTCTCACAAGCCCGCATCCTTGGTGTCATCCTCAACTCCGCTCTCTCGTTCACCCCTCACATCCAAGCCGTCACCAAAACCTGCCGGTGTCAGCTCTGCAACATTGCCAAGATCCGCCCTTTCCTCTCCATCCAAACTGCTACCCTGCTCTTTCAAGCTCTCATCCTATCCCGTCTGGACTACTGTATCAGCCTCCTTTCCGATTTCCCATCCTCTTGTCTCTCTCCACTTCAGTCCATGCTTCATGCCGCTGCCCAGATTGTCTTTGTCCAGAAATGCTCTGGGCATGTTACTCCCCTCCTCAAAAATCTCCAGTGGCTACCAATCAACCTACGCATCAGGCAAAAACGCCTCACCCTTGGCTTCAAGGCTCTCCATCACCTCGCCCCCTCCTACCTCACCTCCCTTCTCTCCTTCTACAGCCCAGCCCGCACCCTCCACTCCTCTGCCGCTAATCTCCTCACCGTGCCTCGTTCTCGCCTGTCCCGCCATTGACCCCCAGCCCACGTCATCCCCCCGGCCTGGAATGCCCTCCCCCCACACATCCGCCAAGCTAGCTTGCTTCCTCCCTTCAAGGCCCTACTGAGAGCTCACCTCCTCCAGGAGGCCTTCCCAGACTGAACCCCCTCCTTCCTCTCCCCCTCCCCCCCACCCACCCCGCCTTACCTTCTTCCCTTCCCCACAGCACCTGTATATATGTATATATGTTTGTACATATTTGTTACTCTATTTACTTGTACATATCTATTCTATTTATTTTATTTTGTTAATATGTTTTGTTTTGTTCTCTGTCTCCCCCTTCTAGACTGTGAGCCCACTGTTGGGTAGGGACCGTCTCTATATGTTGCCAACTTGTACTTCCCAAGCACTTAGTACAGTGCTCTGCACACAGTAAGCGCTCAATAAATACAATTGATTGATTGATTAGAACGAGAGTCCTCTGTCCCCAGGCCCATGCTTTTCCTACTAACCCTTGTTGCTGCCCAGTAACTCTCTTTCCCCTCTCCCACCTTAAATTGCCAGATCCTTGGAGGCAGGGATTGTGTCTAACATTTCTTTTATATTGTCCTCTTTTATTTTCTTTTATATAGTGCACACAAAAGGTGCTCAGTAAATGCTATTGATTGATTGTATAAATGAAGGATATGATCCCGACTCTCTAAGACAGACAGCATCCACACAACAGAAAGTTATACAACTCTCCATTTCACTATGGCTGTGTAGACATGGTGTGCCTTGTTTAGCACAGCAGAAAGTCCAATTAAGGATGGAACAGATCTAATGTTCCCTTCACCTATATATAGGGATGAGTGGGTGGTGTGAGAAAAATTTAATCACAGCTGCATGTCTTTGGAGTCAAGGAGGCTGTTAGTCTATAGTGTTTTCAGTCTGGCACCATTCACCAGTGCTAAATTCAGTCAATTACAAAATAAGCAAAACCCTTTTGTGCTCAGAGAAATGTGTAGCAAAGGCCTCTGGCTGGCATTTTCCATTTAAGCTGAGACTTTGTATTTTCCTTCTGACAGGTAAAGAATAAGTTTATTGATGGGACCTCATAGCCCTATGCAAGTTAAGCAGGTTTGAAACACTGAAAATTCAGTTAGGGATTTTCAGTCTTTTGAAATGCAAAGTTTTAATGAAGGAAGATAATAAGAAAATCCCCAAATCCCCCTTTCATGTTCAGATTACTGCATTTTCAGTTCTATTCTTCTTCAAACATAGGAATGTGAATGCTATGTTGACTTTTCGATGACTGTTTTGAGAATATTCTGTAGGACACACTTTTCTGCATTATATCTAGATTTCTGCTTTAGTAGCTTGATGCTTTTAAACTGTACCATCTTAGAACTGGAAGATTTTAGCTAATCTTTATAGTTTCATTTTTTATTTCCTCTGTGGTTCTGTCTCATCTTAGATACTGAGGCCTAGAAAAAGGTTTGATTTCTATTCTCATTAATTTAACCAGACCTAATATTCATGCTCTGAAACCCTTTAGAACTTGGCATCATTAATGAGCAACGTGGGTTACTAAAAGAGGCTGTGAAAATTTGCCCTGGAACATTTTAAAATGAGGAAAAAATCGTGTCTAGCTGAGGTGGTTTAAGTGTAGTCTCATGGTCTAGATGACCTCTAATTCTACTAGGTTACAGTCTGCTCATAGGCCCACAAGAACACACTGTACACTGGCCTAGATATGCCTCAAAAGCAGGCTTGGAAGGAAGACAAAACACCAGAGGGAAACCTGATGGCTGTGCCTAGCCTCTCAACACAGGCTGCTTTCATGACAAAAGCCTGTTCCCAAAGAGTAGGCATGAAACCTGAGGAGGGGGGAGGGAGTGGACACCAATACCTCACTCCTGTCACCCCTGTGGCAAAAGCCCTGATCCCTGAAACCTGATGAGTTCATTTTCCTATTTCAGGATATATATATATATATATATATATATATATATATATATATATATATATTTGTGTGTGTGTGTGTGTGCGTGCAGAACAGAGAGGAGAAGAGGGAGAAAGAGAGATGAAAACTCATAGGTGCTAAAAGCTTATAAAGGCAGTTAGAGGGGAAGATGCTCTCATCCTATCCCGACTGGATTACTGCATCAGCCTCCTCTCTGATCTCCCATTCTCCTGTCTCTCCCCACTTCAGTCTATACTTCAAGCTGCTGCCCGGATCATCTTTGTGCAGAAATGCTCTGGGCATGTTACTCTCCTCCTCAAAAATCTCCACTGGCTACCAGTCAACCTACGCATCAGGCAAAAACTCCTCACTCTCGGCTTCAAGGCTCTCCATCACCTCGCCCCCTCCTACCTCACCTCCCTTCTTTCCTTCTACAGCCCAGCCCGCACCCTCTGCTCCTCTGCCGCTAACCTCCTCACTGTGCCTCGTTCTGGCCTGTCCTGCCATCGACCCCTGGCCTGGAATGCCCTCCCTCCACACATCCGCCAAGCTAGCTCTCTTCCTCCCTTCAAAGCCCTACAGAGAGCTCACCTCCTCCAGGAGGCCTTCCCAGACTGAGCCCCCTCCTTCCTCTCCCCCTCCCCATCCCCCCCACCCTACCTCCTTCCCCTCCCCACAGCACCTGTATATACGTTTGTACAGATTTATTACTCTATTTTACTTGTACTTATTTACTATTGTATTTATTTTATTTTGTTAATATGTTTTGTTTTGTTTTGTTGTCTGTCCCTCCCTTCTAGACTGTGAGCCTGTTGTTGGTTAGGGACTGTCTCTATATGTTGCCAACTTGTACTTCCCAAGTGCTTAGTACAGTGCTCTGCACACAGTAAGTGCTCAATAAATACGATTGAATGAATGACTGAATGAATGAGCCAGATGAGGACAGGGACAGTGATGGGAGGAATGCTGCAAGGCAATTACAGGAGAGGAGGGACCCAAGAGAATGAGCAGAGTATTTGCTACTAGTAATCAATAGTTATTCAGTGAACATTATTGTGTGCGGAGAACTGTACAAAGCACTTGGGGGAATGCAATAGAATTTGTAAGCGTGATCCCTGCTCTTGGCGAGTTTACAGTCTAGTGTGGGAGAGAAACACTAAACTCAATTACAAATCAGAGGAGGAAGTATTCTAGTGTGTAGGATGTGGAATAAGTGCTATGGTAGGTTGTGAGTACAGAAATGCTGAGGAGATGGTTGAGAGGAGATAGACTGGGGCGATTAGAATTGTGAAGGGAAAGTCTTGCTAGGGAAGCTGAGATTTCAGTAGGCTTTGAAAATGAGGTGAGCTGTGGTCTGTTAGATGTGAAGGGTGACCTCTATATGTTGCCAACTTGTACTTCCCAAACGCTTAGTACAGTGCTCTGCACACAGTAAGCGCTCAATAAATATGATTGAATGAATGAAATGAATGAAAAGGGGGCAGGGAGGACTCTCCCTCTGGGTCCTCTATCCCTGTTCCTGCCTTTATAAGCTTTTAGCACCTGTGTGTTTTTCTCCCTCTCTCTGCTCTCAGCCATTCACACACATGCTGAAATAGGAAAATGAGCACATCAGTTTTGGGGGAGGAAGTTTCAGGGTATATGCATAAGGTCAATAGTAGGAGACAGAGTGAAGTAGCTTCGAGAGTTAGCCACATAGAAGATAGAAGTGATAGTTGAAGCCATGGGAAAAGGGGACTAAGAACAGAGCCTAGAGAGACACTCACAGTTAGGTGTTGGGAGGCAGAGAAAGAGCCGGAGAAAAACTGAGAAGGATCGGCCACAGAGGTAAGAGAAGAAATAGGAGAGTACTGTTTCAGGAAAAAACAAGGTTAGATAATGTTTACAGGAGAAAAGAGTGGTTAACGGTGTCAGACACCTGAGAGGTGTAAGTGGATGAGGACAAAGTAATAGTTCACAAAATTTTTGGCAAGGAAGAGATCATTGGTGAACTTGGAGAGAACAGTCTCAGTGCAGTGAAGGGGGCAGAAACTGAAATGCATAGAATCAACAAGGGAATCTGGGAAGAAGATGTGAAGGTAGTGGTTATGTGACCCGTTTGAAAAATTTGGACAGGAATGAGGAGGGGATGCGACCATAGTTGGATTGTACACTGGCATCTGGATAAAATTTTAGTCTTCTAGACTGAGCCCACTGTTGGGTAGGGACCGTCTCTATATGTTGCCAACTTGTACTTCCCAAGTGCTTAGTACAGTGCTCTGCACACAATAAGCGCTCAATCAATACAATTTATTGATAAAGTTTTGATTTTTAGGATAGAGGGAGTTTTTATCTCAATATCATAGAACTCTTTGCACAATAAATGTTCAATAAATACTATTGATTGAAAAACAGTAGGTAGAGGTTGTGTTGATAGCATACGTGACTTCTATTGCACTGGAAATCTGCTTGACAGAACTGTTTCTGAAGGAGCTGGGGGAGGGGGGGATGCCTTGGGCTCCTCCCCTTTAAATAGGTGCACCTGGAGGAAACCACTCCTCAGAAACCTTTACTGGTTGCCAATGCACCACTATATCAAACAGATACTGCTGAGATGGTAGTTGAAGCCATGGGAGCAAATCAGTTCTCCAAGGGAATGGGTTTAGATAGAGAATAGAAGGGGACCCAAAATTGAACCTTGAGGGACTCCCACAGTTAAGGGGTGGGAAGTAGAGGAGGAGTCAGCCAAAGACACTGAGAAGGAGCAGCTGGAGAGATAGGAGGAAAACCAGAAGAGGACAGTGTCAGTGAAGCCAAGAGTAGATAGTGTTTTTGGGAGAAGGGGATGGTCCACAGTGTCGAAAGCTGATAAGATATCAAGGAGGGTTAATATGTAAGATCCATGTGGGTATGGATCAGTTTATTTCAATCAATCAATAGTATTTAGTGGAAGCTTATTCTATGTTTAACAATACACTAAGCACTTGGGGGAGGGCAACCAAGTTAGTACACATGATCCCTACCTTCAAGAAATTTACAGTCCGGCAGTGGAGGCAGGCACTCAAATAAATTACAAGTAGGTGAAAACAATCAATTTTAAAGATATGTTACATATGTGCTGTGGAAGGAGGTGGTGGAGTGAGCCCCCAAGTAATTGAGGACTCTAGGGCATGGAGGACACAGTATGGAGGGGAATTAGGCTAGGGAGATGAGAGATTAGTCATGGAAGGCCTCCTGGGGGAAGTGAAGTTTTAATAAGGTTTTGAAGATGGGGAGAATAGTGGTCTGTTGAACTTGAAGTGGAAGGGAGTTCTACGCAGGGGAAAGTTTTAAGCAAGGGCTCAACAGGAGAAGTAGCATGGCCTAGTGGTTGGAGCACAGGCCTGGGACTCAGAAGGACATAGGTTCTAATCCTGGCTCTGCCACGTGTCTGCTGTGTGACCTTGGTCAAGTCACTTCATGTCTGTGTGCCTCAGTTACCTCATCTGTAAATTGGGGATTAAGACTGTGAGTCCCATGTGGGACATGGACTGTGTTCAACCTGACTAGCTTGTATCTACCCCAGCCCTTATTATACTGCCTGGCTCATAGTAAGCACTTAACAAATACCATTAAAAAAAAAAAAGACCAGAGTGAGGTTGTCACATCTTTGTTTTGTATTTCCCAAATACTTAATATAGTGAATGAATGAATGATGGTAATTTTTAAGTGCTTACTATGTACTAAGCACTTGGGTAGATACAAGATAATCAGTTCCTACATGAGGTTCACAGTCTAAAATGGAGGGAGAACAGCTACTGAATCCCCATTTTGCACATGAAGGAACTGAAGCCCAGCTTCAGCACAGCTTAAGTGACTTGGCCAAGGTCACACAGCAGACAAGTGGGTGGTGCCAGAATTAGAATCCTGGGCCTCTGATTCCCAGGCCCATGCTCTTTCTTCTAGGCCACGCTATTTCCCAAATGGGGTACTCAATAGTACTACTCCTACTATGAAATGATGTTCTCATCTGCCTAGCTCAATACTCCTTAATATGAGTGACCCTTAATGTTAGATGTGCCCAATACATATATAGAATTTTTTTTAAGGAAAATTATTCATTCATTCAATCGTATTGATTGAGCACTTACCGTGTGCAGAGCACTGTACTAAGCACTTGGGAAGTACAAGTTGGCAACATATAGAGACGGTCCCAAACCAACAGCGGGCTCACAGTCTAGAAGGGGGAGACAGACAACAAAACAAAACATATTAACAAAATAAAATAAATAAAATAGTAAATATGTACAAGTAAAATAGAGTAACAAATCTGTACAAACATATATACAGGTGCTGTGGGGAGGGGAAGGAGGTAGGGTGGGGGGGATGGGGAGGGGGAGAGGAAGGAGGGGGCTCAGTCTGGGAAGGCCTCCTGGAGGAGGTGAGCTCTCAGTAGGGCTTTGAAGGGAGGAAGAGAGCTAGCTTGGCGGATGTGTGGAGGGAGGGCATTCCAGGCCATGGGGAGGATGTGGGCCGGGGGTCGAAGGCGGGACAGGCGAAAACGAGGCACAGTGAGGAGGTTAGCGGCAGAGGAGTGGAGGGTGCGGGCTGGGCTGTAGAAGGAAAGAAGGGAGGTGAGGTAGGAGGGGGCGAGGGGATGGAGAGCCTTGAAGCCGAGAGTGAGGAGTTTTTGCCTGATGCGTAGGTTGATTGGTAGCCACTGAAGAAAATTATCTTCAGAGATCTGCACTTGCCCCATGTAGGGCCAACCATTTCAAGTTGGATGAAATTTCCCTTTTCCAAATAAATAGAATTACTTTAATGGCTGCAGTATTCTTTAAAGTGATGGGTACCAAAATTACTTAAAGTCTTCAATACATTTAAGCTGCTTCATTTTAAAAAAAGAGACGATGGAGTCTCTTGCTTATGCTCTCTTCCAAAGTTCTGATAAATCCAGCCATGAAACAATTTTCTAGGAATGTTTATTCAGAACAACACATTAATCAAATAAATTCAGGGTATTAATTATAATAATTAAAACTATATACCTTTCTGAAGTAATAATTCAAATACAACTGCAGTAGAATCGTCAATATCTTTAAAGAAAAATAATTGAAAAAATTAATTTGTT
This sequence comes from Tachyglossus aculeatus, assembly GCF_015852505.1. Lineage (NCBI taxonomy): Eukaryota > Metazoa > Chordata > Mammalia > Monotremata > Tachyglossidae > Tachyglossus > Tachyglossus aculeatus. The sequence goes on along the minus strand of NC_052101.1, from coordinate 99,338,347 downwards.
GCTATCGCAGCCAAATGATCCAATTAAGTTGTGATATGAAATGAAGTTTGAAGAAAATTGAAAGAAACATACTAATTTACCCAGGTTAAATTAGCATAAGGATGGGAATCACAATATTCACAATCACTAGTTCACATTGACACAAAATGATGCCCTGATTACTAAAATGCCAGTGCAATTAGTTTTGAAATAGGAATTTACATGTGCAGATTTTTTTTTTACTTTACAGAGGTAGGTGAAAGTGGGGGTGTCTTACTTGGGAACCTGTGTGGCCTAGTGGAAAAACCACAGGCCTGGGAATCAGAATACCTGGCTTCTAATCCCAGGTCCACCACTTGCTTGCTATGTTACCTTGGGCAAGTTATTTAACTTCTCTGTGCCTCAGTTCCCTCATCTTCAAAATGGGGATTCAATATCTGTTCACCCTTGTACTGTGAACCCCATGTGGGACCTGATTATCTTGTATCTTCACCCGTGCTTAGTACATAGTAAGCACTCAACAATATCATGATTATAACTACTGTTTTGGGGGTGTTGAGTTCAAAACTTTTCTCAACTATCCAGTCTATTATTTTTACATGGGACAAGATATTTTAACAAATACATTCCCCAGCCACATGCAAAACCAAACAGGACTGCTTTGAGTCACTGACTTTTACTTCCCAAGTGCTTAGTACAGTGCTCTGCACACAGTAAGTGCTCAATAAATGTGATTGAATGAATGAATCAATGTCTCCAGTACAGGGATCACTCCTCCCCCTATTCTGCCCTGGAACACTATTACCTAACCTTTTGGATTCCTCTCATTCTGGGCAACAGTCAGGCAATCAGTGGTATTTATTGAGCACGTACTCTGTGTCAAGCACTGTACTAAGTGCTCGGGAGAATACACCAGAGTTAGAAGACATGGTCCCTGCTCTCAAGGAGTTTCAGCCTAACAGCACTGCCAGATTTCAGCCAGGGAGTGAGTGACCTCTCTCTCAAAGGCTTTGCCACCATTGGACTCTGTTACCATATCTCACCTCTGATCGTCCACTAAATACATCATTTTCCTCTGCTTTCCGCAAACTTCAACACCCCACAACCTCTCAGATATGGTCAATAAATCAATCGTATTTATTGAGCGCTTAACTGTGTGCACAGCATATTACTAAGCATTTGGGAGAGTACAGTAGAGTCAGTAGGCATATTCCCTGCCCACAAGGAGCTTACAGTCCAGAGAGGGAGACAAACATTAATATAAAAAAGAATTATGGATATGTACATAATTGCTGTGGGGCTGAGGGTGGGATGAATAAAAGGAGGAAATCAGGGTGATGCAGATGGAAGTGTGAAAGAGGAAACAAGGGTTTAGTCAGGGAAGGGCTCCTGGAGGAGATGTGCCTTCAATAAGGCTTTGAAGGTGGAGAGAGTAGTTGTCAGTCAGATATGAAGAAGGGAAGGGTGTTCCAGGCTAGAGGCAGAATGTGGTGAGAAATCGTTGGCAAGATAGATGAGATGGAGGTACAGGGAGTAGGTTGGCATTAGAGGAGCGAAATGTGCCAGCTGGTTTGTTGTAGGAGAGCAGCGAGGTAAGGTAGGAGGGAGCAAGGTAATTGAGTGCTAAAGGACTTCACACTGCTCTGCTTTTGGTCTTCACTAGGAAATGTCTGTGTGCAGCCCTGCCTTGGCTGTGATATGGCTTTCTTGAGGTCGTGATGCCCCACAAATTCTCCATAGGATGTGTTTGCCTGGGTGGAGAGGGGGAGCCACAAATCACCTGCAGGTTAATTAATCAATGACAAAGCCAATCATTATGTGTATCATGTTCAAAGCATAACTCCTTATCTTCCCACCCAAACCCTGTGTTCCCCATGACTTTCCCAACTCTGTAGTCAGAACCACCATCCTCCCTACCTCACCAGCCCATAAACTTGGCATTATTCTCAACTATTCTCTCTCATTCAACCCACACATTCAGTGTCACCAAATCCTGTCGGGTCAACCTTCATAGCATTGCTAAAATCCACCATTTCATCTCCATCCAACCTGCTACTATATTAATCCAATCATCCTCTCCTGCAGTGATTACTGAATCAACCTCCTTGATGACCTAACTGCCTCCTGTCTCTGTCCACTCCAGTCCATACTTCACTCTGCTGCCTGGATCATTTTTCTGCCAAACTGTTCAGTCCTTGTTTCCCCACTCTTCAAGAACCTCCAGGTTTGTCCGTCCACCTCTGCATCAAACAGTAACTCCATACCATAGGCTTTAAAGAACTTAATCACCTTGCCCCCACCTACTTTACCACTCTTTTCCTGCTACATCCCAGCCCGCACACTTTACTCCTCTAATCCCAACCTGCTCATTGTGTCTCAATGTCATCTATCTTGCTGCCGACCTCTCGCCCACGTAACAGTAATAATAATACTAACTGTGGTATTTGTTAAGTGCTTACTATGTGTCCAGCACTGTTCTAAGTGCTGGGGTAGATACAAGGTAATCAGGCTGGGCCAGTCTCTGTCCCACATGGGGCTCACAATCTTAATCCCCATTTTACAGATGAGGTAACTTAGACACAGAGAAGTTAAGTGACTTGCCCAAGGTTGCACAACAGGCACGTGGTGGAGCTAGGATTAGAACCCATGACCTTCTGAATCCCAGCCCCATGCTCTATCCACTATGCCATGCACTTACCTCTGGCCTGGAAATCCCTTCCTCTTCATATAATAATAATAATAATAATGATGATGATGATAATAGTAATTACAGTGGTATTGGTTAAGTGTTTACTATGTGCCAGGCACTGTACTAAGCACTGGGGTATATACAAGTAAATAAAGTTGGACACAGTCCCTGTCCCATGTAGGGCTCAAAGCTTTAATTCCCATTTTACAGATGAGGTAACTGAGGCAGAGAGAAGTGAACTGACTTGCCCAGGGCTACACACAGACAAGTGGCAGAGCTGGGATTAGAACACATGACCTTCTGACTCCCAGACCGTGCTGTAAACACTACGCCATGTTGCTTCCCTTGCTGTTACTTCATATCCCACAATCACTCTCCCCCCTTCCAAAACCTTATTGAAGGCACATATCCTCCAAGAGGTCTTCCCTGACTAATCCCTCATTTCTTCATCTCTCACTCTCTTCTGTGTTGCCCTTGCACTTGATTTGTATCCTTTATTCACCCCTCCCTGAGCCCCACAGCACTTATATGCATACCCATAATTTTTTTTTTTGTATCTGTCTCCCCTTCTAGACTGTAAGCTCCTTGTGGAGAAGCAGGGTGGCTTAGTGGAAAGAGCCCGGGCTTGGGAGTCAGAGGTCATGGGTTCTAATCCCGCTTCTGCCACTTGTCAGCTGTGTGACTTCGGGCAAATCACTTAACTTCTCTAGGCCTCAGTTCCCTCATTTGTGTGTATCTACCCCAGTGCTTAGAACAGTGCTTTGCACATACTGCTTAACAAATGCCATCATTATTATTATTATTGTGGGCAGGGAACCTACCAACTCTGTTGCAGCATACTCTCCCAAGTGCATATTAGTGCTCTGCACACAGTAAGTGCTCAATAAATACAATTGATTGACTGAATCATCAACAATTCAGAAAATCAACCCAGTAGCTCAGCTTCGCCGTTGACAAATCATGTGGACTTAGGCTCATGAGGCAAAACTGTCTGCTTAGCCTAGCTGAAAATACCTGGAGCTTCACTGCTACTTTTACCTCACTGAATATGGTGACAGAGCCCAAAGCCACCACAGCCACTTGGCAGATCAGTTTAAGAGTGTTATTTTCAGAAATGGAAGGAAGGATAGAAAGGAATGAAGTAATCCCACCATCATCCACCCCAATTTTCAGTGATTGAGCATTCACCATGCCAACCCCAGTCTTGACCAAGTCAGTCTCACCCCAAGACCCACCACTAGATATTTCCAACTCTTAGCATTTCCCTGGTTTTCTCCCCACCAGCCCCTGCTAGTATCAGGCCCTTACTACCTCTTTCCAACGCATACACCTTGTTTTATCACAGATCTTCAAAGGCAGGAACCATGTCCTTTACATTTTTTTGTGCTCTGACTGCCTAATATAGTGCTCTGTATACAGTAAGCACTTAAATGCTGATACAGAAATAAATGAGCAGTTCCCTATCCCTTTCCCAGTCAAGCAATCAATGAGCACTTACTGTGTGCAGAGCACCGTACTAAACACTTGAGATATTGCAGTACAATAGAGTTTGTAGACACTATCCCTGCCCTCTAGGAGTTTCATCAGTCCATCACTTAGAACAGTGCTTTGCACATAGTAAGTGCTTAATAAATGCCATTATTATTAGTAGTAGTATTAATCGGTGGTATTTATTGAACACTTACTGTGTGCAGAGAACTGTACTAAGTGCTTGGGAGAGTGCAATATAAGAGTGTTGGTAGATATGTCCTGCCCACAAGAAGCCTACAGTTCGAGGGGGAGAGAGACATTAAAATCAATTACGAATAAGTCCATAAGTGCTGCGGGGTTGACATTGGTGTGGATAAAGTGTACAAACCCAAGTGCAAGTGTAACCTAGAAGAGAGAGGAAACAGGGGAAGTGAGGGTTTAGTTGGACAAGGCCTCTTGGAAGAGATGTAATCTTAATAATAATAATAATAATGGCATTTGTTAAGTGCTTACTATGTGCAAAGCACTGTTCTAAGCACTGGGGGGATACAAGGTGATCAGGTTGTCCCATGTGGGGCTCACAGTCTTAATCCTCATTTTACAGATGAGTGAACTGAGGCCCACAGAAGTTGTGACTTGCCCAAAGTCACACAGCTGTCAGCAGTGGCAGAGCTGGGATTAGAACCCACGACCTCTGGCTCCCAAGCCCGTGCTCTTTCCACTGAGCCATGCTGCTTCTCCAATAATAAGATATGGAAGTTGGGGATAGTGATGTTAGTTTCCCTACCCCCTGACCATTTCTCTACATCACATACAATTCCACTTCTTGAACAGTTCCATCGGAGTCATCCATATGCAGGGCCAGCACTAACAGTTTGGTGACCCTGGGGAGGCCAGTGTTTAGCAACGTGGCAGAGGAGGAGAGGCATAAAGGGAGGAGCTACTTGCTTGCTGCTCCAGAAGTTCTACTCCTCAAACTGGCACCTCCCCAAACCAAGCCTTGAAGATGTTAGTTCTCCTAAGGTAGGTCTAGGGTTAGGGATGGGGGTACGGGTGTTTTAAAAAGCTGATCGAGGGAAAGCAGCACAGCCTCGAGGAAAGATCACAGTTTTGGGAGCCAGAGGATCTGGGGTCAAATCCTTGCTCAGCCAGTCAGTTAATCATATTTACTGAGTGCTTACTGTGTTCAGGGCACTGTACTAAGCCCTTGGGAGAGTACAATATAACGATAAACAAATTGTCTGCCCATAATAAGCTTGCAGTTTAGAGGATGAGCTTACACCTGCCTGCTTTGAGACCTAGGGCACATTTTTATGGTATTTGTTTAGTGGTTACTAGGTGCAAGACATTGGACTAAGCACTGGGGTAGAAACAAGCAAATCACTAAATTACTAATAAGAAACATTTTAACTTTTGCCCTGTGAGCAAGAGAGCAGTGATTGTTGTGTCACCTGGCGAGAGGGGAGTGAACACCATTTAAGAGTAATTGTGGTATTTGTTAAGCACTTACTATGTACCAGGAACTGTACTAAGCTCTGGTACAGATACAAGCAAATTGTGTTGGACACAGTCCCTGTACCATATGGGGTTCACAGTATTAATCTCTACTTTACAGATGAGGCACAGAGAAGTTAAGTGACTTGTCCAAGGTCAAACAGCCGACAAGTAGTAGAGCTGGGATTAGAGCCTATGCCCTTCTGACTCCCAGGCCCATGATCTACCCCCAAGGCCATGCTGCTTCTCCTTCACAACTTCTACACATCTTTACACATCTTCTCTCTTCTTCTTTCCACCTTGAGTAATATGTGCCAAGGGGATCGTTTCCATCTAAATGCAGTATCTAATACTCTGGTGCCATTAGCATCCTTAGCAAATAACGAGAAACATGATCCATAGCCACATGACCCATCTTAAATGTGTTGTCACGGTGAAAATGACTTTGCTTCAGATATACTTAACACAGCCAGATTGTTGGTCTTTTGCTCTAATTTATAGACTCAAATGGGAAGGAATTTATATTTTCCCCTCTTCGGGGAGAAATCTGCTTTAGATCAAAGTTCTATGTTAAATTTTACATAATCATAGAGGTGCCTGCTTAGTTCAACCTAAATTAAAACGTATTGTTGCAAGATTATGTGTTTTTGTTAATTATGCTTGAACATTTAACGTCCGTTTGATTATGTTGTGTTTTCTATAATCATGTTTTGAAACGTAATTTGCTATTTGTTGTGCCAAGTAGCACAATTGTATTATTAGTCAATGACTGGTGACTTTTTTTTATACCCACATATGCCTAAATGATCTAAAACCTGAAACTGTAATTTCTTTCACAGACTTGCCTTATGGTTATTAGTGTGCACAGTGGTTTTATATGGATTCATGCTTTTATATGTACACATGTAGACAAATATGAATATGTGAAGGTGGCCTTCGAGTTTGAAGATGTGTTCTTCTGATATAGTGAGATTCTCATGGAAGTATGTGAGTGATACCACGAAGCCAGTCAGACTGTATGAACAGCGATCCTCACAATTGGCAATTTCTTCCAAGATTGACTGCTTTCAAGTTTTTTATCCTTTCTCAAATATACTAAGGCTCGTTTTCCACACTGCTGATGAAGAGGGGGTGAGGCGGTCCAAAAAGGCAGGGTGGGACTCCCTTTGCAGGCTGTCAGGGGTTCAGAGTGGCTACCCCGTGTTTCCCAGGGGATTTGCTTCTCCTCTCCTCCATGGGCTCCCCCAGGCTCCATATCCATTCCCCTCCTTTCTGTCCTTGCAGCTTTGGGTACAGAAACAGGGCTCAGTCTCATCTGGTGAGATAAGCAGGTAGAGGTGGGTGGTAGGGGGTTCGGAGTGACTGCCCATGTTATCCAGGGGATTTGCTTCTCCTTTCCTCCACAGGACCCCCCCTTCCCCACCCTTCCAGATTCTGGACCTGGTCTTCTCCCCACCCCTGTGGGGCTAGAGCCCCAACAGGCACTCCAATACCGGACAAATGGCAGCGAGCCTGACTCTGCTCAGACCTCTTCCCAGTCTCATCTGAACTCATCCCCCCACCATCTCCACAGTTTCTGCTTTTGCTATGGAAAGTGCACAGGACTGGTACTCAGGAATCAGTGTGGCTCAGTGGAAAGAGCCCAGACTTGGAAGTCAGAGGTCGTGGGTTCTAATCCCAGCTCTCCCACTTGTCAGCTGGGTGACTTTGGGCAAGTCACTTCACTTCTCTGGGCCATATTTCCCTCATCTGTAGAATGGGGATGAAGACTGTGGGCCCCACGTGGGACAACCCGTTTACCGTGTATCTACCCTAATGCTTAGAACAGTGCTTGGCATAATAAGCACTTAACAAATGTCATTATTATTCAAGTGCTTAGTACAGTGCCAAGCACTTAGAACAGTGCCAAGTGCTTAGTGCAGTGCTCTGCACACAGTAAATGCTTAATAAATACAATTGAATGAATCCTGGGAAACAGAGTGCTGATAGCTCTTTTCCCCAGAATTTCTGCTTTTGCTACAGAAAGAGCTCCTATGCTTCCCAAAAGCTGTTGTTGTTTCCCAACTGCTCCCCCCTTAAATTGTCACAGGATGCTTAATGGGCAGATTTCTCCACCAATCAGATTGTGGAGAATCTTCAACAGGCAAGTTTGCCTACCTATCAGATCCTGTATCATGAACCAATCTGAGGAAGGCAGCAAACAAAGCGATGCTTTAACTGGTAGAATCTGGAAAACAAAGGTCACCTGGAAACTATCATTTATTTGAGGGGGTTGTACATTAGCAAACAGCCAAACATCCATGTACCATGATTGTAGTTGACAAGATCAATGTGGGAGTGAAAATCACTTCTGCGTTGTGTGCATGTGGAGATTGTCCTTTGCTTTTGTTGCTCCCTCCTTTGTTTCACAATCTGCCAAAGCTAAAAGACACTCACCCCCTTTCTCTTTGTTGTTGGCCAGACTGACCTTTCTGTGGCTAACCTCCGACTGTCACATTGTCTGAAGTTTGGCTCCTCTGTGTCTTCAAGAACATTATTTCCATTTATCAATGTCCTATTTCAAGTCACTATAGAGCAGCCATATGACTTCCTTGCTGTGGTGCATTCTTCTCACATGTCATGTGGAGAAAGTCTGATGTAACCAGTATGGCTTTGACACTGATGGATTAAATAAACTGGGATAGGCGTTGGGGAAAGGAGTGGTGGTCCTCTCTACTATTCCTCCCCCTCTGCCACTCTCTGTCCCCTTCCCCTGGTTTTGGATGGGGAGAACTGCATGCCAAAGAGGGGAATTTGGTGGTGACCAAACCACTACATTAAAAAGAATAGTTTAAAAAGAGAATTGATCAATCAATCAATCAGTGGTATGTATTGAATGCTTACTATGTGCAGAGCACTGTACTAAGCACTTGGGAGAGTACAATACAACAGAATTAGTAGACATAATGAGCTTACAGTCTAGAGGGGAAGACAGACATTAAATATGAATAAATAATTCATAATACATAATTAAAAGATATGTACATAAGTGCTGTGGGGCTAGGTGTGGCATGAATATCAAATGTCCAAAGGTCACAAATCCAAGTGCATAGACAATGGGGAAAAGAGGGTTTCAGCGGGGAAGGCCTCTTGGAGGAGCTGTGACCTTAATAATGCTTTGAAGGTGGAGAGAATGGTGGTTTGAAAAGCAACGGGGCCTAGTGGAAAGAACACGGATGGGGAGTCAGAGGACCTGGGTTCTCGTCCTGGCTCTGCCACTTGTCTACTGTGTGACCTTGGTCAAGTCACTTCTCTGTGCTTCAGTTACCTCATCTGTAAAATGGAGACAAAGACTGTGAGCCCTTTGTTGGGTAGGGGCTGTCTCTATATGTTGCCGATTTATACTTCCCAAGTGCTTAGTACAGTGCTCTGCACACAGTAAGCGCTCAACAAATATGATCGAATGAATGAATATAATAATAATACTAATAATAATGATGCTATTAGGCACTTACTGTGTGCCAAGCACTGTTCTAAGCACTGGGGTAGAACAAGGTAATAAGGTTGTCCCATGTGGGGCTCACAGTCTTAATTCCCATTTTACTGTTGAGGCAATGGAGGCACAGACAGACAAGTTAAGTGACTTGCCCAAAGTCACACAGCTGACAAGTGGCAGAGGAGGGATTAGAACCCATGACCTCCATCTTTGTATTCTATTTCTCCCTCCTACTATAATTTATTTTGGTGTCTGTTTTTCCCACTAAATTGCAAGTTTCTAGAGGGCTGGGATCATGTCTACTAATTAGATTGTACTCATTTTAGTGCTTAGTATAGTGCTTCTCACACTGTGTCCAATAAATAAGATTGATTGATTGACTGATGACTCTCTGATCATGGTAGCAATCTTTGTAACTCTGCCTCTGGCTAGATAGACTCAGGGTGCTACCTTCTTATTCCTGTGACCAGGTTGAATATTCTCACATTGAATGCTGTGTGGACTCAAAGACCTAATTTTGCTGATTGTCTTGATGTTCAGCTATTGAGTTCTGATGAAGTCTTTTCAAGGACAGATATTTAGTCCATTGATTCACTGTTTACAGTCCAGGTGTTTGTGAGTATAAATCATATAAATTCATTTATTCAATTGTATTTATTGAGCACTTACTGTGTGCAGAGCACTGTTCTAAGCACTTGGGAAGTACAATTCAGCAACAAAGAGACAATCCCTGTTCACAACGGGCTCACAGTCTAGAACGGGGAGACAGAGATCAAAACAAGTAAACAGGCATCAAAAACATCAATATAAATGAATAGAATTATAGATATATACACATCAAAACAAGTAAACAGGCATTAATATAGATAGAATTTTAGATATGTACATATATACACAAGTGCTGTGGGGCAGGGAGTGGAGGTAGAGCATAGGCAGCAAGCCAGGGAGATGGGGAGGAGAGGCAGAGCTGAGGAAAAGGGGGGCTTAGTCTGGGAAGGCCTCCAGGAGGAGGTGAGCCTTCAGTAGGGCTTTGAAGGGGAAAAGTGTGATTGGTGGATTTGAGGAGGGAGGGCATTCCAGGCCAGAGGTAGGATGTGGGCCAGGGGTCAACAGAGGGACAGCCGAGAATGAGGCACAGTGAGAAGGTTAGGACCAGAAGAGCAAAGTGTGTGGCCTGGGATGTAGAAGAAGAGAAGGGAGGTGAGTTAGGAGGCTGCTAGGTGATGGAGAACTTTGAAGCCAATAGTGAGGAGTTTTTGCTTGATATGGCAGTTGATAGGCAACCACTGGAGATTTTTGAGGAGAGGGTGACATGTCCAGAGCGTTTCTGTAGAAAGATAATCCGGGCAGCAAAGTGAAGTATAGACTGAAGTGGGGAGAGACAGGAGGTTGGGAGATCAGAAAGGATGCTGATGCAGTAATCCAGTCAGGACAGGATGACTGCTTGTACTAACAAGGTAGCGGTTTGGATGGAGAGGAAAGGGTGGATCTTGGTGATGTGAAGATGAGACCAGCAGTGTTTAGTGATGGATTGGATATGTGGGGTTGTGAGAGATTGGAGTCAAGTATGACACCAAGGTTGCAGGCTTGTGAGACAGGAAGGATGGTAGTGCCATCCATAGTGATAGGAAAGTCAGGGAGAGGACAGGGTTTGGGAGGAAAGGTAAGGAGCTTGGACATGTTGAGTTTTAGGTGGCGGGAGGACATCCAAATGGAGATGTCCTGAAGGCAGGAGGAGATGCAAGCCTGGAGGGAGGGAGAGAGAACAGGGGAGGAGTTATAAATTTGGGTGTCATCTGCATAGAGATGATTGAAGCTGTGGGAGCGAATGAGTTCATCAAGGGAGTGAGTATAGATGGAGAATTGAAGGGGACCAAGAACTGTCCCTTGAGGAACACCTACAGTTAGGGGAAGGGAGGGGGAGGAGGAGTGGGCAGGAGCACCCCGCAAAAGAGACTGAGAATCCCAAGTGCTTAATATAGAACAGTAAGCTCTCAATAAATATTATTGATTGATTGGTAAATCACCTAGTGGGGTTGTCCAGAAATGAACCTGAAGACAGCTAGTGAGGGTGGGCCTTTGAGCCTACCTTTCACTCAGTGGATCAATCAGTGGTATTTATTGAATGCTGACTGTGAGCCGAGCACTGTACTTGGTGGTTGGGAGAGAACATTTCCTGCAGGAAGTCTATTACGTATAAGGAACAATGACCAAAAGACTGGATATGGCTGAGTGGGCAGAGCACTAAATCATGGAGAAAGAGGTTTTTGATGCTTTAATTCACTATGGATGCTAGGGAAAAATCAATAAACTCATTGCACCGGTTTCCTCTTTTGTAAATAAGGGATCATGACAGTCCTGCCCTTCACAAGGGTATAGGGAGGATTTGTGCAATGATATCTATAAAGGATATTGAGGCCAGAGATTGGTGCTCTGAAAATATCATATATGATTATATCAATCAGAATTATGATACCTTTAGCTTGCCGCGTGGCCCCCACTGCTCCCGGAAGGATCCTCTTCTCAGAGTGCCCCCATAGACGCCCCCTTCTTCCACCCGCCCCCCGCCACCAATTAAGCGACCTTCCTTAAAGTGCCCCTCCATCCCTCCCTTCCCATTCCAGTCCTGACTGACTCCCGCCCCGCCCCCCCCCCGGAAAAAAGGCCCTTGTTATCACCAAGTTACATTAACGACAACCTCATTCACACCTACTCAGCCCTCCCATGCTAGTTGGCTGTTCACTCCTCTCCCCAGGTATCTCTGCTCCCTGACCCCCTTAACAGGTCCATCCTACTCCAGCACATAATAGTATGTATCTGCTGTCTGTGACATCATTATCTGACAATTTTATTATTGCCATAGCATGTTAATCGTTTAACTACCCCCTGTGATGCCATTGCCTACTTATATCATTGCTACTGTTTTATCGCTTCTGCATCTCAATTGTTAACCTCCCGCTGTACTGTCACTTGCCCTGCTGACCTCACCATGAACTTTCAATTCCCTTGCTCCCAACTGCCATTCCCATTCCTCACCATCCCCTTCCCCTCTCCCACCCAGCTTTTTCCCTCCCTCTCCCCCACCAAGACCACTCCCCCTCACCCCCTACCAAGGATCCCTCTGTACCAGCACCAGTCCTCCACTCCTCCCTCCCATCCCCCTCCCTCCCCTTCTCCCCGCCCCCACCCCATCCCAGTTCTCCTTTCCCATCGCCACCCCTCTTCCCACTCTCCCCACCTAGGCCCCTGCCAACTCATCACAATCCAAACCCTCCCCACCCCTTGCACCCTTCCCCCTCCCTCCCTTCCCTCGGCAGCTACTGCCAAGTGTGGCCTCTGGAACCCCCGTTCCGTTTTAAGTAAGATCCCTTTCATCCTGGACCTATTCCTTTCCAGCTCTCTACTCCTCCTCGACCTAACTGAAACATGGTTGTCTCTGGACAACACGGTCTCTTCTGCTGCTCTCTCCAGTGGAGGCCTCTTCTTCTCCCACTCCCCCAGACTCACAGGAAAAGGAGGAGGTGTCGGTTTCCTTCTCGCCCCCCAATGTCGCTTTCCCACTATCCCTCCTCCCCCTTCCCTTTCCTTCACTTCCTTTGAAGCCCACATTATTTGCCTCTACCACCCCCTCCAGATTCTTGTAGCCGTCATCTACCGCCCCCCCCGGGTCCACCTCCAACTTCTTTAATGATTTTGACCCCTTCCTCACCTTCCTTCTCTCTTTTTCCATGCCCACTCTGATCCTCAGAGACTTCAACATCCACATGGATATCCCTGATGACTCATCTGCCGCCCACCTATCTCTCCTTGACGCTGCCAACCTCTTGCTCCACCCCACCTCACCCACTCACCAACTTGGTCATACCCTCGACCTCATCATCTCCTACCGCTGCACTGTGTCCACCCTCACCAACTCTGAAATCCCTCTCTCTGATCATAATCTTCTCACCTGCCTCCTCACTCACACTCCTTTCCCCTGTAAATCCATATTACTCCCTCACAGAGATCTCCGCTCTCTTGACCCCAGCCATCTTTCTGAGCGCCTCACACCCCACCTCGCCTCCCTCTCCTCTCTACCCAGTCTTGATGATCAGATTACTGCTCTCAACTCTACCCTTTCTACTCAGCTAGACTCACTCGCTCCCCTTTCCCTTCGCCACTCTCGTACCACTAACCCACAGCCCTGGATCACTGCCACTGTCCGCCTCCTTCGCTCTTATGCTCGAGCTGCCGAACGCTGCTGGCGAAAGTCTAAACACCATGCCAACCTCGTTCACTTCAAGTTTATCCTTTCCTGCCTTAACTCAGCCCCCTCCTCTGCCAGACAAAACTATTTCTCCTCCCGTATTGACACCCATGCCCATCATCCCTGCCAGCTCTTCTGTACATTCAACTCCCTTCTCAGGCCCCCGGTTCCTCCCCCTCCTCCTTCCCTCACCCCCAACGATCTGGCCTCATACTTCATTAACAAAATTCAATCCATCAGGTCCGACCTCCCCAAAGTCACTCCCCCCCTTTCTCCAACCCCCGGCTCTCAACAGTCTCTGCTACTCTCCCATCCTTCCCAGCAGTATCCTCAGAGGAGCTCTCCTCCCTCCTCTCAAGTGCTACTCCGGCCACCTGTGCTTCTGACCCCATTCCCTCTCATCTCATGAAATCTCTCGCTCCATCCCTTCTCCCCACCTTAACTTCCATCTTCAACTGCTCACTCTCCACTGGTTCCTTCCCCTCTGCCTTCAAACATGCCCATGTCTCTCCCATCCTAAAAAAACCCTCTCTTGACCCCACCTCACCTTCTAGTAATCGCCCCATATCCCTCCTACCATTCCTTTCCAAATTCCTTGAACGAGTTGTCTACACGCACTGCCTCGAATTCCTCAACACCAACTCTCTCCTCGACCCCCTCCAGTCTGGCTTCTGTCCCCTACATTCCATGGAAACTGCCCTCTCAAAGGTCACCAATGACCTCCTGCTTGCCAAATCCAGTGGCTCATACTCTATCCTAATCCTCCTCGACCTCTCAGCTGCCTTCGACACTGTGGACCACCCCCCTTCTCCTCAACATGCTATCCGACCTTGGCTTCACTGACACCGTCCTCTCCTGGTTCTCCTCTTATCTCTCCGGTCGTTCATTCTCAGTCTCTTTTGCAGGCTCCTCCTCCCCCTCCCATCCCCTTACTGTGGGGGTTCCCCAAGGTTCAGTGATTGGTCCCCTTCTGTTCTCGATCTACACTCACTCCGTTGGTGACCTCATTCGCTCCCACGGCTTCAACTATCATCTCTACACTGATGACACCCAGATCTACATCTCTGCCCCTGCTCTCTCCCCCTCTCTCCAGGCTCACATCTCCTCCTGCCTTCAGGACATCTCCATCTGGATGTCTGCCCGCCACCTAAAACTCAACATGTCCAAGACTGAACTCCTTGTCTTCCCTCCCAAAGCCTGCCCTCTCCCTGACTTTCCCATCTCTGATGACGGCATTACCATCCTTCCCGTCTCACGAGCCCGCAACCTTGGTGTCATCCTCGACTCTGCTCTCTCATTCACCCCTCACATCCAAGCCGTCACCAGAACCTGCCGGTCTCAGCTCTGCAACGTTGCCAAGATCTGCCCTTTCCTCTCCATCCAAACCGCTACCCTGCTTGTTCAAGCTCTCATCCTATCCCGTCTGGACTATTGCATCAGCCTTTTCTCTGATCTCCCATCCTTGTGTCTCTTCCCGCTTCAATCCATACTTCATGCTGCTGCCCAGATTGTCTTTGTCCAGACACGCACTGGGCATGTTAATCCCCTCCTCAAAAATCTCCAGTGGCTACCAATCAATCTGCGCATCAGGCAGAAATTCCTCACCCTGGGCTTCAAGGCTCTCCATCACCTCCCCCCCCTCCTACCTCACCTCCCTTCTCTCCTTCTAAAGCCCAGCCCACACCCTCCGCTCCTCTGCCGCTAATCTCCTCGCCGTGCCTCGTTCTCACCTGTCCCGCCGTCGACCCCCGGCCCACGTCATCCCCCGGGCCTGGAATGCCCTCCCTCTGCCCATCCGCCAAGCTAGCTCTTTTCCTCCCTTCAAGGCCCTACTGAGAGCTCACCTCCTCCAGGAGGCCTTCCCAGACTGAGCCCCTTCCTTTCTCTCCCCCTCGTCCCCCTCTCCATTCCCCCCATCTTACCTCCTTCCCTTCCCCACAGCACCTGTATATATGTATATATGTTTGTACATATTTATTACTCTATTTTACTTGTTCATATCTATTCTATTTATTTTATTTTATTAATATGTTTGGTTTTGTTCTGTCTCCCCGTTCTAGACTGTGAGCCCACTGTTGGGTAGGGACTGTCTCTATATGTTGCCAACTTGTACTTCCCAAGCGCTTAGTACAGTGCTCTGCACATGGTAAGCGCTCAATAAATACGATTGATTGATTGATTTAATTTATGGCCTAATCCAAAGGAAGGGAGTACTGCTGAGGTTAGGACTTCTTCCTCCAAGTTCTCCTCTAACTCTATTTCCTTACCTCATTCCCCCTTATTCATCATTAACATTGTTTATTGCACAGGAATTTGAGGGACATCCTGATAAAATGTGGCACAATCCCTGTCTTGAGAAATTTCAAATTAATGGGGGGAAGACAAAGACCCTTAAATTGATGAAAAGTGTGTGAGTACTGATGTAAATAGCACACACAGGTGGAGGGAAGATAGACAAGGGAGATGCAGGAGTGGCAACCATGACATGAAAGGCAAAGGGATAATTCAGTTCAGTCGTATTAAGTGTTTACTGTTTGCAGAGCACTGTACTAAACACTTGGGAAAGTGCAGTACAACAATAAAGAGTAATCCCTGCCCATAAGAAGAAGGGAAAAAAAACAGGGTGCAACTTAGGGAGTGGGGGAGTTACAAAATATCTGATTTTCACGGGTCATAGCTTGTAACTTTAGAATCAGTATTAGTATTATACTGTTTTGGAATATTTAGATTGAAGTGATGATGAAATGAGCAGACTCTTAAACAGTAATCGCCACACGCTAAAAAATGTGCTTTCTCTGGAGCAGGGACAAATTAAATAGCTCTTTATGAATTATGTCTTTCTCTCTCTAGGTATTTCATAGAACCCTCTCTATTTCCCTACAGTTTTCCTTACTGACACATATCAGTTGTAGTAAACAGACTATTGTATCCACTTAAAATTGAAAAGGGCAAAGGCATTTCTAAGAACTACTTTAAAAAATCTGAAAATTTTATCATTATTACAGTGCCTTATTATTCTGTGTGTGTGTGATCTCAGTGTAGAAGATTTTTTAATGCACAGATTGGGTATTAAATGATTTTAAATGCTTCTCAATAGCAAAAATCAATATTTCTTGAGACCTTGCAATAGAGAGGGCACTCTACAACAAAAGAGAATATATAGAAAGAAGTCCTAACATCAGAGAGTACTCTCCTCCTTTGGATTAGGCCATAGATTTTAGATTTTGAACTTGACATTAGGGACAGTGTTTGCTGCTTTTCATAAAGCTGTTATCTTTGCTTTGCAGAGTGTTTGGCACCTGGAATCCTCTATGAATAATTTGGGGGATGATAATGATGATGATGGTGATGATTTAGTAGTGCACTGATTTGGGAAGCAGCGTGGCCTAGTGGAAAAAGCACAAGCTTCAGAGTCAAAGGACCTGGGGTATAATCCTGGCTCTGCTACTTGTCTTTGTCATTAAATTTATCTGTGCCTCATTTACCTCATCTGTAAAATAGGATTAAGACTGGGAGCCCAAGTGGGACATGGACTCTGTCCAACTTGATTAGCTTGTATCTACTTAGTTCAGTGCCTGGCACATAGTAAGCACTTAACAAATACTATTAAAAAGTATAAAAAAAACCCTTAAATTGAAAGGATTGATGAGCCTAGTGTTGAACAATGTGTTTAGAAACAGGCTAGCCTGCCTTAAAACCCTACATATCCAAGGCAAACATAGGAAATTTTATTTGACATTGATAAATTAGTTAGATCATATTGTTTTCTCTGACATTCGTCAGGCACAAAATGCATTATCTAAATTGAACGCCTTCGCATATTATCTTCAGGCAACACAAATTAATTTCTAAAGATGCCAGATGCTCCTTATTTATGTAGTGTTAAAATTTCTAGATCATGGGGCTGGTTTTCTATTATGTGGAATTGAAGTAATATAAAAGCATGATGGAAAAATAACATGACAGTCTCTCCATTTCCTCTGCTTAATCATCTCTTTTTCTATATTTCATTCTTTATGAACTTGTTCAGTACCATCAACTCTCTTCTGGACAATTCCTTTTTCTTTAACAACATTTGATGTGGCCCACCTGTAGTCAGATATAAACCAGAAGAGCAGCTGGTTTAGATCTGCTAACAGGTGGGCTACATCAAGTGTTGTTAAAGAAAAAAAGAACTGTCCAGGAGAGAGAATAATGGTAGCGAACAAGTTCATGAAGAATGAAATGTGAAAAAAATTGTGAAGCCGAAGAAATAGGGAAAAAGATTCATTTGATTATTTTTCCATCATGCACCACTTCCTTACTTGTGCAAATTGAGAGCATTAAATATATGTGTGAAAAAACACCCCTCTATGAATCCTTCTACAAAATGGAATTAACTGCAATTTACTTAATCACTTAGCTGTAATTGGATCATGATAGGATTCAGGGTTTACTTTAAGTACTGTTCCCTTCAGTGCATGAGAAGATGCCAAATGGCCCTTTCTCCTCTGGACAGATTTGTGCCAAACTTCTTAAAATCTTAGTTCTCCATACACACTAGTGAAGTTGGGCTCTAAGGAATGGTAAGGTGGGAGATATTTACTTGATAGCATGCAGAAAGGATTTCACAACAAAGAGGCCCAGACAATGATTGCCCTGATGGTCACTCCCTTAATTAATCAAATTAGGAGACTATTAATAGATAATAGATTTATTTGGGTAATGGTCTCTGCTGGACAATTCAGCAAGCTGCCTTGAGTGACCTAGAGATCTGGAGACACAGCATACTTCATTCTGCCAAAACGCATGTTATCACTACATGTTTTGGCTTGAAAGTTGTTAGGGCATTAAGGAATGTTTTCCTGACAGCAAGTATCTGTTTGGATAGAGCATCAGAAGAAAGCGTGGCACCAGGCATGGTGATTACTGCAATGTGAATTTTCCTTAATGCTTTTATAAGAATAGCATACCCACATTATGGGAGAACTGAATGGAGTAGTTCTACTTTGAATATTCAAGAAAAGTCTCTTATGAGGCAGGGTTACTGTCTTAAAATCACCTGAATGGTATGAAGACATGGTACAAAGGGGAAAATCAATTAATCAATCGTATTTGGAAGCAAAGAAAATGGAAGCAAAGATTCAGAGGAAATGAAGTATACAGTAATACACTACTGCTACTCAGGGTTTTTGGTTTTTTTTCCTCTAGAGTCAATAAACCTGGAGACTTTCTTCAGCTATGCATATCTAGATATAGGAGGGGGATGAATCATTCAGAAGTCTCACACAGATCTCTCATTACATCCTCCAACTACTAAGCACTCAATACAGTGCGTTGCACTCAGTAGAAGCTCAATAATGACCATTGATTGATTAATCAGGGTTGTAATCACAAGTGTTGTAGAATAAAAGTTGGTCTTTTTCCTCATCAAGCTCTTCTTTCCTGTCATGCTTCTTTCAGCATTTTGTTGATGGCTTTTTTTCCCCTTTTCTCTTCAAATTCAAACAGGTGGCCTCTGCATTGCACAGTCATTGAAAATCCCTCAGGATCGGAAAGACAAGTCCATTGATTTTGACAGAATTATCAAACAGCTCCTGGAGACACCCAACTCGAGAGTCATTGTGATTTTTGCCAGCGATGAGGATATAAAGTAAGAGTGACAGATGAAATGAGCTAATTTGCAATTGACAATAATTGAAGCACTATGTAATAATGAGGAGTGGAAAAGAAAAAGCATTGGATGAAAGATGTTACTCTAGTGATGCATATAGATGATACACAAAATCTAATATCTACTGAAATATATGAAATCATAGGGAATGATGTAAAAAGCATGTCACTGGCATGCATTTTTCTTTTTCTTTTCTTTTTCTTCATTTAGCAAACTGCACTGCATCATTTTTAGAGTGAAAAGACAAGTAGATGCATTGAAGTTTTATGATTGCTTTACAATTCTAACAAAATAGGTGGCAGATGTTTCAGCAAAGTAGTGTCTGTGGCAGACAAAGTGCATACAGTAGCTTGTAAAAAGGAATCATAAGAGAAATATCTATTTGGCAAATATTATTCTACTGATTTAGTATCACTTCTATGAAGTGCCATTTCCTAATTCTCAGGGCAGAGAGTAGGATGTTGTTTTGGGGTGTGATGTTTGGCAAACCAAATCATTTAACCCCTTTGTACCTCATTTTACTCAATTGTAAAGTGGGTACAATAATAAGAATGTTCAAGAAGGAGAGCAGTAACAATCTTTCTTAGTGGTCATATTGTGAAATAGCTAGGGTTGTAAAATGTTCCAAGAACTCAGCATAGCAGATTATAAGCATGTGGTTTGCATTCATTTTTATTATTATTGTTCCATATTCTATGTCAAAGTATTCATAATTATGCTGTCTCAGTCAAATTACTTGTCTTCCAAAGTATGATTTGGGAGCATTGACATTTCAATTTACGAATAAACTCTACCGTAATGTTTCTTTTCAGAATCTTTGAGTTCTGGGCAGCACGTTGTGTGGATTCTTGGAACATTAATTTTGTGCAGGAGTATCAGGGAGATGACATTAACTTTTAGATTTTTAAAGCCAAGAGGGAGATCCTATTCAGAAGTTGTTATGATCATTTGTCATTTGGATTTTAATAGCTCTGGATTTGTTTACTTTAATGAGTGTCTTCTTTCAGGTTATTCAGCAGCCTTCTGTTGTTTGTTTTTTACTGTTTGATTTGCAAAGTACAAATACTTAAATGTTGTTCCCTGTCATTTGGCATTAACATGTGGAATTTAATGCTCCTTTCCACAGGCAGATCCTTGCAGCAGCAAAAAGAGCTGATCAAGTGGGTCATTTTCTGTGGGTGGGATCAGACAGTTGGGGCTCAAAAATAAATCTGTTAAATCAGCAAGAAGACATTGCTGAAGGAGCAATCACCATTGTGCCTAAGAGAGCGACGATAGAAGGTAAGACCCTGATTTTGATTGTTTCTATTTCTTGGAATTTGTCTGAAATTTGGGGCCATGAATGATTGATAGTAGATAACTGTATGGCTCTCATATGGACCAAAACACATGTGCAGGCTCACTGCTTATCTGTTATATATTCAGTCAGCACAGAGCGTAGTTTCTGTGAAACCTAAATAAGTCTAAAAACCCTGTTGTGTTGCTAAAAGAAGTTGTTCCCATTTCAAAGGCATTGCATTATTTTCACAATAGCAAAGTTACTATCATTCATTTTTACGTTTATGCCACAGGAATTTTCAGATGGGACACCATTACACTTAATAAGAAGTAAAAAAAAAAAAAAACACCCCACCATTGTATAATATATAACTTAGGAAAATAAATCCTCCTTCTAATTTATCCATTGCTTTCATAGCAGGATAATGACATGAAATGTGTCCTGACAATCCCTTTCAAAATCCCTTCCAGAGTATACTGGCTCTTTTGACTTCCTGTAATGCTTGGAATAAGTGGTTATGTGTCTGCCCTGCCTTTAAGTGGGCTTTGAATCAATCAATCAATCAATCATATTTATTGAGCGCTTACTGTGTGTAGAGCAGTGTATTAAGTGCTTGGGAAGTACAAGTTGGCAACATATAGAAACGGTCCCTACCCAACAGTGGGCTCACAGTCTAGAAGGGGGAGACAGAGAACAAAACAAGACATATTAACAAAATAAAATAAATAGAATAGATATGTACAAGTAAAATAAATAGAGTAATAAATACGTACAAACATATATACATATATACAGGTGCTATGGGGAAGGGAAGGAGGTAAGGCAGGGGGATGCAGATGGGGTGGAGGGGGACAGGTAGGAGGGGGCTCAGTCTGGGAAGGCCTCCTGGAGGAGGTGAGCTCTCAGTAGGGCCCTGAAGGGAGGAAGAGAGCTAGCTTGGCAGATGGAGGGAGGGAGGGCATTCCAGGCCAGGGGGATGACGTGGGCCGGGGGTTGACAGCAGGACAGGCAAGAACGAGGCACAGTGAGGAGATTAGCAGCAGAGGAGCAGAGGGTGCAGGCTGGGCTGTAGAAGGAGAGAAGGGGGGTGAGGTAGGAGGGGGCGAGGTGATGGAGAGCCTTGAAGCCGAGGGTGAGGAGTTTCTGCCTGATGCATAGGTTGATTGGTAGCCACTGGAGATTTTTGAGGAGGGGAGTAACATGCCCAGAGCATTTCTGGACAAAGACAATCCGGGCAGCGGCGTGAACTATGGATTGAAGTGGGGAGAGACGAGGATAGGACATCAGAGAGGAGGCTGATACAATAGTCCAGACGGGAAAGGATGAGAGCTTGAACGAGCAGGATAGCAGTTTGGATGGAGAGGAAAGGGCGGATCTTGGCAATGTTGCGGAGCTGACACCGGCAGGTTTTGGTGACGGCTTGGATGTAAGGGGTGAACGAGAGAGTGGAGTCGAGGATGACACCAAGGTTGCGGGCTTGTGAGACAGGAATGATGATAGTGCCGTCAATGGTGATGGGAAAGTCAGGGAGAGGGCAGGGTTTGGGAGGGAAGACGAGGAGTTCATTCGTGGACATGTTGAGTTTTAGGTGGCAGGCAGACATCCAGATGGAGATGTCCTGAAGGCAGGAGGAGATGCGAGCCTGGAGGGAGGGGGAGAGAGCAGGGGCAGAGATGTAGATTTGGGTGTCATCAGCGTAGATATGATAGTTGAAGCTGTGGGAGCGAATGAGTTCACCAAGGGAGTGCGTGTAGATCGAGAACAGAAGGGGACCAAGAACTGAACCTTGAGGAACCCCACAGTAAGGGGATGGGAGGGGGAGGAGGAGCCTGCAAAAGAGACTGAGAATGAACGACCGGAGAGATAAGAGGAGAACCAGGAGAGGATGGAGTCTGTGTAGCCAAGGTTGGATAGCGTGTTGAGGAGAAGGGGGGGGGTCCACAGTGTCAAAGGCAACTGAGAGGTCGAGGAGGATTGGGGTAGAGTATGAGCCGTTGGATTTGGCAAGCAGGAGGTCATTGGTGACCTTTGAGAAGGCAGTTTCTGTGGAATGTAGGGGACGGAAGCCATACTGGAGGGGGTCGAGGAGAGAGTTGGCATTGAGGAATTTGAGGCAGCGCGTGTAGACGACTCATTCAAGGAGTTTGGAAAGGAATGGTAGGAGGGAGATGGGGTGATAACAAGAAGGTGAGGTGGGGTCAAGAGAAGGTTTTTTTAGGATGGGAGAGACATGGGCATCTTTGAAGGCAGAGGGGAAGGAACCAGTGGAGAGTGAGCAGTTGAAGATGGAAGTTAAGGAGGGGAGAAGGGATGGAGCAAGAGATTTCATGAAATGAGGGGGAATGGGGTCAGAAGCACACATCCTGCCCAATTGATATAATAATAATAATGGTATTAAGCGCTTACTGTGTGCAAGGCACTGTACTAAGCGCTATGGTAGATGCAAGCAAACTGTGTTGGACATAGTCCCTGTCTCACGTGGGGCTCACAGTCTCAATCCCCATTATACAGATGAGGTAACTGAAGCACAGAGAAGTAAAGTGACTTTCCCAAGGTCACACAGCAGGTAGGTGGTGGAGCTGGGATCTGACTCCCAGTCCTGTGCTCTATCCTCTATGCCATGCTGCTTCTCCTTTGTTATCCTTCTGTGCTAACAAAATTGCTGATTCCAATTTATGTTCTCATTTACTTTAAAGAGAAAAGTTCATTATGAAGTAGACACTGTGTAAAGAAAAAAAAAGAATTCTTCTTTTGGTACCTGGATTTGTATTCCTTTTTGTCAGGCCAGCTCTCCAAAGACTCCTTGGAACATGTTTCACACGTTAAAATGAGCTCTATCATTTGACTCAGAGAGATCAAATATTTGCATTCCTTTCTACTCTGCCTCCACTATAATCTAATTAATTATTCTACTCAGAAGGCCACTAGGAACCGAAAGGTCTGTGTGGGTTTTGTTGAAAGCCCAGGTGGCTTGTATTTCCAAGTTCTATTCCTACATTCTCCAGGAGAAACACATTGCTTGAATTATTTACATGTTACATGGTTGGTACTGAATTTGAATTCACAGAGTTCTCTCTCCCAAGACATTTTCCAAAAGAAGAGTGTATTTCATAAAGTCAGGGCAAATAAATTAGTAGTCACCCAGTAATTGAAAGCTAGTTCTTTTCAATGTGGACTTGCTCCTCTTCCGTCTCCTTTCCTGCAGTAAACGTATCAGAACCCTTGAGAAATTGGCCTGTGACGTATGAAAATATACTCATAGAGCATTTCTATACTTTTGTCATGAAACCCTCAGCTAACAAAGCCACAACTGACAACTTCTGTTCAAGCAGAAGGGGGCTGAATTTTTTTTGTTTGTTTTTTCTTAGAGTTGAGCCTAGTCTAGTTGTAATACAGTGATCAGGTGAACTCAGCTTTCCAAAATTTTATCCCAAAAGCAGATTGGTCATGCACTGATTTACCTTCCCAGGTCTTTTTTCTCTGGAGACAATTGGAAATGGCAGCAGCAATGTAAATTAAGTGCAGGGACTTTCCACAGATATGAAGGTTAAAATGGAAAGTTGTGTTATAACTGTTGAATTCATTCAACAATGCTGATACCTTGCAAACGTCTCTGTCAGTAAACAGGTACTGTGTTGAAAAAGCCCCTTTCAATTTGACCACTGCATTGAACCTGTCACCTCAACAGCCAAGTGTTAAGAAGAGCTTTATTTTTCTTCCTTAGAATCTTGCATTACTCTATTATAAATAACCTTAATGTCATATAATAATAATAATAATAGCATTTATTAAGCACTTACTATGTGCAAAGCACTGTTCCAAGCGCTGGGGAGGTTACAAGGTGATCGGGTTTTCCCACGGGGGGCTCACAGTCTTAATCCACATTTTACTTATGAGGTAACTGAGGCCCACAGAACTGAAGTGACTTGCCCAAAGTCACACAGCTGACAATTGGCGGAGCTGGGATTTGAACCCATGACCTCTGACTCCAAAGCCCATGCTCTTTCCACTGAGCCATGCTGCTTCTCTATGATGATTCCTATATGACATTTCCTATGTATTTTTTGTTCTTCGGAGGGGAGCCACAAAGAAGTCTATGGTTCCAGCATCTTGGGGCTGCTGACTGTTTCCATCTCATGAGCCAAGGGCTTTATTGTCATTTTTTTACTTCCCCACTGCTTGATGAGCCAGGAAATCATAGGGATCATCTTTGGCTCGACGTTGCCCCATTAACCAAGGCATTCAATGATCTTCAGCTTTGTAATCTTTCATTAGTAGAAAAAGATCAAAACTTCATTAAATACTTTCCAAGAATTCTGCTTTGATATTTCCTTGTTCTGCTGTGAACTGGTTAGGTTCAATGGTTGGCATCTTGTAGCAAATTTCATAATGGTAAATAGAGCTGAGATAATGAAGAATGGGTTTTCAGAAGCCACAACAATTGTAACAACTTTCAGATAGTTCTGAAGAGCAGTTTAGTTTTGACATAAACTTGAAATATTTAGAAAATTGCTCCTGTGGTAGAGTCAAAGCAGGATATACCTTAAAATCAGATTTTCCCTAGAGCTTTTAATATTTCCTGATTTTAAATGACTCACACTACTTCAATCAATCAATCAATCAATGAATCGTATTTATTGAGCGCTTACTTTGTGCAGAGCACTGTACTAAGTGCTTGGGAAGTACAAGTTGGCAACATATAGAGACAGTCCCTACCCAACAGTGGGCTCACAGTCTAGAAGGGAGAGACAGAGAACAAAACCAAACATATTAACAAAATAAAATAAATAGAATAGATATGTACAAGTAAAATAAATAGAGTAATAAATATGTACAAACATATAGGTGCTGTGGGGAAGGGAAGGAGGTAAGACTGGGGGAATGGAGAGGGGGATGAGGGGGAGAGGAAGGAGGGGGTTCAGTCTGGGAAGGCCTCCTGGAGGAGGTGAGATCTCAGTAGGGCCTTGAAGGGAGGAAGAGAGCTAGCTTGGCAGATGGGCAGAGGGAGAGCATTCCAGGCCCGGGGGATGACGTGGGCCGGGGGTCGACGGCGGGACAGGTGAGAACGAGGCATGGTGAGAAGATTAGCGGCAGAGGAGCGGAGGGTGCATGCTGGGCTGTAGAAGGAGCGAAGGGAGGTGAGGTAGGAGGGGGCGAGGTGATGGAGAGCCTTGAAGCCAAGGGTGAGGAGTTTCTGCCTGATGTGCAGATTGATTGGTAACCACTGGAGATTTTTGAGGATGGGAGTAACATGCCCAGAGCGTTTCTGGACAAAGACAATCCGGGCAGCAGCATGAAGTATGGATTGAAGTGGGGAGAGACACAAGGATGGGAGATCAGAGAGAAGACTGATGCAGTAGTCCAGACGGGATAGGATGAGAGCTTGAATGAGCAGGGTAGCAGTTTGGATGGAGAGGAAAGGGCGTATCTTGGCAATGTTGCAGAGCTGAGACCGGCAGGTTTTGTTGACGGCTTGGATGTGAGGGGTGAATGAGAGAGCGGAGTCGAGGATGACACCAAGGTTGTGGGCTTGTGAGATGGGAAGGATGGTAGTGCTGTCAACAGTGATGGGAAAGTCAGGGAGAGGGCAGGGTTTGGGAGGGAAGAAAAGGAGTTCAGTCTTGGACATGTTGAACTTGGACTTCAGGAATGCCTTTTCATCACTTTTCTTTACCTACTTTCTGGAACAAGGGAACTCTGAGACTTTTATATATTTTTATTTAATGTGTTCATTGATGGTGGTAAAAAAACTCAAAAACATCCTTGCACTAAGCTGTAATTGCATATATTGTGATGGTCTTCCTGAGAAAAGGGATATTCAAAAGTGCACAGAAGCAAAGCTATAAAATTTCAGAAATAATGATTCCTCAAGTAGAACAGTTAAATTGGAAAATATCCCTAGTGTACATGATTTAATGGAAGAAAACAGATATGTATTGATAAAATGATCAATTTGATACCCCACCCACTAGGTTTGATGTATCTCTTTCAACTTAAATCTTATCTTGGTTGCAATAGTCAATACAACCCCAAGATGTGACAATGAAACTGAAGAAAACTAGCTATGAACTAACCTTTACCAAGGATAGCCTACCCTCAACCAAAGATTTTCACCAACACCGTAGAATGTAATGCTATTATTGAGTTATATTTCCTAAGCAATACACTACCCAGAAGTAGGTAGAGAGAGCCTCTTGGAGAGCTTTGGATTTTAGGAGAGCTTTGAAGGTGGGAAGAGAAGTGGTCTGACAGAATGTGGAGGGGGAGGGAAGTTTTAGGACAGAGGGAGGACATGGGCAATGAGTCAACATTGGGAAAAATGAGCTTTAGGTATAGAGATTAGGTTGGTGTTACGGATGCAAAGTATGTGGGTTGGCTTGGAGTAGGGGATCAACAGGTATTATAGGCAGAAGAGAGCTAATTGAGTGCCTTAGAGCCAATGGTAAGGAGTTTCTGTTTAATGTGGAGGTGGATGAGCAACCACTGGAGGTTCTTGAGGAGTGGGGAGATGTGGACTGGATGTTTCTTCAGAAAAAATATCTGGGCAGCAGAGCGAAGTAAGGGCTGGAGTGGGGAAAGACAAGAATCAGGGAGGTCAGTAAGAAGACTGATGCAAAATCAAAGCAGGTTGGGATAAGTGCTTGGATTAACATGGTAGCAGTTTGGATGGAGAGGGAAGGATAGATTTTTAGTGAAGTTGTGAAGGTTGAAGTGACAGGATTTCATTAGCGATCAACTATATGGGATGAATAAAACAGATGGGTCAGGGGTAATGCTTGGATGAGAAGGGGAGAAGTTTGGAGAAGAATGGGCAAATTTTAGAGATGTGACGATGTTGGAACATCTGACTTCTAGAGCAGCTTTATTTATGTGATCTGTAAGCCATTGCACCATTAAATGAGAAGCAGTGCTGCCTAGTGGAAAGAGCATGGGCCTGGATTCAGAGGACCTGGGTTCTAATCCAAGCTCTGCCACTTGTCTGCTGTGTGACCTTGGGCAATTCACTTCACTTCTCTGTGCCTTAGTTCCATCATCTGCAAAATGGAGATTCAATACCTGTTCTCCCTCCTAATTAGACTGCGATCCCCATGTGGGATCTGATTATCTTGTATCTACTCCACCTCTCAGTACAATGCTTGGCACATAGTAGGTGCTTAACAAATGCCACAGATATTATTATTATTATCATTATTATGGAAAGACTGGATCACCAAAAATGAGGTCCTGGAACACAGACATCAGAATTGAGGCAATGCTCAATTGCCTCATTGCTTTCATGCTGATGGATTGACCTTCATTCCAAGACCTCATTGTTGGTGATCCTCATTGTTAGTGGAAAAAGCACAGGACTGTCAGTGAGGACACTCAGGTTCTAATTATAGCTGCTACACCTGACTTCTGTGTGACCTTGGGCAAGTCGCTTATCTTCTCTGGGCCTCAGTTTCCTCATAACAAGTATCCTCCCCATTAGATTGTGAGCTCCACGTGGAACAGGGACTATGGCTGATCTGATTGTATTAAACAGCGTGGTTTAGTGGCAATAACACAGGCTTGGGAGTCAGAGGTTGTGGGTTCTAATCCCAGCTCCACCACTTATCAGCTGTGTGACTTTGGGCAAGTTGCTTAACTTCTCTGTGCCTCAGTTCCCTCATCTGTGAAATGGGGATTAAGACTGTGAGCCCAATGTGGGACAACCTGATTACCTTGTATCTACCCCAGTGCTTAGAACAGTATTTGGCACATAGTAAGTTCTTAAAAATACTATTATTATTATTATTATTATTATTATTTCTACTCCTTTGCTTAGCACATGGTAATGTCATTACAATTGTCTCTATTATTATTATTATCATTCTGTATTGCCATTTAACATTAAGGTGTGAGGGTGGCATTGATAGGGGAGACTGTGATAAATCTAGGTTTCACAACCTAAAAGAAAATTGGACATTGCAATTGTTTGATTGACTTTCAGTTTTTCATGAAGTTTGATTGACATCTCATTCTGTTGCACAATCTCATCAAAGATGTTGAATTTCTTGATTCAATTTTTTTCCATCTGTATATTGTCATCATTGGACAATGTACAATCTAGGTAACATAATTTGTTTCTAGAATTCAGCAGGATATATTTGGTCAAACTGTTACATCACCTCATTCTTTAGGGTACTAAATATGGACCACCTAAATAGTTATTTAAAATTTCTATTTCAAGAGCAAATATATTAATGATGGGTAGTTCCCTAGAGGCCCGCCCGCCATCACACCGCGCGGCCTTGCTGCTCCCGGAGGGTTCCTCTCCTCAGAGCGCGCCGCCATAGACGCCCGGGACTCCGTTCCCGAGAGGCCCGCCTGCCCGCCCGCCCGCCATCACACCGCGAGACGCCCGGGACTCCGTTCCCGAGAGGCCCGCCCGCCATCACACCGCGCGGCCTTGCTGCTCCCGGAAGGTTCCTCTCCTCAGAGCGCGCCGCCATAGACGCCCGGGACTCCGTTCCCGAGAGGCCCGCCCGCCCCCATCACACCACGCGGCCTTGCCGCTCCCGGAAGGCTCGTCTCCTCAGAGCGCCGCCATTGACGCCCGGGACTCCGTTCCCGAGAGGCCCGGCCGCCCGCCCTCCCGCCATCTCAGCGCCCCCACGGACGCCCCCCCTGCTTCCACCCCCCCCACTTCGGAGGCCTTCCGTAAAGTGCCCCTCATCCCCCCCCCCCCCTTCCCGGTCCGGTCCTGACTGACTCTCCCCCCGCCCCCAGGTAAAAAGCCCTTGTTAGCACCTTGTTAGCACCATGTTAGCACCATGTTACATGTTAAATTAACGACAACCTCATTCCCACCTCCTCAGCCCTCCCATGCTAGTTGACTGTTCGCTCCCCTCCCCAGGTATCTCTGCTCCCTGACCCTCCTTAACTGGCCCACCCTACTCCAGCTCTTAATAGTTTGTATCTGCTCTCTGTGGCATCATTGTCTGCCAATTCTATTATTGCCATAGCATATTGATTGCTCAACTACACCCTGTGATGCCATCGCCTACTTTTATCATTGCTACTGTTTTATTGCTTCTGCATCTCAATTGTTAACCCCCCGCGGTAATGTCACTCTCCCTGATGACCTCACCATGAACTTTCAGTTCCCTTGCTCCCAACTGCCATTCCCATTCCTCACCTTCCCCTTCCCCTCTCCCACCCAGCTGTTTCCCTCCCTCTCACCCACCAAGACCGCTCCCCCTCAACCCCTACCAAGGATTCCTCTGTACCAGCGCAGGTCCTCCGCTTCTCCCTCCCGGCCCCCCTTCCTCCCCTTCTCCCCGCCCCCACCCCATCCCAGTTCTCCTTTCCCATCGCCACGCCCCTTCCCACTCTCCCCGCCCAGGCCCCCGCCAACTCATCCCAATCCAAACCCTCCCCACCCCTCGCACCCTTCCCCCTCCCTCCCCTCCCTCGACAGCTGATGCCAAGTGTGGCCTCTGGAACCCCCGCTCCGTTTTAAGTAAGGTCCCTTTCATCCTGGACCTTTTCCTTTCCAGTTCTCTACTCCTCCTCGCCCTAACTGAAACATGGCTGTCGCCGGACGACACGGTCTCTTCTGCTGCTCTCTGCAGTGCAGGCCTCTTCTTCTCCCACTCCCCCAGACTCACCGGAAAAGGAGGAGGTGTCGGTTTCCTTCTCGCCCCCCAATGTCGCTTTCGCACTATCCCTCCTCCCCCTTCCCTTTCCTTCCCTTCCTTTGAAGCCCACATTATTCGCCTCTACCACCCCCTCCAGATTCTTGTAGCCGTCATCTACCGCCCTCCGGGCCCCACTTCCAACTTCTTTAACGACTTTGACCCCTTCCTCACATTCCTTCTCTCCTTCTCCATGCCCACTCTGATCCTCGGAGACTTCAATATCCACATGGATATCCCTAACGACTCCTCTGCCTCCCGCCTTCTATCTCTACTTGACGCTGCCAACCTCTTCCTCCACCCCACCTCACCCACTCACCAACTTGGTCATACCCTCGACCTCATCATCTCCTACCGCTGCACTGTGTCCACCCTCACCAACTCTGTGATCCCTCTCTCTGATCATAATCTTCTCACCTGCCTCCTCACTCACACACCTTTCCCCCGTAAATCCGTATTACTCCCTCACAGAGATCTCCGCTCTCTGGACCCCACCCATCTTTCGGAGCGCCTCACACCCCACCTCGCCGCCCTCTCCTCTCTACCCAGTCTTGATGATCAGATTACTGCTCTCAACTCTACCCTTTCTACTCAGCTAGACTCGCTCGCTCCCCTTTACCTTCGCCGCTCTCGCACCACTAACCCACAGCCCTGGATCACTGCCACTGTCCGCCTCCTTCGCTCTTATGCTCGAGCTGCCGAACGCTGCTGGCGAAAGTCTAAACACCATGCCAACCTCGTTCACTTCAAGTTTATCCTTTCCTGCCTTAACTCAGCCCTCTCTTCTGCCAGACAAAACTATTTCTCCTCCCTTATTGACACCCATGCCCATCACCCCCCGCCAGCTCTTCCGTACATTCAACTCCCTTCTCAGGCCCCCGGTTCCTCCCCCTCCTCCTTCCCTCACCCCCAACGATCTGGCCTCCTACTTCATTAACAAAATTAAATCCATCAGGTCCGACCTCCCCAAAGTCTCTTCCCCCCTTTCTCCAACCCCCCGGCTCTCAACACTCTCTGCTACTCTCCCATCCTTCCCAGCGGTATCCTCAGAGGAACTCTCCTCCCTCCTCTCAAGTGCTACTCCGGCCACCTGTGCTTCTGACCCCATTCCCTCTCATCTTATGAAATCTCTCGCTCCATCCCTTCTCCCCTCCTTAACTTCCATCTTCAACCACTCACTCTCCACTGGTTCCTTCCCATCTGCCTTCAAACATGCCCATGTCTCTCCCATCCTAAAAAAACCCTCTCTTGACCCCACCTCACCTTCTAGTTATCGTCCCATATCCCTCCTACCATTCCTTTCCAAACTCCTTGAACGAGTTGTCTACACGCGTTGCCTAGAATTCCTCAACAACAACTCTCTCCTCGACCCCCTCCAGTCTGGCTTCCGTCCCCTTCATTCCACGGAAACTGCGCTCTCAAAGGTCACCAATGACCTCCTGCTTGCCAAATCCAACGGCTCATACTCTGTCCTAATCCTCCTCGACCTCTCAGCTGCCTTTGACACTGTGGACCACCCCCTTCTCCTCCACACGTTATCTGACCTTGGCTTCACAGACTCCGTCCTCTCCTGGTTCTCCTCTTATCTCTCCGGTCGTTCTTTCTCAGTCTCTTTTGCAGGCTCCTCCTCCCCCTCCCATCCTCTTACGGTGGGGGTTCCCCAAGGTTCAGTGCTTGGTCCCCTTCTGTTCTCAATATACACTCACTCCCTTGGTGACCTCATTCGCTCCCACGGCTTCAACTATCATCTCTACGCTGATGACACCCAGATCTACATCTCTGCCCCTGCTCTCTCCCCCTCCCTCCAGGCTCGCATCTCCTCCTGCCTTCAGGACATCTCCATCTGGATGTCCGCCCGCCACCTAAAGCTCAACATGTCGAAGACTGAGCTCCTTGTCTTCCCTCCCAAACCTTGTCCTCTCCCTGACTTTCCCATCTCTGTTGACGGCACTACCATCCTTCCCGTCTCACAAGCCCGCAACCTTGGTGTCATCCTCGACTCTGCTCTCTCATTCACCCCTCACATCCAAGCCGTCACCAAAACCTGCCGGTCTCAGCTCCGCAACATTGCCAAGATCCGCCCTTTCCTCTCCATCCAAACTGCTACCCTGCTCATTCAAGCTCTCATCCTATCCCGTCTGGACTACTGCACTAGCCTTCTCTCTGATCTCCCATCCTCGTGTCTCTCTCCACTTCAATCCATACTTCATGCTGCTGCCCGGATTATCTTTGACCAGAAACGCTCTGGACATATTACTCCCCTCCTCAAAAACCTCCAATGGCTACCGATCAATCTGCGCATCAGGCAGAAACTCCTCACCCTGGGCTTCAAGGCTGTCCATCACCTCGCCCCCTCCTACCTCACCTCCCTTCTCTCCTTCTACTGCCCAGCCCGCACCCTCCGCTCCTCCACCACTAATCTCCTCACTGTACCTCGCTCTCGCCTGTCCCGCCATCGACCCCCGGCCCACGTCATCCCCCGGGCCTGGAATGCCCTCCCTCTGCCCATCCGCCAAGCTAGCTCTCTTCCTCCCTTCAAGGCCCTGCTGAGAGCTCACCTCCTCCAGGAGGCCTTCCCAGACTGAGCCCCTTCTTTCCTCTCCCCCTCGTCCCCCTCTCCATCCCCCCGTCTTACCTCCTTCCCTTCCCCACAGCACCTGTATATATGTATATATGGTTGTACATATTTATTACTCTATTTATTTATTTATTTATTTATTTATTTATTTTACTTGTACATTTCTATCCTACTTATTTTATTTTGTTGGTATGTTTGGTTCTGTTCTCTGTCTCCCCCTTTTAGACTGTGAGCCCACTGTTGGGTAGGGACTGTCTCTATGTGATGCCAATTTGTACTTCCCAAGCGCTTAGTACAGTGCTCTGCACATAGTAAGCGCTCAATAAATACGATTGATTGATTGATTGATTGATAGTAATCAGGATGGTCAAGATTGTATTTGGAAAGAAAAGGAGTTAGAAAAGGAACTCAGCTGTAATTTGTGAAAATTTATATCTGGATGAAACTGGGAGAGGGGAGCAGTGTTAAATGGTTGTAGCACCATTATCCTTTTGTTAGGTTTTGAAATTGGAATGAGTTATCAAGAAAATAGTCATACATTTTAAACTATAACTATGTTTTCTTTTAAAAAAGAAAACACTCCAATGCACTCATTTGGCCCAAACAAGACAACAAAGGAATGGCAAATAGTTAAGCCTAATAATATTTTCCAATTTCATTTTTGGTGTAAGATTTCTACTTCTCAACATTTTTCTGTCAATCCCCCTCCATTTGAGTGTATGCTTCTTTTTTGTTGTACTTTCCTGAGTGCTTAATATGCTGCATGAAAGGCAGTGGATGTTCAATAAATACTATTACTGCTGCTACTCCTTACATATCTTTTCTCACTTTCCATTATTTTGGGTGATTCTCTAGACTGAGCAGGGTAATCTTCTGGAAATGTCCTCTTCACTCTAGCATTATATCCTAAAATTAATCTCCACCAGATTTTAAACTGCTCCTTGTCCATGGTCAATAAATACTCCTTGGACATTCGCTATTTTCTCTATCTCTGACTTTATTCTTCACTGGCTTGCAATTAATTAATCAATCAATGGTATTTATTGAGCACTTACTATGTGCAGGGCACTCAATGGCTTGCAATAAGGATCTAGATCAGAAAAATCAACTGACAACCCATCTTCAAACATTATCATAGGTCACTTATGGGCATTTGTCTGGACCCACAAATAACCAAATACTTATTTCTAAATCTCAAACTGTTCTTCCTATATCAGATGCTCTTCATCAGGGTGTATTACTTTCACTGTTCATTGATCTCCTCAATGAGTCCCTTGAGGAAGGGCTACAGGACTAGAAACTGTAACCTAGAGAAGGGAAGCTTTTCTTCATTTTAGTATTACAAAGGTCATCTTGTAGAATCCATTAATGGAAATAATGTTAGATAGCTTTTAATCAGTCAATTATATTTATTGAGTGATTACTGTATGCAGAGCACTGTACTAAGCACATAGGCGAGTGCAGTATATAACAGAATTGATAGACACGTTTTCTGACCACAAGGAGCTCACAGTTTAGAGGGGGAGGAAGATATTAAAATTAATTACAGATATGTACATAAATGCTGTGGAGCTGAAGATAAGATGAATATCAAGTGCAAGAGTGATGCAGAGAGGAGAGGGAATAGGGGAAATGATGGTTTAATCAGGAAAGTCCTCTTGGAGGACATGTGATTTTAATAAGGCAACATACAACATACCTCTTTTTCTTGCTCCAGAAGTTTTTTTCACCATTTCCCCATTTCTCATTGCCCTTAGCCCATTCTTTGTCTGCCTCCTAAAAAAGAACTCATGGAATTTCATGATTCCTGGTTCTTAAAAATAGTTCTTTACAAGTTAAAAGCTAAAGTTTCTTAACTCCTAATATTTTTTACTTAGTCTAGGGGTGACTTTAAAAACTCTTCATATTTCTGAAGACAGTTGTGGGGATGATACTGATCAGATGTTTTCCATGTCCACTGAGGTATGAACAAGAGCGAATGGGTTTATGTTAAAACAGGAAAGTATTAAGAAATCACTTTTAACTCTGTGTGATCAAATACAGGAACAAGACTACTCAGGATAGTGTTGGAGTTTCCATTCATGGAGAAGAGACTCCTTCCTGACTTGGATGGTTTGGTCATTCTCCCGTTTCAAATCTGGGGGTTTGACCTGATCATCTCTCAGAATTCTTTATATCTCTATTACTTATGATTCTATAAATGATTACTAAACCCTCCTAGGACTCATGGTATTGGATGAATGAGTGGTTTTATAGAATATACCCTCTGCCTGTAAGGAATTTTCAAATCCAGTTCAGATAGAGGACAAACATAAATCCGAGATCGCTATATGCGGGGCAGTGGAATGAGGTGCCTGTGGTTAGAAGTCTCCATAGTCTTAATTCAAACTCAGGCTCCAAAACTGTAAATGAGTACAGGACAGTGACTCTGACGACATGCAAGAAAAAATTATGTTATTTGGTTCCCATTCCTTGGGAGGTTATGCAGTGAAACATAGCTTAAATTATGTGCTTTTTTCCAGTAGTTATCTGCCAGTAGATTTTTGTGGAGGCAAGAGAACCAATGAGGTCATTTAAAAAAAATGTGAAGAGTAGGAATTTTAGAGGTAACCACAAAGAAGAAAAGGTATTCATCTGAAATTTGAAAGGAGACGAGAAATCAAGGACTTGATAGGCGCAGCAGAGGTGAAGGATTTCATTCCAACATTATGTATATAAAGGAATAGAGAAAAGAATTGCATGGATGGATGACTAGTTGAATGAGCAAAGAAGGGACAGTACTGGAGTGGAAAAAAAAGTTTGTGACATGAGGCAAAAAAGTGAAATAATTCAGTAAGTGAAAGAGAAAAAAGGGTTCAGACACCTTGCTATCTGAAATTTACTGTACCAAATATACTGCCAGTAACAAATGTATTCTGACTGGTCCAAATCTACTTTCCAGTGCAATATCTATTTTCTAATAATAATAATAATAATAATAATAATAATAATGGCATTTATTAAGTGCTTACTATGTGCAAAGCACTGTTCTAAGCACTGGAGGGGATACAAGGTGATCAGGTTGTCCCACATGGGGCTCACAGTTTTAATCCCCATTTTGCAGAGGCCCGGAGAAGTGAAGTGACTTGCCCAAAGTCACACAGCTGACAATTGGTGGAGCCGGGATTTGAACCCATGACCTCTGACTCCAAAGCCCGGGCTGTTTCCACTGAGCCATGCTGCTTCTCCTATCACTAGTGTCTTATCACTAAGACAAGGAAACAGTTATCATCTGTTGTCAAGTTTAGGTATTCATTGTTCTGAAATGATCATTTGACAGAGATAGTTAAATGGCTTCTGATACTAATACACTAAGTTCTCCTCTAATGCAGGAGTTGCAGTCTTAAACCCCGAGTTAAGGAAAATTTGATTATACTGCATACACCTTGACCAACACCGTGTACATTTTTTTATGGTATTTGATAAGCACTTACTACGTGACAGACACTCTACTAAGGGCTGGGAGAGATACAAGTTAATTAGATTGGACTCAGTCCCTGTCCCATGTAGAGCTAACGGTCCTAATCGCCATTTTACAGATGAGGTAACTGAGGCACAGGGAAGTTGCTACTTGCCCAAGGTCACACAGCAAAGTGGCCAAATGTATGCGCACAATTGTTTCTTCCAACATCGCGTCATGATTTATCCATGTAGATTCCTGATGTTGGAAGAGTGTTCCTTAACTCTTAAAACAACATTTTCTCCACGAAGCATAGTAAAGCTGTATATTATGTTGTGGGCCAGGAATGTCTAATCCCGGCTCTGCCACTTATCAGCTGTGTGACTTTGGGCAAGTCACTTAACTTCTCTGTGCTTCAGCTACCTCATCTGTAAAATGGGGATTAAGACTGTGAGCCTCACGTGGGAAAACCTGATTACCTTGTATCTACTCCAGTGCTTAGAACAGTACTTGGCACATAGCGCTCAATAAATATGATTGAATGAATGACTAAATTATTGAAGAGCTGATTGGACTGTTACCTTCCATTATCATTTCAAAAACCTCTCGTATTCATCCAAAAGTCACAATAAAGGTAGTTACTTCAAATATTTTATATCTATATGATAAAATTTGTATTTTATTAATTTGATTAATTAATTTGTATTTGTACAGTGATTAATTTGTATTGGGCACTTATTCTGTTCAGAGAACACTGTAAAAAGAGTGCAATACATTGCTGCCCTCAAGGAGCTAACAGTCTAGAGAGGGAGACAGACATTAAAATAAATTACAGGTAGCAGGGGCAACAGGGCTTAAAGATATGTACAAAAGTGCTATGGTGGGTGTTTTTAGCTAATGTTCTAAAGGTTATGAAAATAGGCTTCACTTAGCACTTCACAGATGTCATGGCTTGATTGATAATTTGGGGTCTAGATAGAGAGTCACTGGATGGGATCTCTTGCTAAGTGTGGTGGTTTCAGGAGAGATGGGACATTCCTGGGTCCAGATTTCCATCCGAGGTTTGACTCTGGATGGTCAAGTCGTGTCTGCTCCAGAATCTAGGCAGGATGTCAGGATTTAGGAATGCCCTACCTCTCCCACTATTTTATTCTTACTCCATGTTGGCAAGATCATCATCAATCATCAATCGTATTTATTGAGCACTTACTATGTGCAGAGCACTGTACTAAGCGCTTGTCTAGATCTTGGCAAGATCTAGTTGGGATTAAAAAAAAGAATGCATGTTTCCATCGGTGGCAGAGCTGAGGTTAAGAGGTTGAGGGGAAGTACGAGGTCTGGCTTGGACCTACATATCCTAGAGAATCGGAGGCTTTCTTTTCTACCTCAGAATGAGAGCCAATCAAATTGGTGGACCATTTGGGATCTCCCTGAGCCCATCCTAGATTAAAAATGTATTCTCTATATCACTTACAATCACAGATCTCCCAATTTTGAGGTATATGCTGATCTGTAATAGCAACCTTATAAAATATGCCTGAATGGTTGATGTTGTAGAACTGCCTAAGGTAAATTTCCTACACCAATTACGCTTATTCATTCATTCATTCAATCATATTTATTGAGTGCTTACTGTGTGCAGAGCACTGTACTAAGCGCTTGGGAAGTACAAGTTGGCAACATATAGAGACGGTCCCTACCCAACATTGGGCTTACAGTCTAGAAGGGGGAGACAGAGAACAAAACAAAACATATTAACAAAATAAAATAAATAGAATAGATATGTACAAGTAAAATAAATCAATAAATAGAGTAATAAATATGTACAAACATATACAGGTGCTGTGGGGAAGGGAAGGAGGTAAGGCGGGGGGGATGGAGAGGGGGAGGAGGGGGGAGAGGAAGGAGGGGGCTCAGTCTGGGAAGGCCTCCTGGAGGAGGTGAGCTCTCAGTAGGGCCTTGAATGGAGGAAGAGAGCTAGCTTGGCGGATGTGGGGAGGGAGGGCATTCCAGGCCAGGGGGATGACGTGGGCTGGGGGTCGATTGCGGGACAGGCGAGAATGAGGCACAGTGAGGAGATTAGCAGCAGAGGAGCAGAGGGTGCAGGCTGAGCTGATATTTTGTCTGGGATGGCATTGTTATTGCTTTGACTCTCCAGTGTCACTTGATTTACTGCTAGATAGCAAGTTGCACTGGCCTTTTGATCTTGTGGATAAAACTTTCTTGTCAAAAGCCAATTGAAAGTGGTCATTCTATTCACTGGGAAATTGTGTAAGAAATTGATTGAATCCCTTTGAAAATTTTCTCTGCTGCATATAACATTTTTATAGAATTGTATTATTTAACATCCTCGGAGTCAGAATTTCATAACACAAAGAGAAGTGAAAATTTGGCACTTATCTGGTATTTGGGTACTGAAGCCCACCAAGCCGGATAGCCAAAGTCTTTCTCCTCTGGAGTGTATGTCACACTTTGTATATTTTTCAAATATTTGTCTTCAGTTTTACCTGATTGGAAATGGTTATATCAATCATGAGGGCAGAAAATTTCATCTTTTTGTGCATTCGTCATGCAGTTAGTCTTTTTTTTCCACTTCATTTTTCCATCCTATCAAAAGTTTGGTTTGGGGGCAAATCTGTAGCTTAGTGACTGATGCTTAATGTTAATGAAAGCACATGCCACTAGTGTCCTCTGTATGCATAATGCCCCTGGCAATAATATGCTGACTTAATAATTGAGATAATCTCACCTAGTTGGTAGAGAGTAGCTCAAGCTCCTCCACAATCCCTTTCAGATCTCCTCACCCTACTCCTGGTGGTGAGCAAGATGGAGGGCAAGAGGTAAACAGGACTGACAGCACCTACAGACGTGATCTGTCGAGTGGGTGCATTGCTGAATAAACAGGAGCACTCATTTGTGCTCCCACAAATCCAACTGAGCATTTTCAAAGGGAAGAGTGATGATTTATGCACACACACGAATTATCAATTCCCCTTGTATTGGATTGAAAACAAAACTGGTGTAATTATTATGTTTCAGCGACAGGTGGCTTCACTCTGATCTTTTTAGTTTTCCAAGCTCCCTGCAGTTTGCTTGCTGAAGAAACAAGGATTGATTTGTTCAGCACAAGGAGAGGTTTGCTTACCCCAGGAAGTTCAATATTACATGGATCTAGATGTAACAATTATTCGGGTTAAAATGTGGTTGCTGACCCTGATCCCTAAACTGGCTTCCTGTGAGCAGTAATGAAGCAATGAGTCACTGAATTGAATTTTTCTGGCTATCTAGAGTTTTCCAAACTATGGGTGAACACAAGCCTTGATGGTTGCTTTTTTTTCCATTAGCTACTGAGTTTGTTCTTGGCTTTAAAGAAACACTTGCTTAAACCAAATCATGAATGACAGAATTTGATGAACAGAAACAGGAACGTGGTATATTTTAATAAATGGTTACCCAAGGGAATAGTGAGAAAAAGAAACCCAACTTTTCTAAAAAAAAAAAAAAAAAAAACCTGCCCCTTCTGCCACTCAAACGCACAATTGCCTCATACCTAAGTTTAATCATCCTTAAATTAGATGAATGAGACAACCTTAGAAATTAAGGATGTCAACATCTGTTGAACAATAGTAACCAAAGACATACTTTTTGGGGAAAAAAAACTAGGTTAATCAGGTTTAGCAGACAGTTTTATTTGCAAGTTGCAATTAAAGCTAGTAATTGAATAAGTATTTTATTTCTTTCAATGGTGGGCTAATTTTCTTTAGGAATTCTTATTAGCTAATCCAATATAAATGCAGGTTGGTTACTCTTGTTTTGTTTTTCTAAATGCTGAAAAAGCATTTCATTGGTTTAGCATGAATAGTCATTTTGGGGCCTAGAATAATGACTTTGGGAATTCCCTTAATGTATCTATAGCTGTATAGTTTATAGCCTCAGCTTGAAGGTCACTTGACATTTGCACATTGGCTTAAGTATTGCCTTTCAGTGCTACAAGAACTCCTCCTGAAATGGCTTTTTGGCCAAATACCATATTTGTCAGGCAGGCAGACCTGTCTCCAAATTGCATTTACAGATGGCATTCTCAGAACAGCATTTCTGAGGCAATGCAGTGTTCCACTTTAAAAGACTTGAATGAAGGCCTTGATGAGAATGTGATCAGGTTTTGGGATGCAATAATTGGAGATAAATTTTATTATTCAGCATTTGTATATTGAGAGGTTATGAAATATCTTATCAGTATAATGCAATTCTATTTTCAGGAAACTCTAGTTTGAATCGTTAAAAGAAATTCAGTTCAGGACACAAAATTGGCTTAAAACTGGTTAATGCTTGATTTTCTGTATGCGGAAATATGGTGAAAATGATACAGCCAATGTTCCCACAACTAAAACTCAGCAGGAGTAGTCTTTAAGGCCAAAGTTTATTTATCCTTGTAGACAGTCTTCCTGTGTTGTTCTGAAAACAAACTCAGTCCTTAGATAATAATGAGCCCAATGGAAAATAGTGGAATTTACACTTTTTCAATTTGTATACTTATTCTTTTTGCATTAAGATAAATTTGATATTTCTCAATTTCAAGTGCTTTCCTAATTTTAATCAGTGTTATAAATAAGTTATGTGAA
Organism: Tachyglossus aculeatus; assembly: GCF_015852505.1. NCBI lineage: Eukaryota > Metazoa > Chordata > Mammalia > Monotremata > Tachyglossidae > Tachyglossus > Tachyglossus aculeatus. The sequence continues at coordinate 99,297,764 of NC_052101.1, read as the reverse complement.
GAAATGCTTTGGAATGCATTTATCTTTCTCAATCCAAAATAGTGTTTTAAAATCAGAACTTCCAAAATTAGAGTTTCTTTTTTGGTTTTGAATATTACATAGTAGTCTGTGTCTGATTCACTATTAATCAGTGGTATTTATTGAGAACTCTGTGCAAAGCACTCTACTAAGTTCTTGGGAGAGTACAGTACAGTAGAATTGGTAAATATGTTCCTTGACTGCAAGAAGCTTAAAGATTATAAGGGGAGGTGGACATTAAAATAAACTACAGGCAGATATGTACACAAGTGCATATGGGAGGACATGGGCAGGGGGCTGCTGTGTGACCTTGGGCAAGTCACTTAACTTCTCTGAACCTCCGTTACCTCATCTGTAAAATGGGGATTAAGACTGTGAACCCCACATGGGACAACCTGATCACTTTGTATCCCCCCCAGCTCTTAGAACAGTGCTTTGCACATAGTAAGCGCTTAACAAATGCCAAAAAAAAAGAAACATGAATTCAAGCTGCAGTGAGTAAGTTGGCATTAGAGGAGCTAAATGTGAGGGCTAGTTTATAGTAGAACAGTGAGGTAAGGTAGGAGGGGGAGAGCTGATTGAGTGCCTTAAAGTCAATGGTAAGGAATTGATATTTGCTGTGGAAATGGATGAACAACCATTGGAGGTTTTTGAAAACTAGGGATTCAAGGGATGAAAGGTGTTTTAGAAAAAATGATCTGGTTGGCAGGGTGATGTATGAACTTAAGAGGGGAGAAATAGGAGGCAGAGAGGTCAGCTAGGGGACTGGTGCTGTAATCAAGGTGGGATATGATAGGCGCTTGGATCAGTGTGGTAGCAGTTTGGAAGGACACAAAAGGGGCAAATTCTAGCAAGGCTGTGGAGGTAGAACTGATGGGATGGGGTGAAGATTGAATATGTACATATTTTTAAATTACATATTATAAATTATTCATTTATATATTAATGTCTGTCTCTCCTTGGAGACTGTAAACTCATTATGGGCAGGGAACGTGTTTGCTAATTCTTTTGTATTGTACTCTCCTAAGGGCTTAGTACAGTTCTCTGAACATAGAAAGCATTCAATAAATACAATTGATTGAATATTGGATTGAATGAGAGAGATGAGTTGAAGATAATGCTAAGTTTACAAACTTGTGGGACAGGGAGGATTGTGGAGTTGTCTACACTAATGGGAAAGTCTGGGGGAGGACAGGGTGGGAAGATGAGTGTCAAAAGACCTCCCCAGTTCGTACCAACCAGAACCTTCCTGGATCGGGGGAGCCTCGGTGACACATAGCAGAAGTCAAACCACACCACTGATCACCAAGGTTACTGTGGAAAGTTTTTTACTTAGTTTTACCAGCGTGCAAGGGAGTGACACATACTCACTCACTCACTCCACTCCACCAAGGGTCCAATACCAGTATGTGGTCAAACGAGCCTGTTCTGCCAATGCTGTGTCTTTCTACTTCCAAGTGCTGCTGCCGAGTGCTGCTTCAGTGCATGCTTCTGCTCCTCAGTGATTGGTCCAGGCCTATTACTGGGTAGAACAGGGAGAGGAAGCCACGCCTCCCTCTGTGCTCTGCCCCACTCAGGCCAGCAATCACCTGCCTCAAATAGAGCCCATCAATGCCTTCACAAAGTCTCTCCCTTGTTGTTCACGGGATCATAAACAGTCTCTAACAAGGCAGCTTGTTGTGAGCTCACCACAATGAGAAGTTCTGTTTTTGTTATGTTAAGTTTGTAGTGTTGGTGGTACATCCAAGAAGAGATGTCCTAAAGGGAGGAGGATATGTGAGACTGCAAAGAAGGAGAGAGATCAGGGCTGTAGATGTAGGTTTTGGAATAATCGACATAGCGATGGTTGTTCAAGCATTGGAAACATGAGTTCACCAAGGTTGTGGATGTAGATAGAGAATAGACGGGGGTCCAGAACTGAACTGTGAGGGGCTCCCTCAGGGGAGGAGGCAGAGGAGGAGCCAAAATACATTGAAAAGGAGTAGCCAGAGATATATAGGGGAACCAGGAAAGGAACTGAAGTCAAGGTTGGATACTGTTTCCAGGAAAAGGGAAACAGCCTAGAGATTGAGGAGAATTAAGATGGAGTAGAGGCCACTGGATTTGTTAAGGAGGTCACTGATGATCTTAGAGATGAAAATTTCCAAGAAGAGGAGTGGATGGAAGCAATATTGCAGGGGGTCAAGGAGAGACTTGGAGGAGTGGAAGTGGAGGTAGTGGGTATAAACAACTCATCTGAGGAGTTTGGAGAGGAATGATAGGAAGGCAATGGAGTGATAACTCGAGGGAACCAAGGGGTCAAGGGAGGTTTTTTCGGTTGTTTTTTTTAGGATGGGGACACATGGCATGTTTGAAGAAGTGGGGAAGGAGCTATTGCTGAGTGAGCAGTTGTATATGGTGGTCATGGAGGGAAGAAGGGCAGAGACAAGTGTTCTAATAAGGTGCAGAAGGTGGGGAACTAAGGCACAGGTGGAGGAGGTACATTTTAAAAGGAGGCAGGAGATCTCTTGAGATATACCTGGGAAGGATTGGAGAGTCAAAGAGGGAGCAGAAGGAAGGTGGGACTGGAGAGGTAAGAGGAGATTTTAGGCATACCATTCATTCATCCAATCATATTTATTAAGCACTTACTGTTTGCAGAGCACTGTACTAAATGCTTGAGAAAGTACCTTACAGCAATAAAGAGTGACAATTCACTCCTCATGGTTTTGATTTTATCCATGAAATAAATGGCAAAGTTGTTAGGGACAAGGGATGGGGGAGGCAAAGGGACAGGGGGTTTGAGGAAGGTGTGAAAAGTCTAAAACTGTTGTCAGTGTCAATGGGCATAGGAGTCAGTAAGGAACTGAATTTCAATGATAAATGAACAGATACTTAAAAGTGTTTGTGAATCAAAAATCTTCTTTTGACTCCATAGTCTGCATGTGATTAATCAGACATAGCCTCGTATATGAAATAGAAAGCTTTTCTAGAAGAATAATTTTTTGAACTTTTTAATGGAAAATAAATTATTACCTTTGAACTGTACCGCTATATAAGAATGTTAGATTGTGCACATTAGTTATGAACGTTTCCATTGATAAATGGAAAAAAATCTGCTGAGAATCTGCTAGTTTTTACGCAGGCAGGGTGGAAATATGACATATTTGATAGTGAAGTCTAGTGGCAAGAGAACAGGCCTAGAAGTTGGAGGATCTGGGCTCTAATCCCAGCTCTGCTGCTTACCTGTTGTGTGACCTTGGAAAAGTCACTTCACTTCTTTGTGCCTCAGTTCCCTCATGTGTAAAGTGAGGATTCAAGACCTGTTCTCTCTCCCCATTAGACTGTGAGCCCCATGTGGGACAGAGACTGTATCTGACTTAATTGTCTTGTATTGATCACAGTGCTTAACACAGTGCTTGACTAATAATAAGCACTTAAGTTTTTTATTATTATTATAACATATTGCCTCTATCTTGTACTTTCCAAGCTCATAGTACAGTGCTGTGCACATAGTAAGCACTCAATAAATATGATTGAATGAATGAATGAATGCATGGGTCCAAGTACGTATTTCTTTCGAATGTCTGAATCCTCAGAAATATCAGAACACATACACACACACACACACACACACACACACACACACACACAAATAAAATCCTTTACAGTTGCATTTAAGAAAGAAAAATCCATTAGATGCCTCTTCTCATGTACCAGTACACAGTGATAAATTCCAGATGGACGGGGCATCCACATAATGGTAATAATAGTAATAATAATGGTATTTGTTAAGTGCTTACTATATTTCAAACATTGTTTTAAGTGGTGGGGTAGATACAAGGTAATCAGGTTGTCCCATGTGGGGCTCACAATCTTTATCCCCATTTTAGAGTTGAGGTAACTGAGACATAGGGAAGTTAAATGACTTGCCCGAGGTCACACAGCTGACAAATGGCAGAGCCGGGACTAGGACCCTTGACCTCTGACTCCAAAGCCCGTGCTCTTTCCACTAAGCCATGCTGCCTCATGACTTACTGGAACATCCAGAGTACAGTCACGATTGTCCAAAGGAACTATCCCAAGCACAAGGATATATTTCCTTTTTTTAATGGTTTTCCAGGAAGGAAGTGAAAGATTTCATGCCCAATCATTAAATTGGTGGCAGCATTAAGCTTGACTTGAGGCCAACACTCATAATAATGACGATAATACAACAACTGTAGTATTTAAGTGGTTACTATGTGTCAAGTACTGTACTAAGTGCTGGGGTAGATAACAGATAATCAGGTCCCTCATGGGGCTCACAGTCTAAATAGATGGGAGAACAGATATTGAATCTCCATTTTTCAATGGAGGGGACTGAGGCACAGAGAAATTAAGTGACTTGCCCAAGGTCATGCAACAGGTAAGTGGCCTTAAAACCACTGAGATTAAAATGGAGGTTCTCTGACTCCCAGAGCCATGCTCTTTACACTAGGTCATGCTGCTGTAGAAGGAGAGGGAGGAGCAGGAGGATTAGGTAAAGACTCTGAACCTATTCCACAATCAATCAATCGATGGCATTTATTGAGCACTTACTGTGTTCAGAGTACCATACTAAGAGCTTGGGAAAGTATAATACAAAAGAGTTGGTAGGCATGCTCCCTGTCCACAAGGAGCTTACAGTCTACAACTATTAAAATAAACTATTAAATTACAGATAGGGGCAGTGGTAGAGTAATAGGACATTTAACCTGTGTGCTGTGGGGCTGTGGTGAGTATCAAAGTTCTCAAACATCAATGCTATTCCCAAATAGCTGGGTATGGCAGCAATTTTCATACTGCTCCAGATACTGGACGAGTCAGTCTGACCAGGCTATCCCCTCAATAGCATCCACTGAGGTACCACCATAATGTCTGAATGGTTGCCATCTTTACCGAGACCAGAACAAAAGGAAAGAGCAAAAACTGATTTAAAATATGGGTCATAGGTAAGATAAAAGTTAGAATTTTTTGAGTGTAAAGGTTACTACCTCTGGAATGATTGACTGATGAAGATTTCATAATTTCCTGCCTGAAAGATATTTGAGAAAGTGATGGCTATTCCTTTAGCTGGGTTGATTTAGGTGCATCCTCCTGGAGGCAGGAAGATGTCCAAACTGACTTGTGCTACAGTTCTCTATGTGGAAATCTATAGAGTGGATTCACCTCTGGAGAGTCAGAGTGCATTCTTAAATAATTCCCCAGTTTTATCTTTCCTCTGAATCAGAACCACTTATATTTTGATTCTTACAGAGTGACAGCTCACTTGAGAGTTAGTGAATGTCTCTCCTTAACCATCTAAGATTGAAAGAAACAAGCACTCAATCCCATACTATACAATGCTAAGAATTCTCATATCCCATCCCTTCCAAGCCTTGACAGGCCTTGCTATGAATGTTGTTCTCCTGAATAGAGCCCAGTGCTGCTACCAACTTGGCCTCCATTTAATTCCTTCATCTGCATGCACTTGAATTGGAGCTTCTGAGCTGAGCTACAGTAGATTCAAGGCAATGAGAAAAGATGAATCATAATAAAATAATTCCAAAGTCAGGAAATGAAGCAAGATCACAGTGATGAATGCCTTCCTTTGTTCATTTCCATTGTTAATTTTGGCACAGTTGCCATTTTAGGAAAGTCAACTTGAGAATAGAAAACTTCATGTTGTTCTTTTCTAAAAATAAGTGAATATCTGAGTACAGGCCAAAGCTCCCATCCAACTCCCACTGAAGTCACAGAACTACTCAAAAGACTGTTTCCTTGTTTTGTTGACAGTGCTTTCTGAGAACACATTTGAAGCATAAGCAAGAAGGCTGGAACTTGGAGAAATCTAATGTGAGAATATCCATCTCTAGGAAAATATTTGGAGAAAAAAATTATGAATAATTATGACAGGTGTCATATTTGATTTCCTCATAAGAGTAGTTACAATTTCTGCCATCTGCTTCATCCCACTCTGGAAAAAAAGGCTTTATTTGTATATTGGAAGATTATAATGAAACTTTATATCTACTAATGGAATCTCAGAAATAAAATTAGCCAAATCTCTAAACTAATGCAGTTCAACCACATGACAGAATGTGCTTATGCTGTACTAAATCTGATTCAAGATCAGCAGATGATCATTTTTATCAAGATGGAGAATGTTGAGCTGTCTTGGAACCATGCTAGTTTATTTCCCACTCAGATTTCTATTCAAAGTCAGGAGAAATCCAGTTAACCTGATGATTTGAGACTGAGACTAGTCTACATAATCAAAAAAATGTGGACAAATGAACATAATTGGGTTTGGCTAACTCAGATAGGCATGCACTCAATTTTGCTTAACTTTTATTTTGATTATCCAAGTTAATCTGGGTATTCCTAACTCATTATTGAATAATAATGATTTGAATAATCAGCTTTCTAATTTAATCATCAGCATCATCAATATCATTGTTAATTTTAAGCACTTGCAAGATATTCCAAAGAAGTGCAGAATATGATCCCTGTCCCTAAGAAACTCATAATCTAATGGTGAAGACAAGCACACATAAATTGGCAAATATGCAGTATACTGCAATTTGATTTCATTCCTAAATGATTACTAGAGTTTGTGTTTGTAATGACTGTTAGGATATGAAAAAGGTCCCATGGTCTTTTACATAAGCACAGCCAGGTTAAAAAAGATATATATTTATCGATGAAAGAACTCCAAAATTCAAAGAAGAAAAACATAAGTTAGATTTTTCCATCACTCTTTGCCTTTCTGTTTGGCATTAGGATGAAGGATGTTTAAAATTGAAAATCAGTCAGTAGTTAAGAAGCTCACACTAATCAATACACTCATTTTCCATGCATTTTTCCCTTCTGGCAATTTAACATTGGAGTCTCCTAATTTTGTCACATGAATCTTGACATGCTATCACATTGAAGCAGCGTGGCTTAGTGGAAAGAGCACAGGCTTGGGAGTCAGAGGTCGTGGGTTCTAATCCCGGCTCCGCCACTTGTCAGCTGGGTGACTTTGGGCAAGTCATTTAACTTCTCTGTGCCTCAGTTACCTCATCTGTAAAATGGGAATGAAGACTGTGAACCCCACGTGGGACAACCTGATGACTTTGTATCTACCCCGGGACTTAGAACAGTGCTTGGCACAAAGTAAGTGCTTAACAGATACCATGATTATTATTATTTTGGCAAAGTCACAGCCTGTAGAGACCAGGAGGAAGGGGAACAGAGTGCCAAGGTTATGAGATGAGAAAAAACAGGAAAGCAGATAGCTAGAAGAAGGATCATAAGAAGTAGCCTCCACATACACTAAGCCCATTCCCTTTCCCTACTGGCCTTCTCTCTCTGCAGGACCTTTCAGATATAGCTGCAATTTCCAGGACCCCACTTGCTTCTGATTCAAATTCTGATGAATTAAAATGCAGAGTTCACTTGAAGATACAATAAGAAAAAGAAATGTGAGAGAAATCAAGAGGTGTACAGTAGTCCTTTGGCATTGGGAGTTTTTTTATTCGCAGTTGTGCCAATCTGCAGTTGGGATGGACCCAAACTTCAAGCTGAGTGGTGGCTATCAATCATATTTATTGAGCACTTACTGTATACAGAGCACTGTACTAAGCACTCGGGAGAGTACAATATAAAAATAAACAGGCACATTCCCTGCCCATAACAAGCTTACAGTCCAGAGAGGGAGACTGCCACAACCCCTGCCCTCAATGTCTGCAGTCCTGTCTATTCAGTGACCACCCCTACCCTCCATCCTATCACGGTAAAGGCCAGATGGCTGATAACTGTTGAATAGACTTTTTCCATCCAGTGCAGGTGGTATTCACAATTTCATCTCTTTTGGGGTGATTTTTCTAACCCACCCCCCATGAATACAGAGGGACTATTGTACTTTGAAGAGGAAAACAGGGAGTGAAAAACAGGATGACACAGAAAATTAAGGGAGAGATGAAGGGGTGACAGAAGAACACAGAGAAATCAGACAGGGGTTGTAGAGGTAGAGAAAAACACCTAAACAGACACCCACAATCTGTTAGAGACTTATCTAATGAGAAGTCCTAGTTCCTGAAGCAGTAGCCATGATAGTCTTGCCTTGTCTTATGCCATCAAGTCATGTATGACCCATAGCGACACCGTGGACACATCTCTTCCAGAATGCTCCGCTCTCCATATGCAATCGTTCTGGTAGTGTAACCATAGAGTTTTCTTGGTAAAAATATGGAAGTGGTTTACCATTGCCGCCTTCCATGTAGTACACTCGAGTCTCCGCCCTCGACTCTCTCCCATGCTGCTGCTGCCCAGCACCGGTGAGTTTTGACTTGTAGCTGATTGCTTTCCACTTGCTAGCCACTGCCCAAGCTAGGAATGTAATGGGTAGGCCTCTGCTTGACTCTCCCTCCTGTAGCCAAGACTGGTAGAGTACTGGAAACTCTCCAGTTGTGACCCTGAGAGGGTAGCCATGATAGTAGGTAGATGAAATAGTGGTTACATGTGCAACCAATGACAGCATTGCAGCTCATTGTCCAGAAATTCCTGCACGGGAAATGTCACACCTAAAAGCAGGGCTGGGACTCCACCACAGAGCAGCAGTAAAGGAAGGTAAGTGAAACTGAAGCAAATTCTTCCACTAGCTGGTCCATTTCCCACACCAACTCCTTTGGGTTCTGTGCTGAGATACTGTTAGAGACCAAAGTGACAGCTGCAGCTATAAGTTCACTCGCCTTCATTTGTCATTGCTTCATGTGAAGGTTCTCTCTTTACGTATCAATCAATCATATTTATTGAATGCTTACAAGTGTGCCGACCACTGTACTAAGTGCTTGAGAGAGTACAGTGCAAGAGAGTTGGTAGAGACGTGCCCTGCCCACAATGAGCATGTCAGTTCCTGACAGTGCGTGGGTATGGGTGTGAGACTGTGGAAATCTAAATGAATGTGTCTGGGTGTGATGGTGGTGGTGGATTAACTAGTGCACAGGGTGGGCGGGACGTGGTAACTATCTAACAGCAGAAACTGGTGGTAACTATCAGTCAAACATTTCCTGAATCAATCATATTTATTGAGTGCTTACTGTGTGTAGAGCACTGTACAAAGCACTTGGGAGAGTATAAGTGTTGGTAGGCATGGTAGAGTTGGTAGACATGTTCCCTGCCCACAAAGAGTTTATAGTCTAGAGGACTGTATAGCCACATGGCCCTAAAGGACCCTCAGTCACTTTTTCCTCTCTCTCAATAGCTGCCGTTTCTCCATTCCTAGTCTTGATTTACATTAACAAGATGCTTAAAACCTAGGGAAGAAAACCCATCAATGCCTTTCCCCTTTCTCCTTGTGGGAAGGGAATGTGTCTACCAGCATTGTTGTATTTTACCCTCCCAAGTGCTTAGTACAGTGCTTGCGAAGAGTAAGAGCTAAATACAATTGATTACAGTGCTCTGCACTCCATAATAGTTCAATAAATACCATTGGTCGATTGATAGGGAAGATTGGGTGGAGACTGGAAGAATTATGCTGTAGCCTAGGAGGCATGCAGTGAGTGAGTCTCTTATAGGAACCACTTCTCAGTGCTCTAATCCACCCAGTTACTCACCACCTGGGTCTATCTCCAAGACAAGCAGATCACTTAGGGACAGTGATACCTCCAAACACTTTCATGTGTATATATGTATATGTCATTATGTTTTACATAAGGACATCAATGGGTGGGGGAAGTTTATTCAGATTGTAACACTTGAATTTTCAGGGAAATAAGTACTTAGATTTTGATTTGTTACTTTGAGTGATCCTTTCATACATTGGTCCCCTTGTCAGTTAGAAAATTGTCTGGATCCTAGTATGAAGCTAGGTCTCATTACAGACACATAGCTTGGTGCTGATCTGAATTTCACTTTTGTATCCAGGTGATCTGGACTGAATTTAAGCAAAAAGACTTGGTTTTCACTAAGGGGATATCTTATTTGCATCTCATTATCAAATGGAATTTCAGACTTTTTGTATAATGCAGATTAGTTCCTTTTCCAGCTGAGCTAATGGTCCCATTCCTCTTGAGCCCTGAATGTTGGAAGCCAAATCTTGTCAGTTCCATTCCCCACTGAGGCATGGGTATAGTTATTGGCTGACCTTACGTTGGGCATATCTATGTGGGCCATGACTCGTTGCAACCAGGGCAAGAGAGGAAACACAAATGAAACACCAAGCAAGAGTCAAATCACCAAGCAAGAGTCAAATGAAGGGTTGGCCTTAAATCTTTCAACATTGGAAGGTTCCTGATGCTGGGGAATATTTCCTCATCGTAGTTTGAATTTTCAGGCAAGGAAAGAAAACAGCAGGGAACACAGATCTTGAAAAGAATCCAGCTCTTTTAGATCATGTATGAATCCCTTTTATTTAATTAGTATGCTAATTAATATGATTTGCCATTCGTTTGAACTCTTCGGGAAATCCATGAATATATATCAATGCAGAGCTGGTTTTAGTTGTCGTGATGCATTCTGAAAGTTAAAGAAAAGAAAAATTTGTTGTGGGTGACAATGACTAAACTATTAAAACTTCTTGACATTGCATATTTTAAAAAGTGAAACACAGTAATAATAATAAAAACCCCTTTGAAATGATTGTCATTACCAGACTATGACTTAGTCTTATGACTAGCACACATCATTGAAATGACTGTAGCTGTTAGTTTGCCCTCTGTATTTTTCCATCAGGCTCTTTGCAAACAGCAGCAAGCATAGAGCAAATATGTAGCCTATACAAAGTAGCATTTGCGGTAAAAGAAATGTTCAAGATTTTGGTGATAGTACCCTCCAGCTGTACAGTTTGAATTTAGCCCAGATGAATTTTGACTAAAATGTTCAACGTAACTCTATCCAGGTATTAATAACTGGTTATTTATGGCTGTCGTGTGTGTTACCTTCCTGTTATGACAGAACACTGATCAATCCACCCAGCTATTTCATGAAACAAATCCAAGGACTGAACTGGACTGTTAACTCCCCTTTACATCTAAGCTGCTTAAACTATCCAACATGTCATGCCACTTCATGCCAAAGAAAGCAAGCTAAAAGTCAACCCACATATCAAATGAAGAGGGTATTCCAAATGAAGAGGTTACTAACATCAAACTTCAAAATAGTCTAGTCTTTGGGCCCATTAACAATTCAACAGTAATCTCCCCATCTTGAGTTAGACATAACCTTAGGTTTTTTTTTTTAATGTCTCTTTTTCTGTGCAATAAAGATAAAATTTAAAAATCCATTCCAAGGTGCATCACCATTCATTTCAGGAAATAGTAGTTAATTCCCATTTGTACATCATACTCTATTTATCTCTATTTATTTAACTCTCACTGTAAGCTTGTGCTGTAAGACATATCCATTTTGACAATGTTTTCAAATTTAATTTGGAACTTCTATAACTTATGCTATTTGCAACTTTTTTCAGTCTGTACCTTTTGCTATAAAATTGGAGTATTTACCATGATCTCAATATCCTAGTATCAGAACTCTTCAAGAGTAATTAAATAAAAAAGGCAAGGCAGGGAAAAATGCAGGTATTAAAAGACAGAACTGCCAGAGAAAAATATTCTTGAGAAATGTTTTGTGTTTTATTTTAAACTTCCCCAGTTTTTCAATCAATCTAGGTCACAGTGAAATCAATAAAGTGTCATCACAGTCTTAGAGAGCCCTTCAAGTGTGTTAGAGAAAAATGAATCTGAAACGTAAGAGAGTTTGATAGCTACAATGAGATCAGTATACACATAAAAGTACTAACAGGCCACTACAGTAGTTAAGGTATTATAAAATTACCAAACCAAGAACAACAAACTTCTCCATGTCCTTATTCATATGGATCAGTTGGGCAAGTCACTTAAACTTCTCTGTGCCTCAGTTCCCTCATCTGTAAAGTGGGGATTAATACAGTGAGCCTCAAGTGGGACAGCCTTGATTACCTTGTATCTCCCCAGCACTTAGAACAGTGCTTGGCATAGAGGAAGCGCTTAACAAATACCAACATCATTATTATTATTATTATTATTATTATTATTATTATTATTATTTGTTAAGCGCTTACTCTGTGCCAAGTACTGTACAAAGTTCTGGGGTAGATACAAGATGATCATCAGGTTTGACACAGTCCCTGTCCTAGATGGGACTCACAGTCTAAGTGGAAGGGGGAACAGGTATTGAATCACCATTTTGCAGATGAGGAAACTGAAGTAGAGAGAAGCGAAGTGACTTTCTCAGTTCACCCAGCAGGCATGTGGTGAAGCCCACATCCTCCCCCTGGCCTTGAATGCCCTCCCTCCGCACATCCGCCAAGCTAGCTCTCTTCCTCCCTTCAAAGCCCTACTGAAAGCTCCCCTCCTCCAGGAGGCCTTCCCAGACTGAGCCCCCTCTTTCCTCTCCCCCTCCCCATCCCCCCCACCTCCTTCCCCTCTCCACAGCACCTGTATATACGTTTGTACAGATTTATTACTCTATTTTACTTGTACATATTTACTATTCTATTAATTTTGTTAATGATGTGCATCTAACTTTACTTCTATTTATTCTGATGACACTTGTCCACATGTTTTGTTTTGTTGTCTGTCTCCCCCCTCTAGACTGTGAGCCCGTTGTTGGGTAGGGACCGTCTCAATATGTTGCCAACTTGTACTTCCCAAGCGCTGAGTACAGTGCTGTGCACACACAGTAAGCGCTCAATAAATACGATTGAATGAATGAATGAATGAAAGCCGGGATTAGAACCTAGGTCCTCTGACTCCCAGGCCCCTGCTCTTTCCACTAGGCTACATGCCTTGTTTTTATTTACAATACAGATTTTTGGGATTGACTAAATATATAATTCAAGGAATCCTTACATGGTTTTTTCACTTTTTAAATTAGGGTAAAAACTGGGTTGCTTCAAATATTTGGGGTTTTATTTTTGCCTTTATTATCATTAGTCACATGCAGCATCTCCATAACATATAGTATAGCTAATATTTCTTTGGTAACATCACTCTTCTGCATTTACACATGAAGTTAATGGCTAAATATATGCTCAGCATGATAACTATTTGTTGCACACATAGCCACATTGACAAGCTCTTGTTTAATAAGGATATTGTTTTGGAGTTTTTGGTTAATGCAGAGAGAAATAGATAGTCACTGGAAATTTTGAAGGACTGGGCTGATGCAATTAGCTTGGGAAAGGTGGAAGATAACACCAACAGAGAGACAAGTTTCTATTTGACCAGTGAAAATGGAATGTTTTTCTTGGATTGGAGGCTTGGTAAATGTTTTGACTCCCAGGGGCGGGACTGAAATGACAGGCTTACCACAGTTATTGAATGCAAACAGGCAATTTTTGTATGGACACAACGGGGAAAGAATTCTTGGTTGAGCCACTGGCACGGGTCAGCCCCTGAGGAGCAGCTGTATTTTTTTTTTATTTAATGCATTCCCTTACCTTTTAATGTGAATAGAGATTTTGGGGAACAGATTTGGAAAATGCATTGTATTTAAAGTAATCAAACAGTCAATCTTTTTGAATGCTGTGTGCAGAGTGCTACACTAAGTGCTTGGGATAGTACACAGCATGGTTTAGTGGAAGGAGCCCAGGCTTGGGAGTTAGAGTTCATGGGTTCTAATCCTGGCCCCACCACTTGTCTGCTGTGTGACCTTGGGTAGGTCACTTAACTTCTCTGTGCCTCAGTGTTCTGATCTGTAAAAATGGGGATTAAGACTGTGTGCCCCACATGGGACAACCTTGTATCTACCCCAGCACTTAGAACAGTGCTTGGCACATAGTAAGTGCTTAACAAATGCTATCATTATCCAGCACTTAGAACAGTGCTTGGCACATAGTAAGCACTTAAATACCAACATTATTATTATTATTATTATTACATTAGAGTTGATAGATACTATCCCTGCCTGCGAAGACCTTACAACCTAGTAGGTGAACAAATCAAAATGCATGTCAATTTCTTCATGACAAGCTGTCTTTGTTCATGCAGCCCCAAGATATGGTGGCCTATGATACAATGCTGAAATAGCTATTACTCTCATGCCTTTTTTATCACTAAGAATCTTTTTATTTAACTGATTTTTACCCTACTATACCTACTGCATGTTGTTTGCAAAAATGTTAAACAGCTGTAAATGCTACTGACTGAATCACAGAATCCCACTGAAGTGAAACTCTATTTGGTGGGTTGTAGTTCTTGACAGATATTTATCAAACCATAAATCCACGTGTGTAATATACTCAGACAATAGCATCCAGACAAGTGTCCTGTTAAAGGCCAACTTCTCTAAGAGAAGACTTGGATAGAGTACCAAGAGAGTATTTTTTGGTTTGTTGTTTGCAAGTGAGGAATAGTCTACCAGAGGAATGTGAGCCTCATATGGAAGAGAAGCATTGTCTGACCAGATTATCTAGTATCTACCTCAGTGCTTCATAGAATGCTTTTTATTTTCTTTTTAAATTGTATTTGTTAGGTGCTTACTATTGCACCAGGGACTTCCTTAAGCAATGCGGTAGTTATGAGGTAGTCAGGTTGGACACAGTACATGTCCCACGTGGGGCTCACAGTCTTAATCCCCATTTTACAGATGAGGTAACTGAGGCACAGAGAAGTTAAGTGATTTGCCCAAGGTCCCACAGCAGACAAGTGGCGGAGCTGGGATTACAACCCATGGCCTCTGACTCCCAGTCCCATAGTCCCATGCTTTAACCACTAGACCACTCTGCTTCTCGTGCTTGGCATGCAGTATGCATTTAACCATTATTATTACTTATTATTATTACTATTACATTGAGGTGAACACTCAATAACAACTATTTCAGGACCCCACATCCACAAGTCAGCTTCACCTCTGAATTTTTTTCCTACCACAGTGTTTGCTTTACTACTATGCACACACATTAGGCCATTTGTTATGTGTTCCTTTTACTTCCCCTTGATAGATTTATCAGAATACTTTCCCTTTGGATTCGCACAGTGAATAAAACTGGAAAACCTCTGGGTAACACAATAGTCACCTTAATTGGAAAATGCCTAACAACACATATGTTCCCAACACTTTCAGAGATTGAGGAACTTCTTACAATTTTTGGTTCCCATGACTATCATAGCTTTATACTAGTTTTGTGTTTCTGTGTTCTCAGGATGGCTTTGCTTCATACTTTCTCTCCTTAAGGCTTCAGACTTAGTAAGGTAGACCTTTTGGAAATCATTGTTATTGTCACCATCATCAACATCAGTAACGTACTATGAATCTCACTTGTAGACAGTATTGGACTTCTGAGAAAATAAAAAATATCTCTATTTCCCTAACTAGACTATTGCCTTTTTTTCTCAAGTCCTAATTTTGTGGGGACTGCACATTGAGTCACAAGCGAAAAAATTTATCAAGGCATTTGTTTTCCCAACAATATTTTCCTCAAGAATGTTTTTTAACCTCAACTACCTTCATCACCCTCTGCATATCCGCCAAGCTAGCTCTCTTCCTCCCTTCAAAGCCCTACTGAGAGCTCACCTCCTCCAGGAGGCCTTCCCAGACTGAGCCCGCTTTGTCCTCTCCACCTCCCCATCCCCCCCACCTCCTTCCCCTCCCCATAGCACCTGTATATATGTCTGTATAGATTTATTACTCTATTTTACTTGTACATATTTATTATTCTATTTATTTTGTTAATGATGTGCATCTAGCTTTATTTCTATTTATTGTGATGACTTGACACCTGTCCACATGTTTTATTGTTTGTCTACCCCTTCTAGACTGTGAGCCCTTTGTTGGGTAGGGAAGGTCTCTATATGTTGCCAACTTGTACTTCCCAAGCGCTTAGTACAGTGCTCTGCACACAGTAAGCGCTCAATAAATATGACAATGAATGACTGAATGAATGGTGCATTTTTATTAATCAAAAAACTTTTTAATCTCACTACCTCAGCAGACCATGACCCTGAATGACAATGCACCATTTAGGCACTTATATAAATGATGCTTAGATGCACATGGATGTGTGTTGTTCTCCCAGAGAGTATTTCACTCAGCCAGATTTATCAGAAGAGCCAGCTCAATATATATTTTTATTTTTTATAGTAAATGCTTTTTGGAATACAGTCTGATCAGACTCTTAATCCCTATCCAAGTATTTGGGGCATTTTAACTCCTCAAAGCAAACTTTTTTATTTGTTTTATTTGTCTCCTCACTATAATTTGATTTTTTTTTCAGTACACTCAGTTACAGAATAGCATAAATGTTCTCCTGTATTCATTTATAGGTGTGATATTTTAAGCCTTCATTTTCAGGGCACGTTAGCATACTCTGATTTTTTTTTCTATGTCTATCATAAAGCAATCAGTCATAATTATTTTCTATTGTACTCTCCTATGTGCTTAGTACAGTGCTCTGAACACAGTAAGCATTCAATAAATTTGATGGATTGATTAACTAGACAAGATCGAGGCACGGTGAGCATGCTGGCTCTAGAGGGCAAAGTGTATGAGGTGGGCTGTAGAAATAAATGAGGTAAGATAGGAGGAGGCAAAGTGATTGAGTGTTTTAAAGCCAATCGTAAGGAGTTTCCGTTTCATCTGGAGGTGAATGGGCAACCCTTGGAGATTCTTGAGGCATGGGGAAACATGGACTGAATGGTTTTGTAGAAAAATAATCCGGGAAACCGAGTGAAGTATGGACTGAAGTGGGGAAAGACAGGAGGCAGGGAGGAGGGTAGGACAGCTAAACAAGTGGAACAGGAAATATGTAAAACCTGATGAATAATGGAAGATATCTTCTGAAAATCAGTGAAAATCTTTCCACTTATAAATTTTTCTTCTAGGCCATGTTTTTTCTCCCTGGGTTTTCATTGATTCTTGGCTCCAAATACGGACCATTACTGGTTGATGTTAAATTTAAAGAAAAGCAAGGTGATGCACCAATGAAGCCATAACCACAAAGAAAAATCTATATTGACATTGAACCAACTGTTGTCACAGAAATATGTTACTTAGAGAGCACAGTGATCAATGATGCAGCGATAGACGAGGAGATAGAAAACTGAATCAAGAAGAACAGCACATCCTTTAAGAGACTGTGAGAGTATGGTGGCAGCATGGCATCAAACTCCTGGCCAAACTAAAGATCTATCAAGTTGTAGTACTAGCAAAGCATCACTACACTTGGGAGTCCTGAACCCAACAATGGTACCACATAGGGCTACTAAAGCCATTCCGCCAGCATCATTTACAGGCCTATGGCAAAACAAAATCACAAACAATGAAGTTCTGGAATGTAGTCAGTCCCCCAGCAATTAATGTATGCTCACTTTAACACAGTTACTCTGGGTGGGAGACGTGAGGAGAATGAGCCGCAGCAGGATTACCAAATAATTCATTGAATTCATTCAATCATATGTTTTGAGTGCTTACTGTGTGCCTCTGCACTGTACTAAGTTCCTGGGAGAGTACAATATAACAATAAACAGACACATTCCCTGCTCACAGTGAGCTTACAGCCTAGAGGACAGCTGTGTGGGGAGCTGAAATTATGAAACTGAACGTAAGGAAACATTTTAAGGATATGGTAAAACAAAGCCTCAGAATGCTACATCCCAGCTGTAAACAGGGAGTTAATTGCTGACAGTATGGTGGACTGGTATTAAGAAAGGAGTGGCTGTGAGACAAGGAGGCAAAAGAGAAAAGAATGCCAGTACTGCAAAGACTAAACATGACAAAACAGTGAGGCACAGCCTTTTTGTGTGCACGACGTGGCCAGGACAATTATATATAGATCTGGAGAAGGTCAACTATATAGATATGGAGAAAGTATATAGAAGACTTGGATAGGGTATCTACCCCAGGGCTTTTTTCCCGTCTTTTTAAATGGTATTTATTAAGTGCTTACTATTGCACCAAGCACTGCTTTAAGCATTGGGGTAGATACATGGTAGTTAGTTTGGACACAGTCCATGTCCCACATGGGGCTCACAGTGTTAATCCCCATTTTACAGATGAGGGAACTGAGGCACAAAGAAGTTAAGTAATTTAACCAAAGTCACACAGCAGACAAGTGGTGGAGCTGGGATTAGAACCCAGGTCCTTCTGACTCCCAGGTCCAACTATGAAGGACACATATATAGATCTGGAGAAGGTCAAATATATAGATATAGAGAAAGTATATAGAAGAACTGCAAAGATGATCAAGGAGATGAAATAGTTTTTATAAGGGGAGGTTCTGAATAGATTTAGACTCTTCAGTGTGACAAGATGAAGGTTAGACAGGGAATGATTTAAGTTTACAAAATCATTAAGATGGTAGACAAAGTATACCCAGAATTGTTGTTCAATCGGTCATATTTACTGGGCACTTACTGTGTGCAGAACACTGTACTAAATGCTCCTGGGGGTAGAATATAACAGAGCTGGTAGACAAGTTCTCTGCTCCTAGGGAGTCTACAGAGGGAGATTACAGTCTAGAGACTAAATTTGCAGTCAGGTCTAAATCCCACAACACCAAGACAGTGAGCGGTGTGGGCACTGTGGGCAGGGATTGTCACTCTGGATTGTTTTATTCTTTCCCAGGGCTTTTTGTAAAGTGCTCTGCACACAGTAAGTGCTTAATAAATATGATTGAATGAATGAAAGATTAGAAGGTACTCTTTGAAGCTGAATCCAAAACAAATAGCAGGACACACTTTTTTACATAACCAGAGCTTTGCATATAGAATTAATTTACTTCAGCAAAAATAGCAGTAGGCTCAAGAAATGTTCCAAAGAGTTTAGGAAAGAATAATGCCTGAGCGATTCATTGCAGATTCTTTGAGGAAGAAGATAAATTAAAAGTCTCAAGAAGGGTTTAGAAGGATTTGTGGTAAATATATCTATCTGGTTTATTGGAAGGATCAGTTAAGGGATGTTTACATCCCTAGCTGTACTCTATTCTCAACTCTTCCAACCTCCATTTCTTCCCTCCCCAAATAAGACAATAGCAGCTTTCCCCACATTCAAAGCCCTCCTCAAATCCCATCTCCAACAAACTTGCTCTAAATAATTTCCTGGCACCCAGAATCATGTCATCCTTTCAGCCAACTCTAATACTTATGAACTTATTTACACCCTCCTTTGCACTCATGTAGATACGTCTGTTCAGTTTATTCATTTTCATCACTCTGGTTGTAAATATATTTGTTTATTTCCTGTTGGATGTGAGCTTCTCTGTGAGCAAGCAACAAGTCACGTAATTATTCTATACTTCTCAAGTGCTTAGTCTTAAAATTATTGTTTTCATAATATTAACCATTGTTATCATTATTATTATGATATTTGTGAAGTACTTACTTTTCCCAAGCACTGTACTAAGTGCTGGGGTTGATACAAAGTAATCAGGTTGGATTATCACTCTGCTGTTAGTAGAGTATACAAAATGGATGCTCAATAGAGCTTAGAACAGTGCTTTACACATATTAAACACTTAATAAATACCATCATTATTATTATTACTGCTATTACCATTAATACTGCTACTATTGCTATTACATACTTAGAACAATCAGCGTCAGTATAATCTTCCAGACATCCTATTGCCACTTTCTGAGTAGAATGTCGGACGATTTGAGTGACCCAGTGCATTACTTCTTATGGTTTATTTCACTGGGATTTGGGGAAATAAGTTCTTATTTTTGAAATTATAGGGTGAAAGAGATGGTAAAGAGAAAATAAATTGAATTGAGTTATATTCTTAAAGCTACTTAGATGTCAAGGAAGGGAGCAATCACCCTATTCCTATTGCTTCAAATATCTCACTCTGTCAGTGACAAAGTACGAGGCTGAGAGGAGCACTGGTTTGACCCAATAAAAGAATTTCATATGGAGAAATACTTCATCTGTAACCATTTCAACTCCAGAGGTGTGGAAGGCCTATTGTGAGTGAAGCTCTAAAACTCTTAGTCATTGTATGTTCAGCACACCATTGTAAATAATCACAATAGAGATACCACTCTACAACCAATGTTTACAGGTCCAGGTGGTGCCCAGCCAATAGTAAATTGAGATCAGTGTTACCAAGGAGAAGCAGCGTTGCTTAGTGGAAAGAGCCCGTGCTTGGGAGTCAGAGGTCATGGGTTCTAATTCCGGCTCCGCCACTTGTCAGCTGTATGACTTTAGATAAGTCACTTAACTTCACGGTGCCTCAGTTCCCTCATCTGTAAAGTTGTACTTCAACTTGTACTTCCCAAGCGCTTAATACAGTGCACTGCACACAGTAAGCACTCAATAAATACGATTGATGATGATGATGATGGGGATTAAGACTGTGAGCTCTACGTGGGACAACCTGATGACCTTGTATCTAACCCAGCACTTAGAACAGTGCCTGGCACATAGTAAGCACTTAACAAATATCATTATTTATTATTATTATTATTATTATTATTATTATTATTATTATTATTATTATTATTATTATTTGCCCCCAATTAGTGTGCAAAGCTGGTTTTGGTGGAAAAAGAACTAATGAACATTTCCAATGAACCTTTTAGCACTGTTTATTAGCAGGGCCTCCTATGCAGCTTTTGCTGATTGTTGTTCAGATCTTGAAACCCTATGTGGCTGAAAGAGCTGTTATTGCAACACTTCTGAATGCCCTGCTGGCTTGGGAAGATGGAAGATTGAGATTTGAAATTGAGATTTACCTCATGGCATTATTTTAGAAGCACCATTTTTGAAATAGTCATTTCTATAGTCATTTGTAACACAGCATGATTAATGTGCATGGTACATAGATGAGTGAAAGTTGAAACTGTGTATTATCAGCTTTATGGTAGGAGTTGTAGGAGGCAAGGAACAAAGTAATGATAATTATTTTGAACAATCTTTAAACACAGCATAGCTGGTTCTCATCATTAAATACTTTTCTATGGTTTCAAAAATCTATTGTCAAAAATCAGAATGTTTTAGAAAAAAGAAAAACACTAAAAAAGTATAGTTATTCCCCAAAATTAGGGCAAGCAAAATGACCAAGCTTAGAGGTAATTATTCCTAGGTCATTATCAGAGTGGTATTTGAAAATAAGATTGGTGTCAGATGTAGTAGTCTCAGAAATAGAGAAAAATGATTTTCTTTTGTATCTAAAATGAATTATATTAAATTCAATACAGTTGCTGCATGGATCACTACTATTGTGCCTACTTATATAATTGTACTAGCTGATTGAATAGAGCACTATCTGCTATCACAGATCTACAATGACTGGTTTTTAATTTGTTTCAACTCAAAGAGGACATTTATTGCTTAGGACATATTTCCTTTCTAAATATTATTTAATGAAGCATCAAAATTAGCATTTCATTATATTTAAGTAGCACGAGCACAAAGTATTCAAGTTCATTTACTCTGGAAAAAACGATTCTGTTATTTTCACATTGCTAAATTATTAGCATGTTCATGAGGCTGAGAATGAAAGGTGAAGTTTTCCATAAAACAGTAACAGTAATTGTAATAATAATGATTTGGTATTTATTAAAGCTTACTATGTGTCATGCTTTGTTTTAATTACTGGAATCCAAGATAGGTTGGACACAGCCCCGTCCCACATGGGGCTCAAAGTGTAAATGGGAGGAGGAACTGGTATTGAATCCCTATTTTACACATGAGAAAATATGGGAATTATAGACTCACATACATATTACATGAATTGATTGGGCTTATTTTGGGAAGTACAAGTTGGCAACATATAGAGATGGTCCCTACCCAACAGCGGGTTCACAGTCTAGAAGGGGGAGACAGACAACAAAACAAAACATATTAACAAAATAAAATAAATAGAATAGTAAATATGTGCAAGTAAAATAGAGTAATAAATATGTACAAACATATATACATATATACATACATACAGGTGCTGTGGGGAGGGGAAGCAGGTACGGCGGGGGGAAGAGGAGGAGGGGGAGAGGAAGGAGCGGGCTCAGTCTGGGAAGGTCTCCTGGAGGAGGTGAGCTCTCAATAGGGCTTTGAAGGGCGGAAGAAAGCTAGCTTAGCGGATGTGCAGAGGGAGGGCATTCCTGGCCACAGGGAGGTTGTGGGTCGGGGGTCGATGGCGGGACAGGCGAGAACGAGGCACAGTGAGGAGGTTAGCGGCAGAGGAGTGGAGGGTGCAGGCTGGGCTGTAGAAGGAAAGAAGGGAGGTGAGGTAGGTAGGAGGGGGCGAGGTGATGGAGAGCCTTGAAGCCGAGAGTGAGGAGTTTTTGCCTGATGCGTACGTTGATTGGTAGCCACTGGAGATTTTTGAGGAGGGGAGTAACATGCCCAGAGCATTTCTGCACAGAGATGATCCGGGCAGCAGCGTGAAGTTTAGATTGAAGTGGGGAGAGACAGGAGGATGGGAGATCAGAGAGGAGGCTGATGCAGTAATCCAGTCAGGATAGGATGAGAGATTGAAACAGCAGGGTAGCAGTTTGGATGGAGAGGAAAGGGCAGATCTTGGTGATGTTGCAGGGATGAGACCGGCAGGTTTTGGTGATGGATTGGATGTGAGGGGTGAATGAGAGAGCAGAGTCTAGGATGACACCCAGGTTGCGGGCTTGTGAGATGAGAAGGATGGTAGTGCCGTCAACAGTGATGGGAAAGTCAGGGAGAGGGCAGGGTTTGGGAGGGAAGATAAGGAGCACACCACCTAACATGGCAATGTTTCTTCAGGAGATCAGTAGCTTTGCTTCAACAGTTGGACTTCCACCTCTTGCCTGCCTGGCCTTCTATCTTACCCCCAATCTTTACATTTTCTCTGTATTCCTTGCTTTTCATTTGGCCCTTCTTGTACTTTCCCAAGCATTTAGTTCAGTGCTCTGCACCCAGTAAGTTTTCAATAAATATGATTGAATGAATGAATCTGGTCTTCTGCCTCACATCCTATAGCCCTAGTGGGGTTGAGTAAGACCCAGCAACCATCGTCTCCCCATCTTTTGAACCTAACTCCCTTTTTTTCCCAAGGTTATGCTACCTCAAGTAACAATAATCATAATGATAATAATGATAATAATACTATTTGCTAATTGTTTACTATATGCTAAGCACTGGGGTAGATATAAAATAGCCACATATCTATTCTCTCACTCAACATGTCATCTATATACATGTTAACTAACATCTACAGACTCCTTCATTAAAGTGTGTGCAAACGTACATGCATGTCTGTGTGTGTGTGTGTGTGTGTGTGTATGTGTGTGTTGCTGTTACTTAGAGCTGCAGGAAAATATGTATTTAGGGCATATGAAAAAAATTACTTAATCCACAACTTTCAATCTGGCCATTCTTGCTTGTTGCCTCTGAGAGTTGAGTATCTCATTATTGTTCATGAGTTTTTTTGGGTTGTTTTTTTTTTTCAGTTCCTTTACATGGTCGGGGTCTCTAGGATATTCACTCAAAAGGGAAACTAAGTAATGAAGTTATTCAATTCCTTGGAGGAAGCTCTCTGGTATGACAGGGAGGGTCTCTGAAGACTGTTTTTCTTCAGAAACTGGAAATATGATGTAGTCTTACAAAACCCTGCTGAATTATACAATTAAAGGACATGAAACCTTATAAGATTTTTCCTTTAGTCATTTTAAGATAGAAGTAAATCCATCCATGCTCCCAGGAACTCCCCTGATGTTTGAAGACAATGATTGTAGAATTCCTTGCCCTGAGGGAGATGCAGGGGAGATGTCTGTGTGATCATGCATGGATGCATGCATTTTGACCATTGTGTTTATACTGCATTGAAAATGAGCTATTAAGGTAATTAAGAGAATTGTTATAGCTCAGTAGGCCCTTGGAGAATTGGACTCAAGTTCCTCCCTGGTATAAGGAGGAAGGTAACTATTTGCTGCAGTGCTGGCATGTTGAATGCAGCAACACTCTAAACCATTAGGCACTGGGAAAATTGGGTTCAATACCCAAAAGCTTAAAAAATGCTCTAATTAACCTTATCTTAGAGGACAATTGATGGCTTGTATATCAAATACTTTAAGAAGTTAAGGAATTATTTAAGAATATAATCTTACGAGTGATATTTGGATCAATTATTTATTCTTGAGAGTCTAAGGAAAAGATGATAGATTATGTCTAAAATAACTCATTAGTAAAAGTGGATATGCATACGAGTTTTCTGCTTAAAAGTTAAGTATGTAAGTTGATATGTACAGATGTGCTATAGAGTTCTTCTAGCACAGGTTTTGAGGGGGTCCAACTCACCACTCCTCAATTCCCAGCACCTCTACCACTGCCTTCTGAGGCTGAAGTCTAGGTGAAGGGGACACTGGAGAACTTTAGGACCCAGCTTGGCTGACTGGGTGATCAATCAATCAATCAATTGTATTTATTGAGCACTTACTGTGTGCAGAGCACTGTACTAAGCGCTTGGGAAGTACAAGTTGGCAACATAATGGGCATAGGGTGATGGGCATGAGCACTCCTAAAGTGATTCTAGAGGTTTTTTCAATCTGAATTTGGGGCCCAAATCCCATGGATACATCAAATGAAAACGAGTAGGTTAGCTGGAGAAGAACAAAACTGGAGATTAGTGGGAGAAAAGAGAGTAAGAAAAAGAAAGTCAATTGTCAGGGAAACATAGGTCCAAGGGAATGAAGCAGCATGGGGCCTAGTGGATAGTGCACCTGGGAGTCAGAAGGATCTGGGTTGTAATCCTGGCTCCATCACTTGTCTGCTGTGTCACCTTGGGCAAGTCACTCCACTCCTCTGTCTCAGTTCCCTCAGCTGTAAAATGGGGATTAAGACTGAGTGCCCCATAAGGGATGGGGACTGTGCCCAACCCACTTTGCTTGCATCCACCCCAGTGCTTACTACAGTACCTGGCACATAGTAAGCACTTAAATATCACAGTTTAGGGAAAGGCTGGTGTCTCAGCCCTAGGTTATTAAAGATTGTAAAAATGTAAGAACTTTAGAAATGTCATTCCTGGAACAGACCTATCAATCAGTCCACTAATGAATGAATAGTATTTATAGAGCTTCTGCTGCATGCAGAGCACTGTACTAAGCATTGGGGAGAGAGCAATAGAGGCAGTAGACATAATCCCTGCCCACGAGGAGCCTACAGTCTAACAGGGACTCTTTAGGCCTCTGTTTTGTCTACAACAGTGGTAGCAAAGGTGTTTGGAGCAACAGTGTAATGGTTGATCCTCTTGACATCTGTACTAATATTTAAGAATGGGCTACCTAAAATCCCTAACTTTTCTCCCTATGATCTTAACTTTCCCTCCATTCATTCATTCATTCATTCATATTTATTGAGCACTTACTGTGTGCAGAGCATTGTACTAAGCGCTTGGGAAGTACAACTCGAATAATTCATCCTGGACCTCTCCTCCAGTAATTTATACAAACCCTTCTTGAACTGCTGTTTTATTCTAAGCACTTAGTACAGTGCTCTCTTCAACATTAAGTACTGAATAAATACCTATAATTGATTGACTTTCTGCTACCCTCCAGTCTATGAAGGAAGCGGGTTTTTTTCTAGTTTTGAACCACATACCTTCAAGCTTCAATGGCCCCCTTGCTCCCCCCTGCCCCCCCACCCCCGATACACACACACTCACCCAAACCACAGTTGAGTGCTTGATTGATAGACTAGGATCCAGCAGAGACTAACAAGAGTCCAGACACTTCTAAAGTGATTCCAGAGCCTGTTTTGGCAGGGATAGCAGACTGAGAAGCCCAGAAACACCACATAGTGACACCTGAAATGCAAACTATGGGCTCTTTTTATGAATGGAAGACAGTTGTGGGACATAGGGTCATGGATCCCAGACTCTAATAAACTGCAGGACACACAGTTTAGAGGCCTAAATCTAGCCCCATAGCTTTGGGGAGCATTTATAATTTGAAAGTGATCTGAGCTGGCTTTAGCATTGTCCGGCTCCTCTAATATATATTTCTTGGATAGTGAACAGCGTCCCTGAAGTGGGAGGTGTGAGAAGTTCTATGGAGAGTAATAATTAAGAGATTATAACCTTCTAGATAGATGTAATAAAGCATAACTTAAAAATTGCTTAAGATTAGATGGTACATTCTGTTTAAGCAGGTGCAGAGTACATGAAAATCCCCTCATGGCCCTCCTAACTATGTCATACACTGGTACATGGCCCTCCAGAGACCACTGGTTTAGGTGTTCATGCTCTGTTTGTTGTTATTGTTTCAAATAATCCCCGAGGCCAAATGCAGATGTAAAAGGATGGTTCTTCTTTAGAAAGTAAGGAAAGTGATCACCATTAAATAGTAATAGCAGGTTCAGAAGGGGGAAAAACCCTTACGGATGCAATATAGCAAGAATTAACAAAAGGGGAGCTAGAATAGGGATCATGGAAGATTAGTTGATAGATGAGCAGATTTGTGGAAGGAGAAGGATTTGCATCTCTACATTTCTTAAATAGGGAATACTATAAATAACTAAGTCAATCCAGTCTTTGTTTACATAGAATTTATAGCTCCAGTTGTTGCCTGTCATCAGCCTAACTAGGGATAAAATTTTCTTCAGTGGTATTTGTTAAGTGTTTACTATGTGCCAGGCACTATATTAAGTGCTGGTCACCGTATTTGGGTTTTAATTTAATTGAAAGCACTTGTTCACAAACCTACAAATATGAATTTAACAAATGTATGTAAAAACTATTTAACTTTTCTATCCCATAAAATACCCCAAAGTAATTACAGTTTTGTTTTAATATGGGGGAGGAGAGGATAAATTGTAACTTTATAAGTGCCAGAAACTTGAGAGGACAGGAAACTTTGTTTAATTGGATTTGGTGAGTGCTTACTACATGGTATTTGTTAAGTGCCTTACCATGTGCCAAGCACTGGGTAAGATATGATATAAGCAGATCAGACACAGTCTCTGGCGCACAAGGAGCTACAATCTAAGGGGAAGGAAGAACAGGTAGTTAATCTCCATTTTGAGTTGAGGAAACTGAGGCCCAGAAAAATTGTGACTTTTCCACGGTCACACATTAGGCAAGTGATGAAGCCAGGATTGGAACCCAAGTCTCTCGACTCCCAGACCTATACTCTTTTCACTAGACCAAAGTCTACAAAGCAGCCATAATTGTTCTAATATTTTTAAAGCAGTGTGTACATTTCCACATCTACAATAAATGGCATGAATTTAGTAACCTTAATTTTTCCTTCCTTCATTAATAATAAAAGTATCACTATAAAACTGGTGCATTCCTCATTTTCACTTTTCTACTTTTTCTACTACTTTTACTCTTCATACTACTAGAGGTTTATAAGAAGTGAGTTGGGTGGCCAAATAATAACCAAAAAGAGAGTAGGTTTAACCTCCTCAGTGGGATAGGAATCAATCAATCAGTCATATAATGAGAGCTTACTGTGTGCAGGGCACTGTATTAAGGGCTTGGAAGAGTACAATATAGCCAAGATGATGACACATTCCCTGCCCAGAAGGAACTTACAGTCTTTAGGAATCCATATAATTATCATCATCAACACCACCATCATCAACATACATTTTATTGGAATACTCAACTCACTATACCCACCTTAGAAGGTTTATTCTTCTTAAACTAAGTTTGCTATCACTGAGTCATTTTTATTCTTTGTGTGTGTGTGTGTGTGTGTGTGTGCGCGCGCGCGCATGTGTGTGTATGAGAAAGAGAGGAAAAAAAGATATGGAGAGCATCTGTTTCACAGCTGAATATATGTATTTTTAGATTCTAAATTCGTAGATCCATTCGTGATTATCCATTTGGAATGCATTAGATGTATGATGTTTTCTATCACTCTGCAAATGGGCAAAGGTTGTTTGTTGAGAGCCTGGAAGATCCACAATCAATGGCCAACAGGGAATGGAATTGAGAAAAGTGAATTGCCTTTCAATTGATGAACAGTGCAGCCAATGGAAAGAGCCCGGGGCCTGGGAGTCAGAGGTCCTAGGTTCCAATCACAGCTCTGTGTGACCTTGGGCAAGTTACTGCACTTTTCTGGACCTCAGTTTCCTCATCTGTCAAATGGGTATTCAATTCCTTTTAACCCCAAAAGACTAGTTTATTTCTAGACTGGAGGAAAAACTGCAGATCCAAACTAAGACAGGCTTAGGTGTTAATTCTAGCACAGGCAGTCCTCTCTGACCTCTAATCACACCCAGCTGAAAGGATCCCAGGGAGATTTGTACTGATTCCAGATCTCTCATTTCTCTCTGCCCAGCAGACATCTCAAAGATTTGCCACATAGGGAAGGAGTCTGGTCTCCAGCTGCATCTGAAGCTGATCCTACTCTGGTTCACCAGGTGCTAGAGCCCCCAAAAGTGGGGGAATAGGGAAAGAGAAGCTGCATCTAGCTACTCCTGGGTACCTCTTCACTACCTGGAATCAATCCCAGTTGGCCGATGTTGACATTGGAATAAGGCTCATTTCCATTTCTAATGCTCCTTGGTGGTTTTGACCTTGTGCTCTTGGGTTAATGCTGATAGCTGTTCTATTTCTCTGCTCTTTCTTTGCTAAGGGTCTCTCATTTCATTTATCCAATCCAATCTTGCAGTGTACTTGTTAAGGCTGAGAAGCATTTCCTAACATGCTGTCAATCCTCCTCAGTCAAAAATCAATCAATCAATCAATCGTATTTATTGAGCGCTTACTGTGTTCAGAGCACTGTACTAAGCGCTTGGAAAGTACAAGTTGGCAACATATAGTGATGGTCCCTCCCCAACAGTGGGCTCACAGTCTAGAAGGGGGAGACAGAGAACAAAACAAAGCATATTAACAAAATAAATAGAATAGATATGTACAAGTAAAATAAATGGAGTAATAAATATGTACAAACATATATACATATATACAGGTGCTGTGGGGAAGGGAAGGAGGTAAGGCGGGGTGCATAGAGAGGGGGAGGAGGGGGAGAGGAAGGAGGGGGCTCAGTCTGGGAAGGCCTCCTGGAGGAGGTGAGCTCTCAGTAGGGCCTTGAAGAGAGGAAGAGAGCTAGCTTGGCAGATGTGGGGAGGGAGGGCATTCCAGGCCAGGGGGATGATGTGGGCCAGGGGTCGACGGCGGGACAGGCAAGAACGAGGCACGGTGAGGAGATTAGCGGCAGAGGAGCAGAGGGTGTGGGCTGGGCTTTAGAAGGAGAGAAGGGAGGTGAGGTTGGAGGGGGTGAGGTGATGGAGAGCCTTGAAGCCGAGGGTGAGGAGTTTCTGCCTGATGCGTAGGTTGATTGGTAGCCACTGGAGATTTTTGAGGAGGGGAGTAACATGCCCAGAGCATTTCTGGACAAAGACGATCCGGGCAGCGGCGTGAAGTATGGATTGAAGGGGGAGAGACAGGAGGATGGGAGATCGGAGAGGAGGCTGATACAGTAGTCCAGACGGGATAGGATGAGAGCTTGAACGAGCAGGGTAGCGGTTTGGATGGAAAGGAAAGGGCGGATCTTGGCAATGTTGCAGAGTTGAGACCGGCAGATTTTGGTGACGGCTTGGATGTGAGGGGTGAACGAGACAGCGGAGTCAAGGATGACCCCAAGGTTGTGGGCTTGTCAGACTGGAAGGATGGTAGTGCCGTTAACAGTGACGGGAAAGTCAGGGAGAGGGCAGGGTTTGGGAGGGAAGACAAGGAGTTCAGTCTTGGACATGTTGAGTTTTAGGAGGCGGGCAGACATCCAGATGGAGATGTCCTGAAGGCAGGAGGAGATGCGAGCCTGGAGGGAGGGAGAGAGAGCAGGGGCAGAGATGTAGATTTGGGTGTCATCAGCGTAGAGATGACAGTTGAAGCTGTGGGAGTGAATGAGTTCACCAAGGGAGTGAGTGTAGATCGAGAACAGAAGAGGACCAAGAACTGAACCTTGAGGAACCCCCACAGTAAGGAGATGGGAGGGGGAGGAGGAGCCTGCAAAAGATACTGAGAATGAACGACCTGAGAGATGAGGAGAACCAGAAGAGGACAAAGTCTGTGAAGCCAAGGTTGGATAGCGTGTTGAGGAGAAGGGGGTGGTCCACAGTGTCGAAGGCAGCTGAGAGGTCAAGGAGGATTAGGATAGAGTATGAGCCGTTGGCTTTGGCAAGCAGGAGGTCATTGGTGACCTTTGAGAGGGCAGTTTCTGTGGAATGTAGGGAATGGAAGCCCGATTGGAGGGGGTCGAGGAGAGAGTTGGTGTTGAGGAATTCGAGGCAGCGCATTTAGATGACTCATTCAAGGAGTTTGGAAAGGAATGGTAGGAGGGAGATGGGGCGATAACTAGAAGGTGAGGTGGGGTCAAGAGAGGGTTTTTTTAGGATGGGAGAGACATGGGCATGTTTGAAGGCAGAGGGGAAGGAACCAGTGGAGAGTGAGCAGTAGAAGATGGAAGTTAAGGAGGGGAGAAGGGACGGAGCGAGAGATTTCATTAGGGAACAACACTGCAACTAGAGTGACCTTTAGAAATGCATTTTATCTCTAGGTCTGATATCTTGAGTGGTCATTGAAATCACAAAGGTTTAAAACTCTCTGACTCTAAATAAGCTGGTTGCTTTTAGATTATTTGGTTTCATATCCCCAAAGCAAAAAAAAAGGTATTATTTTCCATTCGTTAATTCTGAGTTATATTGTTTGTTATATTGAAATATAACAAACAGGCTTGGAATGGTTTGTGTTGGTTCAGAAATAGAATAAAACCTCATCTGTGTATGATAATATTACCTAGATTATGACTCCTGCTTTGGTTCCTTCCCTTTTCCATGTTTTTTTAATCTTTCCTGCCAAGTGTTCTATTGATAAAGCAAATAATTGTGGAGAGTGTGAGTAACCTTCACAGGTGCTTCTTTGTAACAAATATTCCAGGCTTGAATTATAACCATTATTCCTAACTCAGGTTTTGATATGATTGTATAATGCCGGAAATGAATTCTGTACAAGGTCCACACTTTCCAGTGTTAAAAATAAAAATTTCCAATTAGCTCTGTCAAAGAGCTGAAAATCTTTTCCAGCATCTAAAGCCAGAATCTGAACAGTGTGTAGTAGGTTTTTTGACAGATTGAAAAAGTCTTTGAAAAGCATCTAATAAGATCTTTCGGTTCATTTCTACTCTCAGGGTATGGCAAATTGCCATTATCTGAGGAGAAGGAACCTGTATACCTCTTAACAGTCCAGGTCAGTCCCAGCATTTGTTAGGTCCAGACTGGAGTGAGACAAGGGTGTCAGCTGTGAATTTGGTTTGTGGATGTTTGGGGAGAGGGGTTCTTATCTGGTTCTCAATCATCCCCAGGGTGGATAACTCCCTACAAGGCAAGGTCATTTGGTGGGGTTCAATCTGAGGATTTAGATCTATGCCAGGGTAGACTCCAGTATTAGGAGATGAAGTTTTAGGGGATCCTAAACTGACCCAGACCTCTGGGAATTTAGCTCATAACTGTTTCACCTTCCCCAGGATGAGTATGAGTTGGAGCTGCTGTACTGAACAATATGCTCAGAATTGATCATGATGATGATTGAAGCAGCACGGCATAGTAGACAGAGCCTGGGCCTGGGAGTCAGAAGGTCATGGGTTCTAATCCTGGCTTAATCACTTGTCTGCTTTGTGGCCTTGGGCAAGTCACTTAACTTTTCTGTGCCTCAGTTCTGTGCCGCATCTGTAAACTGGGGATCAAGACTGTGATGATGATGGTATGTGTTAAGTGCTTACTATGTAGAAGCAAATACTATAGAGAAGCAGCATGGCTCAGTGGAAAGAGCACGGGCTTTGGAGTCAGAGGTCATGGGTTCAAATCCCAGCTCTGCCAATTGTCAGCTGTATGAGTTTGGGCAAGTCACTTAACTTCTCTGTTCCTCAGTTTCCTCATCTGTAAAATGGGGATGTAGACTGTGAGCCCCACGTGGGAAAACCTGATCACCTTGTATCAACCCCCAGTGCTTAGAACACTGCTTTGCACATAGTAAGCGCTTAACAAATACCATTATTATTATTATTATTATTATTATTATTATTATTATTATTATTATTATTATTATGTGTCAAGCACTGTTCTAAGTGCTGGGGTAGATACAAGCTAATCAGGTTGGACACAGTCCCTGTCCCACATGGGGCTCACAGTTTTAATCCCCATTTTACAGATGAAGTAACTGAGGCAAGCACCTGGTGGTAGGACCTATGTCATATTGAGTGTTTTCTATATGGAACCCAGATCAATAAATAATTAACTATGATAACCTACATGAGCTCTGCAGTTTCATCAACATTCCCAAGGTGCAGAAATGTTTAGCAGAGGAATAGTATGCTGTGGTGGATTATTTCAATCTATTTTGTCTTAGTTATTTTGTTTTGTTTATATTGAAATTTGTGGGGGGGAAACAAAATAAGTCAACATCCAGTGGAGTAAGCAGTCAGGTCTTGAAATAGTCTCAATTGAGAATTGTCATTTCATTTCATTTCTTTGGCAACAGTAGCAATTTTCCAGGAATTCATCATTTTGGTTTTATTTTATAATATATCTTCTAAGAAGGACTTCCAGTCTGTGTCCCCTTTTAAAGATCTCTCCTTGAAATATATCTCATTTGGATTGTTCTGGTTGATATTTCACTTCATTTTGAATTATTCTGTCCAGCTACTTAAGAAATTTTGAGGAGCATATCAGTGTCTAATTCTTTCAAGGATAAATTGAATAAAGTTTGATAGTTCAAAGTGAAAGTTTCAGCTGTAGCTTTCCTACTTCAATTGTTTCCTGGGTTTTATCTTGGCAACTGCTACTCTCACACCCCTTGACTTTCTTATCCTATTCACTAAGATTTTCTCTCAAGGTCCCAACATGCTAAGTTCCTTATTTGACCAATTTTATTATTCATTTTTAATAGTTGTCATGTTCTTTTAATTCCAATTTTCTTGTGATAGATTCCAAAATGCCATTTCCCCCACCTAAGCTTTTTCCTTTTATCTTCTAATCCTTTTTTTTTAAGTGGGGAAAGAAACCAAATTACATTACCTCAGTGTTACCTTTAATCCTTCTTACAGAGGACTGCTAGATATTTTCTCTTTATCAGAATTCTTCAGGCAAACCTTAAAATGCATTATTGAATAAAACAGTGAGAAGGCTGCTCCCTCACCTCAGCAGTCTTGAGCCATGGTCATTCAGTCTTCTCCTTTTTGAAATTGGAACATTTGGCAATGAAATTAATTTTACAGCATTAAGAAGTACACCATAGCTAAAGACAACCAAAGCAGAAGGCCATCTCTGTCATGCCGGCCTCACACACTGATAGTTCAATTCTTACTCTGAACATAACAGGAATGAGAGGATGAGCTGCTCAACACATAAGTCACTGTGGAAGCTTTATATCATATGCTGGACTAGTAGCAACTAAACCAGATGTGCTTAGTTAATACTCTGATATCAACTGACAGCAAAGCAGTTGTTAAAGTAATTTTTAGTACCTTTTGACTTCGCAATTTGGTAAGCCAACTATTCGGATTGCATAGATCTGCATTCTTCCCCAAAATCTCTTCTAGGGCATTCCTGAATCTTGCTCACAGCTGGAAATTTGAAATATCCCTGTTTTGTCAAAATCTAGTCCACCTGTCTTTCAGTGCTTAGCTATGTCACTCTGCCTTAGAGGCACAGTGTCACCAAGCATAGACCTTCCTACTCATGCTCCATTAACTTAAAATCATGTGCACCTTCCTTTCTTTGTTTCTGTTTAATTAAGGCTCATCCAGAGGCTTACATTAGGGCTTACATTCCAGAGGCTCTACTCAGTAAAGTCATTGTTCACAACTTGTGAACAGGGAGTACATTTTTCTCTCTACCCTAGCAGATTGTTATAGCCCTACCTTATCCATAAAGTCTGGTTAAGCTGAACTGCATTTCATCTTTAATGTCTTCTGGATTTGTCTCAGGTTTCTTTTATCCTTGAGGTCTCCAGACATTCTTGCAACACTTTTCTTAAGGCAGAACTCTTCAAACTATGTACTGTAGTAAATCTTCCATGGATTGGAAAGCTCACATCACCTTGGTAAATGTATTTCCACTTGAGTATGAGAGAACAAGAAGTCTTTCTCTTCTGTTTTATTTCAATAGTCCCAACTTGCGGCTATTATACCCCCACTTAATAAGTCAGGGTGAATAATTTTTTTTCATGTGTGTAAGGGTGTGTGACCTTTTCCATTCATGTTTGAAAATTTCTTTTCTCACATAAAATTCCAGAATCATTAGTTTCACACTTCTTGCAAGGCTCACAGCACCTTCAGGTCATTCATTAAAGGTGGAAATTGACAATCCTTGGCTGGTGTCAGAGGACAGAACACCATCATTCTGACTGTCGTGCCAATAATGGGACCTCCACTTTTGTAGAGACAGCCCCACTATGTAATCCACAGTGTGTTCCAGAAACACTGGAAAAAGGTTTTTGTTCCAGAAATCCCCACCACTCACCAGCCTCTTCTCCCAGCAACCTCCTGGCCACAGAAAATAGCAGCAACAGCTGCTGAACTCTGGCACAGCTCCCTGCGTTAGTTGGGCATGCAATACGCCCACTACTCCTTGGTCTACCCAAAATGTGGCCTGGCAACTAGTTTTGGCTAGTCATTTAAAATCCTTGCTGGTCTTTCTGTGGTGGGGTTTGTAAGCTCCTTGAGGGCAGGGATTGTGTCTAGCTACTCTACTCTCCCAACCCTTAGTATGGTGCTCTGAAGACAGTAAACACTCAGTTGTGCTCTGAAGACAGTAAACACTCAGTTGATACCAATGATTGTAAGCAAAGGAAGTTGTACTACAGGAAGTTGTGCAGGGTGAAAGTATTAAGTGGTTTAAAAAGGGGGTAGGATGAATTCAGAGAACAGCAGTCCAAAATGGGATATTAGAAGAAAAATTGGGAGGGAACAGGAGAAAGTTAGGGATGTTTGAGGGCTCTTTCTAAACCACGAGGATAGATGTCAAAGGGACAACCAACACACCATTTCTCCAATCATCATGTTGCCACTATTAGAGATGAAATGCTGTATTTGGTGCACCATCGGTCCAACACAGGAATGGCTGCACACAGTTAGACTGAACTGAGGCTATGGGTAGCAAATCCTTAATGAAACCATGATTAGCCTGCCCTCTTGGGGCCCTGGGGCCCTCATTTCCACTTATGCCCACAAGGAAAAGAGTTTTTATTTAGGGGTGGGTCAGAATAAGGGAATAAGGGGCTAGCCAGACAGAGAGAGAAGGAAAGACAGGAAGGGGGAAAGGAAAGAGGTGGTGGGGGAAGAGAAGGAAAGGAGGAAAAGGGAGAATGGGGCGAGGAAGGAAGTGGACAGGAATAATGTAGATTGGGTTTGGGAGAGAAGGTGAGAAGTGGAGGTGAAAGAGGGGAGAGAAGTGAGGAAAAGGGGACATAGGAAAAATCAAGAGGGAGAGAAAAAGGGATAGCCTTAGTACTTCCTCCCTCTCCTCCTCCAGGTCTGCCCTCCTCAGTGTGCTACTATTCTCTCCCATCTGCCTCCAGTCACTGCTGCTGCCCTACTCCAACTTTTCTCTGGGGACTGGGCTGCCACCTCTGACCAACCCCATCAGTTCTATGAGGAATAATAAATAACCCACTGCCAAAAAGGGGCAGCACAATCACCTCCTAATCCAGGCAGTGATCATTAATCCATTAACCAGTGGTATTGATTAAGTGTTTACTGTATGAAGAACGTTGTAGTAAGCACTTGGGAGATTACAGTATAACAGAGTGGACAGACATGACCCCTGCCCAAAGGGAGCTTACAGTCTAGAGGGAGAGACAACAGCCTAGGCAGGGAGACAACAGTTTAGAAGGGGAGACATTAATAGGTGGGCTGAGGGTCAGGCAAACACTGTGGCTACCCAACGAAACCCAGCTCTTTCAGGCAATGATGTGTTTCTGACCATGCCAGAATCCTCATCATGGGCCGGAAGGACCAGTTTAGTTGTGGTGGCAATGATATGGGAGCAGTCGGTCTTATCATGCTGATCTTAAGTGGTCCTCTGAATAGGACAACCCTTAGGCCTTATCAGTAGACCTTGTGGGTCTCCCCCTTTTAGACTGTGAGCCCACTGTTGGGTAGGGACTGTCTCTATATGTTGCCACCTTGTACTTCCCAAGCACTTAATACAGTGCTCTGCACACAGAAAGCGCTCAATAAATACGATTGATTGATTGATTGTGGGTCAAGGGCGAGGTCTGATCTGATTGTCTTGTAGATACCCTAGCGCTTAACCAAGTGAATGGCACATGGTAAGCTATCAATAAATATCATTGTGATCATTATTAACTCTGAAAAACATGACTGTCCCACCCAAATCAGGACATAGTGTCACCTGAGACCACTTCATACCCCCTCATCAAATCTTCCCTATGTCAGTTCCCTGAAGTCAAATATCTGCCCTGTCTACTCGCAAGCATCTTTTTTTCAAAGCCTATGTCCCCCAACCTTCCCTTAGTGCTTTTCTAGTTGACAACAAGATCAATTGAGCACCAATTGAACATTTATTATGTGTAGAGCCCTGTACTACATACTTGGGAGAGTAGAACACAACAGAGTTGGTAGACACATTCCCTGCCCACAGTGAGCTTCAACTGCAGGAATGGTCCAACGCTCTCTCATGTAACAATTTTACCCTCGCCTCTTAAAAACAGTCAGATTTTTATTACGTTTCTATGGAATGATCTATGCTAAATTCATCAATTCAAGTGTAAGCAATTAGAGGACAGCAATCACACATTTTACTTGTATGTTTCCTGGTACCTAGTACAGTGCCCTGCACACAGTGTGCATTCAAATGGCACTGTTTAAAAAAAAATGAGTGCAATCTTGCCTCAGAGCATTGAGGATGAAGAGGTGACTTCTCAGTAACCCTTCCAGCTCTAAGGTTCAGTGATAATTTACTTAAGAATAGTCCCATAATTATGGAAAGGACAGTAATTTGGGAAAATAATTTTCTGTTCCCATTCTCCAATGTTCAGGTTCTCCACTTAGAAAACCTGGGAAGTGCATATTTGGTGCCACTCAGGCATCTGTTTAAAGCTGAAAAATTGGCTTGATGGCAACTCTGTCAGTTTAACTATGAAGCTAACTCTTTGTCACTCTCTTTTCTGGACCTGTTTTGAGATGGGAGGAAAAAAAAACGATTGCTTCACAACTCTAGAAAGAAGAGATTGGCAGTGAGATATTGGACCCTTGCAGGCAAGAGGGTATATTAATTGTATATTTTGCACGAGGCCTTTCAGGTTGCTGTTTTAAACCCCTGATGCTTTAACTATAGCATACCCTCTGTTCGTTTAGAGTGTAAGCTGGGGAAAGCAGATTTAGTCCCTGTAATCCTAATGTTTTCTGGCTTTTGGGGTGTGTAATCCATAAAATCCACGCAGAAAATATACTTGCAATGGAAAACTTGCCAAGAACGACTATGCTTAGCTGTACTCAGTGCCTTTCCATATTGCTACTAAAAAAGACAGGTTTTTTAAAAATAGAATACTCATGCAACCAGAGAGGGGAAGGAGCATCTTACTGTTTGCCGCCAGCCCTGTTGATCTATACAGGTGGCTATTTAAGATCAATATTTGCCTCAGAATATGTGTGTGTGTGTGTGTGTGTGTGTGTGCGCGCGCGTGCGTGCTTATGAGGGTGATGTGATGGATTTTCTTTATATCCCTGTAGCAAATATTTGAATACACTCCTAGGTAGCCTCACTCTTACAACCTTAGGCAGACACCAGCAGAGTACTGAAGAAAGAGTTTAAATTGCCACTTTTCCTATTTCATTTTTCTCTTTTGAACTATTATCCCGAGGCTGCACCACAAGAATTGTTACAAATGGCCCTCATCACAGGTGGTGCTAGTTATACTTTGCAAATGCAGTTCCACTGGAGATAAGAATTTATTTTTCGTTTCTCACGGCAAAGATCTGTTTTACCTAGAAACCAGTAATTCATATTATTACCAACTTGAAAAAGGAGAGAGCATGTCATTTTACTTCCAATTCTCTAATTTTTTCTCTTTGCAGTAAATGTTTTTTTTTTCTTTTAAATCACACTCGATATCCACCCACATAATATGATATGGTGCTCATATGTTGAGTCTTGGCAGCTGATGGAGAGTTAGCTGTTGTTGATCTGTATTGTTTTGCATATCAGTCAATCAGTGGCATTTATTCAGTGCTCATTGTGTGCAGAGCACTGTACTATTCATTCAGTCATATTTATTGAGTGCTTACTGTGTGCAGAGCACTGTACTAAGCGCTTGGGAAGTACAAGTCAGCAACATATAGAGACAGTCCCTACCCAACAACGGGCTCGCAGTCTAGAAGGGGGAGACAGACAACAAAACAAACCATGTAGACAGGTGTCAAAATCGTCAGAACAAATAGGATTATAGCTCTATGCACATCATTAACAAAATAAATGGAATAGTAAATATGCACAAGTAAAATAGAGTAATAAATCTGTACAAATATATACAAGTACTGTGGGGAGGGGAAGGAGGTAGGGCAGAGGGGGGAATGGGGAGGAGGAGAGGAAAAAGGGGACTCAGTCTGGGAAGGCCTCCTGGAGGAGGTGAACTCTCAGTAGGGCTTTGAAGGGAGGAAGAGAGCTAGCCTGGTGGATGTGTGGAGGGAAGGCATTCCAGGCCAGGGGAAGGACGTGGGCTTGGGAAAATAAAACAGGGTGGGGTAGATGCAATCCCTGCCCACAAGGAGCTGACTGTCTAGAGGGGGAGACAGACATTAAAATAAATTACGGATATGTACATAAGTGTTGTGGCTCTGAAGGTGGGATGAATATCAACTGCTTAAAGGCTGTAAATCCAAGTGCAAGGGTCACTTGGAAGATATAACTCCATGTCCTGCCTGCTAAACTCTTCTAGAGATTCACCTCCTCTGCCATGATGGGTTGCCAGCTGGCTCCAATGGCTCCAAGTATTGTGGGGACCCCTTATGTTCCTGGATAAGGCTGTACACTGTGTATATGCTTATATATTTGTCTGCTGTGTGACTTTGGGCAAGCCACTTAACTTCTCTGTGCCTCAGTTACCTCATCTGTAAAATGGGGATTAAGACTGTGAGCCCCACGTGGCACAACCTGATTACCTTGTATCTACCCCAGTACTTAGAACAGTGCTTGGCACATAGAAAGCGTTTCACAAATAACATCATTATTATTATTATTCTATGTTTCTATTGTTGTGCATAACTGCATCAAATTACAATTATCCTATTTCTCCTCTTAAACTGAAAGAGAAGCCATATGGCCTAGTGGAAAGAAGATGGGACTCAGAGGACCTGGATTCTAATCCCAGCTCTACCACTTGTCTGCTGGGTGACCTTGGGCAAGTCATCACTTCTCTGTGCCTCAGTTACCTCATCTGTAAAATGGGAATTAGAATCCTCGTCCCTCTGATTTAGACTGTGAGCCCCATGTGGGATAGGGACTGTGCAATCTGGTTATCTTGTATTTGCTCCAGTGCTTACAGCAGTGCTTGACAAGTAGTAAGCACTTAGCAAATCCTATTAAAAAAACCCCAAAAACTTGAAGTCAGTTTCTGATGTCATTCTTCAGGATTGAGGATAATGAAATAATCCTAGTAGTAGCCAGTACCCCCCACTCCTTTCCATTGGTCTAATCTCAACATCCTCAGCTCGCTAGTTATCTATTTATCCACTTTTTTTTTCGTTCATTCATTCAATCATATTTATTGAGCACTTACTGTGTGCAGAGCACTGTACTAAGCGCTTGGGAAGTACAAGTTGGCAACATATAGAGATGGTCCCTACCCAACAGTGGGCTTACAGTCTAGAAGGGGGAGACAGAGAACAAAACAAAACATATTAACAAAATAAAATAAATAGAATAAATATGTACAAATAAAATAAATAAATGGAGTAATAAATTTGTACAAACATATATACATATATACAGGTGCTGTGGGGAGGGGAAGGAGGTAAGAAGGGGTGATGGGGAGGGGGAGGAGGGCGAGAGGAAGGAGAGAGCTCAGTCTGGGAAGGCCTCCTGGAGGAGGTGAACTCTCAGTAGGGCCTTGAAGGGAGGAAGAGAGCTAGCTTGGCGGATGTGCGGAGGGAGGGCATTCCAGGCCAGGAGGATGACGTGGGCGGGGGGTCAACGGCGGGACAGGCGAGAACGAGGCACGGTGAGGAGATTAGTGGTAGAGGAGCGGAAGGTGCAGGCTGGGCTGTAGAAGGAGAGAAGGGAGGTGAGGTAGGAGGGGGCGAGGTGAAGGAGAGCCTTGAAGCCAAGGGTGAGGAGTTTCTGCCTGATGCGTAGGTTGATTGGTAGCCACTGGAGATTTTTGAGGAGGGAAGTAACATGCCCACAGTGGTTCTGGACAAAGACAATCTGGGCAGTGGTATACTCTCACCCTCTGTCACTGTTTTATCAATTTATGTAGGCTCATCTTCCCTCTGAGATTGTAAATCCCACATTGGTAGGAAATGCATCTTCTGTTTATCACTCAAATGCTGATTTCAGTGCTCTGCAGAAAGTAGGCACTCATTGGGTACCAGTGATGTTGATTTTGCTCGTTCTTATTCAGCACTATTTATGAATGTAAGTGCCAGTGGCATTCCCATGTCAAAGTTTAATCAAATTGCTGCTAGAACAGGATTCTACTTAGTGCAGGACCAATTTCAGAAAATAAAGAATCGAGGCTTGTGCCTCATGATGCACCATCAGAGAGGACAGCCCTGAAATGGCCAGGAAGTGGCTCTGTGGGTGGGAAAGAGCTCAACCTCCCTCCGTGCATTGAATGTGGCACATGTATTAACAGAGAACTAGAAGGGGGACAAAATGGCTCTGGAACAAGGTGGATGGAGGATCAGAAGTCCTGTCAGAGAACCACTCTTGGTCCAGGTGGACCTGGATGGACTTCAACAAAATGGTGGACGCTCCCTGCGGACAGGGAATGTGCCTACCACCTCTGTTGTATTGTACTCTCCCAGTCAGTACAGTGCTCTGCACACAGTAAATGCTCAGTAAATATGATTGGTTGGTTATGCATGACCTTATTTATGTTACTTTGCATGCACTAGCAGGGTAACATATAGACGTCATACAGAAGAGGTCCAAAAAGTTTTAATTCATTCATTTATTCAATTGTATTTATTGAGCACTTACTGTGTGCAGAGAACTGTACTAAGTGCTTGGAAAGTACATTCAGCAACAGAGACAATCCCTACCCAACAACGGGCTCACAGTCTAGAAGATGAGCTCACAATAGCCTCACCTCTTGGCGGCCAAATGTCTGAAACCTGTCCTGATTAAAGGATGGGCTTTTGTTCTGATGTGTACTAAATAAAGTGGAGTTATGGTGATGGAGGCGAGGGCACTTTAAGTCTTGTATAAATAAATGATAGACTCCTTGAGTATTTTGTATTCACCCAAGTACTCAGTACAGTGTTCTGAGCACAGTAAGTGCTCAATAAATACCATTGCTTGAAAACAGGTGAGTCAAGTAGAGTGCAGAGAAAGCAGTTGATGTCATTGTAGCATGTTACAAGCTGATCAATGATAATGCTAATAATAACAATGATTCTGGCATTTGTTAAGTGTTTAATATATGCTAAGCACTGGGCTAGACACAAGATCATCAGGTCCCACATAGGGCGCACTGTATAAGTAGGAGGGAGAACAGGTAACGAATCCCCATTTTGCAGATAAAGGAACTGAGGCACAGAGAGGTTAAGTGACTTGCCCAAGGCCACACAGCAGACAAGTGAAGGAACAGAGATTAGAACCCAGGTCTTCTGACTTTCAGGCCCTTGCTCTTTCCACTAGGCCACGCTGCTTTTCATGGTCAGCAGTATACCATCATTCCTTTAAGAGCTAGTATGCTAAATAGGAATGTATCAAGGAGGAAACAGGAGACAATCATTGTACTTTGGGATTCTTACTTGCTAAAAGGAGAACTTGAGAAGGTTAGATGGAGAGCAACAAACATGATAAAGAAAACAGTAATCATTGGGACTATTTAATGTGGAGAATATATAGTTGTCCTTCATGTTTGATGAAAACCTCACTGATTGACTTGTGGGCCAAAAAGGCAGTCCTTTATTAATTTTTTAGATTTTTTAATGGTAGTTTTCAAGCCCTTACTACATACCAGAAACTGTATTAAGCGATGGGGTACATACGAGCTAGTCAGGATGTACGCAGTCCATGTCCCACCTGGAGCTCACAGTCTTAATCCCCATTTTACACATGAGGTAACTGAGGCACAGAAAAGTGAAGTGACTTGCCCAAACTCACTCAGCTGACATGTGGCAGAGCCGGAATTAGAACCCCTGACCTCTGACTCCCAAGCCTGTGCTCTTTCCACTAAGCCACACTGTACCCGGGTCCTTCTGACTCTCAGGCCCATACTCTATCCACTAGGCCATGCTGTTTCTCTATGTCATTATGTTTTCATGCTTAGTGTTGCTGTTTTCTCTTTTCCCTCCTTGCCTTTTGTTCTCTATGAAATTTTTGCTCAAAAATGTGTTGCATCTTTTATTATAGTACTGTGTCATGCTGGTCTGTCCTCGACAATTGATACCCAGTTTTTAGCTGGGAATTCGTATTGTTGGAAGATTTGTTTCAGTGAGTTCTTAAATCATTTTCTCTGTTCCAGCTTTCTGTTTCCCAAATTTTAGCTCTATGTAGAGTAATTTATTTTATTTTATTTTTTATACCATTGCTCATGCTCCAAGTGTCCCATCCAGTGTACCTGTGTTAAGGCAGCTTAGTTTCAATGCTAGACGACTGACTACATTCCAGAGCTTCATAGTTCATGATCTTTTCATGCTATTGGGTATTGAATATAGTTAATAAGTGATGCGGTGGAGTTGGGCAAGGAGATGGATGTGATCACTGTATGGGATCCAGATCTCTCAGATGGAGAGAAGACTGGACAACACTACAGCTCTGTAGACTTTTAAGTTGATCCGGAGCCTGATACCAAACTGCCACCCCACTCTGTCTGACAGACTCACAAAGGATGTGCTGGCCTTCATGATATGTTTTTCTACTTGCTCATCCATCATTGTGAGGTTGGTCAGTGTACTGCCTCAGAAAGAGAATTCTGTGTTGCCAGTATGAGGTTTTGGATGTATGCATGAGTTCTTTGGTGCAGTCTGATACATCACCTCAATTTTCTTTAGAATCATCACCGTCACGTAATGCCTGATTGATTCAGTGAAGTGGTTGAAGATCATATGCATATCTTCTGAGGTGTGGGCCTCTAGGGCTGCAGTTATTTGCACAGAGTAATTCTTGAATGACTGTTTCTAGGACTGTGGATGATGCTCAAAGTCTGCTGAGCGTGGAGAAGAGAGCAATCATCAAGTGTTTGAAGTATTATTATGTGAAGAAAAGTGACCACCTGATATTTCAGTCTCAATTGAAGACAGGACTGCAGAAGAGATTTAAATTAAATTGGAGGGAGAATTTCCAGACAGTGAACATTGGAGTGTACTTCTTGTAAGCTCCTCGTGGGCAGTGAGGGTGCCTGCCAACTCCGCTATATTGTTCTCTCCCAAGCTCTTAGTACAGTGCTCTGCACACAATATGCGCTCAATAAATATCACTGATTAATAGATTGTAAAAATATATTAGACCCTTATAATA
The DNA here is from genome assembly GCF_015852505.1 of Tachyglossus aculeatus. NCBI lineage: Eukaryota > Metazoa > Chordata > Mammalia > Monotremata > Tachyglossidae > Tachyglossus > Tachyglossus aculeatus. The sequence goes on along the minus strand of NC_052101.1, from coordinate 99,254,183 downwards.
ATAATAATAATAATGGCATTTATTAAGCGCTTACTATGTACAAAGCACTGTTCTAAGCGCCAGGGAGGTTACAAGGTGATCAGGTTGTCCCACGGGGGGCTCACAGTCTTAATCCCCATTTTACAGATGAGGTAACTGAGGCACAGAGAAGTGACGTGACTTGCCCAAAGTCACACAGCTGACAAGTCGCGGAGCCGGGATTTGAACCCATGACCTCTGACTCCAAAGCCCGGGCTCTTTCCACTGAGCCACGCTGCTTCTCTATAAATATATACAGGTGCTGTGGGGAGGGGAAGGAGGTAAGGCGGGGGGATGGGGAGCTCAGTCTGGGAAGGTTGTCCCATGGGGGGGATCACAGTCTTAATCCCCATTTTACAGATGAGGTAACTGAGGCCCAGAGAAGTCAAGTGACTTGCCCAAAGTCATACAGCTGGCAATTGGCGGAGCCCAGATTTGAACCCATGACCTCTGACTCCAAAGCCCGTGCTCTTTCCATTGAGCCATGCTGCTTCTCTATCTGCTTGGGTGCTCTGGGCACAGTCCTGCTTGGAGGCTGGGAAATAGGCCAAATGATATCAGATGGTATCTTCCATAAATTCATTCATTTATTCATTCAATCGTATTTATCGAGCGCTTACTGTGTGCAGAGCACTGTACTAAGCACTTGGGAAGTACAAGTCGGCAACATATAGAGACGGTCCCTACCCAGCAACGGGCTCACAGTCTAGAGGGGGGAGACAGACAACAAAACAAAACTTGTAGACAGGTGTCAATCGTCAGAGCAAATAGAATTAAAGCTATATGCACATCATTAACAAAATAAATAGAATAGTAAATGTGTACAAGTAAAATAGAGTAATTAATCTGTACAAATATATATACAAGTACTGTGGGAAGGTAAGGAGGTAGGGTGGGGGGATGGGGAGGAGGAGAGGAAAAAGGGGGTTCTGTCTGGGAAGGCCTCCTGGAGGAGGTGAGCTCTCAGAATGTTATGACGCATTTGAGATTTTTTGTTAGTGGTATTTGTTACGCACATAGTATGTGCCAGGCTCTGGAGTAGATATAATCTAATCGGGTAGGACGCAGTCCATGTCCCACATGGGATTCACAGTCTTAATTCCCATTTTACAGATGAGGTAACTGAGGCACAGATAAGTTAAGTGACTTGCCCAAAGTCACATAGCAAATAAGTGGCAAAGCTGGGATTAGGACTCGCAAGCCCTTGCTCTTTCCACTATGCCGTGCTGCTTCTCAAATTCACTTGAAAATATAAATGAAGTATTATGTAAATGCATAATAAAATGCATGTTCAAATGAATGCACATCTTGTGGGACAAGATCTTTTTGCAAATTATATATGCAGCTGTCTCCATCCTGGTTTTCCCAGGGATTGTCAGTCACATAGAAATGTTTGGAATGAATTTTGGTTGTATCGTTTTAGATTGCTCCAAGAAGATGGAGATCTCTCTCACCTACCAACTCTCTTGAATGGTACTCTCCCAAGTACTTAGTACAGTGCTCTGCACACTCTAAGCACTCAATAAATACCACATAGTGAATGGTTGCGAGGCCAGGTGCTATTAACCTTGTTTAATCAAATGGGTACCGTGATATAAAATGTGATAAATCCTGAGTCATCTAACAGTCTCTTAAATCCTTTTACCTCTTTTGCAATATTGGTGCATAGGAAAACTATTATATTTAAACCTTCCAAATATTTGCTCACCAGAATATACATTTATAATCATATACTCATGCATAGTAATGAACCGTACTTTGAAATTTATTTTAATTAACCCAGATGTTTACCTTACTAAATGGAACTATAATACTCCAAGTCTTTCTTCCTTTTGTTCAGTATTTAAGTATATTAATAACACTAGCTGGGAATAAATGAGCCTACTAGACCTTATTCTTTATCTGAGTATAAAAATAATCCTTTCATGAAATCATAGGAGTACAGAATAAATAATACATTTGTATTCATTTGTGAAATGCATGTAATAATTATTTAGATCTTCTGAAAAATAATAGGACTTATTAGAATCATTAATTTTCCTAAGTGTGATACATGGAGAATATGATTGGTACTGTAATGTATCATGGAACTAAAAGCAAATTGCCCTACCTCAGGCAATCACAAAGCCCATATGGACATAGGAAACTTTGAAAATATTACTGTGTTTGGTCCTTTCAGTTTCACAATAGAATAAATAAATAAACATAGGGAAAATACTGTAGAAATGAGTTCTAGAAAAACAGAAAATAGGAAGAACCTTTGAAAAGAATGTTAGGTAAACATTTCACCTTTTTTAAGTTCTCTTTAAATGGAAAATATTTCACCTGTGCACCCTTCAGGCAATTTCCAACGAGGGCAGTTTTTCATGCATAAACAAATAAAATGCAATGAGAGAAAAAAAATAATTTCCACCAGAAAAATAACAAAGTATTCCTAAAACAATGAAATCATGCTGGCTTCAGGCACCTCCGAATAACATGTAGGAATGCATTTTATGTATGCTTATGTGTACTCTCGCAGAATTTAGGAACTTCAATCCATCAATCCACTATGCAGCATTCCAAGCTATCATAGGTCTTTCCTAACAGTGTGTTAGCACCTTTGGCTTCTCTCTGTCTTCATAACTACATGATTTATTCCTTACTGTACTCTGGAAGACTTGGTCTCCCTTCTGATCATGTCTTTCATCTCAGGCTTTTCCATTTGACTTGTGGGGAGAAGAGCATGGAGGTCTCCCCTGCACTTCTCCAGCCCCTCCCTCTTCCTGCCCCTTCTTCAACTCTCCCATATTTGCCAACGGTATCTCCCATCTCTTCTCAAAATCTATGTCCACAGTCTGTGCCTCCGACCCCATCGTTGTCATCGTCAGCATGGCTCAGTGGAAAGAGCACGGGCTTTGGAGTCAGAGGTCATGGGTTCAAATCCCGGCTCCGCCAATTGTCAGCTGTGTAACTTTGGGCTAGTCACTTAACTTCTCTGTGCCTTAGTTACCTCATCTGTAAAATGGGGATTAAGACTGTGAGCCCCCCGTGAGACAATCTGATCACCTTGTAACCTCCCCAGTGCTTAGAACAGTGCTTTGCATATAGAAAGTGCTTAATAAATGCAATCAATATTATTGGTATTATCAGTGGCATTTATTAAGTGCTTAGCATGTGGAGAGCACTGTACTAAGCACGTGGGAGAGTAAAATGCAATAGATTTAGCAAACACCTCAAACTTAACATGTCCAAAACAGAGCCCCTTATCTTCCCACCTAAATCCTGTTCTCTCTCTGACTTTCTCATCACTGTAGACAGCATCACCATCCTTCCTGTATCACAAGCCCATAACCTTGGTGTTATCTTTGACTCCTGTCTCTCATTCAACCCATATATTCAATCCGTCACAAAATCCTGTCAATCCCACCTTCACAACATTGCTAAAATCTGCCCTTTCCTCTCCATCCATATTGCTACCAAGTTAATACAGTCACTCATCCTATCCCACCTGGATCACTGCATCAGTGTCCTTGCTGACCTCCCAGTCTCCTATCTTTCCCTACTCCAATCCAAACTTCGATCTGCTGCCAGGATCATTTTTCCTCAAAAACGTTCTAGACACGTCACCCCGCTCCTCAAAAAACTCCAGTAGATGCCCGTATCAAACAAAAACTCCTCTCCATTAGCTTTAAAGCACTCCATCACCTTGCCCCCTCCTACCTCACCTCGCTTCTCTCCTTCTACAACCCAACCCACACACACTTTGCTCCTCTAGTGTTAAACTTTTTACTGTGCCTCAATCTCTCCTGTTTTGCCACCAACCCCTAGTCCACTTTCTGCCTCTGGTCTGGAACGCGTTCCCTCCTCTAATCCAACAGACAACCACTCTCCCCTGCTTAAAAGCCTTATTGAAGGCACATCTCCTCCGAGAGGCTGTCCCAGACTGAGCCTCCCTTTCCTCATCTCCCACTCCCTTCTGTTTTGCCCTGACTTGCTCCCTTTGCCTTCCCCCCCGGCCCCAAAAACTTATATCCATATCTGTTATTTTATTTATCCCTTCCCTCTACCCCCTTCCATCCCCAAAGCACTTATGCACATATCTGTAATTGTATTTATTTGTATTGATGTCTGTCTCCCTCACTCTAGACTGTGAGTTCATTGTAGGTAGGGAATATCACTGTTTATTTTTGCATTGTACTTTCCCCAGAGCTTAGTACAGTGCTCTGCACGCAGTAAGCGCTCAGTAAATACAAATGAATGAATGAATGAGTGTCCACAATGAGTTCACAGTCTACATCCCTTCACACTATATCAAAACCCATGCCCCTTCTCTTCTCTCCCTGACCACGATCTTCAACTATTCACCTTTCAGTGGCTTCTTCCCCACTGCTTTCAAACATGCTGATGACTGCCCTGTCCTAAAAATCCCCTCCTTTGACCCCATGGCTCCTCCCAGTTATCACCTTTTCTCTCCTTTCCAATTCTTTGGGGGAGTCATCTCCAACTGCTGTCTCCAGTTCCTCTCTCCCGGTTATCTCCTTGACTCCCTCCAGTCTGGATTACCCCCCTTGAATTCCATGGAAACTGCCCTCTCTAAGGTCACCAATGACCTCCTTTCCAAATCCAATGGCATCTCTTCCACTCTAATCCTCCTTAATCTCTCAGCTGCCCTTGACACTGTGGACCGCCCCCTTCTCGAAACATTATTTAATCTAGGCTTCACTGACACTTTCCTCTCCTGGTTCTCCTATCTCTCTGGCAACTATTCTTTCACAGGCACCTTCTCTGCCTCCCTCATAGTAACTGTGGAAGTCCTTCACATCTCAGTTCTTGGTCCCCTGCTATTCTCCATCTACACCCACTCCCCTGGAAAACTTATTTGTCCCCAAAGCTTCAACTACCAATTCTACAAAGATGACTCCCAAAGCTACATCTCCAGCACAGACCTCACTCCAGTTTTGCAATATCACATTTCCCCTTGCCTTCAGGATATCTCTACTTGAGTGTTCCACTGACTCCACAAACTTAACCTTTCCAAAACACAACTCCTCATCTTCTCACCCAAACAAGGTCCTTCCCGTATTTTTTCCATCACTGTAGACCATACAGTTATCCTGCCTATCTCACAAGCCTGTAACCTTGGCATTATCCTCGACTCAACTCTCTCGTTCAACCCACATATCCAATGCCCCCAAATCCTGTTGATTCTGCTTTCACATCACTAAAATCTGCCCTTACCTCTCCATCCAAACTGCTACTACACTGATCCAAGCACTTACATTATCCCACCTTGACTACTGCATCAGTCTCCTTGCTGACCTCCCTGCTGCCTGTTTCTCCTCATTCCAGTGCATACTTCATTCTGTTGCCTGGATCATTTTTCTAAAACAAAAGTTCAACTCATGTCTCCCTACTCTTTAAGAACCTCCAGTGGTTGCCCATCTACCTCTGCATCAAACAGAAACTCCTTACCATTGGCTTTAGTACACCCAATCATGACTCCCCTTCCTTACTTACCTCTCTGATTTCCTGCTATGACTCAGCCCGCACACTTCGCTCTTCTAACATCAACATAGTCACTGTACTTCTAGCTCATCTATCTTCCCACCAACCCCTTGCCCACGTCCTACCTCTGCCCTGGAACTTCCTCCCTCTTCATATCTGACAGACCATCACTCTCCCCACCTTCAAAGCCTTATTGAAATCACATCTTCTTTAAAAGGCCTTTCCTGACTAAACCCTCTTTGTCCTTAATCCTTCTCCCTCTGTGTCACATAGGCACTTGGATCTGTACCCTTTAAGCACTTGATAGTCACCATATCTCCTGTCCCACAGCACCTATGAACATATCCATAATTTACATGAAAGTTTGTCTCCCCCTTTAGCTTGTAAACTCCTTGTGGGCAGGAGATATGTCTGCTACCTCAGTTTTATTCTCCTAAGTGCTCTGCATCCAGTAAGCACTAAAGAAATACCATTGATTGCTTGATATAGGGCTCATCAGCCAACTCTTTGCTCTCTTGATGCCGTGACAATTCCAGCTTCTCCAACAGTCTTTAAGGACAGACAAATCACGTGAGAAAACAATTATATCATTTTTCAGCCTCACGTCTTTTGAACATTGAACCCATCTATTTTACTTCATCATCATTGCCATCATCAGCATCATTCATTAAGCTGAGCCCCTACCTTATGCACAGCACTGTACTGAGTGCTTAGGAATGTGGGACTAAATAGAAGACATAATCTCTGTCCTTGAGGAGTTCCTAATATATCGATGAGCTGCTTTCTGTAAGAAAAATATTTCAATTTTGAACAATGGGGTAGCAAATGGATTTCAATTTCTGGTGGAAAAAACATTTTTTTCAATCAATAATGATATAAGCAATGGATACATTTCAGTAGTTCCTGCTTTTTGAGTCAGAGAAGTTTAAATGGAAAATATTTCTACTGACTTGAAGAACCATAGGTTCTTAAATTTGTAGAATTGGACTGGGAATGGCTTGGGAGTTTTTCTTGTGAATTTCTAGTTTAGTAACCCAGAAATCTCCTTAGGCACTGTACTAAGCACTGAGGCAGATATAGGCTAATCTGGATGGACACATCCATGTCACACATGGGGCTCACAGTCTTAATCTCCATTTTACAGATGAGGTAACTGAGGCATGGATAAATTGAATGACTTGCCCAATGTCACACAGCAGACAAGTGGTATAACTGGTATTCAAATCCATGTCCTTCTGCTTCCCAGGCTCATGCTCAGAAAATGAATTGAAATAACAATTTTGGACCCTGAAAATTGAGTGGAATAACATCTGATTCCCTGGGAATTGAAATGCAGAAGTGGATGCCATTTTTTTCAGACTAGCCTTAACCTATCATGAGTTTATCTTGAGATCTGTGGGTGAAAACTCAATCCTAAAATTTTCAAAGTGTATCATTTGTGTTTCTTTGTAATCAGAAAATGACAAAAAAATATCACTTTTCTAAATTTTATTCTGGATCATTCTAGTAGTTTGCTTACATAACTAAGTATTCTGCTCAGGAAAAACTGGTTGCAGAGAGATTTTTAGATGACAGTTGAAAATGAAGGTGGTAACTAGGCAACCTGATTCTTGGATGTCTATTAAAAATAAAAAATGAAGCTTTCACTAGATTCACTACTTCTCTTTAAGGTGTATTTTCTTATTCTTTTATTGGCAAGAGCTAAGGGATATGTTCCATTTGCTATAATTGCTCACATCCTTCTATATGTTAGGGAACTTTGTCCATTTGAGGTTTGGGTTTTTTTCCAATTTTATTTTGTAATCATGACACACAGATTGTGCTCTTACTAAACTCCTGTAAATCCTGTTCTTAATAGATTTTGGCACAGATCTTCTATTAGGTATATATTTTCATTGAATATGTTTTGCAGTCTCACATTTGAGATCACTTTAGGGTAGAGGAATAACATGCAAAACACTTTTATTTCTCTGTATCAAGCTGAATGAGTGTGCCATATTTGATCAGGTACATCCACAAATTCATGGGGTACGGGGGAGAGACTCTTAACTTTTTGGAAAGCCATAACATATGAAAATGATATATTACTATATCTACTGAATAATTTACTCCCATGCGATGAATGAAAAATCATTACCTGTTTTAATATCTCTGTAGTATATCACACCTATAAAGTTCTGCACATAGTGAATTTTATGGAATGTGTCCACATTCTACTATGCATACTTATGCTTTTATCAAACTAATTTGAATCATGTAATAGGAAACCTTTGAAAAACTATTCCTTGTACATGTTCAGTAATCTGAAGTCCTCTTAGTGACTACGTAGGTCATTACAATACCAGTGTTTAATTTTATGTGAATAGCATGGCCTCTTTGAAATGTTTAGCAACTCACTTCTGCCACTACACATTTAATCACTCTTAGCTTGTGATTCACATATTTATTTTTTCATTTATTCTCATGTTGCTTGAAATGATTTTGCGATGTAGTGAATTCACACAACAAAATTTCTGAAAGCCCTATTCTTGCTCATTAAATTTCTGATACATTTTCACAATCTGTGCTGGTTGCTTCCTCCTTTCCTAATTCATTCATTTATTCAATCATATTTATTGAGTGTTTACTGTGTGCAGAGCACTATACTAAGCACTTGGGAAGTACAAATCGGCAACATATAGAGACGGTCTCTACCCAACAATGGGATCGCAATCTCCTTGCGCCGACACTCTCCCCTCTCCAGTCCATACCTCACTCTGTTGCCTGAATCATTTTGTCTTAAACATCATTTGGCACACATCTTTGACATCAAGCAGAAACTCCTGACCATTTAAAGTACTCAGTCAGCCATTTTCTTCTACTGTTCTTCTACTACACTTCAGCTTGCACTCTTCACTGTGCCTGATTCTCATCTTTCCCATGTCTGACCCCTTGTTTGTAACCTCTTTCGTGTGTGGAACTACCTCCCTCTTCAAGTCCACTAGATTAAAGCCCTCCCCATCTTCAAAGTCCATCAAAAACCCCACCTCCTCCATGAGGTCTTCCCCAATTGATTTTCTTTTCCCCAGGTATTATCGGCCCCACTACCACTTCAGCACCCCTGCCCCACCTCGGCATTTTGTCACTACCACCTACAGCACTTTGGCACATATCAGCTCACGTATTCTTCCTCCTCTCATTAAATAATAATGATGGTATTCGTTAAGCGCTTACTATGTGCAAAGCAATGTTCTAAGCGCTGGGGGGGATACAAGGTGATCAGGTTGTCCCATGTGGGGCTCACAGTCTTAATCCTCATTTTACTCATGAGGAAACTAAGGCAGAGAGAAGTTAAGTGACTTGCCCAAAGTCACACAGCTGACAAGTGGCAGAGACGGGATTAGAACCCATGACCTCTGACTCATAAGCCCGGGATCTTTCCACTGAGCCATGCGGAGTACATTGTCTATCTTCTCCATTAGATTGTAACCTCCTCAAAGGTAGGGGTTTTGTCCTCTACCTCTATTGTACTCTTCCAAGTACTTAGTACTTGGTTGGTTGAATGTTTGGTTGACTAGTGTAAGAATCTGCATCCTTGTGTTGTCCTGCTTATTTTTTTTCCCTCCTCAATGTCCCTCAGAAAGAAAATATAATTTTCAGGCATATTTAAAGTCGGTTTCTAACCAAAACTATCAAAGAAGAGGGGTGTTTTCATACATCAAGCTGTTCTTCAAGTAATTTGGTTGCCTGCTGTGATACAGTCGCATGGAAGAATTGATGGGTCTCACTGTAAACACTGTAAATTCTGAGAGGAAATATTCACTAGGGAAATTAGCTGGCAACTGTAGATGATTATTTTTAATTTCCTAATATCATCTCCAGTTAACTAATTGGACAGATAGCTTGACATATATAACCTGCCCATGAAGCTAGTTTAAGCAAGACATTTTCTGAAGTATTTTAGTGTGAAAGGATCCATGAATTGTAATTTAGATGGATTTTCCCAAATTTCAAGTGGATGGTTCCCTCGGCCTTGTTTGTATAAAATGTTTTCTTATGAGGAATCAGGTCTGCATCAGTGCCCAGAAATGAGGCCAGCCTTCTGATAAAATCCCAGTTTATCAGGAAAGGCGAGTTCCCCATTGGTTCTTCAGCAGCCCCTGGCAACCTTTAACATCATTGCTAGGGAGACTCTGATAAGGAGAAGTAGAAGAGAGAAACAGATCCTTCTCTCAGGCATGTTCACCCTTCTCTTCCCTCCTGCACATTATCTACCCTCTCCCCACCACACTAGTTCCCAAGAGTGCTTTCTGGCTTGACTTTCAAGGCAGCCACTGTGGGAAAGGTGGGAGTGGGGAAAGAGAGGAATTTTTTTTCAACTCAATTTATTTTGGTGTAGTATGGGCTGATTCAAAGTGATGAAAACTCTAGGCAGTACAGACCTCTTGTCACTGAATGAAATGCTGCAAGAAAGGGTGTTTTCATAATATGTCAAGGCTGGGACTAGAAATGCTTGGAGTTTCACAAGAGCATGTTACCAAAATATTCCCAGCCTAATCCTTTCAACTCAGTGAATGCTTTTAACTACCCAAGTGCCTAAGTTTCTAAATAAAAACAGAACTTGTTTTTAATGACTCCTTTCAGTCTCCAGACAGTTTACAAGAATGAGAATATGACACACATCACAACCATTATGCAGCAGGCAATAATAGCTCAAAGGAAATTTGGTGTGTTTTATCGACTGAGATGTGCTCTGTCCTGTGGGCTATTTAAAATCTTAGTAGAACCATGGGCCTGGAAGGGACTCCAAGAGGCTGAGTGCCTATTACAAATTCTCTTTTGATGATGACTGGTTTCCTTTCATGTCATCATGCTGCATAGGCCTCAAGTTTGAGTCTTCAAATCTTGTAGCCAAGAGAGATGAATGGTCCCAGTTAGATAGTAATGTCCTACATTCCAAATTGATTTATCTACCTCTAACTTTACACAGCTGCAGGGTTTTCTTTTCCAAATGCCTCCAGCTAATCATCAGCCAACTGATGGAAGATTTGTTTACAGAGGGTTCAGAAAGGGTATGGGACTCGTGTAATGGGGCAAAGGCAATGGTCTGCTGAAGGATGGAGGAAGAGAATACCCAAAGAGAAAGGAGTAGATGAATAGTGTAAGGTCTTTGAGAGTAGGGATGATTTCTACTTACTCTATTGTATGTCCCAGGCACTTGGCACAGTGCTCTGCATAAAGTAAGAGCTCAATAAATACCACTGAGGGATTGATTGGTGTTCACACAGGGCTCAGAGGGAGGAAGCTCTTCCTTTAGACTGTAAGCTCCTTGTGGGCAGGGAACATATCTATCAATTCTGTTGTACTGTACTCTTCCAAGTGCTTAGTACAGTGCTCTGCACATGGTAGGCACTCAATAAATGTGATTAATGGAGAGGAAGGAGAGTGGAAGATAAGGGAAAGAATCAGAGAGAACCAGAGAGCAAAGAGAGGAGAGCGAGGAAGAAAACCAAGAGAGGAAAGCAAAAAAGAGAGAGGCAGCAGTGACACAAAGACAGAAATACAAAGGGCAAAAAGGACATGGACATAAAGAAGCAGATCTTGAGGGTTTCACCCCCTTCACATTTGTGTCCAATCAATCAATTGATGGTATTTGAGTGATTAATGTGTGCACAACACTCTACTAACCATTTGGGAAAGTATAATACAGTAGGGTTGGTAGATGGGATTTCACCCTCTCCCACACTTCCCTCCCACTCCACCCCACACCCATCCTCCCTGAGTCCATTGTCAGATGTCGGACATGAGCCAGGCCATTGCTGAAGGGGAGCAACAGCCAGAATGCTGCAGGAGGGCATTCTGACTCCCAACAGCCTTCACAACCACTCATGTTTTATTGCAGGGAGGGGCAAGGAGCAGGCCAGCAGTCCCTTCCTTTCTCCTAGGGAAGGCAGCATGGCCTAAGGGCAAGAGCATGGGGTTGGGAGTCACAGGTCGTGGGTTCTAATCCTGGCTCCACCACTTGTGTGTGGTGTGACCTTGGGCAAATCACTTCACTTCTTGTGCCTTAGTAACCTCATCTGGAAAATGGGGATTGAGACTGTGAACCCCATATAGGACAGGGACTGTGTCCAACCTGATTACCTTGCATCTGCCCCAGTGTTTAGAAGAGTGCTTGGCACATATTAAGCCCTTAACAAATACCATCATTATTATTATTACTATCCGTTATCTATTATAATACCTGTATCCCCCTTTAGACTGTAAACTCCTCGTGGGCAAGGAACAGGGTCTATCAATTCTGTTGTATCGTACTCTCCCAAGCACTCAGTATAGTGCCTTGCACACAGTAAGTGCTCAATAATTACAATCAATTAATTGGTTGATAGATTAAGGGGATGAAAACAATATCATTGCACACTCCCTCCCTACACAGTCATCCATGAAGACTATTGTCCCTTTCCCTCTCCCCAGCTACCAAAATGGACACATATGCCTCCTCCTGAATATCATAGACACAATGAAGCAAAAACTTCAGAAAATTGTGGCACAATGATGGATAGCTAGAGGTAGCAGCAACACACAGGCCAGCTTGACATATGGCAATTAAAAATGAGATGACTTTCTTAGAGCAGAGCTGACAGATCGTGACACAAAGGGGAAGTAAACGGCCCCAGAATGTGCTAGTAGTAAAAGCAAGTCATCAAGGAATGATCCTTACCTACACACATGTAACCAATGATACGACTCTATTCATGGTCTTAGTGGCACAATACTCCAAAGAAAATCTTACAGTCAGTAGCATCATCTTCAAACCCAAAGGATCGCTATTCTTTACTACTCCAATGCTATTTCTTTAAAACTAATCCAAAGAACCCAGAATTAGCTTTCTACCCAAACTGAATGAAGTTCATTCACTCATTCATTGTCAGTCAATTGTGTTTATTGAGCGATTAGTGTGTGCAGAGCCCTGTACTAGGGGCTTGGAAAGTACAATAAGGCAACAGAGACAATCCCTACCCAATAACAGGCTCACAGTCTAGAAGGGGGGACAGACAACAAAACAGAACAAAACAAATAGGCATCAATAGCATCAATATAAATAGAATTATAGATGTATACACATCATTAATAAAATAAATACAATAATAATAATGATGGCTTTTGTTAAGTGCTTACTATATGCCAAGCACTGTTCTAAGTGCTGGGGGGATGCAAGGTAATCAGTTTGTCCCACATGGAGCTCACAGTCTTAATCCCCATTTTACAGATGAGGTAACTGAGGCCCAGAGAAGTTGTGACTTGCCCAAAGTCACACAGCAGACAAGCAGTAGAGCCGGGGTTAGACCCTATGACCTCTGACTCCCAAGCTTGTGCTCTTTCTACTCAGCCATGCTGCTTTTCTGGATGGGGAGGGGGGTAGAGCAAAGGTAGGGAGTCAGGGCAATGGGGAGGGAAGGAGGGGCAGAGGAAAAGCGGGGCTCAGAATGGGAAGGCCTCCTGGAGGAGGTAAACTTTCAGTAGGGCTTTTAAGGGAGGAAGTGTGCTAGTTTGGCAGATGTGAGGAGGGAAGGCATTCCAGGCCAGAGGTGGACGTGGGCCAGGGTCGACAGCAGAACAGGCGAGAACAGGGCACAGGGAGGAGGTTTGCACCAGAGGAGGGGAATGTGCAGTCTGGGCTGTAGAAGGAGAGAAGGGAGGTGAGATAAGCAGGGGCAAGGTGATGGAGGACTTTGAAGCCAATAGTAAGGAGTTTTTTCTTGATTTGAAGGTTGATAGGCAAACACTGGAGATTTTTGAGAAGGGAGGGTGAGATGCCCAGAGTGTTTCTATAAAAAGATAATCAGGGCAGCAGAATGAAATGTACACTGAAGTGGGGAGAAACAGGAGGTTGTGAGTTAAAAGCTAGGAACTTCTGAGCACCGTAAGAAAACAGGACTGGGAGTCAAGAGACCTGTGTGACTTTGGGAAAGTCACTTAACCTCTCTGTGTCTGTTTCTTCAACTGTACGATAAGGATTAAATGTCTGTTCTTTTTCACCCTTAGGCTGTGAGCACCATGTGGGGCAGGGACTGTCTGATGTGATTGCATTGTATCTACACCCAGTGCCTAGCACATAGTAAGAATTTAACAAATACAATTATTATTATTGAACCCTGACAATCCAGAAAACATCCTGCCACTTATACCTCCAAGTTACAATATGTTCCAATAAGCATTGTGTCTTAAAGTACCAGAAGAAGGAAACTCCAAGTCAGGTTAACACCAGGTATAGGTCTCCCCTCTTCAAGATTCATTCATTCAATTCATTCATTGTCGTATTTATTGAGTTCTTACTATGTGCAATCCTGGGGGCGGCGGGGCGGGGGGAAGACAGACATCAAAAAAGTAAACAGGCATCAATATAAATAAATAGATTTATAGATATATACATGATGAGTCCAACTTGAATAACTGAAACCAGAACTAGTGCAATTGGGGATTAAAATCTAGTTGTTGTTTTTTATGGTATTATTTAAGCACTTACTATGTTCTAAGCATTGGGGGAGATGCAAGGTAATTAGGCTGGACACATTACATGTCTCACATGGAACTCACAGTCTTAATCTGCATTTTATAAATGAGGTAACTGAGGCACAGAGAAGTTAAGCGACTTGCCCAAGGTAACACAGCAGACAAGTGGCACAGCCGGAACCTGAACCCAGGTCCTTCTCACTCCCAGGCCCGTGCTCTGTCTATCCGCCAAGCTAGCTCTCTTCCTCCCTTCAAGGCCCTGCTGAGAGCTCACCTCCTCCAGGAGGCCTTCCCAGACTGAGCCCCTTCCTTCCTCTCCCCCTCGTCCCCCTCTCCATCCCCCCCCATCTTACCTCCTTCCCTTCCCCACAGCACCTGTATATATGTATATATGTTTGTACATATTTATTACTCTATTTATTTTACTTGTACGTATCTATCCTATTTATTTTATTTTGTTAATATGTTTGGTCTTGTTCTCTGTCTCCCCCTTTTAGACTGTGAGCCCACTGTTGGGTAGGGACTGTCTCTATATGTTGCCAATTTGTACTTCCCAAGTGCTTAGTACAGTGCTCTGCACATAGTAAGCGCTCAATAAATACGATTGATGATGATGATGATGATGCTCCTCTAGTTAGAAAATGAAACATGCTCACCTGCCCTGAGCCCAAATAAAGTCATGAAACTAGCCTAAAAATAATAGTACATAGTGTCTCTCTCCTCTTAAATCCCCTTTTACTTGGATTTCCTGGGAATCTGGGGAAGGGGAGGACTGAGGTGTTTGTGGTTAACAGTGTCTTTTTAATTCATAATTGAATGATACGGGGAGTAGTAAAAGATGGGATAATAATGTCTTTGGATACATGCAGACAGGGTCAATGAAAATTCTGTGGATGAAATAGAATGTTTGGAATGTCATGGTTTCTGAAAAGCTGTTGCTAGCCTGCTTGAAAACTATTCAGACCCCATGATCTTATTTTTCTAATTTTCATGGAGCTGGTGCTTTTGAGCCTAGTATTACCGGAGACCAGCGAGGCATAGACTGTGAGCCCGTTGTTGTGTAGGGATTGTCTTTGTTGCTGAATTGTACTTTCCAATTGCTTAGTACAGTGCTCTGCACACAGTAAGCGCTCAATAAATACATTGAATGAATGAATGAATATTGTGCACGTAGGAAGGTGTAGCATCTGGAAAGTATGAGAATGCCAGTGCCTCTCTGGTAAATACAGCTTTTTAGATGACTTTAGGAGATGTAGGAAAGAAGACTGTGGGATGCATGGCTATGCCTTTCCCCAACTCTTACATTTTTCTCCGAGTACCTTATTTCTAAACAGGAAAGGGCTGGCAAATTTAGTATTTCTCATCAACTTTTTTTTTTACTGAAAGCAGCCTGTGGCAGAAGGGGATAATAGAGGCCAGCCAAATGGATGCCTGAGGCCCACTCTGCCATCGAGCTTGGCAGGAGATTTCTAATCCTGTAATGCATGGTTTTGGTTTTGGGGAGTGTGGAGATAGTAGCTAGTCATTGCTCTCTCATGCATCATGAAGGTCCCATTAGTGTATGTCCATAGAGTCTACCTTCCAAGCTGAGCAAGCGGCCAAGGCTTTTGACCTTCCTTGACATTTTGATTCTTTCAGTTTTCGTACCATCCTTTCGTCTGAGCTTTACTTCTTTCTGGAGGAAAGGTCAGCTTTCTAACATCAAGCTTGGGTTAAGTTATAGCTCTATTGATTTGCACAAACTTATCTTTGCCAAAGATTCCAGTGGATTTTAAGGACATCGCCTCAATTTTGAGAGGGAAGAATTGGGTAAGAGCCAGGGGGACCAATTCATTTAGACCTACGGAAGGTAAAGCTTTGTGCCGCATTATCCCAGGGGCTGCTATGAATCAAAGCTCTCTATGACATGTGGCTGGCTAGAAGGACTGACCCCCAACTCAATCAATCAATCAATCGTATTTACTGAGCGCTTACTGTGTGCAGAGCACTGTACTAACCACTTGGGAAGTACAAGTTGGCAACTCAACTTCATGGCATTTCAAAAACACTTTAAATTTGTGGATCCTACCCGTTTTTCCTCAGAAATTACACTGGACCATCAATGACTTGCAATACTGGCTGTTTCTCAAAAAAAAAAAAAACAAAAAACAACCAAAAACCAAGGGCTATAGTTTGATTTTTGGAAACTGACCTGCCATGATAAACAAGACCATATCCTGACCTTAACGGGCTCACTAGGGCCTACAAAACAATGAATACATTTTATGCTGCCTTCCATTTATCTTTGGGTTCATCTCCATGGAAATTTTCACTGAACTATTGGCATCATGGGGAGAATATATTGAGCTCTGACTGTGCGTGGAGCACTGGATGAGGCATTGATGTATAGCCTAGTGCTATAGGGAGCACCAGGAGGAGGTAGGGATTACTGAGAGGGTAAAAAGAGGCCATGGTAAAAGCAGGCAGAATAATGGAATTTTGGGAGTCCTGGTGCTGGTATGGATGTAGGTAATGGAACACGGGGCCTTTCTGCAGCCACTAGATGTTGCCTCTGTTTGGTTACTGTGTGGCAGCAAAAACCCTGGTCAAGAACTCCGTGTTATAGTCCTATTGTTATGGCTGTAATTTTGTTTTAGGAAGTAGTGGGAGTATAGGATTTCCAAAGCAAACTTTCTTGCTGCACCTTTCATCTACATGCAGTACTCCACAATGCTTTTCCAACTGCTTGGGTAATCATGCAGCTGCTATAAATTGATTAACCAGTTACTTTTAATTGTGACTGTGGTTGAATAAAGTTGGTACAGCATCCATTTCTACAGGCCCTGTCCTAGCCCTCTCTGTGCTGTTTTGCATGTAGCTTATCGATTTATTTGCTATTCATTCATTCAATCGTATTTATTAAATGTTCAGTGTGTGCAAAGCACTGTACTAAAAGCACTTGGAAAAGTACAATACAGCAATAAAGAGTGACAAGCCCCGCCCACAACGAGCTCACAGTATAGAGAGGGGGAGACAGACATCAATACAAATAAACAGATATCAATACAAATAAATATGATTACAGATATATACATAAGTGTTGTGGGGCTGGGAAAGGGGAGAAAGTCAGGGTGACACAGAAGGGGGTGGGAGAAGAGGAAAAGTGTGGCTTATTCTGGGAAGGCGTCTTGGAGGAGATGTGCCTTCAGTAAGGCTTTGAAGGGGAGAAGAGTAATTGTCTGGCAGATTGGAGGAGGGAGGACGTTCCAGGCCAGAGGTAGGTCGTGGACCACTGGTCAATAGTGAGATGAGCAAGATTGAGGCACAGTGGGAAGTTTAGCACCAGAAGAGTGAAGTATGCAGACTAGGTTGTAGAATGAGGGAACCGAGGTGAAATAGGAGGGGGGAAAGGTGATGGAGTGCTTAGAAACCAATGGTGAGAAGTTTTTGTTTTATACAGAGGTGGGTAGGCAACCAATGGAGATTTTTGAGGAGGGCAGTGACATGTCCTCTACGTTTCTGTAGAAGATGATTCGGGCAGTGGAGTGAAGTTTGGACTGGAGTGGGGAGAGGCAGGAGGTTGGGAGGTCAGCAATGAGGCTGACCTAGTAATCCAGGCTGGAGAAGATGTGTGATTACATTAACGTGGTAGCAGTTTGGATGGAGAGGAAAGACCAGATTTTAGCAACGTTGTAAAGGTAGGATCGACAGGATTAGGTGATGGATTGAATATCGGGGTTGAATGAAACAGAGGAGTCAAGGATAACACCAAGGTTGCGGGCTTGTGAGACGGGAAGGATAGTTGTGCCATCTACAGGCACAGGAAAATGTGGGAGAGGAGAGTGTTTGGGTGGGAAGATAAAGAGCTCTGTCCCCTTCTAGTCAGAGAGACCATTGTTGGGTAGGGATTGTCTCTATCTGTTGCCAAATTGTACTTTTCAAGCACTTAGTACAGTGCTCTGCACACAGTAAGCGCTCAATAAATATGATTGATTTTAGACAAGTAGTCTACTTGTATACTTGTTTTGTTTTGTTGTCTGTCTCCCCCTTCTAGACTGTGAGCCCGTTGTTGGGTAGGGACCGTCTCTATATGTTGCTGACTTGTACCTCCCAAGTGTTTAGTACAGTGCTCTGCACACAGTAAGTACTCAATAAATACGATTGAATGAATGAATGACGTTACATTTGAGGTGATGGAAGGGCATGCAAGTAGAGATGTCTTGTACGCAGGGGGAGACATGAGCCTGGAGAGAGGTAGAGAGAACAGGGGAGATGTAGATTTGGGTATCATCTGCATAGAGATGGTAGTTGAAGCTGTGGGAGTGAATGAGTTCTCCAAGGGAATGAGTGTAGATGGAAGGGGACTGAGAACTGAACCTTGAGGGACCTCCATAGTTAGGGGGTTGGAGGCAGAGGAGGAGCCCATGAAGAATAGAGAAGCAGCGTGGCTCAGTGGAAAGAGCCCGGGCTTTGGAGTCAGAGGTCACGGGTTCAAACCCCTGCTCCGCCTCTTGTCAGCTGTGTGACTTTGGGCAAGTCACTTCACTTCTCTGGGCCTCAGTTACCTCAACTGTAAAATGGGGATGAAGATTGTGAGCCCCACATGGGACAATCTGATCGCCTTGTATCCTCCCCAACGCTTAGAACAGTGCTTTGCACATAGTAAGCGCTTAACAAATACTAAAATTATTATTATTATTATTAATGAATGGCCAGAGAGATAAGAGGAGGACCAGGAGAGGGCAGAGTCAGTGAAACCAGGGTTGAATAACATTTCCAGGAAAAGGGGGTGGTCCACAGTGTCAAAGGCAGCTGAAAGGTCGAGGAGGACTAGGATGGAATAGAAGCTGTTGGATTTGTCAAGAAGGAGATTATCAGTGACCTTTGAGAGGGTGGTTTCAGAGGAGTAAAGGGGACAGAAGCCAGTTTGGAGGGGATCCAGGAGGGAATTGGAGGAGAGGAATTTGAGACAGCAGTTGTAGACGACTCCTCAAGGAGTTTGTAGAGGAAGGGTAGGAGGGAGATTGGGTGATAACTGGAGGGAGCTGTGGGGTCGAGGGAGGGTCTTTTTAGGATGGGCATGTTTGAAGGCAGTGGAAGAAGCCATTGGAGAGTGAACGGTTGAAGATGGCTGTTCTGCCCTGACACACTCACCTCACATTTTGGATTCCTCTCATTCTGGGCAACAATCAGTTAATCAGTGGTATTTATTGAGTGCTTGGGAAAGTACACTAGAGTTAGATGATGATCCCTGACCTCAAGAAATTTTCATTCTAGCAACTCAGCCAGATTTTTGCCGGTAGGAGAGCCCTTTTCTTGTCTTACACTGTCAAGTTGTCTCCTGCCCATGGTGATTCCATGGACATGTCTCTCCTAGAATGCCCCACCTCCATCTGTAATCGTTCTGGTAGTGTATCCATAGAGTTTTCTAGGTAAAAATATGGAAGTGGTTTACCATTGCCTTCTTCCACGCAGTAAACTTGAATCTCTGCCCTTTACTCTCTCCCAGGCTGCTACTACCCAAAACAGGAGAGCTTTGACTTGTAGAGATTGCCTTCCACTTGCTAGCCACTGCCCAAGCTAGGAATGGAATGCGTATGCCTTTGTTTGACTCTCCCTCCCATATCCGAGACTGGTAAAGTACTGGAAATTCTCCAGGAGCAATCCTGAGAGGGTGGAGAGCCTCTGACCTCTCCCTTAAAGACTTTCCCAAGGCCTCTGTCACCAAATCCTGCCTCTGACCAGCTGCTAATTCCATCACTTTGCTTTCCGCAAAACTCAGATCCCCACTCCCCGCCAGCCCCTGAAGCAGTTTCTCAAATTGGATATGCAGGGTGGAGTTTTCTTCCATTGTTGGCATAAAGGCTCACAGAATTCTGCTTTTTGTCTTCAACAGTAATCAATTGATGGTATTTATTGAGTGCTTACTCTGGGCAAAGCACTTGGGAGGGTACAATACAATAGTTGGTAGCTGGGATTGCTGCCCTCAAGGAGCTTACAATCTAGTGCAGACAGACCTTAATGGGTACAATTCTATTGAAAAAAACCTCAGTGCTCGGCACATAGTGAGCACTTCCAAATACCACAATTATTATTATCTGGTGAGTCCATTCCACAGTTGGAGACTGACTTTGGAATTGACAGGCAGCTCAGATTATAACTTTTGGTATGAATGTCCCATTCACTCTACCTGGGCTGGCAATCTCTAATCCTAAACCTAATCATCAAGGCAAAGGTTCACTCTTATCTGGGAAGAAGAAGGGATAGTTGCCTGGAAATGATTCCCTGACCTATGATCAGACTTTGGGAAATTTTTCCAGCCCCCTTCAAGTGAAACTCTATTCAGCCTCCAGTGTCTGCAGGTGGCTAAAACAGGCAATGATGGGATGGAGGGGATTGAAACTAGAATTGATGTCAGCAGGATAACAGCTCATGACAGCTTCCCTCCACACCGGGCTGTCCTGGAGCCAAATGAATCATCCACCCCAGAATGAGAGACAAATAAACCTGCATAGCACTGCTACTAGAAATGCATCAACTTATTGATGTACACATATTCTGTAAAATGAGAGGTTTCAGATTTAGCCATTGATCAGAAATTTGTCATGGCCACATTAATGTATTAGAGGGCGGCTGAGGTTACTTTGACTATTTATCACTAACATAGTATTTTCCATTTTCAAGGTGCATTGTAATCATTTTTGTTAGTTGTGACCATGATGTCAATGCCTCAGATTTCATTTTGAAATTGACGCTAGTGGACTACACCAATTTTTCGTGGTTGACATTGCATTAGTGATTTAGCCATAAAACCTTTTAGGTTGAGGAAGATATGCTCTTTTGTTTTGTCCCGTATCTTTTTTTATTGTCATGAAAAAACACATTGTAATCTTAAAATAAAAACTACAAATGATATCTCTATTTTCAGATGTTCCCGTAAAGCCCTACATGAGTTGACCTTTCAATTCCATTCTATTTAGGGTTTGATACATACTTTACATCCCGGACCCTTGAGAATAACAGAAGAAATGTGTGGTTTGCAGAATATTGGGAGGAAAACTTCAATTGCAAGTTGACGATTAGTGGGTCAAAAAAAGAAGACACGGATCGCAAATGCACAGGTAATTGGATTCTCTTTGTCCTTCTCATGTTACTCTACGTGGCCTGCATTGAAATGTCTGAATAGCTGACAGAAGGAAGCTTGGCTGGAGGTAAATTGAAATAATAAATTGAATTTTACTAGATTGTTCAGAAAATAGGACAGGAACATAAGTCTTGAATGCCAAGAGAAATAGACAAAAATATATTCTTTTCTGTCTGTCCATCTAACAGTAATTTAAATCTTCTATTGATTCCATGAATTCAGAAGAGGTCATCTGGCTTTGAAAGCTTTTTTTAAAAGAAAATCCTGATAAACATTAGCTCATGTTCTAGCCAAGAAGATGGAGTTTTTTGCACCTCAGCTCAAGTATCTGGCAAAACCACATTAGAAACTGATTTGTCAAGAGCCCAGGCTTGGGAGTCGGAGGTCATGGGTTCTAATGCCGGCTCTGCCGCTTGTCTGCTGTGTGACCTTGGGCAGGTCACTTTGTTTCTCTGTGCCTCAGTTCCCTCATCTGTGAAATGGGGATGAAGACTGTGAGCCCCTCGTGAGACAACCTGATTACCTTGTGTCTACCCCAGCACTTGAAACAGTGCTTGGCACATAGCAAGCGCTTAACAAATCCTATCATTACTATTATTATTATTAAAATGGGGATGAAGACTGTGAGCCCCACGCGGAGCAACCTGAAGACCTTGTATCTACCCCAGCGCTTAACAAATACCATTATTATTATCATTTAATATTCTTGGCAAGGTTTTAGTGTTAAGGCAAAGTGTTGTCATTCACTGCACCCATAATTCCATATGACTAAGTAGGCCCTGAGTGCAATGAACCATCCTGAATTTAAAATGTATTTTCAAGTCCACATTTGGCTTTACATGTAATTTTGCTTAAATATTTCAAAATAACCTGTGAACGACATTCAGTGCAAGGTATCCTCTCCTCTGCACTCTCACATTTCCTTCTGCCTTCATGATATCTCTATTTGGATGGCCCGATGACACTTCAAACTTAAAATGTACAAAACAGAACTCCTCAAATCTTCCCACCCAAACCTTGTCTTGTCCCCTAACTTTCCCATCACTGTAGAAAAAACCACCATCCTCCCTGTCTCATAAGCCCGTAACCTTGGCATTATCTCTCTCATTAAACCCATATATACAATCTGTCACCAAATCTTGTCAGTTCAACTTTCACAACATCACTAAAATCCACCCTTTCCCCACCATCCAAACTGCTACCAGATTAATCCAAGCACTTATCCTATCCCTCTTTGATTACCACATCAGCCTCTTTGCTGACTCAGTCTCTACTCACTACAATCCATATTTTATTCTACTGCCCAGATCATTTTTCTACAAGAACGTTCAGTTCATATCTCCGCACTCCTCAGTATCCTCTCGTGGTTGCCCATCCACCTCTGCATCACACAGAAATTCCTAACCATAGGCTTTAAAGCACTCCATCACCTTGACCCCCCTACCTTACCTCCCTGATTTCTTAATAAAACCCAGCCCACCCTTTCTCTCTTCTAGTGCCAACCTACTAGCTGTACTTCAGTCTCATCTATCTCACCACCAACCTTTCACCTAGATCCTGCCTCTGGCTTGGAATTCCCTCCCGCTTCATATCTGACAACAATTGTTCTTCCCACATTCAAAGTCTTGTTAAGAGCATATCTCTTCAAAGAGACATTTCCCGACTAATCCCTCATTTCCTCTTCTCCTACTCCTTTCTGTGTTACCCTTGCACTTGGACTTGCACCCTGCATTCATCCCTCCCTTAGCCCCACAACAATTATGTAAATATCCATAATTTATATTAATGTCTGTATCCTACTCTAGACTGCAAACTTGTTGTGGGCAGGAGACGTTTCTAACAACTCTATTGTTTTGTACTCTCCCAAGTGCTTAGAACATTCAGAATGTGCTCAATAAATATGATTGATTGATTACCATTGGATAGCTCAAGGAACTAATTGGTCATTTTTAGCCAGTGTTGTTAAGATCGTTTATTTTCTACACTAGGCTTCCATTTTGGTGACTGTTCTGATGCTTCTTCACATATATATTTGTCTATTTTTTCCAATTTTTGACCATTACTAAAGATAAGCATCTAATGAACCTAAAAATTCAAAATGGCATCTTTTGACAATTGGTGAACCGACACCATTTTATCATTATGACTGTTTCCTTTTCATTTGCTGCTTCATCTACAACATTTCCTGGATCTGCACTTTCACAGCACTTGACATACCTGGCTTGACTGACGACCTCACCTCCCATCTCTCCCCACTCCAGTCTGACTTCACTCTGCTTCCCAGATCATTTTTTGTAAAAAAAAAAAAAAAAAAAAAAAAAGTAAAAAGTTCAGTTCATGCCTCCCCACTCCTCAACATCCTCCAGTGGTTGCCCACCCACCTCCACATCAAACGGAAACTGTAAACATCAGCTTTAAAGCACTCACTCACCTTGCCCCCTCCTACCTCACCTTGCTGATTTCCTACTATAACCCAGCATTCTCTCTTTGTTCCTCTAATACCAACCTACTCAACATACCTTATCCTTGTCTATATCACTGCTGACCCCTTGTCCAAGTCCTTCCTCTTTCCTGCAACTCTCTCTCCTTTCATTGCCAACAGACCATCACTCTACCAATCTATCAATCATATTTATTGAGTGCTCACTGTGTGAAGAGCACTGTAGTAAGCACTTGGGAGAGTATAACAGATTTCATAGACATATTCCCTGGCCATAAGGAGCTTACTAACTAGAAGGAAAATGAAAATTCGTTTTTCTCCACATTGGGAAATTGAACCCCAGTCTCTCTGCTACAAGTTAACCAGGCTGGATACAGTCCCTGTTCCACATAGGGCTCATAGTCCAAGAAGAAGGAAGAACAGGTATTGAATCTCCATTTTATAGTTGAGGAAACTGAGGCACAGACAATTTAAGTGGCCTGCTCAAGGTTGCACAGCAGTCAAATGGAGTGGAATTAGAGAAGCAGCGTGGCTCAGTGGAAAGAGCCCGAGCTTTGGAGTCAGAAGTCATGGGTTCAAATCCCAGCTCTGCCAATTGTCAGCTGTGTGACTTTGGGCAAGTCACTTAACTTCTCTGTGCCTCAGTGACCTCATCTGTAAAATAGGGATTAAGACTGTGAGCCCCACATGGGACAACCTTGATTACCTTGTATTCCCCCCCGCCCCAGTGTTTAGAACAGTGCTTGGCACATAGTAAGTGCTTAACAAATACCAACATCATTATTATTATTATTATTATTATTATTATTATTATTATTATTATTGTTATTACCCAGGTCTTTCTGACTCCCAGGCTTGTGTCCTTTCCAGTAGGCCATGGTGCTTCTCATGATTGATTGTTTTGACTTCTTCCTCCTCACTGCTTCCCGTCTCTTTTTGCTCCAGTCCGTACTTCACTCTGCTGCCAGATCACTTTTCTAAAGCACCATGCACATATGACTCCACACTCCCCATGCCAAGAATACCTTTAATGGTTGTCCCTCCCTGACCATCAGCTTTAAAGTGCTCACTCAGCTTTCTCCTACATCTTCCTGCTCTTCGGTTCTGTCAAGTTAACCTGTTCTTCATTCTCCTGCTCACGCTCCCCTTCCTGTCTGGAACATCCTTCCTCTTCACATTCAGCAGACTATCGCTCTATCCATCTTCAAAGCCCTTCCGAAGCATATCTCCTCGAAGAGGCCCTCCATGATTACTCTTTACTCTCCCCAGGCTATATCTCCCACCTGCCACTTCAGCTCTTATGATCTCCCAACAGACACTTCTGGTGGCTCAGAAGCCAAAGCCGTGTACTTACAATTGCTCATAGGACTTAGGTATTTATTTCACATACCCTGTTGTTTAAGCACCAACTCATGTACTTCTTCCTCCTATCTGTGAATTATTTAAATGTCTGTCTCTTTTGCTGGACTATACCTAGATTGTGAGCCTGCTGTTGGGTAGGGACCGTCTTTATATGTCACCAGCTTGTACTTCCCAAGCGCTTAGTACGGTGCTCTGCACACAGTAAGCGCTCAATAAATACGATTGAATGAATGAATGAATGAATTGAATTGAATTAGACTGTGAGGCCCATGTGGTATAGGGACTACATCCAACCTGATTATCTTCAATTTACCCCAGCACTTAGTACAGTGCTTGACACATATTAAGTGATTAATAAATACCACATTGCCATCATCGCTATTATTATTATTGGGATCGTACCTATTTACTGTACTTTTCCAAGGGTTTAGAACAGTACACAAAGTAGGTGCCCAATAAAACCTATGACCGACTAGAGGAGATGTAGACCTCAATTTAGGGGATGTTAAATGCTGAGAGTTAATTTCTAGTCTACTCTCTCCTCTTCCTATGTTAGCCATTATGGATTGATTCAACTTCTAAAGGTGTTCAATGCAATTTCCATAACCAAAAGCAACAAAAATGAAATATTTCAAGTGCCAGTGGTAGAATTTAGTTGCATTTTGTCTTTCATGTTTCTGTTTCCAAGACAAATACTCTCAATTCCAAGAACATGATAAGCATGAAAAAAGACGGATTGTCAGACAGAACGAAGACCAAATGCAGATTTTCTTACAGGATGTTTGCACTTTAGTCCTAGCAATACTCCGATTGAATACTTGACTTTTAAACAATCACATTCTTTTTATAATGGTATTTGTTAAGCACTTACTATATGCCAGTCACTTTACGAAGCACTGGGGTAGATACAAGCTAGTCAGGTTGGACGCAGCCCCTGTCCCACATGTGGCTCAGTCATTATCCCCATTTTACAGATGTGAGGCACAGAGAAATTAAGTGACTTCCCCTCGGTCACTCACCAGGCAACGGCAGAGCCAGGATTAGAAAACAGGTCCGTCTGACTCCCAAGCCCATAATCTGTCCACTGGGCCATAGTACAATCATGTTGAATATTTTCATAATGGCCATAGGAAGACCATGGGGCCTCCTTGAAAAAGCACAGATCTATGAATGGAAGATTTGGGTTCTAGTCTCAACTTTACCACAAGCCAACTATTGTGAACTCTGACAGGTCACTTAGCCTCTCCGTGCCTCAATTTCTTCATCTGTATAATGGGGAACATGTTACATGCTTCACTCTACTTCCCAGGGAAATTGTGAGTATAATGATATAATAATTATGCTACTTGTTAAGCACTTACTATGTGTCAAGCACTGTTCTAAGTGCTGGAGTAGATATAAATTAAGCAGGTTGGACACAGTCCCTGTCCCATATGGGGCTCACACTCTTAAACCCCATTTTACAGATGAGATAACTGAGGCCCAGAGAAGTTAAGTGACTTACCCCAGGTCACATTGTGACTTAATGGATAGAGTACAGTCTTGGGAGTCAAAAGGACCTGGGTTCTAATCCCAGCTCCGCCATTTGTCTACTTTATGACTTTAGGCATCCTGGGCACTATTTTAATAATAATAATAAGAAGAAGAATGATGGTATTTGTTAAACACTTACTAGGTACCAAGCACTGTTCTAAGTGCTGGGGTAGATACAAGGTAATCAGGTTGCCCCATGTGGGACTCACAGTCTTCATCCCCATTTTACGGATGAGGTAACTGAAGCACAGAGCAGTTAAGTGACTTGCCCAGAGTCACACAGCTGACAAGGAGCAGAGGCGGGATTAGAACCCATGACCTCTGACTCCTAAGCCCATGTCCTTTCCACTGAGCAATGCTGCTTCTCCATTTGTCATTGCCCTCATTATTTTGCTATAAAGTACCATATAGGAGGTTCAGTGTCATTGCGAGTTCCCTCTGAGTACTAACACCATGTCCACCTCTGTGTCAACCATAGTGGAAAGCATTACCTTTACCTGAGGATCCTAACATAGGTTGGTGAATTTCAGGTTGCCAAGGGTCCTTAAAAGTGCGATACACATTTGTACAGGCAGACCCCAAATTAAGGTCATTTTTACAGTTCAATGTAAAAAAATAACCTGAAAGCAGATTTATTCATGCAATAAGTAAAACTCTTTAGAAAATTAGGAACCATTTATGTCTTACATTTGAATCTCTCAGGCAAGAAGATTTCATTACGATTTTCAGGTTGTATTTGGAGGGATTGCTTAGCTCACTCTGGAAGGCAACCACCTGTAACACTTGGCTCTATCTTTGGCATGAATAAGCCAGTTCACACTGGGGATCTGTTTTGAAAATTCATTTGAAGCATGTTGCTAAGCAAAAACAGAACAATTTAAACTGAGAATAGAGATGAAATTTCTCAAGGCTACATTGTTCTTCAAAAAGTGGTAGGAACGAATGTACATTGTTCTCCTTTTGTTGATCCACTGAGATCCACTGAGATATGATGGTTTTATTATGGTATTTCATAGTACATCATAATACCATAGTACTTTAAGTCCTTGATCAATTATTTGAACTGTGTTCTCATCACCCCTTCTAATTATGTCAACTCTCTATGGAAATTTTGTAGACTATTTCAGAGGACAAACTTGTGCTTGGGAATTTTCTAAAGCCTCATTAAAATTCTCCTCTGGGAAGCTTTCTCCGACTAATCTCTTATTTCGCATTCCTATTTTCCCTCTTTACCACATCACCCATGCACTCGAGTCAGTACTCCCTAAGCACTTAGATAGCTGACCACAACTCCCCACCCCCACAGCACTTATGTGCATATCCATGGCCTCAGTTTCTTCCCCACCTGTGATTTATTTTGATGTCTTTCTTCCCCTCTAGATTGTAAACTCCTCCTTGAGGGAGGGGATTGTGCCCGCCAACACTATTTTTTTTTTCTTATGGTACTTGTTAAATGCTTACTATGTGCCAGGCACTGAACTAAGCACTGCAGTAGATACAAATTAATCAGGTTGGACACAGCCCCTGCCATTTATTCATTTATTCATTCCATCGTATTTATTGAGCACTTACTGTCCCACATAGGGCTCACAGTCTGAGTCCCCATTTTACGGATGAGGTAACTGAAGGACAGAGAAGTGAAGTGACTTGCCCTAGGTCCCACAGCAGACAAGTGGCAGAACTGGGATTAGAACCCAGGTCCTTCAGACTCGCAGGCCCATGCTCTATCCACTAGGCCATGCTGCTTCTCTCTTCTATTGTACTCTCCCAAGTGCTTAACTATGTTGCTGTACACACAGTTACCAGTGGATAAAAAACATTGATTAATAGATTGATATTATTTCTAAGATTCTCTGTTGGATGTCAAAATATTTCCAGATTTTAGTTCTTACCGATTTTTCTCCTGGACCAACAGCAACCGGTACTGCCAGGCTTAAAAGGGTTATCTATCCTTCTGTGATAGATATCAAATGACAGATCTCTCTTTTTGGACTTTGCTTTGGATTACAGATGATGTCAAAGAGCCAGTTTGGGGGCCAGAACAGTCACTCCTTTGTCTTGTATTTCATCCCCTAGAAACTACTTGTTTTAAAATTATTTTCATAAGGGAAGGTATACGGATACCCTGCCTGGCAGTCAGCTACCATAGCTACCGTGGCTCCCAGCTCCCCGTGAACACAGTCTGTCATATTAGCAACAGTGCCATGTTCAGCTTCTCTTAGTCTCTTTCTATCACATCCAAAAGCCCCTGCAGAGAGGGGAGCCCCACCCTACTCTCACCTCACCTCAATTTCCCTCCCTCACTAAATTGCAGAAGAAAATTGAGAGCCTACTGTGTACAGAGCAGTTTACAGGGTGCTAAAGATCAAAAATTGAGTTAGAACATAATGAACGGTACAAATAAAAAAAAATTTGATGCACATAAATATGACAGAATGGAAGAGAAAGCATGTTTCAATTGACACCAGTGTTGTAACTAAATCACCAAACCCAGGAATGTAATCAAATGCAGTTTAAGTAATCTTGACACACGTGCATACAGCTGGGGTTGATTCCTCCTCTGCTGCTTCAGCTCCAGAACCTGCTCACAGAGCAGCCCACAGCATAGTCTGTTGGCAAATACGAACACTTTTGGAATGGTGATGCTATTTAATAACCTGTAACTGAAGAAACTGTACCAGAGGCATTTTTGAATTTATTTACTTGGGCTGCACATTCCTAGCAAGCCCAAAGCATTTGCCACTGGAAGCTGGCAACATTTACTGTGTACCCACTGTGTGGAGAGTAAAGTAATAGGCATGGTGAGTAATAGGTGCAGTGTTACGAAGTAAATTGTTTGATCCTTTCCAGAGATGTCTGTGATCTTGAAGGAGAAAAGGACAAAATCAAATAAATTAATAAAGGGATGGTCCATGACAAGAGGGTAACATAGAGTGGTAGGGGGAAGAGTTAGGGTTGTTAAATGGGGCAGCGTAAGCAATGGATGGATTTCAGGGAAGGTAACCATCACGCTGTTCCTTCAAGCATCCTGCTGCCATAGTCATATTCAGCATCCTTTGCTGAATTTTTTTCAGCACTGTTTCCCCACTCCTCAAGAAGCTCCCATGGTTGCCCATCCACCTCCGCAGCAAACAAAAATTCCTCATCATTGGCTTTAAGGCACTTAATTACCTTGCCCGCTCCTACCTCACCTCACTACTCTCCTACTACAACCCAACCCTCACACTTCACTCCTCTAATGCTAACCTTCTCAATGTACCTCGATCTCGTCTGTCTCACCACTGACCTCTCGCCCACATCCTACCTCTGGCCTGGAACGCCCTCACTCCTCATATCAACCCCACTTCAAAGCCTTATTGAAGACACAGCTCCAAGAAGCCTTACCTGACTAAGTCCTCCTCTCCTCTTCTCCCACTCCCTTCTGCACCACTCTTACTCCTGGAATGTCCTGTCTCTTCATATCCCACAGCATTCTCCCCACATTCAAAACCTTATTAAAAGCACATCTCCAAGAGGCCTTTCCTGAATAAGCCCTCATCTCCTCTTCTCCTACTCCCTTCTGCATCATCTTTGTACTTGGATTTACACCCTTTACTCACCCCTCCCTCAGCCCTACAGCACTTATGTATATATCTATTATTTTTATTATGATTTGTTTATCTTTTATTAATGTCTGTCTCCCCCTCTAGACGGGTGAGGGGGTGGGAACATATTTATCAACTCTGTTGCATTGTACTCTCCCAAGTAGTTAGTACAGTGCTCTGCGTACAGTAAGGGCTCAATAAATATGATTGACTGACATCCAGCCCCACAGAGTTTATGTACATATCCATCTGTAATGTAGTTTGATGTCTGTCTCCCTGATCCTTGAGGGCAGGGATCTTGTCTATCAACTCTATTATATTGAACTCTCCCAAGTGCTTAGTGTATTGCTCTACACTAAGTGCTCAGTTAATTCCATTGACTAATTAATTGAATGCTTAAAGAACACAGTACTAAGTGCTTGGGAGAGTACAATAGAGTAAGTTGACATGACCCTTTACTAAAATGACATTACAATATAGTGGAGGAGACAGGCATTAAAATAAATTACAGGAAACCGAGGTCTAGAGAAATTAAAGGACTTGCCCATGGTCAAACAGCAGGCAAGTGGCACAGCCAGGATTAGAGCTCAGCTCCTCTGACTCCTAGGCCTGTGCTCTTTCCATTAGGCTGTGCTGCCTCTCATTGTTAAAGTTCCGTTTTAAAATTACTTTCATTATTAGAATCACCTTTTGAAACAAAATTAATTCACTTTATAAACAATTAATGAATGCTTCAGAGCATTACTAACATTTGGTTGCCAAATAACAGACCAAGAACAATGTGCCATGTCAAAATTGAATTGTTGGGTCAAGAATGTATTATTATTTGGGATGAAAAGCAGTTTTTCTCCCATTTGCCTTTCAAATGTCAGGCAATTACTATGGCTTTTTTCCTTGCAGAGATCAGGGCTAGGGGATGTTGGGGGAGACCAGGGAAAGAGAGCAGCCAGGACCCAGGATTCCAGCTCCAGGAATATTGTTAGGGGAAAATAGGTGGATCTGTTCCCACAAAAATTGAGGGTAAATGTTTGGTTTCTGGGGAGGCAGCCTTGTAGCTGAGGGAATTGCACTCTGCCTCTTTCACGCCTCTGCCCCCTCTTTGCAGTGCCAAAATCCAGACTTAGTAGACTACAGAAGGAAAACAGTAGCTTTGCAGAGCTGCCTCAAACACCATCTATGTTTGGGAATTCTCCAATCAGAAAACAGTGTGGCCTCGTGAAAAGTGCACAGGTCTGGGAGTAAGAGGACCTGGGTTCTAAATCCAGATCTGCCACTTGTCTGATGTGTGACCTACATCCTTCCCATCTCACAAGCCCGCAACCTTGGTGTCATCCTCGACTCCGCTCTCTCATTCACCCCGCACATCCAAGCCGTCACCAAAACCTGCCAGTCTCAGCTCCGCAACGTTGCCAAGATCCTCCCTTTCCTCTCCATCCATACCGCTACCCTGCTCGTTCAAGCTCTCATCCTATCCCATCTGGACTACTGCATCAGCCTTCTCTCTGATCTCCCATCCTCGTGTCTCTCCCCACTCTTCAGTCCATACTTCATGCTGCTGCCCGGATTGTCTTTGTCCAGAAACGCTCTGGGCATGTTACTCCCCTCCTCAAAAATCTCCAGTGGCTACCAATCAATCTGCACATCAGGCAGAAACTCCTCACCCTGGGCTTCAAGGCTCTCCCTCACCTCGCCCCCTCCTACCTCACCTCCCTTCTCTCCTTCTACAGCCCACCCCGCACCCTCCGCTCCTCTGCCGCTAATCTCCTCACCGTGCCTCGTTCTCACCTGTCCCGCCATCGACCCCCGGCCCACGTCATCCCCCGGGCCTGGAATGCCCTCCCTCCGCCCATCCGCCAAGCTAGCTCTCTTCCTCCCTTCAAGGCCCTACTGAGAGCTCATCTCCTCCAGGAGGCCTTCCCAGACTGAGCCCCTTCCTTCCTCTCCCCCTCGTCCCCCTCTCCATCCCCCCCATCTTACCTCCTTCTGTTCCCCACAGCACCTGTATATATGTATATATGTTTGTACATATTTATTACTCTATTTATTTATTTTACTTGTACATATCTGGGTAGGGACTGTCTCTATATGTTGCCAATTTGTACTTCCCAAGCGCTTAGTACAGTGCTCTGCACACAGTAAGCACTCAATAAATACGATTGATTGATTGATTAACCTTGGACCAGTCACTTAACTTCTTTGGGCCTCAGTTCCCTCATCTCTAAAATGGGATTCAATTCCTGTTCTCCCTCCTGCTTACAATGCGAGCCCCATGTGGGACCTGATTATCTGCCCTAATGCTTACTATAGGGCTTGGCACATAGTAAGCGTTTAAAATACCACTGTCATTAACAAACAGGAGGGTCTGTCCTTATGGTCAGATAAGCTTCATGGCACACCCATAACCTAGGTCAGGGCTGTCCACATCCTTGGAGTTCGAAAACTACCATTCCGATCTCTCCAAATTGAACTGAGAGGAACAGGTTGTAGGAAGGAACATCTTGGTGCCTCTCTAATAGCTACTTAAGTAGCCTTTGCTATCACAGCCACTGAAACCGCTGGGAAATGCAGTGGGCCATTTAGTAATAGTGGTATTTATTAAGTGCTTACTGGGTACAGAGCACTTACTGAGTCCTGAGAAAGAAAATGGGGAATTAGACCTGGCCCTGTCCTTCGTTGGTGAAGCTGTATTTTGTGACATATAGGCCATTGGGGCTGGGAGCTTTTGGAGCCCCTGTAGCACTTAGCTTCTTAGACTTTCCGAGTCCCTAGGTCCCCATGGGCCAGCTAGCTCAGGGACGTCGACCTGGGCCAGGGCAAAGCTGAGACAATGCACTTAGTGTGGCCTGGCATGGAGAGGGGGACTAAGTGGCTTTCAAAAGGGGTTGTCATGGGTGTCTTTCTGGGATGTGAAGGATAGTGTTCTTTTAAGAGGGAAAGTTCTAGTTCCTGGAAATGCTAAGAGAGCCAGCAGAAGTAGCAGGAGGGTGTCACATGTGTGCATAGTTAATTTGATAATTAAAAGAGCTATTTGAGGTTAAATAAAGCATGCACTGTCTGGATTGACTAGTAGAAGTGAAGAGGCATATTGTTGTGGGGTGTGAAGTCATTGTTCACCTAGTGGCAACTGTCCTTCACATAGTGGGGCCACTGATGGTCCTTCTGATTCCAGACAAGGAGATTGTAAGATTCTTGTGGGTAGAGATCATGTCTTCCAACTGTAGTGTACTTTCCCAAGTGTTTAGTAGAGCACTCTGCACACACCGCTCAATAAATGCCGATGATTGATTAATTGTGGTGCACCTGATGTTACCCACATAAAGCCAGGCATACAGCTAAATATGATTGTCATATGAGCCCTATTTTCTAGAAGAACACAGACTTCACATGATCTTAGAGCATTTCTCTCGGGCAAGTTCTAAACACCCACTTGTCTAGAGCCTTTGTGTTTCCCTCCCAGGTCATTGAGATGGTTCCACAGTGGAAGACTGTCTTATTGAAGGGAGATCCTGCTATCTGGGTACCTCTTCCAGATAATCCGATCTCCTGCCATATTACCATATCTTCCAACCCTTCTCCAAGGTGCTTATGATTGGGTTTGACACCCCAGGATTGGGGGTGGGGGAGGTAGCGAGCAGAAGTAGAGTTGGTCTTCTGCTGACATCATCCAGCAGGGCAGCCCTTTCTCTCCAGTGCCGAGAGCTCTGAGCTCTGGATGACCCTCCCCAATTTATGATTTATGGAATCACTCTGGGGTGGGGTGGTGGGGGAGGGGTGGAGACAGGGGCCTGTGGTTTCTGGAGTTAGCTGGGCGGGAGATTAGAGGCTCCTTTAACTTAATTTATGTGGAGTTTTCTAAAGCTTTAGCAAATATAAATGTAATTGACAATGTCACCATGCCCCTCTCTCTTTCCTTTCCCCCCACCCCACACAGACACATACCCACAGATCCACCAGTTACAACAGTGGCAACCAGGGCAAGAGCAAGTTCTGCTTTCAGCCGGCCCACTTTCTTACCCACACCCACCCACCGTTTTCCACTTTCTGGGCCCTAGGGTCTGCCTTTCAGTCAGCCCTTAAATCCAGGGATGAAGTCCCCAGGGTTGCGGCCAGAGTGAGCTGATCCTGAGCTTCATTCAGCCCAGGCCCGGGAAGGGAATGCAGGGTGTTGTTTCCCGGCGAGAACCACTAGGTGGCAGCTGTTGATTGGTGTGAAGGAGTCCCTAGGGCCCACCAGCAGTTGGGGATGATTCCCAAGGCAGATTTAAGCCAGAGAGAACTGACTTCTGTGGAGCTCCTAGCCACAACCCCACCATAGACACACACACACACACACACACACACACACACACACACACACACTGCTTTCAACATTTTCTTTGCTTCCCACTCCAAACTCGTGCTGAGCAGATCCTATTTGGGAGAACCAATCAGAGGAAAGATCAACAGGAAGACTGGCAGATGTGTTTACCAATCAGATCCTGCCTGTGAAAACTAGTCCGAGGATGTGAGACTGTGAGCCCTTGTTGGGTAGGGACCGTCTCTATATGTTGGCAACTTGTACTTCCCAGGCGCTTAGTACAGTGCTCTGCACACAGTAAGCACTCAATAAATATGATTGAATGAATGAGGCCCTATGACTGTTCTAGAAAGAAATCCTTTCAACTGGAGTGATATGATCAAAGAAGGACCAGCCGCCTGCCCGCCCCTCAACCAATCATTTCCTTATTCAGTTAGTCCTACTTATTGAGTGCACTGGGGAGAGTACAATATAACAATAGACACATTCCCTGCCCAGAATGAGCTTAGTCCTTTGTACCTTCGCAGATGGAGATTCATCGTGTACCCAGGCTTCGTCGAAACACGTCATATATTTCATGACGTGAAATACAGAGAAACAGCATGGCTCAGTGGAAAGAGCACCGGCTTTGGAGTCAGAGGTCAAGGGTTCAAATCCCGGCTCTGCCAGTTGTCAACTCTGTGACTTTGGACAAGTCACTTAACTTGTCTGCGCCTCAGTGACCTCATCTGTAAAATGGGGATTAAGACTGTGAGCCCCCCGTGGGACAACCTGATCACCTTGTAACGTCCCCAGTGCTTAGAACAGTGCTTTGCACATAGTAAGCGCTTAATAAATGCCATCATCATCATCATGTGGTAAAGCTTTCTGGAAAAAAAACTGGGGACTCAAGCGTGTCCTAGTATGATCAGTGTTAGGGTTAACTTCATTCATAAACTATCTTCTAGACCTTGCTTCTTCAGGTTTAAAATTAGATGGTCCTTCTCCAAGGTCGCACAGCAGACAAGTGGAAGAGCCAGAATTAGAATCCAGATTCTCTGACTCCAAGGCTTGTGCTCTTTCCACTAGGCCATGTTGCTTCCTGTTTGAAGAATTCCCAAAGATAGATGGTTTTTGAGATGGCTTTGCAAAGTGACTACTGTCCTTCTGTAGTCTACTAAGGCTAGATTACACCACTGCAAGGGAAGAGGGGGCACTTATAGTGTGCAGAGCACTCTCTTAAGCGCAGAGGAGCAGGGTGGCTTAGTGGCAAGAGCACAGGCTTGGCAGTCAGAGGTAGTGGGCTCTAATCCTGGTTCCACCACTTGTCTGCTGTGGGACCTTGGGCAAGTCACTTAACTTCTCTGTGCCTCAGTTACCTCATCTGTAAAATGGGGATTGAGACTGTGAGCCCCATGTGGAACAATCTGATTACCTTGTATTTAACCCAATGCTTAGAACAGTGCTTGGCACATAGCTCTTAACAAATACCATTATTATTACTATTATTATTATTGGGAGAATACAGTACAATCGAATAGGTAGATGAGATCCCTGCCCACAAGGAGTTTACAGACTAGAGGGGGAGAGAGAAACATTGAAATGAATTAGAGAAAGAGGAAATGGCAGAGTATAAAGATACGTACACTAATGCTGTGGGACTCAAGGTGGAGTGAATATCAAGTGCTTCCCCTCCATCTTCCTTCCCATCTTTCCTCCCGACTTTCTACTACATCCCTCCTTATTTTGCCCTTGTTTCCCCTCCTGAATTCTCTTCTATCACTGAGCACCTGGTGACTTTACAAAAGTAAATGAGGAAATAAGAAAAGAAATATGAAAATATATATATAAAATATATAAAGGATGTTTCTGTAGATTTTGAGAAAATGCTTCTTGAAGCAAGCCATCACCCACAGGGCTTGTGTCCTCTAGTTGTTTGAAACATCCTTATATATAAACATCCTGTTTATACCCTTTTTCATATTGTGAGCTCCATGCAGAAAATAAAATTGGATCTCTTTTGGTACTTTTAATGTAAATTATATCTGAATAATGCTTAGTCCACTCTCACACATCTAGTGGATGGCATTTGTTGATTATGAAGATGAGGAGGAGGAGGAGGATGACAACGATGCTAAAAAGGAGGAGGAGGAGGAGGAGGATGCTGATTGAAGCTCATACCCACTCACAAACTTCAGCAGTTTGTTCCTGCTTGTTCTTGTGCATTGCTGTTCCTTCCTTCTTTGTGATACAGAAATCTCTATTTTCAAAGTTAGGTATCAATTTTTCTATACCTCCTGTAGCCTAATAGTTGGTATGTATTGGGGAAAAAAATCAAACTGCTAGGCTGTGAAGGATAATTAGGTAGCTAGGTAAGTGGAGCTGTGGTTATTGCACTCTTTCAATGTGTACCTCATCCCTTGAGGCTTTTCGCCTTTGAGGGTGGGACCAGTGAAATGTGGCACTTTTTTGAAATAGGTGTAGAGGCAGAAATAATGAGAAATCTAAGATGTGTAAAGTAGTGCCTTGAAGGAAAAGCCTGTAGATATTGGAGGACTGTATCCATTCAAAATTGAGGTACCAAAGTGGTTTGAAACACTATCAGAGAGTGCAAATTCCAACTGAAGGAAAATGTCAAATTATAAAATGCTGTCCCTAATACATTTTAGAAAAATGAAACTGTCTCAAGCAAGCAACGTTGAAGCAAGCATATATTCCAAAGATTCAAAACTGTAAATTTGTTGTGGACAGGGAATGTGTCTGTTTATTATTGCATTGTACTCTCCCAAGCATTTAGTACAGTTCTCTGCACACAGTAAGCACTCAGTAAATACGATTGAATGAATGAATCTCAATTGGCCCAACTCTGAGCCTTTTACTTTAACTAATGCCAAGCAGTGATTCAAATCTTATTGATACACATATAAGAAAACCACTGGGTACATATGTCCTGCTAGCTTTCCAAGTGTTTGCTAGTCCCAGCAACTTTCATTCCCATATCACTTTTCAGCTGACACTGAATTTGTTTGAAGTCTCTCTAGCCACATGCATGTTCTGCCAGTGTTTGAGATGTTTTTCAATTTTGAAATCTCCTCTAGGTTAGGGGTGGCACCATGGCAACACAAGGTCAAACTTTAAAGGAGGTCTTGTGGATACTAACTTCTGTTTACTGATGAAGCTCTCTGAGTGTATTGCATATAGTTAGAATTGGGTTGGTTTTTGGTTTTTTGTTTTGTTTTAATGGCATTAATTATTTACTATGAACCAGGCACTGTTTTAAGCGCTGGGCAGATGCAAGCTGATCAGGTTGGACACAGCCAATGTCCCATGTGGTGTTGTCTCCCATTTTACAGATGAGATAACTGAGGCACTGATAAGTTGTGGCTTGTCTAAGGTCACAAAGCAGAGAGGTGGTCAATCTGAGATTAGAACCCAGATCCTCTCACTCACAGGCCAGGGGTTTTTACACTAGACCATGCTGCTTTTCTTGATGTTGAGTAGTAAATAGTTGATAGACCCTTTAAATGTTGTAAAAAAAAAATAGGCTGCAACCAGCTGGGAGAATTTGTCTTTCCCCTTTCCCCACCAGTCCCCTTAGCCTTGATGAGATTGTTAGTGGAGCTCCAATACGTGACTGAACTATGATTCTGCAAGTAACCATCTAGGGGACTTTTTGTTTGTTGATCCCAGCCCCTCTCAAAGTATGATTGACAGGCATTCCATGCTTAATCTGGAAAATAGCCCTGCTGCTCTTTGGAGGGAGCAAATGGGAATGGCCATCGGACCCCCCCCCCCCACTCAAAGCCCACCCTTAAAATTAATACAAATCCCATCCACCTTCAGCTCACAGTTTCTCAGTAAGACAAACCAGGGTGCTTTATGTCGATCCTGAGTCAGGGCGCTGTGACCCAAAATAGAGTTGCTTCATAGCCACTGTGGTCTTTTCTGGCCATGTAATCCAGCTTCTTTTCAGGATTTTTACTGGACCTGTCCACCTTTGTGGAGGAGTGCCCTAGGTGGCTCTGCTATAATGGCATAGAAAAAGCAGGTAGAAAAGGGACTAGAGCACAGTTTTCCTGAATCCCAGCATTGGGCTCTTTGCTCTGGACCAGAAGCAGGCCTTATAGAGGTAAAGAGCTGAATTAAAAAGGCTAATATGTCCTCTGGGAGACTCAGAGATAAAGTGTGGCATCTTCACATCATCAAGACTCAGACTGAACTGAAAGTATACCGGACATTTATAATATCCAATCTTCTTTATAGTTAAGAGACCTAGCCCAAAGTCCACATTACGTTGTGTGCCTACACACAACATTTAACCTCAAGAAACAAGATAGGGTGACAAACAATGAAGTCATGGAATACAGTCGAAACACACTATCAAAACAATGCTTGTCCCCTCACACCTTTGTAGAGTGGGATCTGTGAGGAGCATAATTGACAAAAGAATGCACAAATAGCTGCTCTATTGAGTGTTGACATGCGGTTCCTCTAATCAAGATGTATACATGTGTGTATATATAGAGAGAGAGATAGAAAGAGAGAGAGAGATGCAGAAAAGAAGAGAAAAAAATTCCTTGCCCATGGGGGTTAAATGATGACACCACTGATGGGGAAGCAGCCTGACCTAGTGGAAAGAGCATGGGCCTGGGAATCAGAGAACC
The DNA here is from genome assembly GCF_015852505.1 of Tachyglossus aculeatus. Taxonomy (NCBI): domain Eukaryota; kingdom Metazoa; phylum Chordata; class Mammalia; order Monotremata; family Tachyglossidae; genus Tachyglossus; species Tachyglossus aculeatus. The sequence continues at coordinate 99,215,203 of NC_052101.1, read as the reverse complement.
TGGGTTCTAATCCCTACTTTGCCACTTGTCTGCTGTGTGATTTCTAGACTGTGAGCCTGCTGTTGGGTAGGGACCGTCTGTATATGTTGCAAACGTGTACTTCCCAAGCACTTAGTACAGTGCTCTGCACACAGTAAGTGCTCAATAAATACGATTGAATGAATGAATGAATGACTTTGGGCAAATAACTTAACTTCTCTGTGCTTCAGTTGCCTCTTCTGCAAAATGGGGATTCAATACCTGTTCTCCTTCTTACTTAGACTGTGAGCCCCATGTGGGACTTGATTATCTCGAATCTATCCCAGTGCTTAGTACAGTGCTTGGTATATAGTATGCATTTAACAAATAGCACAATTATTATGGGGCTATTTTATCAGTGTGCATGAATGTGTTGAAAAGACTGATGTGTGACTGATTTTCTTTCAGTAAGATACATTGGTTGGCAAATGCTAGTAGTGTGCCATTAGAGTGAAGCTTTTGTCTTCTCTAGGCAGCTCCAAGGTGCCTGCCTAATTTTCCTGCCATAGGTAAGCCTATTTCCAAGAAACTGCTGTGTTTCCCTGTCTTATTATGGGGAATCATCATCCCACCCACTAGCTTCACTTTCCCTACCTTAATGTTACAGTAGGATCACTCTTAAATGTCTGGAATGTCAGATGAAAAGTAGTATGCAAGAAGAAGTAGAGATATTTTTAGTACATCTTAGATTTCTGATGAATAACTTTAGATTGTCATAATTAGCAAGCCCCAAATTCAGAGGTCTTCTAGGTTTACATTCATATCCCATCAAGAATCTTGCGGTAGGGAAATGTACTCCCCTCTCAGCCACATGTGTCCCCTGACTACAGGGGAGGTAGCATAGCCTAGTGGAAAGAGCATAGGTTTGGCGGTCAGAGGACCTAGGTTCTAATCCCGGCTCCACCACTTGACTGCCATGTGATCTTGGAGAAGTCATTAAACTCTCTGTGCCTCAGTTTCCTCATCTGTAAAAAGGGGATGACATACCTGTTCTCCATCCCTCTTAGACTGAATATCATGCGGGACAGAGACTGTGTCCAACCTGATTGTCTTTTATCCAACCCAGTGCTTAGTATACTGCTTATAACATCGTAAAGTGCTCAGTAAATAGCATCATTATTATTACAGAGTAATCAATCAATGGTATTTGAGTATTTTTACTGTATGCAGAGCACTGTACTGTGTGGGAGAGTACAGTCCAATAGAGTTGGTAGACACAATCCTTGTCCACAAGGAGTTTATAGTCTAGAGGGGGAAATGGGTACAGTAAGCACTAAGTAAATATGATTGAATGAATTGAATGAATATTAAAATAAGCTACATCTTTAAACTGAAATGAGTGATTTAAGTTAGACAATAGTAGGATGACTGTGAGATGTTTGTCCTCTCCAAGGAAGGTTATGTAGTTGTTTTACAGTGGTGGTGTGTGATTTCCTCCCTCCCCCCAATATCTAGTTTGTTCAACTATCCCATAAAAGTAGACAGGGATTGCTTTCTAAAATATCCCCCAGTCAGTATCATAAGCTTCACCTCACATTTTAAGCATAAACATTATTTAGGGTGCTAAGAAATAGTAATCAGATGATTTGTTTATGTATCTCGCAAAGGTAGTCAGGGCTTTTCTTTCTTGGATCTGTGACACCACGTAGGAGTAACTTCCCCTCAAATTGGGTGAAGCAACTCTTTCTTGTCCTCCTATACAGGGGTCATCAGGAACAGATTTAAGAAAAAGTGGGGGGTTTACTTTTCTGGGGTGGCATAAGAGTTGTATTGACCCAAGGTGATGCATGGACTAAATAAGAAGAAGAAGAAGAATGAAGTGCTTACTATGTTGATGACTTCCAGAAGCCTCCTATTGTCTTTGGATACCCTGGGTGGTGATGGAGGTGGTGCACCGGTCTTACTAACAAAGAGTATCAGAGACACTGGGGAATGTGAATGACAATGGAAGCAATTCCATTTCAGATGCTTTAGTAGTTTTATAGCTTGAATAAAAACACAAGTATGATTCAGTCAAGAGGTGGAGGAAAAATAGATGGCAGGGAGTGGTGGGGGAGAGAATATTAATTTTTCTTTTCATTTGATGTATACACACAAACACACACACACAAAAGGTTTTTTTTGTGTTTATTGAACAGCCACTGATCTAAAATTACTTCAGCAATGAGCAGCCCCTGGGACCAGGGGAGAAGTGGCACTATCACAATGATCAGCCAAAAGTTTTGTTGGAAAACTAGCCTATAAGCACACCTTTCCACCACAGCCTCAGAAATGACACAGTCTTGAAAAAACATTTTGCCTAAAATGTCAGTGATAAGCTTGACAAGGCCCTACCTCTTCCCACAAAGACTAGTCTAGTGCTGGGCCCACAGAGGACACTCAACAAACATACCTGATGGACCAGTTGAAATTCCTGGAGAATCTAAATGAGTCTTTGCATGTGGAAGTAACTTTCCTCACTTTTATCTTCTAAATCAGTCTCTGAACACTTGGGCCACATAGTGTTTGCTTCATTGCATTCATCTTTACTTGCAATTACTTTGAAATTGAAAATGAAATCGTGGAAGAGAAGCAGCCATACGTGAAAATTAAATGGCCCTCCAGGAGTGCCCCCACCCCCCAGTTGAAAATAGCTATTCCCTTTTTTATTTTTCCATAGCATTTATTTTTCTGAAGTGATACTTGCTATTAGTTCAATTCTCGATTGCCTAAATATTGATTGTCCACACTGGAGATTAATCAGAACCTTTCTTCCCCTTTATTCATCTTTTTTTTGTAATGGTATTTGCTAAACAATGTGTGCCAGACACTGTAATACGTGTTGGACTAGTTACAAACTTATCAGGTTGGACACAGTCCATGTCCCACATGGGATTCACAGTCTTAATCCCCATTTTACAGATGAGGTAACTGAGGCACAGACAGTTAATTGAGTTGCCCAAAGGCACACAGCAAAGTGGCAGAGCCAGAATTAAAACCCAGGTCCTTCTGACTTACCGGCCTATACTCTATCCACTAGGTCATGTTGCTTCTCAACTTTATCTTTTTGTTCCCTGATTCTGGTCCTTTTCTCCATTCATTAGCACCCCCACCCATGTTTGGGCTGCAGAGGAGAAGGAGGTGAAATGAAAATCCCGAATTTTACCACTATTTCGTCACAGTAAAAGCTTCGGGGGACAATGTATTTAAAATTAATGGCTCAGATGAATGATATTTGTGCTGTTTATTATGTAGATTTCAATTATCCAGTGCCCCTATCCTTCATTAACAGAAATAACAAAGGCTTAGCACTATGATAAAATTCAATGGCTGTTGAGGAATCCACATCATCACTATGGTATTATCACTCATTAATATTGATGGAGCCTCCCCAAGTCTATGGCATCATACTTCTTGCTTTGGTATTAAACATTATTTAGAACTCCAGCCAGCCTTGAACAGGATGTATGGAGCAGGATCCCTGGTTTCAGGAATGCAGTATTTCAAACCCTCCACTAACTTACTGTGTGACCTTGGGCAAGTCATTTCAACTTTCTCTGCCTTTTTTTATTGATCTCTTAACTCATAATCATATTTTAGAACATAGGGCCTTGAACAATGCCCTTTCTGGGTGAAAACAAAAGCCCATCCAGTCAAATATTCTCTTTCAGAGAGTAGCAACAGGATATACAGTGGAATCATGTGGATGTACTTGGATCTTTCTTTATTTTTTTCATTTAATGGTAACTGTTAAATGCGTACTATGTACCAGGCACTCAGCATGGCATAGTGGAAAGAGCCCAGCCTTGGGAGTCAGGAGTCATGGGTTCTAATCCTGGCTCCACCACTTGTCTGCTGTGTGGCCTTGGGAAAGTCACTTAACTTCTCAGTGCCTCAGTTCCCTCATCTGTAACATGGGGATTAAGACTGTAAGCCCCATGTGGGACAACCTGATTACCTTGTATCTACCCCCATGGGACAACCTGATCATCTTGTAACCTCCCCAACGCTTAGAACAGTGCTTTGCATATAGTAAGTGCTTAATAAATGCCATCCTTACCCCAGTGCTTAGAACATTGGTTGGCACGTAGTAAGTGCTTAACAAATACCATCATTAGTATTATTATTATTATACAAGCTAATCAGGTTGTCCCCCATTGGACTCACAGTCTTAATCCCCATTTTATAGATGAGGGAATGGAAGCCCAGAGAAGTGAAGTGAATTGCCCAAGATCACACAGCAGTCAAGTGGAGGAGGCAGAATTAGAACCCAGGTCCTTCTGACTCCTGGGCCCAGGCTCTTTCCACTAGGCCACACAGCTTAAGCACTTTATATTCACCTTACCTTCAGTCCCACAGTACTTATGTACAAAGCCATAATATATTTTAATCTCTGACTTCCCCTCTCATCTGTAAACTCCTTGTAGCAGGGAACATATCTGCTTACTCTTTTGTAGCATGTCTCTCTTACTCTTATTCTCCCAAGAGGTTAGTGCAGTGCTCTACACACAGAGCATTGGTTGCTGTCCTTGACATCTAATCAATCACTCAATCAATGGTGTTTATTGACTATTTATTGACTATTGTGTGCAGAACAGTTTACTAAGTGCTTGGGAGAGTACAATACAATAGAGTTGGTAGAAGTGATTCCTGTGCTCCAGGAGTTTGCAGTCTAGAAAAGGAGACAGGCATGCCCATAAATTACCAATAGGGGAAATGGATTTGTAGAAAAGTGCTGTGGAACTGGGGGTGGGGTGAATATCACATTCATTCATTCATTCAATCGTTTTTATGGAGCACTTACTGTTTGCAGAGCACTTGTACTAAGCACTTGGGAAGTACAAATTGGCAACATACAGAGACGGTCCCTACCCAAAAATGGTCTCACAGTCTAGAAGGGGGAGACAGACAACAAAACAAGTAGACCAGTGATTAATGATTAAGGGGTACAGATCTGAATGCACAGGTGATGCAGAAGGGAGGGCAAATAGGGGAAGTAAAGACTTAGTCCAAGAAGGCCTCTTGGAAGAAATATGATTTTAGCAAGGCTTTGATGGTGGAGAGAGTTGGTGGTCTGTCAGATTAAAGAAGGAGGGACAAACAGGCCAGAGGAAAGACATGGACAAAGGGAAAGCAGAAAGGCAAATAGGACTGGGATACAATAATAGGTTGGTATTAGAGGAGCAAAGTGTGCTGGCTGGGTTGTAAGAGATCAGTAAGGCAAATTGTGAGGGGAAAAGCTGATTGAGTGCCTTAAAGCTGGTACTAAAGAGTTTATGTTTGTTATGAAGATGAGTGGGCAAACATTGGAGGATTTTGAAGAGTGGGAAAATATGGACTGAACTTTTTATAGAAAGTGATCTGGGCAGCAGAATGAAGTATAGCCTGGAGAAGGGAGAGACAGGAAGCAGGGAGGTCAGAGAGGAGACTAGTGAAATAATCAAAGCAGACTATGACAAGTGTTTGACCAGCGAGGTAGAAATCTGGATGGAGAAGGGGCTCTTCTCTTTTCAATGCACTAAAATTATGAAGCAATAACCATTTTTCAAAAGCAGGAAACCGTGAACATTACTGAATGCTTCTTGGACATCTGTTAAGAATCAAGTGACCGGAAATCCCCCACCCCAAAAAAAAGCAGAGAAAGGAAAAGGGTAAAAGGAAGGTGGAGAAAAGGAAAGAAGGGAAAGGAGAAAAGAGGGAAGTAGGAAGGTGATAGAGCTCCTAGCTTGTAGGGAAATGTTTATCAACTCTATTATATTGTACTCTCCCAAGTGTTTAGTTTGGTGCTCTGCACACAGTAAAAGCTCAATAAATACCATTGATTGATACTTATTACTAGCTGCCATTCCTTGCCATCCAGAGTACTGAAAAAGTGTAGGGCCTGCCACACTGTGGAAGATGCCCTTCCCCACCTCTGCCCCTAACTAAGCCCTTATTTCCCCTACTTCTTCTCCCTTCTGTGTCACCCTAGCACTTGGATTTGTACCCTTGAAGCACTTGATATTCGCACCACCCTCAGCCCCACAGCACTTCTGTACAGATTTGTAATTTATATTAATGTCTCTCTCCCCCTCTAGGCTGTAAGTTCCTCGTGGGCAGGGAACATGTCTACCGATTCTGTTGTGTTGTACTCTCCCAAGCACTTAATAAAGTGTTCTGCCCACAGTAAGTGCTCAATAAATACGATTGATTTGATTGTCCAGGCCATGGTCCAGGTGACAGGAGAGGGAGCTCCCACATGAGCCTTGACATTCTGGAAAGGGGAACAATGGTGGATGGTAAGCTTAGTCCCCCCTCTCCTTCTTTTCTTGAGGACTTAAATGTGTCCTGAAGCACCAAAATTAGAAAGTGTGACAGAACTCACAGTTTCAATACAGCAACTTATTTAAGAGGGAATATTCTAGTGGGGCATAGGCAGTACCATATCAGGAGCAATAGAAAAGAGTAGAGGGTAAAAGTAGCCCTTGGGGATTGCTCTCCCTAATATTAGGTGCTCAATCTATGAGCCCATGCATTTGTCTCCCTCTAATATTAGGCGCTGGACCTCGAGCCCATCGCTGGGGAATTTGCCCTCCCCTAATACTAGGCACTCGGGGATTCTCCCCCGCTCCCCCATAATATCAGATAGTCAATCTATGAGCTGGGAATTTTTGTCTCCCCCTGATATTAGGGGCTCATCCTATAAGCTTTTCACCAGGGACTCTATCTCCTCCTAATATCAGGTGCTCAGTGACAAGTTCAAAGTGAAACCAAACCATTCATTCATTTATTCAGTCAATCATATTTATTGAGCACTTACTGTGTGCAGAGCACTGTACTAAGTACTTGGGAAGTACAAGTCAGCAACATATAGAGACAGTCCCTACCCTCATTTCATACTGAACCTACTAAAAGCAAGGGGTAGACACATATCTACATACACATGCACACTCACACAAATTACAAGATGTATAGTTACCAATCCAACTGTTTTTCTTCAAGTTTTTTGTGAGGATGATCCCATGCTGGAGAAGCTCAAGGAGTCTTGCCACCGACAGCACATTTGTGGTGTTGCCACGGAAGCAGCATGGTTCAGTGGAAAGAGCCCGGGCTTTGGAGTCAGAGGTCATCGGTTCAAATCCCGGCTCTGCCACTTGTCAGCTGTGTGACTTTGGGCATGTCACTTCAATCAATCAATCAATCAATCCATCGTATTTATTGAGCGCTTACTATGTGCAGAGCACTGTACTAAGCGCTTGGGAAGTACAAATTGGCAACACATAGAGACAGTCCCTACCCAACAGTGGGCTCACAGTCTAAAAGGGGGAGACAGAGAACAGAACCAAACATACCAACAAAATAAAATAAATAGGATAGAAATGTACAAGTAAAATAAATAAATAAATAAATAAATAGAGTAATAAATATGTACAACCATATATGCATATATACAGGTGCTGTGGGGAAGGGAAGGAGGTAAGATGGGGGGATGGAGAGGGGGACGAGGGGGAGAGGAAGGAAGGGGCTCAGTCTGGGAAGGCCTCCTGGAGGAGGTGAGCCCTCAGCAGGACCTTGAAGGGAGGAAGAGAGCTAGCTTGGCGGAGGGGCAGAGGGAGGGCATTCCAGGCCCGGGGGGCATTCCAGGCCCCCTCTCCACTCCCCACTGTTCTGTATGGACCTATCCCCCATTCCTTCCAGTCCTATTGTCCTTCTCTTTAAGGTCCTATCTCTCCTTCTCTATCTGGTCCTATCACCCCTTCTCTGTCTGGCTGTGCAGCCTGGCTCTTTCCGGACTTGCCCCCGCCCGCTCTCTCTGTTACACAAAATCTTTGCTACCTTTATTTATTTTTCTTTCTCCACACTCTTTCATGCTTCTCACAATCAATCAGTATTATTTAGTTCAGAGTTTCAGAGGAGAGGAGAGTTTCAGTTTTGAGCTCCCCTCCCCTGGCATGCTTCTCTTACCTCATCTAATTTGGTTATGCATTTCAGCTAAGGTACTCAGGAGCATTTTCTGAGTCTGACCTCTGGAAAATAAATGGTTTGTCATCAATACAGGAGAGTGATGTGAGGAAATAGGACAGTGGACAATCTTCTAAATATGTTCCCTCACATGAAGAATGACTCATTAAGCATTCTGATAGTGCCATCATGCTTATGAATTATAAATGGTTTTTGCAGCTGAGAATTCCTTAATTAGAAGGTTAAAATGGTAGGTTGCAGAAGGTCCATTTTGTGCACAGGGGTACTGAATCTGTGTCAAAATAAAAATTTTGACTATTAAAGGAGAGCAGAAGAATGTTCAAAATAAGTTCTTGCTGTTGACACTGTAGCTTCAAAAATGTCAATATTTTAACCTCAAAGAAGAAAGGCCTTATATTCCAAGGAGAAAATCACCAAGAGGGTGAATATATTTCATGAAAACAACTTGTAGTTAAGATGAAATATGTGAAGGTTACCACTTTTGTTATGAGTTTTGTGTCTAATAATAACAACAATAATTTATATAGTCTCTTTCTTGCTAAAACTGAGAGCTATCGCAGATTTTTTCTCATTAATTTTCATATGTCCCCTAAAAGAAAGAGAGCAGAAAATATTTTTTATCCCCGTTTTAGAGATACACTCAAGGATTTCAGAATGGTTATCTGATTGGCCAGTGTGACAAAGCTAGAATTCAGACATCAGGATTTCTGTGAAGCCAAAATGACTACCTCCACTGCTGCTGCTGTTGCCTCTTTCACTTTTGTGAGGGTATTGCTTTGCTTTATACGCACTGGTCATGTAATCACGACTATTGCTCAAACAAAGTGGCTCTCTCATATTGAGAGGATGCTACTTGTACTAATTATGCTAAGGAAGAGGAAGAAAAGGAGAGAGAGAATATGCGGAGAAGGAAGAGAAAAAGGAGCAGAAGAAATAATATCAATCCAATCAATCGTACAGGTCCAAGTACATAGGTGATGCATAAGAGAGGACAAATAGGGGAAATGAGGGATTAGACAGAGAAGGATGTTGCCGGGGGTGTGGGGGTTCTCTCCTTGCCCAACTGCTAACTCCCCCTAACTCTGTAGGATTTGCATTTGGGTTTGTGCATCTCAATCTTTCTCTTCCTATCTCACTTTCTTTTCCTCTCTCTCTCCTTCATTCTCCCCACAACACCACGTCTCTTTTCTTTCCTTCCATCTTTGTCTTTTATCCCTCCTTCAAGCAGCATGACCTATTGCAAAGAGCACAAACCTGGGAATCAGAGGACCTGAGTCCTGATTCCAGCTTTGCCACATACTGTTGTGTAACCTTGGGCAAGTCATTACACCTCAATTTCCTCACCTATAAAATGGGAATAAGAGAAGCAGCATGGCTCAGTAGAAAGAGCATGGGCTTTGGAGTCAGAGGTCATGGGTTCAAATCCCGGCTCCGCCAATTGTCAGCTGTGTGACTTTGGGCAAGTCACTTAACTTCTCTGTGCCTCAGATCCGTCATCTGTAAAATGGGGATTAAGACTGTGAGCCCCACCTGGGACAACTTAATCACCTTGTATCCTCCCCAGCGCTTAGAACAGTGCTTTGCACATAGTAAGCACTTAACAAATGCCATCATTATTATTATTATTATTAAGGCCCCTGTTCTCCCTCAGACTGTGAGCCCCATATGGAACAGGGACTGGGTTCCACCTGATTGACTTCATTCATTCATTCATTCAATCGTATTTATTGAGCACTTACTGTGTGCAGAGCACTGTACTAAGCACTTGGGAAGTACAAGTCAGCAACATATATAGATGGTCCCTACCTAACAACGGGCTCACAGTCTAGTACTACCCAAGGTTTATATGCTTATATGCTTGACACATAGTAAGTGCTTAGCAATTATCATCATCTTCCTCCCAGGTTTAGGTCCTGTATCTCCTTCCCTCCCTCCCTCATGTGTAGCTTTGTTTCCTTGTTTTTGGTCTTTTTCTCTTCCTACCCCCACCAAAGTGTGCGTGTGCTATGATCATGTGGTGGGTGATGCCTAATTGTGGTAATGAGGGACAAGGTGCAAGCAGGCAAGTCTAATTTTAACAAAGATATGGTCACAGTCAAATTTTATTTGGGCAACCTGATTTAGTAGTTTAGGTAAGAAGTGGCAAAATGTTAACATAACTCTTGATTCCTTATTACAAATAAATATGAAGGATAGATCTGGCTTCTTCAAATTATGCTGAAAACCTAAACTTAGTGCATTCGCTGTTGTGGCATGGAGTGAGAATGCTCACAGTTAGAGATCTGAGAAATGAAGTTTCACAGATGAATATATAAAAAGGTCTTTAAAAAAAAGAAAAATGAGATCTCTTCTTCCACAGGGCTGAGTGGCTGTGTCTTAGGGCCAAAGAGATATAGTCCTTGGAGGAAATCATCACCATTGTAGCTAAATACCTGCCTATATAAAAATGTGTCTGAGAAAAATTCTACTCTGTTTCATATGGGACTAAAACTATCTCTTTGCCTATCCATTTCACCTTGTTGAGCCACTCCTTTCCTTCATCATCAGTCCAAAGCATCATTATCCTTTAAAAAACACCAACCTGCTTCTCTTGAGGATTTTGATGACATGTGATGGTAGCAGTATTTCTGCTTTGCGTAGGAAGCACCAGTAGCCTTGCCCATGAACGGGCCTACTGACAGTTATTTGATGATACTTTTTATTATTACAACTGACATTTACTAAGTCCTTACTCTGTGGCAATTACTGTATTAAGCACTGGGATATATACAGTTCATGTATCAATCAATCAATTGAATTAATTTAGCCCTTACTATGTGCAGAGCACTGTACTAAGCACTAGAGAGAGTACAATACACCAGAATTAGCATGTTCCCTGCCCATAATAAGCTTACCATCTAGAAGACCAACATTAATATGAATAAATAAGTAATTTATAATACATAATGTAAAGATATGTAAATTAGTGCTGTGGGGTTGGGGGTTGGGTATAGTCTCTATCCCACAGAAATGCTCAAAATCTAAGACTGGTGTATAGAAAAATGAGAATAACTTTGCAAACAACAATTAGAGCAATTTCCAGCTCAGCAATCCAAAATGTCAGCATTAGAATACTGAGCAACGAGACTTGGATTCAGCAAGCCAGGAAATGAAGGAAAGAAGGAGAACTCCTAGGCAATACCCTTCAATTAAAGACAGGGATTTGAAAAGCAGAACATGTTTTCCCAGGTTAAAATACCTGCTGTACTTTGTTTTAAAATGTATTCTTTATAATAGGGAACTGGCTGTATTTTGAGACCCGAATTTTCCTCTTGTGGATAAATTCATTGTGATTTTGATTAGTGTTCTTGATGATGTTTGTTTCCTGCAATTGAAAGGTTTAACAGAATTGAAATTGTCTAATATGGTTAATTGTTTAAATAGCTACAGGAATAATAGCATCAGATGTTGCACTTTGCTCACTCTAAATGCAGGTATTCACCTCAAAACGAAATTCAAAGTAGAAAAAAAATTCTCAACCATGAATCTCTTTTTGTGTTCGTTGTTTATATGTGCAGGACAGGAGAGAATTGGAAAAGATTCCTATTATGAGCAAGAGGGCAAAGTTCAATTCGTGATTGATGCTGTTTATGCCATGGCTCATGCCCTCCATCATATGAACAGGGATCTATGTGCTGATTACCCTGGTGTCTGCCCAGAGATGGAGCATGCGGGGGGCAAGAAGCTGTTGAAGTATATCCGTGGTGTAAATTTTAATGGTGAGTACAAAGAGCACAAAGTCCTTTTAGGTCACAGATGTTGTAATTAGTATCTTTCAGTATTTATATCTTTTTCAGTATTTCAGTACTTAGTATATATACATTTGACCAAACACTTTTATCTTGGACGTCATTAAATTATTGTCATTTCACAAATGATTCACCAATGCTTTAGGCTGCTAAGATATCATGTAGATCCTTAAAAAGTTAATGCCAGTTCCTGCAGTTACCCAACATATTCCTAGTCTAGCAAGAATTTTAATATAAACGTTGCACACGATTATCAAATGTTAACCAATGCACAAAAATATTTTACCATCTCACTCTCCTGGATGGAGTAAACTTGGAAACAAATCAATGATTTCTGCCACTTTTTCACTCCTTGGCATGCAGTGTTGTTCACTTCAGGGAAAAGGTTAATGGTTATTTCATTTTGAAGCCCTCTTTCTCACCAATTGTCAATTTTGTAGAAAATTATCCCCATTTCAGAGATGAGAAAGCTGTGGCACAGAGAAGTTTAAGTGACTCACTTGAGATCACACAACAGGACAGTAGCAGAAATGAGCTAAGACTCCAGCAATCTTGACTACCAGCCCTGCACCTTTTCCACTTTTTTATGTGACATACTAGGATGAAGAGGGAAGTTTCAAAATATTGCTTTGTATTTTCAAGTATCTTGGATGTTAGGTTCTGTGAATGACCAATGCCATCAAAGATGGTGGATCCCAGGGTCTTTTGTCCCTACAGAAGAGGGTTTTGAATGACTGCAGAAGTCTGCCCTCCTCTTTCACGCTTCATAATAGTCGAAAATGAAACACTGGAACCACTGAAGAGAAGTGTTTAAATGAACTCATTTTCATTCTAATTTCAGATCTTGAACTCAGGTCTCGACAAGTGAAATAAATATAGAACAGGGCACACTGCCTTACTTGTTTCAGTCAAGAAATATTTTATAATTCAAGTGACAATATGAACAGAATAGATAAATTGCCTTGGCTTTCTTTCATTCTAGTCAAGTTCTGTGATCTGGGTGCTTTCCTCCAATGTAGACCAGATAAAAAGAAATCTTCACACAATCCACTAGGGCAATTTACTATTCCAGGATTTCATGGAATTTAGACTAAAAGGACTGAATCATTTTTATAAACAAAAATAGTACTTTGAGTAAAGCTGTTTAAATTAGATTCTAAATAACAAAAGCTAATGGCTACAGAGACCGAGCGCGTTTCATTTATTTGTATAATTTTTGAAGTGCATTGTGGGAGGGGTTCAATTTCTTTTTATCCAATAAGCCAAGTTCCCCAGTGTATGAACTACTCCAAGGGAGTAAATGAGGTATGTCTGAAAGTTCAATTAACTCTTTCAGATCAGCATGCAAGCAGGGTTGCTCAGTGGAAAGAGCACGGGCTTGGGAGTCAGAGGTCATGGGTTCTAATCCGGCTTCTCCACTTGTTGGCTGTGTGACTTTGGGCAAGTCACTTAACTTCTCTGGGCCTCAGTTACCTCATCTGGATTAAGATGGTGAGCCACACGTGGGACAACATGATCACCTTGTTTCCCCCCAGCGCTTGGAACAGTGCTTTGCACATAGTAAGTGCTTAACAAATTCCATAATTATTATATCCATTATTAAACATAACACTACTAGGAATTGGAATGGTAAGCGGTAAATCAGTGGTTTGAAAGAGTTAATAAAGCTTCCAAAGATGTCTAAAATACTTTAAGGGAATATTTTAAACATTAGAAGAATCTGGCTCATCAATCCTAGTAACATTTGTAGGCGTTCCTAGGAGAACTATCCTCCAATCCTTTAAGACAATTCCTTTGTTACTAAGTAAGGTCTATTTGCCTGTAACCAGTTCATGTCATGTTGGCAAATTTCATTACATTGACCAACTTAGAGTAGGAAATCATTACAGGATTCTTTTAATGCATATTTCACAAATGCAGCTTCAAAGAGAGGAAACATCTCATTTCTAAATTGCCTCCATTAAAGCCTGAGAATTGTTCAAGGCAGAATTTTCAAAAAACAGTGTAGATTTTAGAGGCAGAATTCCAGCAGCTTGAAAAGACACATGCTACCTATCACCCTTAGGATGAGTTCCCCTGGAGAATACAGGTCTCTGAGGTTGGGTGTGATGGCAAAAAACAGTGTAGATTTTAAAGGCAGAGTTCCAACAGCTTGAAAAGACACATGCTGCCTATCACCCTTAGGATGAGTTCCCCTGCAGAATACAGGTCTCTGAGGTTGGGTGTGATGGCTCACAACTTGGAGGATGGGAATAAAATTTAAAGTGACCCTCAGAAATGCGAAAATAGATCCTACAAAAATAGCGTGAAATTCAATTGGAACCCAAAGTAGCCCACCTAGAAGCAAAGGATAAACTCCAATTCATATTATCAAATGACCGCAAGCATTGTGGAGTTCTAGTGATCCACAAGATCATATGGGTCAGTAATGTAGTGCTGTTTTCTAAAATTTCAGCATGGTAGTGAATGAAATCTAACACTGTAAAATCTAATATAATCTAATGGATTGCAATAACATGGGCCCCGATAGAGAAGTGATCCTATCGCTCTACTTTGCATTACTCAGCCTTTTAGAGTATTGCATCCAACTATAGTCACGACTCTTTAACAGGTTGTAGAGAAACTGGAGAGGGTCCAGGGAAGAGTGGCAAAAATGAATGAAGGGATTGGAATCAGGGACTACAAGGAAAGGTTTAAGGAAAGGAGTTTCTTTAGTACTGAGAAGAGAAACCTAAGGTGAACATAAGAAGGAATTTGAGGAGGACATGAACCATTTATTCTCCAAGTCCATTGAGTTCACCCAAAAAGGAAAGGCACCTGGCCTGTCAGGGTGATACAACAGGGAAACCATCTGTTGAGAGAGATTGTGGAGTCTTCATCCATGAAAATCTGTAAGAACAAAATAGATAATAGTCACTCCTGGATATTTTCCTCGTTTACGTGCCCAGAACAAGGGAACTGAGTCAGTTGAGCTCCCAAGATCCCTTCCAACATTTTGAAGCTCTTATTGCATTCCACTTGTCATCCCACATTCAGGCACAGAGCCATGAATTTAGACCAACTGCTTCATGTTCCCTGACTTGCCAGGACCTCCATAGATGGGGCTTTTTCTGGTGGTAGGGTCCCTGCAGAGGGTGAACTTTATAGGGAGGCAGCATGGTTTGGTGGAAAGAACCCAGGACTGGGATCCAGGAGATCCAGCTTCTAGTCCTGGCTCTGCTACATGTCTTCATTATGAATTTAGATGTCACCTAACTTTTCTGTGCCTCGGTTTTGTCATCTGTAAAGTGGGGATAAAATACCTGTTCTCCCTCTTCCTCAGACTGTGAACCCCATGTGGGACAGGGACTCTGTCTGATCTAATTATCTTGTATCTAAGCAAATTATTATTATTATTATTATTATTGCTAATAATAATTAATACCCTAACCCTTGTACTTAAGAACACTCTACACACTCTGTGATTCTACCACCTTACAGGCCTGGGCCCATGTGGGCCAATGGTAAGGAAATAGATGTAAATATTGAATCTGTGTTTATAATGGGAATTTCATTCTTTGCAGTCTAGATAGAATTCCCAACTGATAAGTGGAAAGGCAAGGGAGCAGGTTTCTAAATAATTTTTATTTTGTGTTGAAGTGAAAAATGATTTATTGGAATAAAGATCTGCAATGAAATATTTTTCTGAAATTATAATATAATAAAAATAATGATAGTAATAATAATAACAGTGTTTGTTAAGCACTTACTATGTGCCAGGCACTGTACTAAGCACTGGAGTGGATGCAAGCAAATCAGGTCAGACACAGTTCCTGTCCCACATGGGACTCTCAGTCTCAATCCCCATTTTACAGATGAGGGAATTGAGGAACAGAGAAGTGAAGTGACTTGCCCAAGATCACACAGCAGACAAGTGGGAGAGCTGGGATTAGAACCCGTGACCTTCTGTGGAGGTGCCAATACATTAGAAACACAATTTTCCAAATGCCTGTTATCCTATCCAAATTGATTATCTGAACTGCCACCAATTGGAATAATAACTACAAAATAACTGAGATAACCAAGCAATTTGGGGCAGATCTCAGTCTCGGTCATTGAGTCAGCTTGTTCAGTAGCTAAATGGCTAGTTCAGATTGAATGAAAAGTGATCACAGGTTCAAGAACGGCATGAGCATTTATTTGCTAATCTTTGCTCCCATCCTGTGAGAGTCCTTTCCAGCCCTTGAAATGTACAAAAGTTTGCTTCACCATCTCTAACCTCCAGTTTAAATTCCTCATTCCCTCCCTCAGTTTCATTTTCCTATGGGGAGAAATTTTATTAATAATTGTTTTACAAATACCACAATTATTATGTGCCAAGCAATTAGTTAAGTGCTGGGGTCTACACAACACAATCAGAGCAGACACAGTCTGTTCCAAATTAGAATCAGTCAATCATATTTATTGAGCACTTACTTTGTGCAGAACACCATACTAAGCGCTTGGGAGAGTACACTATAACATTAAACAGACACATTCTCACAACGAGCTTACAGCCTAGACAGGGAGACAAACATTACTATAAATAAATGAACTGCAGCTGTGTAAATAATTGCTGTGGGGCTGGGATGGGGGAAATGAATAAAGGGAGCAAGTCAGGGTGATGGAGAAGGCAGTGGGAGAAGAAGAAAGGAGAGTTTAGTCAGGGAAGGCCTAGACCTTAGTTTCCCAGTTTAAGGGGGAGGGAGAACAGGTATTTAATTGCCATTTTACAAATGAAGGAACGGAGGCACAGAGAAGCTAGTGACTTGCCCAAGGTCACATAGCAGACAAGTGGCCTAGCCATAGAACATAGGTCTTCTGACCTGTGGTCCTTTATTCTTTTCACTAGGCCAAGCTATTTCTCTTTTTCACCCCTTCAGCTTGTTGTCCAGTAAAGAATCTTTTGCTGATTGCCTTTATCCTAATCATTCAATTAATCAGTAGTATTCATTGAGCACCTACAGTATGCTAAACACAATCCTAAGAGCTTGAAAAAGTACAATAAAATTAGCAGAAATGATTCCTGCCTTCAAAGAGTTTACAATCTAATGGGGGAAGCAGACACTAAAATAAATGATAGATAGGAAGAAGTAAAGTAGCTATTTAAATGAGTGCTTAAGTAATAGGGTATGTGCAAAAGTGTTGGAGCTGGATGAATTTTTTTTAAGTATGTGGTTGGCATAAAGAGATGGGATGGTAATTGATGAGATAAATCCTACCTGAGTCCATCTTTGCCAGATGAAGCTGGCCCTACCATTCAAGGTAGGTGCAGTTGGATAACATCAGTTTCCTGCCCCAGACAAAGGTAGGAAGCAACATGGAGTAGTGGAAAGGGCACGAATCTGAGATTGAGGACCTGGGTTTTAATCCCAGCTCTGCCACTTACCTGCTGTGCGTCCTTGGGCAAGTCACTTAATTTCTCTGTGCCTCAGTTACCTCATCTCTAAAAAGGGGATTAAGTCTCATGTGGGACATGGACTGTGTCCAACCTGATGATTTTGTATTTACCCCAGTGCTTAAAACAGTGCCTGGTGCACAGTAAACACTTAATGAATACCTTAAAAAGGGCAGAAGTTCCACATGGTTACTCCCTCCAAGTATCCCAACCATCATGAGAACACCTCTGGGAACCACCTTTGGACCTCAAAGGGCTAGTGTGCACCAATCTCCTGTAAGCCACTTCCCAGATCACAGAGGACTAGCTGGGAGCCATAGGAATGAGGAGGGAAATGAGGGAGGGAAGTATATGCAGGAGGGGGAGAAGATCAAAGCTCAGCCAGTAAGCAATCAACACCTTGCACCTTGGGCCAAATTTGGAACCAGGCATCTGGTCCCAGCCAGGACCCCGTAACATCAATTATTTCATATAATTGGCTTTCTACGGTACTTTTCTTTGACAATCTCAACAGAAACACCTTTTGCAAGTTTCACACGTACTGTTTTTTCTCTTCCAAGGTTAAATTTTTTTTGTTGGAAAACATAATGACTTAGTTATAATGCGCAATCATCAGAAATTGCACTCCTCCAGTGACCAACTTAATGGTAACATTTGACTTCTCTAAAATAATGTGGACTAAGAAATTGGGACAGGGCCCTACCTTGCAATAGAAATATTTCTAGGGTGTTCTCCATTTGTAGGACCCTACGTTGTGCTGGAGATAGACTACATTAGAGATGTTCAACATTTTGTAGAAAATACCCATCAGGTAAAATTTGGTCACTGATTTTTCCACTAGCGGTAGGAGAGGAGAAAGAGGAAACAGCTGATAGCTCCAAAATAGAGGACATGATCCTTAAAATGACATTACAGCCTTTCCCCAAATATAATTAGTCAGTCAATTAATTCATGGCATTTATTAAGCACTTACTGTGGGCAGAGTATTGTACTAAGTGCATGGGAGAGTACAATAAAGTTGGTAGACATGATTCCTGCCTTAAAGGAGCTTAAACTCTACTGGGAGAGACAGACATTAAAATTAATTACTAGTAGGGGAAACAATAGAGCATAAGAATATGCACATAAGGTCTGAAATGGGGAGTAAGTCAAAGGGTTTAGAACATTCAGATTTAAGTGTACAGGTGGCACACAAGCGAGGGAGAATTGGATGGAGAAATGAGAGATTAGTCAAGGAGGAGCTATGTTTTTAGTGGGCTTTGAAAGTAGGAAGAGTGGTGGTCTGTTGGACATGAAGGGGGAGGGAGTTCTGGGCAGGTGGGATGGCATGAGAAAAGGGTCAATAGTGAGAGGGATGGGATCGAGATACAGTGAATAGGTTGGTGTGCAAAATGGTTTGTAGTGGAAGGAGCAGTGACTTTAGATAGTGGGGGGAGAATTGATTGAGTGCCTTAAAACCAGCAGTGAGGAGTTTCTGTCTGATGCAGAGATAGTTTGGCAGCCATCAGCAGTTTTTGAGGAGTGGGGAGATGTATGCAGAACAATCTTTTAGAAAAATGATCCAGCAGCATAGTGAAGTATGTTCTGGAGAAGGGATGCTGGAGGCAGGGAGGCCAGTGAAGAGACTGAGGGAGTAGTTAAGGCAAAATATTACAAGTGCTTGGACCAGCAAAGTGACAGTTTAAATGGAGAAGAAAGGGCAAATTTTAGAGATGTTGTGAAGGTAGAACTGGAAGACTTTACTTATGGATTGAATATGTTGGTTGAATGAGAGAGGAAAGTCAAGGAAAATACCAAGGTTGTGCACTTGTGAGAGAGGGAGGAAGGTGGTGGTGTCTAAAATGAGGGAAAATTCAGAAGAAGAGGTTAAGCACTTAGTACAGTGCTCTGCACACAGTAAGCGCTCAATAAATATGATTGAATGAATGAATGAATGGTGGGAAGATGAGGAGTTCTCTTTTGGATATGTTAGGTTTGAGATGTCAGTAGGATATCCAAGTGGAGATGTCCTGAAGGCAAGAGGAAATCTGAGACTGTAGAGAAGGAGAAGGTCAGGGCTGGAGAGGTAGATTTGGGAATCATCCACATAGAAACAGTAGTTGATGGAATGGGAGTGAATGAGTGCTCCGAGGGAGCAGGTGTAGATGGAGAATAGAAGGGATCCCAGAACTGAACCTTGAGAGACACCCACGATTAGGGAGCAGGAGGAAGAGGAGGACTGAAACAGAGCGGAAGCAGCCAGAGAGATAGGATTAGAACTAGGAGAGGGCAGGGTCAGTAAAATCAAAGTTAGATACTGTTTCCAGGAGAAGGGTTTCGTCCACAGTATCAAAAGCAGCTGAGAGAGAGGTCAAGGGGGATTAGGATGGAGTAGAGGCTGTTGGATTTGGCAAGAAGGAGATCATTTGCAACCTTAGAGAGAGCATTCATTCAATTGTATTTATTGAGCGCTTACTGTGTGCAGAACACTGTACTAAATGCTTGGGAAGTACAAGTCGGCAACATATTGAGATGGCCCCTACCCAACAACGGGCTCACAGTCTAGAAGGGGGAGACAGACAACAAAACAAAACATGTAGACAGTTGTCAAAATCGTCAGAACAAATAGAATTATAGCTCTATGCACATCATTAACAAAATAAATAGAATAGTAAATATGTACAAGTAAAATAAATAGAGTAATAAATCTGTACAAATATATACAAGTGCTGTGGGGAGGGGAAGGGGGTAGGGCAGGGGCAGTTTCTATTTGAGTGCAAGGATTTGAGAAAATGGTTACAGGAGAGGAGTAGAGGCATGGATGTAAATGACTTGTTCAAGGAGTTTGGAAAGGAGGGAGTTGCACTGATACCTGGAGGAGTTAAGGGAGATTTTTTTTGAGGTAATGGGAGACAAGGGCATGTTTGAAAACAGAGGGGAAGGAGCCTTTGGATAGTGAAGGTGGTCAGGGAGTGAAGAAGGGAAAGGTCAAGTGTTTTAATAAGATGTGAAGAGATGGGGTCAAAGGCATGGATGTGGGCTAGATTTTGAAAGAAGGCAGAAGACCTCTTGAGAAGAATGAGAGTAGAAGAGGGAGAAGGAGGAAGATGGGAATGTTGAGACACAGGGAAGATTTTTAGGGAATTCACATTACCTTAAAGGTAAAGATACCTTTCTGTTATCTGAAACAAGTAAGTCAGATAATAACTGCCCTCATTCTCCCTTATAAAAGCAATAATAATAAAAATGGTACTTGCTAAGCACTTACTATATGCCAAGCAGTGTACTAAATGCTGGGGTGGATACAAGCAAATCAGGTTGAACACAGTCCCTGTCCCATGTGGGGCTCACAGCCTCAATACCCACTTCACAGATGAGGGAACTGAGGCCCAGAGAAGTGAAGTCACTTGCCCAAGGTCACACAGCAGACAAGTGGAGGAGTCAACATTAGAACCCAGGATCTTCTGATTCCCAGACTCATGCTCTATCCACTACACCATGCTTCTTCTCCTGTTGCTTCATTGCAAAACAAGCAATGCAGTGATTTCCTTAGGGAGTTGATGTGGTATGGTGTGAAGTAGTATTGGTGGTACTAATCCCTCTGATGAAAAATACTAGATTATATGACGTACTAAATTTGAATGGTGTGTTTCTCCCCAGGTCTTCAGCCTTTTCCTGTTGCAAGTTAGATCTTAATCTTTCAGGTGATTCCATGAGGGGTTGGCACATTTTGTTCTATGGAATGTTATCGAGGTGAAATCATTCAAGAAGATATGACAAACAGGCATTTTTTTAGTGTCTACTCAGATCCATCTCATTGTTTGAATTATTAAGTTGTCGGATCTTCTGAGCCCAGGGGCGGCAGCAGGGAAGAGGGAAGCGGGACTTTCCAAGAAGCTCCTGAGACAGGAAGCCAAGTTGACGGCGGGCATGCGTGCAATTTCCTCCCCAGTCAAAGCATGTGTGGGTGGACCTGGAGCTGACCCCCACAGCAGGGGATCCCAGAGTCTGGGTCCCTGCAGGCAGGAGGTCTCCTGGGCCATCACAGGAAACTGCAGCTCTCTTGCAAATTGTACCGCCTGTCACAGACCCTTACAGGACATTAGGGGACTGGTTAGCGGATTAAACCACTGTGATCCCTTAGTGTCCTCCCTGAGCACCTAATTTACTCCTTCGAAATGAATGCAGTTTGTAAGAGGATCTGGGCCAAGAATCCTGTGGTTTTTTTAAGTTGCTTATGATCTCAGCCATATAATATTAGTTTCCACATTTCTCCAGTAACCAGCAATATCCTCCAGTCCTTTATTCAGTGATGGACTTTGTGGTGTTGAGGACAGGTAGCTTGAAAAACTACAATATCAGTTCTGGGTAAAGCATTATCTATTTTAATTGTTATAATTTGTTCTTATTGTCTCATTTTATTACCCACAAAGTGGTGAATTGCGCACTCCTACTCATAACCAAATAGAAGAGTTCACTTATCTCAGATGCTTTAAGAGTAATCCAGATTAGGAGCAAAGGACTAGTGTCAGTGACATCTGGTGATTCTTTCCAGTTTTATAATTGTGCATAGGTACACACACACATAGACCCACACACATATGCAAGCACACATGCTTACCCACGTATGCAAATGCATAAAATTTGGTTTGTACTTTAATATTTATTGTTATTATATTATTATTATTATTATTATGCTACTTGCTAAGTGCTAACTGTGTGTCAAGCATGGTTCTAAGCACTAGGGTAGATCAATCAATAAATAAATCGTATTTATTGAGTGCTTACTGTGTGCAGAGCACTGTACTAAGCGCTTGGGAAGTACAAGTTGGCAACATACAGAAACAGTCCCTACCCAACAATGGGCTCACAGTCTAGAAGGGGTAGATACAAGTTAATCGTGTCATGCACAGTCCCTGTCCCTCATGGGGCTCACACTCTTAATCCCCATTTTACAGATGAGGTAATGAGACACAGAGAAGTGAAATGACTGATCAAGGTCACACAGCAGACATGTGGTAGAGCCCAGGATTAGAACCCAGGTCCTTCTGACTCCTGGGCCAGTGGTCTAACCATTAAGCCATGCTGCTTCCCTTATGTAGGCATGCTAATCACATACTCTCTAAGATGTTTTATTTGTCCTTTTCTGACTTTCCTTCGTGTATGTCAGTGGTTCATTTTTAATAAATTATTTCTTTCATTTTCATGTGAATCACAAGTGCAACTAAGTATGGTTAAAATGCTAAGGCCAGTTCCATCATGGTGCACATCAAAATGTCAAAGATTTGCAATACACTAGCACAAGGCATCATTAGATGAACTATTCTACTGCTTAATGTACATTTTAAAACAAGGATTTTAATAAGGATAGAAAATAGAATGAAAAGAATCGTTTCCCTTTGCAAATTTTGTAAGAGGAGAGAGAAATTATTCAATGAGCCCCATTCCCATGAACCTTAATGCTGTTTATTTGTGTTACAACTTTGGAGAAAGCTACATAACTGGATGTTTTGTCACTAACCGGATGAAATCATCTTTCTTTCACTTGCTTCAGATATTCCTTTTCTTCCAAGACTATGAAGCACTCAAGTCTTTTTATTTCAATGAACTGAGGCCATTGATTTGTGGGAAGACTCAGTATAAATTCCAGTACCATCTCAAATTGTTGAGACAGAAGAGAGATGTGCTTTGGAATATGAATGCCTCCTCTAAAGTGACAGGCCTTTTATTTTCTTGCTAATGATCTGAAAAGTAAAGAATGGTGCTTTTGCTTTGTTTTGCTTTTTGTTTTGCAGACCTGGCAGATTCCTGTCAGGAGCATGGGTACAAAAATCTCCCCTTATTTAGGTTTGAGATTAGGACCACATACCTCTGACATGTTATCAATCTATCATATTTATTACTAACAATAATAATAATGGTATTTGTTAAGTGGTTACTATGTGCCAGGCACTGTACTATGTGCAGCGTGGCTTAGTGGAAAGAGCACGGACTTGGGAATCAGATGTCATGGGTTCTAATGCCGGCTCCACCACTTTCATTCAATCATATTTATTGAGCACTTAGTGTGTGCAGAGCACTGTACTAAGCACTTGGGAAGTACAAGTCGGCAATATATAGAGATGGTCCCTACCCAACAACAGACTCACAGTCTGCAGTGTGACCTTGGACAAGTCACTTAACTTCTCTGTGCCTCAGTTCCCTCATCTGTAAAATGGGGATTGAGACTGTGAGCCCCACGTGGGACAACCTGATTACCTTCTACTCCCCCAGCACTTAGAACAGTGCTTGGCACATAGTAAGCGCTTAATAAATACCACCATTGTTATTATTAAGTTGAACACAGTCCCTGTTCCACGTTGGGCTCACAGTCTCAATCCCCATTTTACAGTTGAGGTAACTGAGGCCCAGAGAAGTGAAGTCACTTGCCCAAGGTCACACAGCAGACAAATGGCAGAGCCAGGATTAGTACCCATGACCTTCTGACTCCCAGGCCCATTCTCTATGCACTATGCCATATTATGTACAGAGCACTGTTTATAGGTGCTTGGGAGAGCACAATATAACAATATTACAGAGTTGGTAGACGCATTCCCTGCCCACAACAACCTTACGGTCTTCACAAAGTGCCTATCTTGAGGAGTCTCTTGGGACTGTGAAAAAGAAATGCTACATTTATACCACTTTGGCACTCTTTTAAATGACTTCTTATTAAGAAGGGATGCTTGATTGTGTTCAAATTGACCACATTTACCTCTAGGAAATAATTTTTAATATCCAACCAGATTACAGAAGATGATGTTCCTAAAATTGCCAAAATACTTGATGGAAATTCTATGAAAGCATGTCAGTTATTATGTAATCTTTTGGTAGGATGATGATATATTCCTCTTAGTTAAGGAGTTGACTATTGTAAAAGTAAATATCTCATCCTACATATTTTTCACATAACCTGTTAATATTTCCTTCAACTGAGATGATTAAACATAAAATATTGAGGTGATTAAATGATAGAATCATGGAGTTGGAAAAGCTCCCTACCTTTACACAGGAATGCACCTAAACCATTCCAAAGTAGCTATCAGTCCTATTTATGATGGTCTTCAGGGCAGACATGTCACAGCCTTCCTTGATAGCCTATTTTAGTTTTCAATCATTCCACTGTCACAAGGGTCATCTCCTTATAGATAGACAAACAAAAAATTTGATATCTCCATCATGAAAAGTTTAGACCATGAACCGGGAACTTAAATGAAAAAAAAAAAAAAACCAGACTTGAGAATCAGGCTGCAGGCTTAAAAAAAACATTTCCGGTATCCTGCTTTTTTATGGCACTTGTTAAGCACTTATTATATCAAACACTATATTAAGCGCTGGGGTAGATGCAAGAAGATTAGCTTCGACACCATCACTGTCCCACCTGGGGCTCTCAGTCTAAGTAAGAGAGAGTAGGATTTAATCCCCATTTTGCAGATAAGATAACTGATTTGCCTAAGGTCACACAACTTCTCCTTTCTTGTCCATTTTTGGCCTTTTTTCATGGGAATTTGTACTCGGGGAGTAGGGGGCTGACTGTGCTGTTGCTGTCAGATGGTTCTATTATTTTAGCCTAATTATGCATGGGGAAGTATGTGACAGCAAGTTCCACTGAACTACACACTTAGAAAGGGAAGAAGGAAGCAGGGAGAGATCCCGCATGGTGCTTCTCCCCAAAGAAAGTATAAATACTTAGCTGCACTAATCAGAGCTCAGGATTGGAGAGGAAGTAGAAGTACTAGGTAGTTGGAGAAGGAGACTCATGGCCATCTTGGAGGTGAAGTGGTAGTGACCTGTGTGCCTGGGAGAGCAAGACACTAGGGAGAGCTCACCTGTGACCCTGAAAGGACAATGGGAGACATTGGAGATGATCTCGGGTGTGGGTTAGGATACCCTGGAGTTCTGGGGTCCAAAGTTGGAGTCTGGAGGAGTGAGATTCCTGTCCCTGAGAGGAAAAAGGAACCAGGAGTGACCCTGCTTCCAACGTTCTGTGGGGCTGGGATTGAGATGAGTATCAAACTGCTCAGGGGGTACACACCAAAGTGCATAGGCAACATACAAGGGTTGGAAAATGAGAAGTTTCTCGGGGAAGGCTTCTTGGAGAAGATATGATTTTAGTAGGGCCTTGAAGATGGGAGGAGTACTGGTCTGTCAGATATGAAGGGGGGAGGGAGTCCCTGACCAGTGAGAGGGCATGGGCAAGGGTTGGTGGTGAGACAAACGAAATTTAGGTACAGTGAGCAGATTGGTGTCAAAGGAGCAAAGTGTGTGGGCTGAATTGTAGTGCAAAAATGAGTGAAGTCAGGTAGGAGGGGGAGAACTGAGTGTCTGCCTTAAGGACAAGGACAAGGAGTTTCTGTTTAATGTAGTGGTAGATGGGATACCAGTGGAGGTTTTTGTGGAGTGAATGAATAAATGAATGAATGGAGTGGGGAAACATTTTTTTAGAAAATGATCCAGGCAGCAGAGTGACCTCTGGACTAGGTGGGAAGAGGCAGAAGGCAGGGAGGCTCACTTCAGCTGTGAGCCCCAGGCAGGACAGAGACTCTGTCCAACCTAATTAACTTGTATCTCCCCCAGCATGTAAAAGTCTATGACACATAGGAAGCACTTGGCAAATGCCATAAAAAAGGGAGGTCAATTCATTCATTCATTCAATCGTATTTATTGAGCGCTTACCGTGTGCAGAGCACTGTACTAAGTGCTTGGGAAGTACAAGTCGGCAACATATAGAGACAGTCCCTACCCAACAACGGGCTCACAGTCTAGAAGGGGGAGACAGATGACAAAACAAAACAAGTAGACAGGTGTCAGTACCATCAGGATAAATAGAATTATAGCTATATATACACCATTAATAAAATAGAGTAATAAATATGTACAAATATAATAGAGTAATTAATATGTACAAATAAAATAGAGTAATTAATATGTACAAATATATACAAGTGCTATGGGTAGGGGAAGTGAGTCCGCAGTAAATACGATTGACTGAGTGACTGGCAACGTCAAAGGCAGCAGAGAGTTAAGAAGATTAGGCTGGAATAGTGTCCATTTGGCAGGAAAGTTCCCCCTCTAGACTGCAAGCTCACTGTGGGCAGGGAACATGTCTACCAACTCTGTTATATTGTATGCTCCCAAGAGCTTAGTACATAATAATTAATAATAATAATTATGGTATTTGTCAAGCACTTACTATGTGCCAAGCACTGTTCTAGTTCTATGAACTCAGTAAATGCTCAACAAATATGATTAATCGATTGATTGAAAGCCATTAGTGGCCTTGGAGACAGCAGCTTCAGTGGAGTAAAAGCAGGCTGGTGGGGCAGGTAGGGAGCCAGACCGTTGACGGCCAAGGAGGGAGTTGGAGAAGATGAAACGGAGTCAACAGGTTGCCCACAGTGTTTGTTAATAATCAATCAATCCATCATATTTATTGAGTTCTTACTGTGTATAGTACAATATAACAGAGAGTACAGTTTAACAGAGTTGGTAAATATGTTCCCTGCCCACAATGAGCTTACAGTCTAGAACAGGAGGCACATTTACACGAATCAGTAGATTTCAGGTATATACGCAAGTGCTGTGTGGCTGAGGGAGGGGTGAATAAAGGGTGCAAATTCAAATGCAGACGCAGAAGGGAGTGGAGGAAATGATGCCCTACATTCTCCTATCGTGTTATCCTTCCATAAGCCTCTTGTATAAAAGCATCATTTTTCCTTCCCTTAAGCTTTACCCCATTCATCACGATTCTGTACACAAAGAGCTTGTTCTCAGGAGTTATTTCTTGTTTTGGCCAGTTATGCTTCAAGTGCAGCAAAATGAATGAACTCCTAAAAGAAATCTCTTCAGATAGCAATGAGAATACTGCAGAAATCAAGATGTATGACTGAGTGTGCTTAATTGCATTAGGGAAGCTGCTGGACACAACCCCTTTGGCCAGGGGAGGTCTCTTTTCATGTTTCTCAGAAGTGGTATAAAATGATTTCTCTAGCTATTCATTAGTGCCCCTGGGAAGAACCCAAACCTACCCTTTACATACTGCTTTGCAAACAGCTTAGTGAAAATGTAAGGGACTTTTAACGGGTCCTTGTTAGAGGTGCAATTTCCATAACAGGTTTTTGGCTGGCTTACAAATTTGCCCAGGTGTCCCCTCAGGTCTACCAATCCAGAGGCGAAGGAATCGAACTACGATCTACCATAGCACCGCCTCCTCCTCCCAGTCATATGACACATTCTGATGCCGGCCTGGTGCCCTCCCCCTACGCACCTCCCAGGTCCCTCTCTCCCATCGGTCCCAGGCATGGCATCAGCAGCAGAGGCAGCTTTCCCCGCCCCATCGGGAGAGCTCCGGCTTCCACCCGTCCCTCAGTTCTGGGCATGGCAGTGGTAATAATAATAATAATGATAATAATAATGATGATGGTATTTGTTAAGCGCTTACTATGTGCAAAGCACTGTTCTAAGTGCTTGGGGGATACAAAGTAATCAGGTTGTCCCACGTGGAGCTCACAGTCTTAATCCCCATTTTACAGATGAGGGAACTGAGGCCCAGAGAAGTTAAGTGGCTTGCCCAAGGTCACACAGCTGACAAGTGGCAGAGCCGGGATTCAAACCCATGACCAGTGGTGATAACCTGGCCACGAGAGGCCCAGCTGTGGCAACTCAGACTGGGGGCCCCCCCTGCCCTTACCATGGGGGTCAGTTCCAGAGGAAAGTCCCGCCTCCCTCTTCCCCGATGCCGCCTCCTGATCAGAAAGTGGGGTGACTTCATAATGTGAACCATACAGACAGCAAATCAGGAGGCCCTCTAAACCCCTTCTTTGTGGGACCATCTTGAAGGATTTTGCCTGACTAATGATTGCTGGTGCCAAATGCCCCAATCTGTCATTGAACCATTTGAACACGAAGGCAGATATTCAACGGAAATAGATTGTCATTCAAATCTCATTTGTCTTGTGTACACACTTCAAAATAAATAAATTGTTGGGATAAATGTAACAATTCTTTACTAACCTAAAACAATTTTATCTAATTAATTGCATCCTGATTCCATTAGATGGTAATGACACTTAATGAATTACCTAGAAGTTGTGGATGAATGGGAAATGCCCTAGTAGAATTAGATGTATATTATTATCATTCATTAAGCGTATCAAGTAAACACTCTATTCACACTTTGAGGGTGGAGGAGAGAGGCTACTCAATCAATTAATCAATTAATGACATTTATTGAGTGCTTATTGTCTGCAGATGACTGTACCAAGGGCTTGAGAGAGTACAATACACTTAGTAGACACATTCCCTTCCCACGAGGAGCTTACATTATGGAGGGGGAGACACACATTGAATAATTAAGGAGAGGAAAATGTCAGGGTATAAAGGACATGTATTTAAGTACTGTGGGGCTGATTGTGTGGTGAATATCGAGTGTTTAGGGGTACAGATCCAAGTGCATAGGTGACGCAGAAGGGAGAGTGAGTAGGGGAAATGAGGGATTAGTTAGGGAAAACCTCTTGGAAGAGATGTGATTTTCATCGAGCTTTGGAAGTGGGAAAATTGGTGGTCTGTCAGATACGAAGTGGAAGGGAGTTTCAGGCCAGAGAGAGGAGTTGGTGATGAGATAGGCAAGATAGAAGTACAGTGAATAGGTTGGTGTTAGGGGAGCGAAGTGTGTGGGGCTGGGTTGAAGTAAGAGATCAGTGAGCTAAAGTAGGAGGTGGAGAGCTAATTGAGTGCTTTAAACCTAAGCAAAGAGTTTCTGTTTGATGTGATAGTGGATGGGCAACCGCTGGAGGTTCTTGAGAAGTGGGGACATGTGGACTGAACAGTGCACGGGATTGGTAGTCAGAGGTAGTGGGTTCTAATTCCGGCTCTGCCGCATGTCAGATGCGTGACTTTGGGCATGTCACTTAACATCTCTGGGCCTCAGTTACCTCATCTGTAAAATCGGGATGAAGGCTGTGAGCCCCATCTGGGATAACCTGATAACCTTCCATCTCCCCAGCACTTGGAACAGTGCTTAGCACATAGTAAGCACTTAACAAATACCATCATTATCATTATTATTTTAGAAAAATGATCTGAGCAGGAAGTGGAGTATGGACTGGAAAGGGAAGAGATATGAGTCAGAGAGGTCAGCGAGGAGGCTGATGCAGTAGTCAAGTGGGATATGATGAGAACTTGGATCAGCATTGCAGCCATTCGGCTGAAGAGGCAAGGTGGATTTTAGAGATGTTATGACTTGCATCTATACCCCATATTTTTCCCATCTAAGCACTTAAGTACTCACTGTACTTATGCACATATATTGTTGGCCAGAAAACCACACCATGGCCAATTTGCCCTTGAATCACCTAAGGCTGGGGCAGTGAGTTCATCCTCAGAGCTAGCCGGTCTCCTGGTGATCCTGCCCTCGAGCTACAGTTTCCATTTCTGACATGTGGTAGATTCAAAGACATCTCTCTTAAATCATTCAAGTCAAAAACTTAGTTTTTTATAGTGCATGTACCCTGATTTTTTTTTAGACAAAAATGTAGCAAAAATGTATACATAATATTGAACTAAATATGGCGGCAAGAGAAAGGCCTGAAAATATTTATAATGCTTTCTTTGAACCCAGTGTTGATGAATTAAATTATTTTATTTGCAGAGAAATGTGTCCATTAGTAATTACTTGTATATCTGAAATCAAATGTGTATTTTGTGTGGGTGCCTGTCTAGTAATATATATTACATACAAACTCAGAAATATTTATGAGCTCTTTCAGGGAGAAGTGCTATATAATTTAGTAAGAAAGTATACCTACTTAATTTTTAATGGCAGTCATAAAACAACTGCTAAAATGTTGACAAAACTCTTGATATTATGAATGAATAAGGGATCATTAGAAAAGAAGACTGGCCATTTTCCTATTGTTTCCTCTGTTCTTTTTTATCCCAATTGCATGCTGATTACTGGAAAAAGAACATATTGTGGAGGAGGAAGCTATTTCTGGATGCTAGTCAAGATTCACTAGACCTGGGCTGTCTTCTGATGGCAGTATCTCTGCAAAGCAGATGGAACATTTTCTGGGAAAAAATAATTTAAAGGCTCCATTCACTGGGCTGATTTCCACTAAAGAACTCCCTCAGGAAACAAACCCTTCTGATATTTCATGCTCTGTGTAAAGGGCTGAAATAAGGCAAGGCTACTGCAGATTTTTTTTTCTTTTTCAGCCAGCAGGGCTAAGTCGTAATAATTAATCAACAGACAGAGGGCTGGGATTATGGTACAGTGTCCCGGAGTGCCCATTTAAAATTCTGTGGTGATGGATGGCTTATGCTTCACCGAGGGTGCTAGACTCACATCTCTCAACTAAGGGAAGAGAACTAAAACGAATATTGTCAAGCTCTGGGTTTTGTTTTGTTTTTTACTTCCTCAGGCAGTGCTGGCACTCCAGTAATGTTTAATAAAAATGGAGATGCACCTGGACGTTATGACATCTTTCAGTACCAGACAACAAACACCAGTGCTCCTGGCTACCATCTGATTGGCCAATGGACCGATGACCTACAGCTCAATGTGAGTTCAGTTCATTCCTCGTTTGCATCAGTGTACAGTAAGCAGACAGATTTTAAAGCCAAGCAGTGCTTGGAGATTTTCATACTATTTTATATTACTTTCTTAAGCTCTGAACATGCAAAAGAACTTAGAACAGTGCTTTACACATAGTAAGCGCTTAACAAATACCATTATTATTATTATAAGAACACATGCCCTTACCCAGGCATTCACTTACTCTTTCTCACTCTCACAAACGTACACACCGTACCTATACATTGCCCCATCTATTGATAGGCTGATAGGAAAGGGGGGAGGAGGAAAGAAAGATCAGTTGTGGTGAGTGTGTGAAAGAAAGCTAGAGGTAGGGGAGATAGTAGGGAAGCTTTGATGATAGAGGTGGTGACATCCGAAAGGGTGCCAAGAGCCATGGGGGTTGAAAGCACTGGCGGCTGAAGGTTGTGGGGTTGGGAATTAGAGAAAGCAGTATATGAGGGTTGGAAGGAGGGAGGGTAGGTCTGGTTCAGATCAATAGATCCCTCCCTGCATCCATGTTGAGTAGGGCGGGGGTGGGGGGGGTCTATCCCAGTAGACCAGCACTCCTTCCTGAAGTTACCAAAAGAGAGGTATCTCCCATGGTGGAGCAGCAGGATGATGCTTTGTTAGAACTTCCTATATGCACACAGGAATTTCTAAAAGCAAGCCAACATGCTTGCTGCATTAATGTAAACATATAATTAAATAAGCATATTTACAGATATATATGTGCAACTGTGAAGCTGTCTTTTCTTTCCAACAATGATATTGTTGATGGGGAGATCCGCAACACAGTACCGACTGAAGAGATCGTCGTGCAACTAAAATTCCATTTCTCTCTGCATGTCAAGATAGTTTTTGTGCTGCATTGATGTATTTACTCCTGTCACTGTTTTCTGCCTCATTGTCTCCCCCTCTTCTCAATATCTCTGCTCAAGAAGATCAACCTCTCTCCTGATTGTCACAGGCCACACTGGTTTGTCTGCTGCAGGTGCCTACCAGCAGTGGTCTGATACAGCATATTGCTGATATGTACGACACTTTGTATGTAAAGCACTTGCTCCATTGTTTGCTTGGATATGCCCTGTTTCGGAGTACTACGCAGTGCTAACTCCTATTTTCCTCGTGTGCCTGGACTAATGAAGCTATGTTGCAATGAGCCTTGCCTCAAACCTAGTGTTAAATTAACTGCTTTCCAAAACTTCATTTTGGTACAATACTCTCTTACCATTTGACGTTGAATATGGCTTGCGGGTGATGCTGATGAAACTTTTTGAAAAGCTAGGTATAATAATAATGATAGCATTTATTAAGCACTTACTTTGTGCAAAGCACTGTTCTAAGCTCTGGGGAGGTTACAAAGTGCTCAGGTTGTCCCACGGGGGGCTCACAGTCTTCATCCCCATTTTACAGATGAGGGAACTGAGACCCAGAGAAGTGAAGTGACTTGCCCAAAGTCACACAGCTGGCAATTGGACGAGCCGGGATTTGAACCCCTGACCTTGGACTCCAAAGCCTGTGCTCTTTCCACTGAGCGACGCTGCTTCATAGGTGTACCTATGGTTATGTCCAGATCTCCCCGGTAAATAGACTGGGGACACCACCACAGTTCTGATGAGCTTCTATTTAGTATGAATTTGATTCACCATTGACACCAAACTTACCAAACTTGCCAAATTTACCAATGTCATCTTGATTTGGTTTTCTACTTTTTTTTTCTGTCTGGGCATCATTCCATCACTGGACCTTTTGTAGTTTTTCTTCACCTTTTCAGAAATGCAAGGACCAAAACAGGACAGAATATTCTTAAAAGGGTTGACTAGTCCAGAACATTGTAGAAGGATTACATCACAACCCTTTCAATCCATCCCTTAACATGTCGTTACTTTTTAATTAACGACACTTTGTTATTGACTCTTGTTCAGGTTATGTTGCCTAGGATCCCTCACCCCAAGTCTCACCCCTATCAGTATTTTGTCTTTTTTGTTTCTAAGCTAAAGGAAAACACATATGCCAACAAAACTGCCAAAGCGTGTAGGTGCCGCTTCCCCTCAAAATCAGTAATGGTCCTTCTTCTTAGAGAGGTATATGCAGTTTGCCTGACTTAATTCAACTGAAGTCTGGGTGGGTCTTTTTAGTGCAGCTGAATAACTTAGCAAACATCTAATATAAAATCTTGCTGAATGCTAATGTTCAGCACAATATTTTATTTAAAAGCCAAATCCAAACTTTCTGTGATTTTCCTTTTTGCTTTGGTTGTGCTTGCATCCTCCAGAGTAATTAATTACATTTGGAACTCACCTCTACATCCCAACAAATTTCAGTACAAGCATTCCTCCTACCACACAGAAATTGCATTCCTCAAAACTCCAACATCTTCAAAATATTTTTTGTCAACCATTATTACAATGGGAAACAGAAGCGAAGAAGAATATGATTTGAAAACAGTTGAAATAGTACATGACTTCTGCCACACCAAGTGAAATTCAAGATAATTATTGACAACAAAAACACCTTATTTCAAGCCTTCTGCGTAGTCTGTCACTTTCCAGACACTTTATAGTTCATTAGTGCCAAACAAATCACCAAAGTACAATAATAATAATGATATGCTATTTGTCAAGTGCTTACTATGTGCCAAGCACTGTTTTAAGTGCAGGAATAGTTACAAGATAATCAGGTCATGTCCCACTTAGGGCTCAATACTTGAAGTTCACTCTTTCTATTAAAAAGTGGAACAAACTTTAATCGGTTGTAAATTTGTTCCCTATGCAATGCTATTATTCACCTACAGGTACAGTTTAGCTGCACAATTCTGTGATTCTTACTGAAACAAACTTGCTGTAAAAGCCGTGTCACATGATAATCAATTTATGACTATTAAAGCACTGTGTTCCGTTATTCTTTCATTGTTCTATGGAAAAATCCTTACTTTTTAATTGCCTCATGCTCCACCCAGTACTTTAATTTAATTGTCAAAAATGAAGGATTCTTAATAAGTATGGGGTAAAATAATTATACATTGAAAGAATTTTCAAGTTTACATGATTCATTTACTTCCAAATATGTTGCTTATCTTGGCTCATCTATAACTCACTGAATCACCACAATTCAGGGTCACTCTCCAATTCCTTCCATTCCACAAGGATTCAGTATATCCAATTTATATCCATATCTAGATGATCACTAGGAAAATGGTGAATTCAGAGATCACCAGCAGAAGCTGTGGCTGATTGAAGAGGGAAAGTAGGAAAACAAATATGAACTTTATTCCAAATTGGTCCCTGGGATTCTTGAAGTCTAATAAAGTGGAGTCCACTAACCCTTCAAGGGACTTTCTGGGTGATAAAGCGTGGTTTGATCTTACATCCCTGGGATAATCATAAACTCCTTAGAAGCCACAAGACTGGCCTGGACTCTGGACATGTGGATTGGAGTGAGGGGAGCTGAAGGCTGGATAAATATTTCTGTGACCTGCACACCAGTGTTGTGTGATGCCACTCAGACAATCAATAAATTGTACTTATTGAGTACTTACTGTGGGTAGAGTACTGTAGTAAACAGTTGGGAGAATACAGTAGAACTGAGTTGGTAAACATATTCCATGCCCACAAGGAGCTTGGAGTCTAGAGAGGGAGACACACATTGAAATAAATTACAAATGTTTACAAAACTGCTGTGTTGCTGAGTATGGGGTGAATTTTAAATGCTTAAATAGTAGAGTAGATGATGCAGAAGGGACAGAGAGTAGGGGAAATGAGAGCTTACTTGGAGAAGGCATATTGGAGGAGATGTGATTTTAATAAGACTCTGAAGGTAGGGAGAGTGATGGTCTGTTGAATATGATGTGGGAGGGAGTTCCAGGCCAGAGGGAGGACTTGGGTGAAGGCTCAGTGGCGAAATAGATGAGATCAAGGTGCAATGAGTAGGTTGGCATTAGTCAGTCAGTTGATCGTATTTATTGAACACTTACTGTGTGCAGAGCAATGTACTAAGCACTTGCGAGACTACAATACAACTGTATTAGAGACATATTCCCTGCCCATATGAAATGTGCAGACTGTGTTGTAGTAGGAAATCAGTGAGGTAATATAGGAGGTGGGTGAGCAGATTGAGTGTTTTAAACCCAATGATAAGGAGTTTCTGATTGATGTAATTGATGTAAAGGTGGATGGGCAACCACTGGTGGTTGTTGAGGAGTGGGAAGATGTGGATTGAATTTTTGTTTTTAGAAAAATGATCTGGACAGCAGAGTGAAGTAAGAACTGGAGTGGGGAGAGGCAGGAGGCAGGGAGGTCAGCAAAAAGGCTGATGGATTAATCAAGATGAGATGAGATATAGGAGGAGAACTAGGAGAGGACAGTGTCAGTGATGACATGGTTAGGTAATGTTTCAAGGGGAAGGAGGTGGTCCACAGTGTCGAAGGCAGCTGAGACGTCGAGGAGGATGAGGATGGAGTAGAGGCCATTGGATTTAGAAAGAAGGAGGTCATTGGTGAGGGCAGTTTCCGTGAAGTGAAGGGGAAGGAAGCCGGATTGGAGGGGGTCAGGTAGAGAGTTAGAGGACAGGAAGTGGAGGCAGTGATTGTAGTCAACTTGACTAAGGAGTTTGGAAATGAAAGGTAAGAGGTAGATGGGGCAATAAACAGGGTGGGGGGCTTTGGGTTCAAGGAAGTTTTTTTGTTTTTTTATTTCATTTATAAAGTGGGAAATACATGACTCAAGATTGCAAGCTCCTTGGGGCAGGGAACATGTCTACTAACTCTGTTGTACTGTACTCTCCCACACAAATAGTACAGTCTTCTGCACACAGGAAACATTCAGTAAATACCAGCGCTTAGAACAGTGCTTTGCACATAGTAAGTGCTTAATAAATGCCATTATTATTATTGTTATTAATAATATAATAGTATAATAGTATAATAATAAATATCATTGATTGATTGATGGTCATGTTGGAAAACAGTGGTGAAGGAGCCATTGGAAAGTGAACAGTTGAAGATGTTGGTCAGGGAGGGAGGGGAGTGGGCAAGCATTTTGATAAGGTGCAAAGTGATATAGTTGGAGGCATAGGTGGAGGGGGAAGATTTTTAGCGGAAGTGGAAGATCTCTTCTTGAGATGTTGCTAGGAAAGATTGGAGAATTGAAAAGGAGGCAGGAGGAGCTGAGGAGATTTGAAGGAGATCAATTTCATCCATAAATATGTAGCCAGGTCATTAAGGGCTAGAGATGGAGGAGGTGGGGGAACAGGGGGTTTGAGGAGGGAGTTAAAGGTCCAAAACAGCTGGATTGGGCAATGAGAATTAATAAGGTTGGAGAGATAATGTTTCCAGCTGGAGGAGAGAGCAGAGTTAAAGCAGTTGAGGATTAATTTGAGATGGATGAAATTGGCTTCATGTCTGGATTTTCAACAACAGCACTCTGCAGCTCATGCATAGGAGAGGAAGAAGCGGATTCTGGAGGTGATCCAGCAGTGCGAGTCAGTGGTAGGAGATTGATGGAGGGACATGGGAGTGAAGGAGTTGAGTTCAGTGGAAACGGCAATGTTGAGGGCATCGATTTGTGTATCCAAGAGGAGGTAGTTTAGGTATGGAGAACAAATGGGGCATAATGACTTTAGAAAATTGAAGGGGGGGTCAAAAGCAGAGGGGGTTCATCAGCACACTCAAAAACAGCGAGAATCAAGGATATAATAATAATAATAATGGCATTTATTAAGCTCTTACTATGTGCAAAGCACTGTTCTAAGCGCTGGGGAGGTTACAAGGTGATCAGGTTGTCCCGCAGGGGGCTCACAGTATTAATCCCCATTTTACAGTTGAGGTAACTGAGGCACAGAGAAGTTAAATGACTTGCCCAAAGTCACACAGCTGACAGTTGGCAGAGCCGGGATTTGAACCCATGACCTCTGACTCCAAAGTCCGGGCTCTTTCCACTGAGCCACACTGCTTCCCTAAGTTCTTGAAGTTCCTTCAAGAACAGGAAAATGGTGTATTCAGGTAGTACTGAGGAAAAAGGAATTCTGTCAGAAAAGTAACTACCAAGGCCCTAAGAGGGTTTCATGTTGATTTACTAAATTGTAAAATCATAGGCAACTAAATTGTAAGCTACTCAAGGGCAAGGTTCTATGCCATGTATGTCCATACAACTTCCTAGGACAGCACTTTCTGCACACAGTGGACACATAATAAATGTTGTGGATACAACAAGATGATGATGATATCCCAGAAAAAGTTATAGTTCATAACCATGCTTCTCACGGAGAGTGACTAGCAGGTTAAATGCCTTCTTCCCCCATGGGCCAACATCACTTCAGCTGGATGCAAACTTCAGAACTTCCCATAGTGTAATAACATTGCTCCAAAACCACTCATCTCAAGGAGTTAAACTTCTTATCATCCATTCTGGCTTTAAGTTAATAGGCATTTAAGCCAGTGCCCTAGGCCAAGTTCTCTACTGAGTGTCCTACCAAAAGAAGAAAAAAAAATATTTGGGATGCTTCCATGCTTCAAAATTGAAATTAAAAGCCTACATTGCTTGCTTAAGTATTTATTAGACTGTGAGACCCCTGAGAGACAAGAACCGTGTCTAATTCCCACCTGGGCATTCTTTCCCTGCACTCAATACCATGCTCTGTACACAGTAAGTGCTTAACAAATACTATTACTACTACTTAAGAATATGCAATCTTAATACTCTCTCTCTCAACTCTTAAAGTACAGTGCATTCCCAGACTATGGCCTCTGAACAGACTCTAATGGAATAAAATGTAAAATCCCAATTTCTAAAATCTAGGTGCAGTATCTCCTTGACCCTCAGTGGCTGCTAAATTATTTAGGTTAGAGATAACATGCCTTTACACAATAAGACAATTCCACCCAGAATGGACACTACCTAGAGCTAAGCCTGTATTTCACTCTGCTGCTGCTGAGAGGACACTTGTGTGTAATAGGTAGTAATGAAGAAAGAATTACAGTGTTGGAAGGAAGGAAAATCCATCATACATTCTCAATCGAATTCATCACCATAAATTTACACTGACAGTCTCACAGTATGACAGACAAGCCAGGGCACACATAAGGGGTGTGTAAATTGGGGACAGTTAAAATTACACATCACTGACTGTGTTTAATGCCACTGCTATAACGATTGATATTTAACACCTAACTCAGTATTCTTCAATACTAGACTCCTCTCAACAGGAGACTAATAATGAGTATGGAAATGTGAAAAAAATAATAAAAAAAGAAATTCCTGTTCTGAAAAGAGTTAGGGTTATTCTTGGTGCTTTTAAAGTGATATAGTACACACTGTGTACAATTTAGGAAGGTACATTTTCTGACCCTTTCCTTGGAGAAAACATTGACCAGTGGGCACCAGGTGGCCCCAATTCAGCAAGTCCTGTACTGTGAAACAAGTCATTAAAGTATAGTGGTCAGGACTCCGTCCTAGAGGCAGAATACCGGACAAGGATGTGTACCCTTGGCAGGGAATTTGTCTGTTTCTTGTTGTATTGTACTCTCCCAAGTGCTTAATACAGTGCTCTGCACCCAGTAAGCATGAATGTATATATGAATGTATATACTTCATGTGAGTATGAATGATCTGATACTTGTAAACAGGAAGGAGCAGATTCTGTAGGTGGGAAGCATGACTCAGGAGTCAGACAGAGGACTAAAGGGTTAGACAAAATGAAGTCCAAGAAAACATTAAATCAATCAACCACCAGTGTTTATTGAGCACTTATTATGTGCTGCTTACTGTATGCAGAGCACTGTAGTGTTTGGGAAAGTACAATTCAAGGAACAAAACTGGGATGATTTTGGTTGGAGAAGAGATGGCTGAGAGAAGTTGTAATAAAGATATTCATGAACACGGAGCGGACTAATCCAGAGAATATTGGTTAGCAGTTTCTTCCTCCATTTTACATGAAACATGGGGAAACAGACTTAAACAAGGGGGTGATTATAAAGAAAAATGGCAGAGATCACCGGAGGAAGCCTGAAGCTATTTGGCAGACCTCCAAAGGAGTAAATTCTCATCTTGGTATATGGTTTAAATGTTAACCTTCCCAAAGACATGTTACTGGGCTATAGTCCCCTCAAAGCATTTCCAGGCCTTTGAGTTCTGGATTCAGTGGTTGAAGAAATTTATTTACCTTTAACTTTGTAGAGCCACATACATCTATTTAAGAAAGGATCACCTTTAAAAAAATCAACTATTTGTTTACTCAGGAGAATGATTTTCCATATTCTGCTTTGTATAAAAATGAAAACTTCAAGAGCCTGCAGCTTCGTCTCACTTTCTTTGGTAAGCCAATTACTAGAGGCTCAGGATCTCCAACACTGAATAGGTGCAAACAAATGTTCTTTGCTGCTTTTAATTTGTTAATCTTGAATTTTGTCACCTAGCAACTCTCACCATACCCACACACAGATTCAGTGCTAGCATGCTTGGAAGTTAACCACATGTCTTCATCCTCTTGTAGGCTGCTCAAATTGGCAGAGCAATTTCCTAGTGGATATTTCTGTTCAGGGTGCAGAGGGTGATTCCCTGAGGCATAGCCACTGCCCTGTTGCTTTCCATACGATATAATTCCACTAGTGGTTTCTGCAATATATTTCTTCTGAGACCAAATGTAGGGGAGCAGCATGGCATAGTGGATAGAGCACGGGCCTGGGTGTCAGAAGGTCATGGGTCCTAATCCCGGCTCTGCCGCATGTCTGCTATGTGACCTTAGGCAAGTCACTTCACTTCTCTGGGCCTCAGGTACCTCATCTGTAAAATGGGGGTTGAGACTGTGAACCCCATGTGGGACAGGGACTGTATCCAACCCGATTTACTTGTGTCCACCCCAGTGCTTAGTACAGTGCCAGGCACATAGTAAACACTTAACAAATACTACAATTGTTGTTATTATTATTATCCTGGCATGAGAAAGTTAGTAGAAGGCAAAGATGGATCCTATTCGAGAGCTCATATCCGTGAACAGAAAGTTCCATATTGGGACCAACCAGAGAGGTTTACTTGTTGGAATCTCCAGCTACAGATAACAGTGTAACATAATTTTGACAACCTCTCACCCACATCCTGCATCTGGCCTGGAACACCCTCCCTTTTCATATCTGACAGACAATTAGTCTCCCCATCTTCATAGGCCTTCCCTGATTAAGCCCTCATTTCCTCTTTTCCCACTCCCTTCTATGTCACCCTGACTTGCTCCCTTTATTCACTTACCTACCTGCCCCCAGCTCCACAGCGCTTATGTACATAGCCATAATTCATTTATTTATGCTAATGTCTGTCTCCCCCTCTAGACTATAAACTCGTGGGCAGGGAATGTGTATGTTATGTTGCTGTACAGTGCCCTGCATGCAGTATGCACTCAATAACTTTGGTCAGTTGATTAATTGAATGATGAAGCCATCGCTGGACATTGTCCTGGCTGAAGTGATATGGTGATATGGTATGACATGGTGATATGATCCTAAACTTTGACTCCTCAGTGAAGCAATTTTAGCAAAGTTTGAGCTGATAGAAACGAAAACTAAAAACAATGTCTGTGTATTGTGGGGGGGGGGGGATGCACGTACGTGTCAATCTTAATGTACATTCATAGAAGCAGCGTGGTTCAGTGGAAAGAGCACAGGCTGGGGAGTCAGAGTTCTAATGGGTTCTAATCCCAGCACTGCCGCTTGTCAACTGTGTGACTTTGGGCAAGTCACTTAACTTCTCTGTGCCTCAGTTACCTCATCTGTCAAATGGGGATTAGGACTGTGAGCCCCACGTGGGACAACCTGATCACCTTGTATCCCCCCAGCGCTTAG
This sequence comes from Tachyglossus aculeatus, assembly GCF_015852505.1. Taxonomy (NCBI): domain Eukaryota; kingdom Metazoa; phylum Chordata; class Mammalia; order Monotremata; family Tachyglossidae; genus Tachyglossus; species Tachyglossus aculeatus. The sequence continues at coordinate 99,174,620 of NC_052101.1, read as the reverse complement.
AACAGTGCTTTGCACATAGTAAGCGCCTAACAAGAAGGGATTTATTCTACTCGTTTTGGATACTTACAATAATCTTAAGGTGCTTTCATTCATTTACATGAAGCACGGGTCTGTGCCCAAGGGTGAGAGCCCCAGTGCAGGATGTCTAGAGGAAATAGAAGAAAATAGTCTTTTGCAAAACTGGGGATGAGGAGTGTAATGAAAGGACAGATATAGCAAGAAAAAAATCACTTTGGGGAGTATCAAATTGTACTTGGAATTTTGTGCCTCTGGTGGAACATTCTGAATGGAACTTTGGACTTCAAGGTATTGTAAAACATTCAAAATCTGACTGACATCCTCAGATAGATTACTACATTCTGCATGAACTGAAGGTTTGATCTACCTGCATAATATCAGAAGAGAACGGCCATTACAAAAAAAGCATAAATGTGCTTTATAGAGTGTGCATATGCTCTGGGTACCCTGGAAATAATCACATCCTGACTGGAATCTAAGTGCATTCCTTTCAGACAATAATATTTTATTTACTCTTGAAAAGAGTCGTTCCCTTGCTTGTCTTCTAGACTGTGAGCCCATTGTTGGGTAGGGACCATCTCTATATGTTGCCGACTTGTACTTCCCAAGGTCTAGTACAGTGCTCTGCACACAGTAAGCACTCAATAAATGCGATTGAATGAATGAATGAACGAATAGGACAACAAACATTTATTCTAAATGACTAGAAAAGAATGTTGAAGCAAGAGGAGGTTGATAGATACTTGGAATTTATTGGGGTTCCAATTTTCCCAGGAAATGGCCTTTTGGCCTTCTTTCAAGTGTGATGCTTTCAGAAAATCTAGAGTTGGAAAAACAAATATTTGTAATGTGTGTAAAGTCTCCAGTAGATTTGCATTATTGTCTGAAACTGTAACAGAGAAGCAGTTCCACAAGGGATTCCTAATTGCACAAATTAGAAAGCAAGAGCCCATGTGAATTTGTGAGGGTCACACTGCAAGTTAGGGGGAGAGGTGGAATTAACCTTCTGTTCCAGAGATTACAGGATTTTGCTTCTTCACTATTCCTATGTCCTTTGATACTGTCACAATTCTAGCCAAAAGCCGGATGGGGAAAAAATAGGTAGAAAATAAATCTGTACAGGCAGAACTTGGAGAAAAGGACAGAACATTCTAATAGGCCTTTTTTGTTATTTATAAATCTAAAAAAAATCAAATTTCTGTTCTTCCTACAAAGAAATTGCCCACCTTTTTTTGACAAATGAATTATTTTGAAAGACAACCTGAGAAATAGAGACTTCAACTCTCAGGTGATAGCATGATCAACTTGTTTTTCATATCTCAATTTGTTAAAATAACCATTCACAGTTCCTGGTAATACAATTAGATAATTGCAGGAATCATAATTTTGTTTTAATCAAGATATCCTCAAAATAACTATCCATCACCATTTAACTACTAATCACTTGATTAGGGTTCATAGTAGAAATGATAAAAAAACTCTTAGAATCTAATCACGTTCATGGATGACACTGCTGTGCATGACATCTGGTTAGTTACATTTATAACAGTGTTGCCCTAGTGAAATAATCATGTTTTTCGTAGCTGATGTATCTCTTAGCAAGATAAATATTGGAGCAGTTTATTATTAATGTTTTTAACATTTATTGAGCAATAGTGTATGAATATACATAAAAAATTATATTAAAGACTAATTGTCTCCAATCTGATCAACTTGTAATTACCCTAGGGCTTAGAACCGTGCTTGACATATAGTAAGCACTTAACAAATACCACAGTTTTATTACCCACATGGAGCTCACAATCTAGGAGGGGAGATGTATGGAAACTAACATATTTAAACATGTAAACAAATGCTGCTTAGCAAAACTCTTTGAGGAAGAACTATGGTTAGTGACAGAAAAGTCCCCAGACTCCTTGTTTCTGAAGATCACACTCCTGACTTTAACTGCCCTCCTCTCCAATGTAGTTGGTTCTTTAACTTGAACACCTACTATAACCATGGAAGTTCTGTCTTTTTATTTTCCTTTTGACCTTAGCAACACCTCAAGCTGCAAATGTACCCTCAACCTAGATATGACCCAGAGGGTAGCAGGAGAGGGAAAAACATAGCACTGACAATTAGCAAAAAAACCATAAAAGAAACATTTAGACAGCTGTTGGAAGGGACAGTTTGTTGTCCCACAATGATTAAAATGGCGCTGAGCTGCTAACTTCTGCCTTCACTACAGGCAGAACTTGAGGAAATGCAATTACAATGAAAGAATAGTAAAGGGTGCCATTTGAGAAGCAGCAGAAAGAGCACAGGCCTGGCAGTCAGAGGACCTGGGTTCTGATCCCAGTTCTGCCACTTACCTGCTATGGACCTTGGGCTAGTCACTTCAGTTGTTTGTGCCTCAGTTCCCTCATCAGCAGAATGGGGATTCAATGCCTGTTCTCCCTTCTACTTAAACTACGAGCCCCATATGGGGCCTGATTATCTCTCTATATACTCCAGCACTTAGTCTAGTGCTTGACACATGGTAAGCATTCAACAAATATGACTATGATTTTGTTATTATTAATAATAATAATGAATTTAGTTGTTGTAGTGTAGTTCTGGAGACAAGCCTGGATGAGGTGACTCCATGAGGTTCTGTCTACCTACAGGATTCAAAATTTGTCACACATTCTCATGAATGTGTGCCAATTCTTCATTGTCTGCCAATTCTTCATTGTCTGCCAATTCTATTATTGCCATAGCATATTGATTGCTCAACTACACCCTGTGATGCCATCGCCTACTTTTATCATTGCTACTGTTTTATTGCTTCTGCATCTCAATTGTTAACCCCCCGCGGTACTGTCACTTGCCCTGCTGACCTCACCATGAACTTTCAGTTCCCTTGCTCCCAACTGCCATTCCCATTCCTCACCTTCCCCTTCCCCTCTCCCACCCAGCTGTTTCCCTCCCTCTCACCCACCAAGACCGCTCCCCCTCAACCCCTACCAAGGATTCCTCTACCAAGGATTCCTCTGTACCAGCGCAGGTCCTCCGCTTCTCCCTCCCGGCCCCCCTCCTCCCCTTCTCCCCGCCCCCACCCCCATCCCAGTTCTCCTTTCCCATCGCCACCCCCCCTTCCCACTCTCCCCGCCCAGGCCCCCGCCAACTCATCCCAATCCAAACCCTCCCCACCCCTCGCACCCTTCCCCCTCCCTCCCCTCCCTCGACAGCTGATGCCAAGTGTGGCCTCTGGAACCCCCGCTCTGTTTTAAGTAAGATCCCTTTCATCCTGGACCTTTTCCTCTCCAGTTCTCTACTCCTCCTCGCCCTAACTGAAACATGGCTGTCTCCGGATGACACGGTCTCTTCTGCTGCTCTCTGCAGTGCAGGCCTCTTCTTCTCCCACTCCCCCAGACTCACCGGAAAAGGAGGAGGTGTCGGTTTCCTTCTCGCCCCCCAATGTCGCTTTCGCACTATCCCTCCTCCCCCTTCCCTTTCCTTCCCTTCCTTTGAAGCCCACATTATTCGCCTCTACCACCCCCTCCAGATTCTTGTAGCCGTCATCTACCGCCCTCCGGGCCCCACTTCCAACTTCTTTAACGACTTTGACCCCTTCCTCACATTCCTTCTCTCCTTCTCCATGCCCACTCTGATCCTCGGAGACTTCAATATCCACATGGATATCCCTAACGACTCCTCTGCCGCCCGCCTTCTATCTCTCCTTGACGCTGCCAACCTCTTCCTCCACCCCACCTCACCCACTCACCAACTTGGTCATACCCTCGACCTCATCATCTCCTACCGCTGCACTGTGTCCACCCTCACCAACTCTGTGATCCCTCTCTCTGATCATAATCTTCTCACCTGCCTCCTCACTCACACTCCTTTCCCCTGTAAATCCGTATTACTCCCTCACAGAGATCTCCGCTCTCTGGACCCCACCCATCTTTCGGAGCGCCTCACACCCCACCTCGCCGCCCTCTCCTCTCTACCCAGTCTTGATGATCAGATTACTGCTCTCAACTCTACCCTTTCCACTCAGCTAGACTCGCTCGCTCCCCTTTCCCTTCGCCGCTCTCGCACCACTAACCCACAGCCCTGGATCACTGACACTGTCCGCCTCCTTCGCTCTTATGCTCGAGCTGCCGAACGCTGCTGGCGAAAGTCTAAACACCATGCCAACCTCGTTCACTTCAAGTTTATCCTTTCCTGCCTTAACTCAGCCCTCTCTTCTGCCAGACAAAACTATTTCTCCTCCCTTATTGACACCCATGCCCATCATCCCCGCCAGCTCTTCCGTACATTCAACTCCCTTCTCAGGCCCCCGGTTCCTCCCCCTCCTCCTTCCCTCACCCCCAACGATCTGGCCTCCTACTTCATTAACAAAATTAAATCCATCAGGTCCGACCTCCCCAAAGTCTCTTCCCCCCTTTCTCCAACCCCCCGGCTCTCAACACTCTCTGCTACTCTCCCATCCTTCCCAGCGGTATCCTCAGAGGAACTCTCCTCCCTCCTCTCAAGTGCTACTCCGGCCACCTGTGCTTCTGACCCCATTCCCTCTCATCTTATGAAATCTCTCGCTCCATCCCTTCTCCCCTCCTTAACTTCCATCTTCAACCGCTCACTCTCCACTGGTTCCTTCCCCTCTGCCTTCAAACATGCCCATGTCTCTCCCATCCTAAAAAAACCCTCTCATGACCCCACCTCACCTTCTAGTTATCGTCCCATATCCCTCCTACCATTCCTTTCCAAACTCCTTGAACGAGTTGTCTACACGCGCTGCCTAGAATTCCTCAACAACAACTCTCTCCTCGACCCCCTCCAGTCTGGCTTCCGTCCCCTTCATTCCACGGAAACTGCGCTCTCAAAGGTCACCAATGACCTCCTGCTTGCCAAATCCAACGGCTCATACTCTGTCCTAATCCTCCTCGACCTCTCAGCTGCCTTTGACACTGTGGACCACCCCCTTCTCCTCCACACGTTATCTGACCTTGGCTTCACAGACTCCGTCCTCTCCTGGTTCTCCTCTTATCTCTCCGGTCGTTCTTTCTCAGTCTCTTTTGCAGGCTCCTCCTCCCCCTCCCATCCTCTTACGGTGGGGGTTCCCCAAGGTTCAGTGCTTGGTCCCCTTCTGTTCTCAATATACACTCACTCCCTTGGTGACCTCATTCGCTCCCACGGCTTCAACTATCATCTCTACGCTGATGACACCCAGATCTACATCTCTGCCCCTGCTCTCTCCCCCTCCCTCCAGGCTCGCATCTCCTCCTGCCTTCAGGACATCTCCATCTGGATGTCCGCCCGCAACCTAAAGCTCAACATGTCGAAGACTGAGCTCCTTGTCTTCCCTCCCAAACCTTGTCCTCTCCCTGACTTTCCCATCTCTGTTGACGGCACTACCATCCTTCCCGTCTCACAAGCCCGCAACCTTGGTGTCATCCTCGACTCTGCTCTCTCATTCACCCCTCACATCCAAGCCGTCACCAAAACCTGCCGGTCTCAGCTCCGCAACATTGCCAAGATCCGCCCTTTCCTCTCCATCCAAACTGCTACCCTGCTCATTCAAGCTCTCATCCTATCCCGTCTGGACTACTGCACTAGCCTTCTCTCTGATCTCCCATCCTCGTGTCTCTCTCCACTTCAATCCATACTTCATGCTGCTGCCCGGATTATCTTTGTCCAGAAACGCTCTGGACATATTACTCCCCTCCTCAAAAACCTCCAATGGCTACCGATCAATCTGCGCATCAGGCAGAAACTCCTCATCCTGGGCTTCAAGGCTGTCCATCACCTCGCCCCCTCCTACCTCACCTCCCTTCTCTCCTTCTACTGCCCAGCCCGCACCCTCCGCTCCTCCACCACTAATCTCCTCACTGTACCTCGCTCTCGCCTGTCCCGCCATCGACCCCCGGCCCACGTCATCCCCCGGGCCTGGAATGCCCTCCCTCTGCCCATCCGCCAAGCTAGCTCTCTTCCTCCCTTCAAGGCCCTGCTGAGAGCTCACCTCCTCCAGGAGGCCTTCCCAGACTGAGCCCCTTCTTTCCTCTCCCCCTCGTCCCCCTCTCCATCCCCCCGTCTTACCTCCTTCCCTTCCCCACAGCACCTGTATATATGTATATATGGTTGTACATATTTATTACTCTATTTATTTATTTATTTATTTAATACTCTATTTATTTATTTATTTATTTATTTATTTTACTTGTACATTTCTATCCTACTTATTTTATTTTGTTGGTATGTTTGGTTCTGTTCTCTGTCTCCCCCTTTTAGACTGTGAGCCCACTGTTGGGTAGGGACTGTCTCTATGTGATGCCAATTTGTACTTCCCAAGCGCTTAGTACAGTGCTCTGCACATAGTAAGCGCTCAATAAATACGATTGATTGATTGATTGATTGATCATGACAAATAGAGTTAGTGTCCTTGGACTTAATAAGACATACTGAGTGTTATATCATCACTCATTTTGCTCATTTAGTTTGGCTTATAAGATGCCCTACTGGAAGGATCATTTTTATGATGTCTGGTAAAATGTCATTAATATTTTAAGTTGGAGAGACACATGCATTGATACATGAATACTTATATCTGAGGTCCAACAACTACACCCTCTTACCCTGCCTAACAGAATTTAGTATGACTGGATCAGAAGTAATTGAAGCCTAGAACACAGACCACCAGTAGTAAAGCAAGGCTCATCACATCACACCTAAACTGGGTGGGACATGTAAGGAGAATGGACAGCAGCAATAGCAGGATACCAAAAGAGCTGATCTGTGGTCAACTGAAGTGGGGAAACTAAACGGAGAGCAGAAGAAGAAAGTCACTGGAGAAGAGCTGCAATATTTAAATATGTACAATGGGAATGGCAGTCATATGGCAGTCATATTGGCCCTACTCTCCCTGATAAAATCTCAACACCAGTGACATTATCTTTGAACCCCAAGGATATGTGTGCATGAGTGTGAGTGTTAAAGATGATTCTTTCAGAATGTGTCATTTGGAGAATGCTTCTTGTTGACTACAGCACCTCCTTACAGTGCTGCTCACAGACATTGCTAAGCATTTACACAGAAATACCCCCCCCACACACACACACACACAATTCTATCGTTAAAGTATGGATGCTTATATTTAATTTCTTTTAATTTTTTATCTTGCTATATTAAAAACTATGAAATCCTCTTTGCATAGAGACGTAAAAATGCATCGTGGCAACTGCTAAGGAATGCCTTGCAACCATGAATTTTTTAGCTTTGGAAACATTTGTTATATATTAACTGAAAAACGTTTGACCTAAAGGAAAACACTTGAAAATTAAGATTTGAGCTGGGCAGTAGATTTTATTTATTTTTCATTATATTTTTCAGCAATAAATAATGTATAACTAGAGTCCTCTAAAGGATGTGTAAGATTAATTACATTTATAATTATCAATACGGTTCCACAAACATGTACATTAGATAAGCTTAATACCCCCATGAATTCTGGTTTGCATTGTAGACATTCAAGCCAGTCACTTCATGTTCTTTGAGGAAACTGTCAAATTGCATTACTTTGTCCATTTCAGGTTTAGGCAGATTAGGGGAATGGAGGAATTAAAAGAAGGAAGTGTTTAGTGAGCAGAGTGAGTGTACTAGAGAATGCCACTATTCCAAAACTAACAAATCAAAAAAGAAAAAGCCAAATTTATGCTTTTACTCACTTTTTCCTCTGAAAAATCAAAAGGTTAAGGCAAAGAGAAGGATTGACTTATTTAGATAATGAAAACATCATTCAGGAGTGTAATTTGAATTCCCTTAAAAAATGATTGACACTGAAAAACATGTAACTTGCAAATTGCAATTCCATTATCCCAAAATAGAAATTTAATATAGCTTTGTAATCAGCTAGGTTGTTTATGCAAATCTTGTGTACTTCAACACCTACTGTATCTAGTCTGCTTGAACTAATTTGTTTATTAAGGGTTGAAAACATGTTTCAAAGAATTTGAAAAGTTAGGCATAAAGAACATCTCAAACTGCTAGATTTGGAGTGGCACCTATTCACAGTAGGGGAGATAAAAGCACAGGAACACAGGGTGGATCACAGTGGCAATTTTCCTGATGAACATAGCCTGGACTCTGGTCATTCCGATTACTTCAGCCATCCCCCTCAGCACTTACATAAACCCTCAGTTAAATTTACTCATTATTAACAAATTAGACTCTTTGCACAGTGCAATAACATTCTGAGAACAATAGGAAAGTAAGTTGCTCAAGCCTGAATATCTTATGCAGGTACCGCTGCAATGCCTGTTCTAAGTCTATATGTGTAGATATTTTGGGGTGCATTCATCCTCTCTCCTTCCTGAATTGTAACCTCCCCAATAGCAGTGACAGGGCCTGGGATAAGCTAATATTCATTGAGCATGCACATGGGGCACTGCACTGTACTAGGTGCTTGGGAAGTATGGAATAAAGAAGAAACATGTTCCTGCCCACAAGGAACTTACACTCTGGGAAGTGCAGGGGATTGCTGGTAGGTTTGGGATTATGGGAACTAGTCAGGGAAGGGTTGTTGTAGGAGGTGGGATTTTAGGAGGGCCTTGAATGTAGGGAGTGTGGTGGTCAATTGGATTTATGGAGAGAGGGCATTCCAGACCTGGGACAAAGGCAGGAGAGGCAAGAGTGAATTAGAAAGTTAGCTTGAGAGGAGTGAATAGAGCAAGCTGGGAAATTACAGGTGAAGAGAGCAGATGTGTAATAATAATAATAATAATGGCATTTATTAAGTGCTTACTATGTGCAAAGCACTGTTCTAAGCACTGGGGAGGTTACAAGATGATCAGGTTGTCTCACGGGGGGGGCTCACAATCTTAATCCCCATTGTACAGATGAGGTAACTGAGGCACAGAAAAGTGAAGTGACTTCCCCAAAATCACACAGCTGACAGTTGGCGGAGTCGGAATTTGAACACATGACCTCTGACCCCAAAGCCCGTGCTCTTTCCACTGAGCCATGCTGCTTCTCTAACATAGGGCAGGTTTGTTGAGAATCTTAAAATGGAGTTTGAGGAATGTTTGTTTCATTCAGAAGGACAAGGGAAGCCAGTGGAGGGTTTTGAAGAGGTATTTTTTGTTTGTTTGGTTAGTACTACTTGTTACGTGCTTACTATATGCCAGGCATTTTACTAAGCACTGGGTAGATACAAGGTAATTAGGTTGGATGTAGTCCTTTTACCACTTGGGGCTCGCAGTCTGTCGGAGAGAAAAGGACTGAATCCCCATTTTACAGATGAGGTAAATGAGGCATAGAGGAGTTAAGGATTAGGGTAGACTCCTTTGGACATAGCTCCACGGAGGTCCTTATTGATCTTAGAGAGTGCAGTCTCAATAGAATGAAATAGTCAAAAGCCTAACTGCAGTGGATCAAAAAGAGAGAGTTGGTGGAGAGGAAATTAAGATAGATTGTGTATACGACTTGTTCCAGAGGTTTGGATAGGAATGGCAGCAGGGTGATGGGATGAAAGTTGGAGGGGGCAGTGGCACTAACAGAGGGCTTTTTCTCCCGGGGGCGGGGGTGGTGGTGGTGGTGTGTGTGTGTGTGTGTAGCAAAGTCAGCAAGGCCAGGTGGGCAGTATTTGACAGATTTGAGCCTGTTTGAAGGCCGAGGAGAAGGAGCCTACAGAGAGAGGAGTTGAAAATAGCAGTATAGTTGGGGAGGAGAATGGGAGCAAGCAATTTTAGGAGGTGAGAAGGGATAAAGTCAGAGATGCAAGACCAGATGGAAGACCTCCTTTTGAGAAATAATTGGGAAGTAGAAGAAAGCTGAGGAGGCAGCAGCGGAGTGGTGAACAGGAATGGAGAGTTAGAGGAGTTCTAGAGCCTGCTTGTCTTCAGTGTACTGACAGAGTAGTTGGCAAAGTCATCGTGAGGGATGAAGGGATGTGGTGGGGGGACTGGGGGATTCAGGAGAGAGTTAAAGGCTTGGAACAGCTGGGAGGGAGCTGTGGGCAAAGGATTCAACGAGAAAGGGGTTCCAGTGGAAAACAGAGCTGAGTTATTACAAGATAGTGATTTTGTAATGGCAAAGGTTAGCCTGAAGCCTGGATTTCTGCCTGCTCCATTCAGCAACACAGGCTTAGGAGTGGAGGAAGCAGGCTGTGGTGATGATCCAGGGCTAAGGGTTGTTGGTGTGGGAGTGATGAAGGGAGTCAAAACTGGTGGACAAGACAGAGTTGAGGGTGTGAGTGTGTGTCCTTTGGCAGCTAGGGTTGGAAGGTCTGGCAGAGTCCAGGAGGGCTGAGATGACTTGGGATAATTGGAGTGGGTTTGGAGGAGAAATTTCATGGAAGGCAGTGAGGGTCAAATTGGTGGGACATACAAGGTGCATGATTTGGAAAGCTAGACGCTAATGGTCAGAAAGTGGTATGTTTACTTAATGCAGTTTGACCAAAGGCATTTTCTTGAGATAATCAAGTCTAGTGTGTGTCAAAGCTGATGTGTGGCTGAGGCGGAATGGAACAGAGAGTCAACAGGGTTGAGAAGAGAAAGGAAAAGGATGGCTGAAAGGTCAGAGGGATCATCAGTGTGCAAATTGAATTCCCCAAGGATTAAAGTAGAAGAGAGGAATGAGAATAGAAATGTAAGAAAAGCATCAAAGTCAGCAAGGCCAGGTGGGCAGTATATTGCAGTTACCAGGAGCTGGAAATGTGGTAGAGGTGGGCAATGTGGAAGAGAAATAGACTGAAGGCAGGGTGAGAGAGTGTCAGCAATTCTGGGAGTGGGATGGGGTGGGGAGGGCTGACTAATTCCCTTTTCCCCATAAATCTGGAGCAAGGGGAAAAGATGAGTACCCCTTGGGAGGGAGCAGCAGGGGAGAGCCAGTTCTTGCTGATGGCAAGGAGGAGTGAGCAATCCAGGAACAGGTTGAAGATGAAGGGAAGCTTGCCCCATGATGGAGCAGGTGTTCCACGGACCACAGCAGACTGAGGTCAAGGTGGGAAAATTTGATGGTGGGAGGGCATGCAGGGAACGATGGTGAGATGATGGAATGTATTTGAGGGGCTTGGGGACCTTGGTGAGGCAGGAGAAAATATAATGGAAATGAGTAGGAAAAGATGGGAGTAGGGCGAGGATCTAGTGGGGCAGACAACCTGAGGCACGGTCTTCCCTTGGGGCAGTGAGGTAGATGCTCAGCTGCTGGAACCTTCCCAGCATTCTAAAAGTTATGAAGGTGAATCTTCCACTCCAACCTTATGGGTCACATCTTGGGGTGCAAGTTTCTGGGAGCCCAAGTGGTCAGGCTGGTTCACTGAAAGGCAGTGTAGCGTAGCAGATAGACCACAGGCCTGGAAGTCAAAAGGACATAGGTTCTAATCCTGGCTCCTCCACTTGCCTCTTGTACCATCTTGGTTAAGTCATTTCTCTTCTCTGTGCCTGTTGCCTCATCTGGAAAATGTAAACTGTGAGCCCAACATAGGACAGGGAATGTGTCCAACCCAATTTGCTTGTATCCATCCCAGTACTTAGTACAGCTCCTGGCACATAGTGAGCACTTAACAAATACCATGATTATTATTGTTATTATTAGGTCTTGCATCCTTTGAATCGTCTGCTCTTCTACATAAATTGTAGGTGACTCTATGTGTGTGTGGTGATGGTCGTGATGCTGTCCACAGTGATGGGAAAGTCAGTGGGAGAATGGTAGTAGGAAATTGAGTGTTATAAACTCAGGGACTCAGGATCGTAGACTTTTTTTATAGATCATAGACTTTTTTTACAGGGAAGAAGGGTGGTCAGGGCTGGAGCTGTAAATTTGGGAATCATCTGTGTAGAGATGGTAGCTGAAGCCATGGGAGCAAATGAGTTCTCCAAGGAAGTGGGTGGAGGTGGAGAATAGAAGGGAATAATAATAATAATAGAATGATAATAATGGTATTTGTTAAGTGCTTACTGTGTGCTAAGCACTGTTCTAAGTGCTGGGGTAGATACAAGATAATCAGGTTGTCCCACGTGTGGATCACAGTCTTAAACCCCATTTTACAGAGGCGGGAACTGAGGCACAGAGAAGTTAAGTGGCTTGCCCAAAGTCACACGGCAGACAGGTTGCAGAGCCGGGATTAGAACTCATGTCCTCTGACTCCCAAACCCATGCTCTTTGCACTAAGCTACATTGCTTCTTACCCAAGGTCACACAGCAGGCAAGTCATGGACTAAGGGTTAGAACTCAGGTCTCCTGATTCCCAAGCCTGTGCTGTTTCCACTAAACCATATTGCTTCTCCACTGGGTGAGAAGAGGTTTCGTGTTGTTGTTGTTGTTGTTTTTTTAATGGTATTTTTTAAGTGCTTACTATGTGCCAAGCACTGTTCTTAGCACTGCAGTAGATGTAAGTTAATCAAGTTGGACACAGTCCCCGTCCCGCATGGGGCTCACAATCTAGGTAAGAGCTGGTCCCTATCGAATTGTAAAAAAACACACATGCACACTACACACACACTCCATACGTCATTCTGCTAATGTACACATTCATATACTTTGCACACATACACCCATACTCTTATCAAACATCTCCCTCAGCTCATCAAAATATATATGTATGCGCACATACATACACACACATACATACATATACTCGTGGGTATATGTACGCCCATTCTCCTTGAAACTGTATCCAACCTTGGCTTCACTTGCACTGTCCTCTCTTGGTTCTCCTCCTATCTCCCTGACTGCTCCTTCTCAGTTTGTTTTGCTGGCTCCTCCTCTGCCTCCCACCCTCTGACAATGGGGGTCCCTCAAGGTTCAGTTCTGGGTTCCCTTCTATTCACCACCTCCACCCACTCCCTTGGAAAACTCATTTGCTCACATGGCTTCAGCTACCATCTCTACACAGATGATCCCTAAATCTGCAGCTCCAGCCCTGGCTTCTCTTCTTCCCTGCAATCTCACATTTCCTCCTGCCTTCAGGATATCCCTACCTGGAGGTCCCACCAACCCCTCAAACTAAACATGTCCAAAACTGAACTCCTTATCTTTCCATCCAAAACTTGCCCTTCCTGTCTTTCCTATCACCCTACATGATACCACTATCCTCCCTATACCACAAGACTATAATCATGGTGTTCTTGACTTATCTCCTTTATTCAACCCACATATTCAATCTGTCACTTAATCCTGTTGGTTCGATTTTTCACAACAATGCTAAAATCCACCCTTTCCTGTCCACCAAACTGCTACCACACTTACCTAAGTTCTTATTGCTCCTTGACTACTGCATCTGCTTCCTCAGTGACCTCGCTGCCTCCTGTCTCTCCCCACTTCAATCCATACTTCACTTTGCTGCATGGGTCATTTTTCTAAAAAAATGTTCAGTCCATGTCTCCCCACTCCTCAACAACTTCCAGTGGTTGCCCATCAACCTCCGTATCAAACAGAAACTCCTTAACATCAGTTTTAAAGCACTCAATCAGCTTGCCCCATCCTACCTCACCAGTCCCTATAGTTCAGCCTGCACACTCTGCTCTTCTATGCCAACTTACTCACTGTGCCCCTATTTCATCTATCTCACCATCAATCCCTTTCCCGTATCCTCCCCTAGTGTGGAACTCCCTCCGCCTCCTTATATGCCAGAACACCACTCACCCCACTTTCAAAGCATTAATAAAATCACATCGCCAAGAGGCCTTCCACGATTAAACCTTCTTTTCCCCAGCTCACTCTCATTCATTCATTCATTCAATCGTATTTATTGAGCGCTTACTGTGTGCAGAGTACTGTACTAAGCACTTGGGAAGTACAAGTTGGCAACATATAGAGACGGTCCCTACCCAACAACAGGCTCACAGTCTAGAAGGGGGAGACAGACAACAAAACAAAACAAGTGGACAGGTGTCAAGTCATCAGAATAAATAGAAGTAAAGCTATGCACATCATTAACAAAATAAATAGAATAGTAAATATGTACAAGTAAAATGAATAGAGTAATAAGTCTGTACAAACATATATACAGGTGCTCTCCCTTCTGCGTCATCTCTTCCCTTGGATCTGTGACCTTTGAGCATCTGATATTTGCCCCACCACCAACCCCATAGCATGTTTGTACATATCATACTCTATCCTAATCCTCCTCGACCTCTCAGCTGCCTTCGACACTGTGGACCACCCCCTTCTCCTCAACACGCTATCCAACCTTGGCTTCACAGACTCCATACTCTCCTGGTTCTCCTCTTATCTCTTGGGTAGTTCATTCTCAGTCTCTTTTGCAGGCTCCTCCTTCCCCTCCCATCCCCTTACTGTGGGGGTTCCCCAAGTTTCAGTTCTTGGTCCCCTTCTGTTCTCGATCTACACTCACTCCCTTGGTGACCTCATTCGCTCCCACAGCTTCAACTATCATCTCTACGCTAATGACACCCAGATCTACATCTCTGCCCCTGCTCTCTCCCCCTCCCACCAGGCTCGCATCTCCTTCTGCCTTCAGGACATCTCCATCTGGATGTCTGCCCACCACCTAAAACTCAACATGTCCAAGACTGAACTCCTTGTTTTCCCTCCCAAACCCTGTCCTCTCCCTGACTTTCCCATCACTGTTGATGGCACTACCATCCTTCACGTCTCACAGGCCCGGAACCTTGGTGTCATCCTCGACTCCACTCTCTCACTCACCACAAGCCGTCACCAAAACCTGCCAGTCTCAGCTCCGCAACATTGCCAAGATCTGCCCTTTCCTCTCCATCTAAACCGCTACTCTGCTCGTTCAAGCTCTCATCCTATCCCATCTGGACTACTGCATCAGCCTCCTCTCTGATCTCCCATCCTCGTGTCTCTCCCCACTTCAATCCATACTTCACGCTGCTGCCCGGATTGTCTTTGTCCAGAAACGCTCTGGGCATGTTACTCCCCTCCTCAAAAATCTCCAGTGGCTACCAATCAATCTGCGCATCAGGCAGAAACTCCTCACCCTGGGCTTCAAGGCTCTCCATCACCTCGCTCCCTCCTACCTCACCTCCCTTCTCTCCTTCTACAGCCCAGCCCGCACCCTCCGCTCCTCTGCCGCTAATCTCCTCACCGTGCCTCGTTCTCGCCTGTCCCGCCGTCGACCCCCGGCCCACGTCATCCCCCTGGCCTGGAATGCCCTCCCTCCGCCCATCCGCCAAGCTAGCTCTCTTCCTCCCTTCAAGGCCCTACTGAGAGCTCACCTCCTCCAGGAGGCCTTCCCAGTCTGAGCCCCCTCCTTCCTCTCCCCCTCGTCCCCCCTCCATCCCCACTGTCTTACCTCCTTCCCTTCCCCACAGCACCTGTATA
Source organism: Tachyglossus aculeatus (assembly GCF_015852505.1). Taxonomy (NCBI): domain Eukaryota; kingdom Metazoa; phylum Chordata; class Mammalia; order Monotremata; family Tachyglossidae; genus Tachyglossus; species Tachyglossus aculeatus. The sequence continues at coordinate 99,159,338 of NC_052101.1, read as the reverse complement.
TATGTATATATGTTTGTACATATTTATTACTCTATTTATTTTACTTGTACGTATTTATTCTATTTATTTTATTTTGTTAATATGTTTGGTTTTGTTCTCTGTCTCCCCCTTCTAGACTGTGAGCCCACTGTTGGGTAGGGACTGTCTCTATATGTTGCCAACTTGTACTTCCCAAGCACTTAGTACAGTGCTCTGCACACAGTAAGCACTCAATAAATATGATTGATTGATTGATATCTTTAAATTATATCTTATAATTTATTTATGTATCTATATTAATGTGTGTCTTCCTCTTTCACATGTAAGCTCATTATGGGCAGGGAATGTGCCTGCTACTTCTCTTGTATTGTACTCGCCCAAGACATAATACAGTGCTCTGTATATAGTGAACACTTAATGATTGATTGATAGGTATACACATGCAGCTAGTTATGGGCAGGGAATGTGACTATTGTTATGTTGTACTCTCCCAATCATTTAGTACAGTTCTCTGCACACAGTATGTGCTCAATAAATACAATTGAATAAATGAATTAATGTATGTATCCACAAACATGTACTCATTTCCTTCCTTACATATATGCACATACATGGGCGAACCTATTTAGACCTACATAAACACAAAAACAGGGCTTTTCAGTAATCCAGAGTAGTGATTTAGTGATACTGGAAGACAGAGCTCCCCAAGACAAGAGTTCACATAGAATGGCACACTCCCAAACAGCTTAGACACATACACACACACACACACACACACACACACATACACACAGTGATGGGAGTTGGAGAGAGAGTGAAAGAAAATAATAAGGCCAAAAGGAGAGGGCACCAGAAAAAAGAACACTAGGAGAGTGAGGAGAAAGGAAAATAAAAATATAATCAGTTCTCTTATTTCTATTCTTGACAAATCATACATTAAGGAAAACTCATTTATGCTTTGGAAAATGTCATATGCATGCACACAACCCTTACTTCCAACACTGAAATGTGTTCTGTCCATTTGGACACGCATCATCAGAAGAATCTTTGCTAATCCCTCCAACAGTGCTCTATTCAATATGCTGAATGAAAATGTGTATTATAGGAGAGATGGCTGTCTATCATCTATAGAATCTTGGTGAAGTCCAGATGTTTATGCTAGTGTTTGCTACAAATGAATGACTGGCCCCTATGATTTGCATGGAGTTGTTTTTCAGCCCTGGCTTTAACTACTCGCTAAGAAAGCTAAATATCCAATCAATAATATTTGTTGAGTGCTTACTGTGTGCACAGCACTGTACTGAGCAGTGGGAGAGTACAGCACAGTAGAATTGGTAGACATTTTCCCTGCCCTCAAGGAGCTTCCCAAGGAAGTTCCTTTAAATCTTTCAGGTCCCAAAGCATAGCAGTCAGTAAATAATTGCTCCATTTGCACTGAAAGGTACCCTTGGGGCCTTAAATGTGTTAACAGAGTTATTAAACATGCTTGACTGATCCCCAGGGGAGAGCTTAATACGTGGTAGGAAAATTGGACTCGTCACTTATTTGTTGGATGTGTACAGTGCCTTTCTTCCAAATAGCTTTATGCAAAATTCCCGATTCCTGAGCTCTACTAGAAGATTGAACCTCAATTGAATGTTGTTAGAAATGCATTGTGTATTCTTTGAGATGGACTCTGGATAATTGTATCACAATGGAATAAGTAATTTATCCATTGCTAAAAATAAGAACGTCTACGTTAGTTACGTTCGGATTATTCAACAAACATTTTTCGTTCTAACGGCCTAGAAAACAGCATGAAGAAAAGCACACAGTGATTCATTCGTAATCAAAACTCATTTCTGGGGAGTTAGGTCACCATTCATACTCTTACTGTCCTCTCCATGTTTCTGTTTCTTGAAACCCTTTAACCTATTTCCCATACGTAGAAATAGGGACCAAATGCCAGATGAGAAGGCTAGAGAAGATGTCAAGAGATACATCTTTCTCTTAAAGGTGGGTCTAGATCTCGTCAGCTCATCAATAAAGTAGGCCCCTTCCTGGATACCTGGGAGTCTCAGAATTGCTGAAAAGAGCTCAGGAGCTGTCCTGCCAGGGAGGATATTTGGGATCCACCCCATTGGCTCCACCAGGTTCCACCCTCCAGGATACGGGCAGGGCAGCCCCTCCCTCTCCAGATTTCCTCTGGCCACTATTGGAATCATTCTGCAAACTAAAGCTCCTCCAGTGAACTTCAAAAGAAACTTCCCTGCTGCAAGGTAAGCCTATACTTTTCACCTGGAACAGGGTAAGGGGACATAATCACCGCCTCCCCATCGAACCTAGCAGATGGGGTACCCACACCCCACAAGTCCACTTCTGGTGTACCTAACAGCCCCCATTCATCCCCTTTCTGCTAAGGGAGTTTGGGGGGACGGTGGCTTCCAAGTCTGGGATCCTACATGCCTCCATAGACAATCCCTAGAAGACCCTTTCTTAGTGTCCTCTCTGCTCTCCTAGGGGAAGGGTCTCCCACACCATCTCCTCCCTGTGACCTCTCTGCTGGGACTCAGGCCCAGCCTGGACCCTTCTTATGGCAGGGAGCCCGGCAAGCAGGGAAGGAAAGCAGTTCCCCACGTGGGATCAGGCCTTCTTCACCCACCCAGGGAAAAGCAGACGGCCTGCTAGTTTGATAATATCTTCCAATTAGACGGAGGCCTGAATCCTTTCTTCTCCCTTCCCTTCTTGCCCCCACTGCTGCCAATCACTCGTGGGGTGGGGGAAGGCCCCCAGACTCCCCCATCTGGGGAGTCTCCTTCCCCAGGCCAACACCCCTTCTTGCTCCTCATACCCCCAAGGGAGGATCCCCGCCCCCCGCCCACAGAACAATTTTAAGAGTTTAAAGGGAGACAAACCCTTTTTACTCTCCTTCTGAGGCTCCTCCCATTTCCTCTCAGCTAGCAGCCTGTCTGCCCCATTAGGAGCCACAGGCTTCTCACTACTCTGGCGGCTTCCCTCCTCCTGCTTGTAGGTGCCATGGCTTCGACTACTAAGTTCGCAGTCCGAAAGTGCACGTTATGCGGATCAAGGCTCTCGAAGCACCCGATGGAGCAGTGCAAATGCTGCCCGGACCGCACCACGCCCCTCGGCTGGAATCCGATGCACCCTCCGATGCCCTTGGGAACCCCAGATGAGGTAAGCTGCCCTGCGCCGACCACAGCATCAGCTGACCCCATTCCGGTCCCCCGGGGCCCACCAACAACCTCTGACTCATCCAAGCCAACAGAGTTCCCCATGCTGGCGGGCACCTTGGAGCGAGCCCCGGTTCGCTCCCTGCGAGACCATCTCAAGGAACTGGTTGACTCAGTGGTCCCGCAACAGACCCCCGATGCCCCATCTCCACCGGCCCCATCCCGCCACGCCCCCACCAAGCAGGGCAGGGCCGCACCAAGCCACAGGAGACCACCTCGTCTTTCGGGTCCACGTGTTGCAACAGACGCGGGCATGGAGATCCCATCCACGGGGGATTCATCCCACTCCTCCTCCCCAGCAAGAGGTGATTCAGTGGGGGAAAAGACCCCTATATGCCATCCTCTCAATCGGATGAGGAACAGACTCCCAAGATATCTAGCTTTGCTAGAGCTATCGAACATGTCTGATTGACTCCCAAGGAGAGGCTAAATACATAGTGGGAGGAATGGACTCATCATTCATTGGATGTGTGTTAGTGTCTTTCCTCCAGATAGTTCTGTGAAAACCTTTTGATTCTTCTGCTCCGTTGGAAGACTGAACCTCAGTTGAACTTCCTTTAGACCTGTACTGTACATCCTGTGAAATGGACTCCAGGTGATCTGAACACAGTGGATGAGCTAATTTCCTCATGGTCAAAAAGTAGAAATACCCGAGTTAGTCACATTTGACTGACCAGGGTGTCCACCTAGCAGTGCTTTCCAGTTGCTTAGAAAATGGCGTGAAGAGAAGCAAGCAGTCATTGATTCTCAATCAAAACTCATGTCTACGGAGTTAGGTCACCTTCAAACTCTTACTTTCCTCTCCGTGTTTCTGTTCCTTAAAAGTTTTGTTTCGCCTACCCTGAAATAGGAAGATGCATCAGAGACTCATTAAGGAATACAAAGCGCTCAAAAATAACATGCATGAGTCATAACAGAGCTATATTGCAAGAGAGGTTTCCCTAAGATAACAAAACAAAACATGAGGGTCTTTATCATAGCAGGGAATATGATGCCTGACATTTTAAAGCATGTTCTCAAAGCTAGATTGGTGAATATAGATAGGTTGGAGTAAACGTCCCCTCAAAATTGCTTTCAATTTTCCTCCATTTCATTCCACGGATGACTATGAAGCGCAGGTGAATATCCAGCTGGATGTTTTACTTCATATTCAAGCATGGCTAAATTTTAATATTAAGTTAATATAGCATTTTAGCTCCACGTGGCAGTTTATAGGATGTAGTTGGGACTTTAGGATTTCAAAACTCCAGTAAAAATGGGTAGAACCCATTGCATTCCCCTTTCTCACGACTGTGACTGCTGCACAAATGAGTCTGTATTGTGCCATTTTCATTCTGGTTGCAGTGTGTAATGCAAGTGGGTGAGAGTTGAAATGTAACTGAGTTGTATTTCAGTCATTATATTGCAGTTCTGTAATATAACTCAAATGAAGAATTGTATGACCCTTTGCACATTTCTACTGTCAGGAATTTCACTGGGTAAATTTGGCATTGTAAGTATTTTTAAATGGGAAATTTCAAGACTCAGAAACTCACATTGTGGCTTTTCTTAAATAAAATCCTACTTGCAAAATAGCTGATGGGCTGCAACTTTGAAGGCAAACATGACTGAAAAAAAATCTCACCATATTTGTAACAAAAAAAGTAATTCATTTAAATGAATAGTGTCTTTGCAGAAATTTTCAGTACTGATCTTTTTTTAACTCTACAGACTGGTTTACAATTTTCTGTCACCTAAATCAATCTTGTAAAACTATAGAAAAAGAAAAGAATCAAGGTTATTGCTTTGCTGTAGTTTGATATTCATCAGAAAGACCCTTGTCCTTTGGTGAAAGGAGTAGTTCTATTATGTTTCCCCAAATTGTTTACTTCATATTCAGAGATGATGCTGATAACAGCTTTCTTATCTTGATCCATGAGTGTAGTTAAAAAGACCCATCCCTGTTCAGCAGTACCTTACATTGGCAAACTTATAGACACCATCCTTTTGATCTGCAGCCAAAGTTGTCTTTCACAGAGCCGGTCATTTTTTTGTTAAAAAGTGCTGTTTCTTTGAAGTGTATTCGATTCTTTGGATTCTAGACTATTGATGTGAGATTTCCAGTCAAAATTTATGGATCTGAGAGGTCAGCAAAAGCAACTGAACTTTTTAATGCTATGAGAAAACCTGCAGGGCTCCATCATCATGAGAAGGCATTTATTTGGCCTTTATGTATATGCAGCACTCTGATATCAGGGTGCAAAAGACATTAGATGGACTCAGGTTTTGCTTACTAGGAGTTCAAAATGAGTAATATTGAGACAAGCAGGCATATATGAGATGTCCAGAACACTAGATAACTTTTGAACAAGAGTGTAAAATAAATACATCAATCAATCATATTTATTGAGAGCTTTTTGTGTGCAGAGCACTGTACTCACATGCTTGGGACAGTACAATATAATAGAGTTGGGAGACACATTCCCTGACCACTATGAGCTCACATGAATGATATAAAGTATCAACAGTGAACTCGACAGGGCCTTAAATTGGGAAGACAGGAGAAGAGAAAAAGACAATGCTTCTGTCTTTTACAAACAGAAAAATGTTATTTGGGTGCCTTGTATTCACCCAGAGGGGCATAAAACCATTTGGGCAAGCTGGAGATGGAGCAGTAGATACACACTCTTGGTGATTCTTGCATTATTCCCCCCATGACATCTTCTCTGTGTGACATAAATGGCCATTACTGGGGGGAGCAGAGTAAGGGCAAGCAGCTACCCACCCTAGCTGCTATGCTCTCCTAGAAGCAGGAGTTCCAGCGCTTAGAATAGTGCTTTGCACATAGTAAGCGCTTAACAAATGCCATTATTATTATTATTATTATTTCTATTTCAAACAGAGAATGTGAGAGAGGACAATGGAGAATTGCTTTCCCTTTCATGTTTCGGGAGTGTGATGTAACTTCCTAGGCAGCTTCGGATGTGAGAATGTACTCATGATGCAGAAACCAAGGAAAAGATGCAAAATGCACAGCTTCCTTCTGTAAGGCAAAAATTGTAATCATTATCCCAGATTGCCCCTTTGGTTTGGTACTATGAGTCCAGTTTTTGAAAGGCTATTGCCTTTGCTATTGCCTATGGAATGAGGTGTTGATCTGTAAAAATGACCTATTTGGTTTTCATTAGTCTTTATGAGATTGCCTTGAAATTTATTTCTGGAATTTTAATTTCTCTTTTCTTAGGAGCCTGTTTTTTTTTTAATTTGCGGTATTATTACAAAGAGAAACTTACAGCCCGTTCATATTTAGAGTATCTTGCAAAAAACTGAACTTGAAAGAAAAACTCCTTTGTAAAAACAATTCTTATGCAAGTGATCATTTATTTCTGCGATTCAGATGGTATAGCGCCCAATTAAAAGTAAAGATTATAAAACCCATATGCATTGTTCCCCGATTCATATCAGGGACCAAGCTAGAAAAAATACAGAAAAGTTACATCTAGGTGTATTTCAATGTCTCCTGTCCATTTACCTTCTTCATCTTCTGTCTTTCTATATCACCCATCTGCATTGATTCTTGTTCACAAAAATGATGACTAAAGATATCAAAACGAGTTGCTATAGTCACTTGAAAAAATCATTATTGCTCATCTTGAAATGTGTCACCAGTAGTGTTGGTGTCAAAACAATTTTCTCATTAAGTGATGCAGAATTCCTTTCCTTGACTGAACCAAGATGAATTTAGAGAGCAACTATCAGTGACTATTAACCTGCATATTTTATTTCTCCTAAACCAATGGGAAATACACTTTTCTCATAACTGCCTGACTGAATTAACCATAAGCTTCATTTAATTATTTAGTCTTGATGAGAGTAGAGATCTGCTGTCATGAGACGGTTTAGACTCTAACTGGTTAATTGTTCATCACACAAAAAAATAAGGTAAAATAAATGATGATGGAAAATCTTCTAAAATGGACATTGTTCTTTTAGAAAATGTATTGGTCTATTTTGGAAGGGCTCTTTGTTTGTGCCAAATTTCCAAAGGCAACACATGTCAAAAAGACAAAGTGGAAAGGGCACAGGTCTGAGAGTCAGAGGACCTAGTCCTAATCCCAGCTCCGCCACTTGTCTGCTGTGTGCCCTTGGTCAAGTCACTTAACGTCTCTGTGCCTAAGTTACCTCATCTGTAAAATGGGGACTAAAAGTGTGAGCCTCAAGTGGGACATGGACTGTGCCCAACCTGATTAGCCTGTAATCTATCCCAGCACTTAATACAGTGCCTGGCACATAGGAGGTGCTTAACAAATACCATTAAAATAAAGTCACAAATTCACTGTGCTTCAGTTTCCTCATATGTTCTCCTGGGACAGTGACTGTGTCTGACCTGATTATCTTGTATCTACTCCGGTGCCTTGTACAGTATTAGCATATAACAAGCACATAACAAATTCCACAGTTATTATTATTATTATCATCATTATTATTAACTGTTAGGGTTTTCACAGTATTTTAAATGCACATCAAATTATAGGAACAGCAGAAAAACATAACTTGACTTTTGTGTTGATAAAAACAAAGTTTGAATAATTAGACCCATGTTCCCCACACATAAATGAATTAATCACTTTTAGGATTTAAAGAAAAGTAATTTGACACTTTTTGAAAACCGTGCAAATTAACATCAGCCCCAGAGTCTGAAAAGCCTCATCAGATTGGCAGATGATACTAAATTGGTCAGGGCTGTTAATTTTGGAAGACAGAAACCTAATTCAGTTAGTTGGACAGATTGGAAATATGGTCATAGAAAAACAGGATGAAATTCAAATAGAGACAGGTGTGGGGTGCTGGCTATAAAGACAAACAACACAAAGGATGGTGAATCATCAGCAGTGGCATTTATTGAGCAACTACATAGGGGGTGCGCTTAGTGAGTGGAAGAATCCGATAGAATAATAATAACAATAATACTAATAATTGTGATATTTGTTAAGCACTACTGTATTCATTCATTCATTCAATCATATTTATTGAGCGCTTACTGTGTGCGGAGCACTGTACTAAGCACTTGGAAAGTACAATTTGGCAACAAATAGAGACAATCCCTACCCAACAATAGGTTCACAGTCTAGAAGGGGGGAAGACAGACAACAGAGCAAAACAAGTAGACAGGCATCAAAAAAGGCACATGCTATATGCCATGCACTGTACTAAGCACTGGAGTAAATAATGATAATCAGGTTGGACAGCAAGACACACACTCAGTGCTCTCTGGGAGCTTACAATTTAATGTGTAGATGAACAGATGCGGGAGAAGCAGTGTGCCTAATGGAAAGAGCACCCGCCTGGGAGTCAGAGGATCAGGGTTGTAATCCCGACTCCATTAATTGTCTGTTGTATCATCTTGGGCAAGTCATTTAACTTCTCAGTGCCTCAGTTACCTCAACTGTAAAATGGGGATTAAGACTGTGAGCCCTATGTGGAACAGGGACTGTAAATACCCCAGTGCTTAGTACAGTGTCTGGCACATAGTAGGCACTTAACAAATGCCGTAAAAAATAACTAGACATAAGCATAGCAAAAGATAACCTGTGAGTCAGCAATTTTTGAATCATTCGTGAAAAAGCCAACATGGTTCTAGAGTACTTAATAATTATTGTGCTTTTGTTAAGTGCTTACTACGTGCCAAGCACTGTACTAAGCACTGGGGTACATACAAGCAAATGAGATTGGGCTCACCGTTTCAGAACCCCATTTTATGGATGAAGTCACTGAGGCCCAGAGAAGTAAAGTGACTTACCCAAGTTCACACAGCAGACAAGTGGCAGAGCCAGGATTAGAATGCATGACCTTCTGACTGCCAGGCCTGTGTGCTATCCACTAAGCCATGCTGCTTCTCCTATTTCAGCAGGAATATAATCTTTCTTCTCTGTTCCACACTGGTTATGGTTATGTCTCAGTTTAGGTCACCACAGTTTTTAAAGGAAGTAGTGAAAGTTAAATAATTCCAGAGAAAAGCCACAAACTGGTTCAAGGATAGGATTGTAGGCCTCTGGAGAAATGTTTAAGGAATTTGATGGCAGTAATCAAGGCCCTGAAAGACAATGACTAGGCAAAAGTAAGAATTTGAATAAAAATTGAAAATACAAGGCATCAAAAGTGACCCTTTCCTTTCTATAAAACTCTCGAGGAACTATTTCTTTCATGAGCACTTCCCACATTAACTCCACTTGGTCTTTATTCATTCCAGCCTACACAGTTGTGTATACGATGATTGAAAAGTTATTGCCCATTTCGAAAGGATAAAAGATTAGTTGCCTGCCAGATGAAAGAATAATTCCAATGGAATCTTAAAGAATGTCATTTTCAGGATTCTTTACTTTTTAAAAATTTATTTCAGAAAGGTGAATGTTTCAGTTCAAATTTGATGAACAGAGCAACATTTACAACAGATTATAAAATTTGTAGAATTTTGAAAAATAGTGGTGTTGGAAAGGAAGTTGAAGTAATAAGGAAAATGAACTCCTCCAGGGCAGGGATTGTTTCTTATGCATCATTTGTATTTTCTCCAAGAAGCTGGTATGCTACTCTGCACACAGTCGGAGCTCAGTAAATACTGTTGATGGTGCCATTGATGAAAAGGGCATTAGCTGCTCTTAAAATAGCATTGGAATTGCTCTCTTTTCTGCCCTGCAACATATGCTGTGATTCTTTCAAACTAAGAACTTACTTTTCGTTCACCCTATTACTTTTCAATCTATGTGCAAAACTAATGCCTCTGCTGTTTGCATTTGAATTTATCCATTATTTGCTTACATATTTCTGACCATTTTTTGTTCACGTATTTTTATTCACGTTTAGGTACTGTAATTATATTTTCTCTGTAACTCCTCTAGACACCTCCCTCAGTGGTTTACAGACAGATGGGACTCAATAAAGATTGATGATGATGATATTTGTTAAGCACTTACTATGTGCCAAGCACTATTCTAAGTGCTGACGTAGATAGAAGGTAATCAGGTTGTCCCACATGGGGCTCACAGTCTTAATCCCCATTTTACAGATGAGATAACTGAGAAGCAGAGAAGTAAAGTGACTTGCCCAAAGTCACACAGCTGATAAGTGGTGGAGCTGGGATTAGAATCCGTGACCTCTGACTCCCAAGCCCATGCTCTTTCCACTAAGCCACGCTGCTCCTCTAAAGATTGTTGTCAGAATGACTGACTGGATGACTTCCTGCCATCCAATACAAAATCTTTATGGCACTAGAAAGTATGGGACATGACAATGCAACTTTTTCCCTTGCAATTTTGTGGGCTGAATCTTTCTGGACCATTCAGAGTTATCTGCAGAAATGAATAAGCAGGCACTGTAATATAATCTTGTTTTCCTTTATGCTGGTTTTCCAAACCAATGAACCCCATATTCCTATGTAGAGTTCCCCCAAAGCCAAGCGATGCAGCAGTAGACTGCAAAGTAACCTCCCTCCTCTTCAGGGGGAGGATCATTTCCTGGGTAACCGCTGATGGCTTTTACACCTTGTCCACTGAGTTCAGTTGGATTAAGAAAATGTGCAAGGCAGACAGTAGAATCCCTAGGAACAAGTACTCCCGGCCACACATGTACCATTATGCACTGTCCCTACTCTTACCCTATGCAAGACTGCCATATAGGGTCCTTGCATTCTGTGCAGATAGGGATGCCTCCTAATGTCTGTATGTGTCATCATCATCACCACAGCCTTGGTTGAGTGTCTGGTGCAAACAAATTGTGAAGTATACAGAAGTTCTAAGAATAGAAAGGCAAAGGATAAAAATAAGAAGGAGGTAAATCTAAAAGAAAAACAATAGATGATGGCAGTCCTCCATCATAAACAGATGAAGTTTGGTCCAGTCACGAGGACTTTGAAACCCAATAATAATACCAATGGTGCTATTTGTTAAGCATTTACTATCCCCTTTCTAGACTGTGAGCCCATTGTTGGGTAGGGACCATCTCTATATGTTGCCGACTTGTACTTCCCAAGCACTTAGTACAGTGCTCTGCACACAGTAAGTGCTCAATAAATATGATTGAATGAATGAATGAATGTGCTAAGGACTGGGGTAGTTGCAAGATAACCAGGTTGATCCCAGCCTCTGACCACCCAGGGACTCACTGTCTAAAAGAGAGGGAAAACAGGTATTTCACCTCCATTTTAGAGATGAGGAAACTGAGGCCCAGAGAAGTTCAGTGACTTGTATAAGGTCACACAGCAGGCAAGTGGAAGAGCTGTTTACATGTGTAATAAGTAAGTGCTGCAATCTTTGCTGCCCACATTAACCAGTTATTTTCAGGATTCAAGCAAACAGAGATGAATAGACATTTCAGTCAGTCATATTTATTGAGCATTTACTGTGTGCAGAGCACTGTACGAAGTGCTTAGAAAGTACAATTCAGCAACAGAGACAACCCCTTCTCAACAACAGGACAGGCAAGAATGAGGCACAGTGAGGAGGTTAGCAGCAGAGGAGTGGAGTGTGTGGGTTGGGCTGTAGAGGAGAGAAGGGAGGTGAGGTAAGAGGGGGCAAGGTGATGGAGAGTTTTGAAGCCAATAGTGAGGAGTTTTTGCTTCATACAAAGGCAACCACTGGAGATTTTTGAGGAAGGGTGACACGCCCAGAGCATTTTTGTAGAAAGATAATCTGGGCAGTAGAGTGAAGTATAGACTCAAGTGGGGAGAGACAGGAGGTTGGGAGATCTATAGTCAGTCTCTCTCTCTCTCTCTCTCTCTCTCTCTCTCTCTCTCTCTCTCCCTTTCTCTCTCTCTCTTTCTCTTTCTCTGTAAAACAGTCCATTCTCCATTAATGGAGGTGGCAATATCAAGTTTAATAGGCCTGCAATATGCTACTCACCATACTGAATTTACAATGAATCCACCCACATTTCCCAGTGTCAGCCTATCTAGTCAACACAGTATTCTTTGACTTCTCCCTATTTCAGTAGGCTAAGTGAATACAAGAAACTTTCTGCAACCACTGAGATTAATTCTCTACATGGGGTATAGCTCTTAACCCAAAAGCATCTCTTTCCAGATTCCATGACTGTTCTACACCTTCTGACTATTCTGCTTTTGCCCATTTCTCACAGAAATGGGACTGTCCACTTTGGAGGCAGTCAGAGATTTGGTGGTTCATATTCCACTGTTTTCATGGGGTGGGGAAGTAGAGCTCAACCTTTCCAGAGTTTTCTCAATTACAGATTCCCTTTGAAAAGTAATCAATCAGTGTCAGCCAGCAGTATTTACTGAGATACTTTATTTTTGCCAACAGTCTCACTCTAATTCCTTGTAGATGTGGATGAGTGAGTTCCCTGAAGAATGGCAGTGAGCAGTTGCAAAAGTGCTGACTTTTTTTAGTATCCACTACCTGTACAGCACCTGAGTCTTGATAGAATAAGTGATACAAGTGCAATGGTATTTCTCCCAGTAGGAGCAGATGGAGTATAAATCTGGCATTGAAGAAAGGTACTTCAGTGGACCCTGAAGGTGTCACCTCTCCTGAAATCCTAAAAGACTCTTAGTATCTTGCTTTCCAATCTTAAGGTGTATTGAGGATCAGTAGTTCTAATTGCTTTAAGGAATATATGATCATTTTAAAACTATAGGTACTATAATTACTAGCTTTCCAAGAAATCATGGAGATTGAAAACAAAAATATATCCAATATACTCATATGCTAGCATATTGTGAGTAGGGAATGTGTCTTTTTATTGTTTTATTCTCTCCCAAGCACTTAGTACAGTGCTCTGCACACAGTAAGCACCCATTAAAAAAGACTGAAAGAATTGACATAAGCCTAATGAGGCTTGAGGGCAGAGACATGTCCTTTTCTTCTATTGTATGCTTTCAAGCAAACGTCTAGTAGTGATTGCTCTGCATACATTACTCAATGAATGTTGTAGTAATTGTGAAGATTGTTAAAGCACTTCAAAGTACCTCCTTAATGTGATTCATTTCAGATGAAAAGATTTTAGAGGAGGATAAAAAAATGTCTGCCTTAGATGGTTTATTGTAGCCCAACATGAGTAGAGAAGTCATTTGTGCAATGCTACTCGCAATCTCTCAACCTTGCCAGTTGTGTTTCCATTGGATCACAGAGTTCGGTGAGCCCAGGGGCATTTCAGGTACAGGTATAACGTCTCCACCTGCTCAGGTACTGTTGCTGCTTCTGCTATCATGTCAGTGCCCTCTCTGAATCCCCTCTTGCCAAAGTTTTGTGACTAGGGAGGTAGGTAATGCGAAGAGAGATTCAATAGTAGGAATACCAGAATCTGATAGTTTGTTCCTTTTAGGGAGAACGAACCCAAAAGGAACAGTCCCATGTAGGTGAGAATCAATCATATTTTGAAAGAGCTCCATAGGTGGAGAGCCCAATGGCCACTAATGTTCAGCAGTAAGCATATGTTTATATCCCCCTAGTCCATTGGAATTTGGAGCAGGAGGGGGAGAAGAAGATTATAATTTTAAGGCTGGAAAGGACAATAAAAGTATCATGACAAAACGATCATTTTTGCAGGCCCCTAGATTTTTCTAGCTTGCATTTAAGGTTCAAGTTATTTTTATAGGCTAAAATATGCCAAAATAAAATGGTTTGAATGTATCTGTATTGACAAATTAAAACACAAACCATATCAAATTTGAATGTGTTAACAGGACAAGCATTTAATCATTAAGAATGATTATGGGTTCCTTGGAAAAGCTAACAAGTTGCAATGTACCAAGATAAATTAACCACACTTAGAATTATTAAGCACAGCTTTCATGGAAACAGACTTTTCACTGCCTTAATTTTCACCTGTACAGAGATTATGTTAAAGGTGTGATATTTTTATGAAGTGACTTCACATACTGCTCCTCTTTACACAGTGCCCCCAGAGTCTTTTGTGCTACTACATAGGAAGCTAATGGTACAAATTATGAATTCGTATTCATAGGCACGACACATAACCACAGGCAAAGGTGTAGATTAAAACTCAAAGTACTTGACATATTTTGTTTCCAGTAATCAACTCAATAAATGCCAAGGGACCAAACTAAAGTGTCTTTCAAACACCATAATGAATATACATATTTTATTTAGATATGTATGCAACAACTCTGTAGAAGGTTAATTTTAATCACCTAAAATAAGCACAATAATAGAACTGTTGTAGAATTTTTTTGTGAGATTGAACCTTGAAGCTTGTACATGATATTTATTTGAACATACGGCATTCTGGTGCTTAAAAATACTTCAATTTTTTCAAATTGTGTCAACTGAATACAAATTTAGTTAGATTCCATTCCTATGTGCTTCATAGGAGCCATGTCACCATTTTTGCAAAAGTAAAGTTGACCCAGACACATAAAAGAATGTAATATTTTTCCTACACCATGCAGTGTTTCAAGAATAGGTTGCTGTGGATAGTTTGACAGTTTGCATGCTTATCAGGCAAAGAGGTTTCATCTCTAATATCCTGATGACATTTTTGCACATGTTCTGTGAGATGAAAAGGGGAGGCCTCCTGCAAACTCCTGGCATGATCAGGAAATTTCAGGGGCAGCATGAAAAACAACCTTTGAAGAGGAGAAAGTTTGGGGTGTTTCTAGTGATCCACCAGCAGTCTTTAGGGTAATATAAATCTTCTCCAAGCCAGTCATTGTCTATTATGCCACAACCACTGTGGCATTACAGGGGGTTCTCTTAGAAATCCTTCGACTAGCCTGAACCCAGATGTAGTCATATTTTGAAAGGATCAGGAATCTATATTAGATCAGCCCCCAGATTATACTGGTGAATGGACACAGCTGAGGATAACATGAGGATAACAGTGGGGGTGAGAGAATTAGCCAGGTGCTTTGTGAAGGCCCCAAATCTGTTATTGGATCATTTCCTCATTATCCTAATTTTGTAAAACTCCAAAGAAAATTAATTTCTGTTAGATATTTGCAGGACAGCTAGAAAAAAACAATTATGTTGGAAAACAAGTTTGCTCATCCCTACTGAAACAAGTAAATGGGTTCTCCACACAATTGCTTTTTAAAAATTTAATTTTTTAGCATTTTGTCAGGCCCAAGAGAACTGTATTACAGGCTACGAATTCCTGAAATTTAAATCCTTCAGACTAAATGTTCAAGGAACCACTAAACTGAATCAAAATAGGGATAGTCCAGAAGGAATGTTATTTGTGAAAAAGGGGAAGAGATCATGGTGAGACTGTCAAGATCATTTTCTAATGATGCTTTCCATTATTTTAACCTCCCAAGGGGAAGAGCATAGCTTTTGCACAATTAACTAATGAAGGGTGGACAGTTGTTGAATAGGCTTGTCATTGCTGTACAGAATTTTTCTTACTTGCATTTGAACTTAATGAACAGGAAAATTTGTATCTTTGCTAGAGCTAGAAACATCCAGTCAACAGATCATCACACTAGAGCTCTGCCCAGGCTCTGGAAAACTGCTAGGTCCCAGGGACCCTAAGTCTTCAGGGCCAGCTTAGACCTGCACAAAGTCAAACCTAATGGGTTTGGGCCCAGTTCCGGATGGCCTTCCACTCCCCCACACTCCTTCATTTCAAGAGTGGTTGACACCGAACTATGAGTGACTGGAAATTCACATCTGTAGTAAAACTGTTATCTCTTTAGTCTATCAGTCAATCAATGTATTTATTGAGTGCTTACTATGTGCAGAGCCCTGTACTAGGCACCTGGGAGAATAGGATACCAGAGAATTAGCAGACACATTCCCTGCCCATAATGAGCTAATAGTCTAGAGGGGGAGACAGACATTAATATGAATAAATAATTTATAGTACATAATTTAAAGATGTATACAGAAGTGTTGTGGGGTTGGAGGTGAAGTGCCTATCAAGTGTCCAAAGGTCACAGATCCAAGTGCATAGATGATATAGAAGGGAGAGTGAGCTGGGCAAAAGAGGGCTTTATCAGGGAAGGTCTCTTGGAGGAGATGTGACCATAATAATGCTTTGAAGGTGCAGTGAGTTGTGGTCTGGGTGGGAAGACAAGGAGCTCAGTTTTAGACATGGTGATCAGTCATTCAATCAAAAGATCAATCATATTTCTTTGTTTATTTTTAATGGTATTGGTTAAGCATTTACTATGTGTCAGGCATTGTACTAAGCACTTGGGTAGATACAATCTCCCAACCTTCTGTCTCTCCGCACTTCAGTCTATACTTCACTCTGCTGCCCAGATTCTCTTTCTACAGAAACTCTATGGGCATGTCACCCCCCTCCTCACAAATCTCCAGTCCATCACCTAGCCCCCTCCTACCTCATCTCCCTTCTCTCCTTCTACATACCGCCCAGCCTGCACCCTCCACTTCTCTGCTGCTACCCTCCTCACTGTGCCTCGTTCTCGCCTGTCCCGCCTCAACCCCTGGCCCACGTCCTACCTCTGGCCTAGAATGCCCTTGCTCCTCACATCCGCCAAACTAGCTCACTTCCCCCCTTCAAAGCCCTACTGAAAGCTTAGCTCCTCCAGGAGGTCTTCCCAGACTGAGCCCCCCTTTTCTTCTGTTCCTCCTCCCCTCCCGACCCCACTGCACTTGTGTATATATGTACATATTTATTATTCTATTTATTTTATTAATGATGTGTATATTTCTATAATTGTATTCATTTATTTTGATACTGTTGGTGCCTGTGTACTTGTTTTGTTTTGTTTTCTGTCTCCCCCCTTCTAGACTGTTAGCCCGTTGTTGGGTAGGAATTGTCTCTATCTGTTGCCGAATTGTACTTTCCAAGCATTTAGTACAGTGCTCTGCACACAGTAAGCACTCAATTTAATACAACTGAATGAATGAATACAAGTTACTCTTGTTGGACACAGTCCATGTCCCACATGGGGCTCCCAAGTCTTAATCTTCATTTTACAGATGAGGTACCTGAGGCACAGAGAAGTGAAGTGACTTGCCCAAGGTCGCATAGAAACCAAGTGGCAAAACAGGGATTAGAACCTAAATCCTTCTGACTCCCAAGCCCCTGCTCTATCCTCTAGGCCAGGAAGCACTTATTGGATGCAGAACACTTTACTAAGCACTTTTTGAATACATAGGGGCACAGTAAAATAAGAACATGAAGACAATGATTAACACAATTCAAAAAGCAGAACAGTGCAGTTAAAGGAGCCTTCACTAGGTTCCTTGTCCCCAAGGCAAGTCTTGTTTAGAATCCAATAATCACAACTGCCATGGCTAAAATCTTTCCAATGTTCTCAAAGTTGTAGAGGGGCTGCTACTGCTGCTACTGCTTGAATCCTCTTAGCCTGCTTAGGTAAGGCAGGCCAGGAGGAAGACCCTGGGATAATGAAAGGACAGGGGGGCACAGCAAGGTGAGGTGAGGGGCAATGGCCAAGACCATTCCTGTCTGCTCCTCGAGCCTGAAGCTACCCATAACACCACATAATAATAATAATAATAATAATGGTATTTGTTAAGTGCTTACTATGTGCCAGACACTGTACTAAGCACTGGGGTGAATAAAAGCAAATCCAGTTGGACACAGTCCATGTCCCACACAGGGCTCACATTCTTCATCCCCATTTTACAGATGAGGTAACAGAGGCACAGAGAAGTGAAGTAGCTTGCCCAATGCCACACTGCAGATAAGTGGCAGAGCTGGTTTTAGAACCCATGACCTTCTGACTCCCAGGCCGGGGCTCTATCCACTGCACAGACTAAATCAAAACATTAGCGGGATCACTGACAGAGCCTATTTTTCAAGTTTCATAGCTCCTAAATAATGTCTTCATTGCAGCATGGCCTAGTGGAAAGAGCACAACATAGGAGTGAGGAGCCCTGGGCTCTCATCCTGGCTCTGCCTCATTCCTGCCATGTGAATTTGGGCAAGTCACTTCACTCATTTGTACCTTGGTTTCCTCACTTGTAAAATGGGAATAAAATAAAATACCTGTTATCCCTCCCGCTTGGACCATGAGCCCACATGTAGGACAGGGGCTAGGTCAAATCTGATTATCCACCCCAGTGCATCACCCAGTGCTTGTCACATCATAAGTACTAGACACATTCCATCCTTATTATTCAAAGCTTAGAATAGTGCTAGACACATAATAAGTGCTTAATATCATCATGATTCGTTAGAGAGAAAGAACAAAGAAAGAAAGAGAGCTTGCCTCAATTTAGCATCCTTAGCTTGATCATTTTCACCCAAAGAATCATGGCAAACAGATGAAAACTAAATGCTTGTTGCCTGGACATAACTGGGCTAAAGAAATATATGCATTTGAACCATGAAATTCTGAGAGAAGCAGCCTATCTTGAAGTGGAATGGATGTGGCGTAATGTTGAATAATAGACTCTTAATCTTGGCGTGAGACTGAGCCACAAAATGATAATTGACGGTTTATGTCCATGCCTGTGAATTTAAAGAGAGGAATTTCCGGTGCTCAGGCACTGCAAATCACTGTTTACTCTATGGCATAAGGCAATATTAAGAAAAAATAATAGAGGGAGTCCTAAGGTTTATAAGGAACAATAAATACATCACCCATATGGGCTTAACATTTTTATGATCTATGATGCCCCATAAATTACTGTGCTTTTATAATTGATTTTAATCGTAGACTTCTTTCTAGTTAGTCTATTTTATGGGTCTCTGTACTTTTCTCGTTTTTTTTTTTACAATTATGATTCGGTTTATGAAATGGTCTTTATTTACAGACTCAGAGGGTTGGAAAAGTCATCTTAGTCCGTCTGTCTCTAGACATAATCACACGTAGGCTCTCCTAGAGTCCTGCACTTATGCTATTTTAAAAGGCCATCAGAGAAGAAGGTTCCAGCCTCCCTCCAAAGAAATTATGTAAGTTGCTTTTGGGAACCATGACTGGACAACTCAGCACTAAGTAGCCATGCCTAAGTTTGTGTGCTCCATCTAAAACTCAGGATAAGGGGATTTCATCAATCCAATTCAATCAGTCAGTCAATCGTATTTATTGGCTGTTTACTGTGTGCAGAGAACTGTACTAAGCGCTGGGGAGAGTTCAGTATATTGGAGTGGGTAGACATGCCAATAACAAGCTTACAGGATTCTAGTATTGGCTACCATCAATGAGGAAATTACTGCTTCCTTTGCCTATATTGGCACATACAGCTACTATACTAAACCAAGGACAGATGGTGAATTTGGGGGGGGAGGGGTTGCTGAGCCAGTTCCACTCTGTTCTGAGGCTCAAATGTCCCGCTTCTCCATCTTTCTTCCACCTTCTCACCTTTTCACATGTGTGTTGAAAGTGACACAGATTAGACAGAAAAACCAATATCACTATTTTCCAAAATACGTGTAATGAAAATATCGCCTTGGGACTTGCAGGTTGGCACTCTCCAATTGCTCCCCTAGCCCCCTCCCGTCTTTCCCTTGCTGTGTTCCTGGATTTAAGCATGTGAGAAAAACAAATTGGTGAAAAGTAAATACTTGATACGATAAGGATTGTTCTATCCACTAAGCAGTGTGGCTTAGTGGATAGAGTTGGGCTTGGGAGTTAGAAGGACCTGGGTTCTAATTCTGGCTCTGCCACATTCTGCTGTGTGACCTTGGGCAAGTCACTTAACTTCTCTGAGCCTCATTTATCTCATCTGTAAAATGGGGATTAAGAGTGTGAACCCCATGGGGGACAGGACTGTGTCCACCTGATCAACTTATATCTACCCTAGTGCTGAGAACAGTGCTTGGAACATAGTAAGAATTTCACAACTACTATAGTTATTAGAGAAGCAGTGTGGCTTAGTGGAAAGAGCACGGGCTTGGGAATCAGAGGTCATGGGTTCTAATCCCAACTCCGCCACTTATCAGCTGTGTGACTTTGGGCAAGTCAGTTAACTTCCCTGTGCCTCAGTTACCTCATCTTTAAAATGGGGATTAAGAGTGTGAGCCCCACGTGGGACAACCTGATTACCTTGTATCTACTCCAGTGCTTAGAACAGCACTTGGCACATAGTAAGCGCTTAACAAATACCATCATTATTATCATTATTATTATTTATTATTTCTATAATTCTCATAACTTTTAACTTTTGTGTTTCAAAATTCCTAGGCCCCATTAGCCTAATTGCAGATTGGTCCCTGTACTAGACTGATCCATCAGGCCCTCCACCGCAGGGATTGCAGTGGGCAGGGAATATCAGGATTTTGTTCATCAGATCACCAAATGAAGCCCCCAAATTTGAAAGGACTGTAAAGGAATGGAACTGGACTGGAAGTGAAAACTAAGTGAATTCCCTCCCTGAGGCTTGATGACAGCATAAAAATCCTATAAGACTCTAGGAATGCTCATAATTGCAAAAATATGATGACTATATCAGCATTTTGCTGTATTTTGATGATAGAACTTCTGATAGTAATGGAAATATTTGTTATTCCAATTTTTAAAAATCAGTTATTTCAACAATTGGGAAACTGTATTTTCCTTCCCTTTTTCCTTTCTTAGCTAGAACCTTTAGTTCATTATGTTATGCTATCTTCTGCACATGCATATGGGGAGGTAGGGCTATGTTAAAAGTAGAGGTGCAATGCTGTAGATTGAAATGGAAGAAAGACAGTGTTTCCCTTCCTTCTTGGGCACAGCACAAGGTGCTACCAGGTGACCTAGTGCAGGATGTTTAATGGCAGTACATGCTTCCTTGCCTCAGATGGAGAATGAGGATCGGCAAGAAGTTTCTTTCCCCTCTGCAGCTCCTGAGGGCGCATTGTGGTACGCCAGACAGGACAGTGGGGCCCCTAGATGTTGCACATCTAGCCACATTCACAAAAGAGCACCACATGTATATGCGATCTGCGACACACATCCTCTTCCCCATACGTGCAAACTCACACTCAGAACTCCTCCCTCTCCCTGCCCCGCAAGCTCTGCAAAAAAGGGCTCAATAAATACCACTGATTGATTGACTCCATGTGCTCAGTAGAAATTGGGCACACCTTCAGCAATCCAGACATTCTGGAACCCTGCTCAAATATGTACATATGTGGGCATGTGGATATATGTTTATGTCATCTCGGAACATGAAAGATAGCTGTTTGCCTATGTATGGCATCACATGCTTTTTTTTTGCTTTCCTGTTTTTTTGTTTTGTTGTTTCCACTGATTTCTGGTAAAAAGAAGCAAAAAAAAGACCTCCCAACCCTTACTAATCCATCCCAAGTACTGTACTCGACAATGGTTTATGTAACGGGTGACAGGCTGCTGCTGCTAGTGAAGTCTCACAAAGATATATTCTGTTCCTTGCCCCCCTAAAAAATGCACCCACTATTTCTGCCAGTCACTTCGCAGCATGTGCTGCTGTGCAAAGGGGGAATGGGCAGGCAAAATTGCAGATGGTTCAGCAGGCCTACTTGGTTACGTCATGCTCGTTCTGAATAGGAAATATCTTACTGTATGTTCATCGGTACACTGTGGGTGAAATTGTTTCTCCACGACTTTCACAAATGGATGCGATCTCACCATCAGCAGCCTCATCTTCAAACATGAAGGGCAGCTGAATATGTATGGAGAGAGAAAGAATGAGAGGGATTTCACTGAGATCTTTAATGCTGCTTTAGCCAGAAACAACTTCATTTTCGATAGAAGGCCATTCCCTAAATAAGGCATGATTTAAATTTAATTTGTCAAACTGAATCTCCTGTTAGTCTGGTGCTATATAACAGAAACAACCTAATTCTATTCTGTTTATTGGAGAACTATCCTATTGGCATCTCTGGTGTTAGAGACTTTCTTCCATTAGTCCCAATTCACCAGGGAAGCCTGTCAATACGGTCAGCCACTCTTGGTAATTTATAGGCGCTACCAGGGCAGCAGCCTCCATCATGCTCTGAAATTATAGTTAAATAGAAAATGGCATGAGGTTTCATTCCCAGTATGTAAGAGAACAATGCCCCTGTGTGATATGCATGGCTAGGCTCGATAGCTCCAGTTCTCCTGCCTCCATCCCAGCAGCAATTCCTAGCAACAAGGACAGCATGGAAATGGGTTCATGCCACCTCCATTTCACCACAGCTTTACAGATGACTGCTGAGTGGAATGTCACCCAGGGAATGTAGGAGTGCCAGCTAGGATGAAGTTCTAAATTTAGCTTCCAAAAAGACTCAGATGGCATAGGTGTCTGTTGTCAGAAGGCAAGGCAAAACCATTAGAGTTAAATATTTCTCTCTTCTAATTTCTCAAAAGAGAAGGGTTTTTTTTTTTATTTTTGGTTTTAAAGAGCCTGGGCTTGGGAGTCAGAGGTCATGGGTTCTAATCCTGGCTCTGCCACTTGTCAGCTGTGTGACTTCAGGCAAGTCACTTAACTTCTCTGTACCTCATTTACCTCATCTATAAAATGGGGATTAAGACTGTGAACCCAGTGTTGGACAACCTGGTAACCTCATATCTGTCCCAGCACTTAGAACAGTGCTTTGCACATAGTAAGCACTTAACAAATACCATCATTATTATAATGCATCTGTTAAATGCACAATGTGCGTCAGGCACTGTACTAAGCTCTGAGGTATACACAAGACTCAATTCATTCAATCATATTTATTGAGTGCTTATTGTGTACAGAACACTGTACTAAGCACTTGGGAGAGTAAAACAATAAACAGATACACCTCCTGCCCTAATCAGGGTGGACACAGTCCCTATCACACATAAGGCTCACAGTCTGAATCCCCATTTTACAGATGAGGTAACTGAGACACAGAGAAGTTAAGTGTCTTGCCCAAGGTCACAGAAGACAAGTGTGGATTCAGGATTAGAATCCAGGGACACTGACTCCCAGGCCCATGGTCTTAAGAATATTCTCTGTTTCAGTATTAAGAACACCCACAAAGTCTCTAGAGAATTGGAAAGCCCTTTAGAGAATTCCATCAGTACATTAATATTGTCAGAGTTCACAAAGATTTTTTTAAAAAAACTTTCCTTCTAAATATTCAGTTTGCCATTATTATCAGTTATAGGTAGAAAGTATTTGTAAGAGGAAATTGTTCTCTTTCTATGAGACTATAAAATTGAAGTTTACTCAAGATGTCTCAAATTTTTATCTGGGAATTAAATCAGTATAAGTATATTCTCTTAGCTTTTAACTTGCTGAGTTCTTTCAAAGTCATGCTGTTCCAATTCCATAGATACCATTTGGCACAGGTCTATTACTGGTGCTCCCTTTTTTGACTTAATAGTAACTGCCACATTATATTTTAATCATATATAAGTTGATCCATCAGTGGATGTGAATAACCAATATATCCTTACATTTCTACTCCTAATACTGTGCTTTAAAGATGATTGCACTTGTGAATTATAATTAGAAGGGATTGGAATTATTATTGCCTATGCCATTACTGTTAAATATTGTTAATATAAAGGTTGTAACTTTAGGGATTTAGATGATGAATCCAATTGAACTATTGACTCTAG
Organism: Tachyglossus aculeatus; assembly: GCF_015852505.1. NCBI lineage: Eukaryota > Metazoa > Chordata > Mammalia > Monotremata > Tachyglossidae > Tachyglossus > Tachyglossus aculeatus. The sequence continues at coordinate 99,135,707 of NC_052101.1, read as the reverse complement.
GTAGACTAGATTGTGTTTGTATAGGTGTATATTTATTATACAAATATAGATAGACTGATGAGAACAACATTTCATATATGCAAATATGTAGAATTTCAATCCTAATTGCTTTCACTGATGAGTGCAGAGAAACACATCAAATTCCTGTAAGCTGAAATGCATCTCTCTGTCTCTGTCTCTAGATAGGTATGTGTGTATCAGTGTAAATCCCATTATAAGTACTGTTTCTTCTTACAATAGCAGAGCCCCAGGTTAAATACACGCACACTTTGTGTTGTGAAAACTGCCCTAGATAAAATCAAATGTTTCATATGCCACCTGTGATAATGCAATTACATATATAAGTCTTTGTAGAAAAGGATGTAGTGTGTAGTAAGCACACTTTGATGTTTGCAGCTTAGTACTTTGAATTAAAGATGACTATTCCTGTGAGTTAGAAGAACTTGGAAATGCCAGCCTGAGGAACTATCAGGGCATTGATAATATATCCTTTAATTGTTTTTACAATGTATAAAAACGTTTTTTGTCATCAGCAGGGTAGATTTATTTTCATTCCAATATGCTTACAAGCTTTTTCTATTATGTCCCTTATTCCCAGCAACAGAAATGACTAAAAAGTTGTGAAATAGCATTAAATTGAGATTCCACTCTAAGTTGGGGACATATCAATAAAATCATGTTAAATGCTGCCCTAGAAATATTAGTCCATAGTAAGGTACAGATAAAGTTTTGTTTTGCAGCATACCGGAGCAGTGGACGTTGCTGGTTAATTTTGAAGTCTAGTTAGTTGAGTGTGAGGGTTAAAAAGGATAAAGGTTGTCCACAGATAGCATTCCCAGGATGGAGGCTTTGTAGATAGACAATGACTCTTCCCCACCTTTTCAAATACTTATTGAGGGTACATCTCCTCCAAGAGGCTTTCCTTGACCAAGCCCCGCCTTCCTCTTCTCTCACTCCCTTCTGTGCTGCTTTGACTTGCTCCCTTTATTCATCCCCCCTCCCAGCCCCACAGCACTTATGTATATATCTGTAATGTATTCATTTTCATTACTGTCTCTCCCCCTGTAGACTGTGAACTCATTGTGGGCCGAGAATGTGTCTATTGTTGTATTGTACTCTCTCAAGTGCTTAGTACAGTGCTCTACACAAAGTAAATGCTCAATAAATCCTAATGAATGAATGAATGAAATCTTAACACTAGCGGGAACTGTGTAATTAAGAATAAAGTCCTACTGAAGCTTGGCTCTGCTTAAGCTCAGTTATCCGGAGGGGATGCAACTCCTGGAAATTTCTCAGAGTTGAAATTGTCATCATGTCATTATAGAGAAGAAGCAGCCAAGTGGATAGACATGAGCCCGGGAGTCAGAAGGACCTGGGTTTTAATCCTGGCTCTGCCACTTGTCAGCTGTGTGACCTTGGGTGAGCCGCTTAACTTCTCTGTGACTCAGTTACCTCATTTGTAAAATGAGGAATAAAACTGTGAGCCCCATGTGGGACAGGGACTGTGTCTATCCTGATAAGCTTATATCAACCCCAGCACTCAGTAAGTGCTTAACAAATATCATAAAAAATGAATAGTTTTCTTATCACAGAATATATTCTCATTCATCAAAGATGGCAGTTTTCATCTTTTCAACTACATTTCACCTAAATTCATGATGCTCAGGGATATAACTATTGCATTCCGTTGTAGCTTAACATACTTGTGGGGAAGTTGATTCAGTAATTTCCGTTTTAGGGGTCCCTATTCACATAGGTTGTATCTCACTTTTTAATGAAAGCAAACTGACAATTTATAATAAGCCAAATGATCTTTAGATGTTGATAAATGGAGGTAAAGGTGGCTCATGGTAATGATTGGCAGTCCAATAGAAAAAGACATTTATGGCCCCCAAACACTCAGTAAATACCATTGATTGATTGATTGATTGAATGCCTAGGGAAGATTCCCAAATTATTCTAGGGGGAAAAATATGTCTGTGTTTTGTTATTGTTTAAACTGTTATAGTTATCAGCAGTATTATTTAAGTTTCTACTGTAATAGGCACTTGGGGAACATATGAAATAAGTAGAAGACACAGTCCTGGCCTTAGGAGTTTACAATCCAGTGGGCGAGGGAGTAGACATTAATACATTTGCCCTAGTGAAGAGTGAAAGAATAGCTATGACTAATAGATACATGTGAATAAAGAAATAAAAGATAAATGGACAAACTATAAATTTAATTTAATTTAATAGCTCAAATTAAAGTCAATTTTCTTTGAAAAGCAATGATTTGAAGATGTAGGAAAACATTTTGTCAAACCTGAAAACACTTTTTTGTTGCAGTCCTTCAAAGTTTCCCAAACAATGTGAAGTCACAAAGACTCTGAAGGGAATCTTGGGACTTGCTTTCTGTGGGGAATAATACAAGGATTTCACAAAGAGTAAGCATAGCTTTGTTTTTCTACTTTCAAAAATATAATAATGGTATAGAAAGCTACCTAATTATTTGTCTTTCTGAAAATGGAAAAGCAATTTCAATCCTCCAAATTGGAAGGATTACTTCGTTACTGTGGGCTCCTAAGAAAATAAATGAGTCTTGAGGAGTGGGGAATCACTACCGATAACTTGTGGAATGTAAGGCAAACACGCGAAATCTCAAACACAGAAAGTTAGTACGATGGAAATGATGAACTAGGAGCACAGTAAGATGATTAAATTTAGACTCTATGCTGAGATGAGGGACCACAGTCAAATGGTTTCCTGAAGAGCAACAACCTGTACTCTGCTTTCCTTTATTTAGGAGGGGCAAATAAATTTGCTTGTAGTTTGGGGGCAAATTTAAAGTTGCATCATGGATATCTTCTTCAGGACAGATGGTCTGTGGGGAAAATACCATGCATACAACTTGAGAATTACCCAAGAGTTGTGGCTTCCTACACTTTCACTAGTACAGCTTGTACAATGGAGTACAGGTAGGTCTCAACCATCCAGGTGATCATCCAGAAGACACAGATTTAGTGCTTTCCTGCATCAGTCATTATCAATGGTTTTTAATGAGCGCTCACTATGTTCAGAGCACTGTACTAAGCACTTGGGAGAGCAAAATACAACCGAGTCCCGTCTGGACTACTGTATCAGCCTCCTCTCCGATCTCCCAACCTCTTGTCTCTCCCCACTTCAATCCATACTTCACGCCACTGCCTGGACTGTCTTTGTCCAGAAACGCTCTGGGCATGTTACTCCCCTCCTCAAAAATCTCCAGTGGCTACCAATCAACCTACGCATCAGGCAGAAACTCCTCACCCTCGGCTTCAAGACTCTCCATCACCTCGTCGCCTCCTACCTCACCTACCTTCTCTCCTTCTACAGCCCACCCTGTACACTCCGCTCCTCTGCCGCTAATCTCCTCACCGTGCCTCGTTCTCGCCTGTCCCGCCGTCAACCCCCGGCCCACGTCCTCCCCCTGGCCTGGAATGCACTCCCTCCCCACATCCGCCAAGCTAGCTCTCTTCCTCCCTTCAAGGCCCTACTGAGAACTCACCTCCTCCAGGAGGCCTTCCCAGACTGAGCCCCCTCTATCCACCCCACCGTACCTCCTGCCCTTCCCCACAGCACCTGTATATATGTATATATGTTTGTACGTATTTATTACTCTATTTTAGTTGTACATATTTATTCTATTTATTTTATTTTGTTAATATGTTTTGTTTTGTTCTCTGTCTCCCCCTTCTAGACTGTGAGCCCACTGTTGGGTAGGGACTGTCTCTATATGTTGCCAACTTGTACTTCCCAAGTGCTTAGTACAGTGCTCTGCACACAGTAAGCGCTCAATAAATACGATTGATTGAGTTGGCAGACACGTTCCCTTCCCACAACGAGCGCACAGTCTAGAGTGGGAGAAGGACATTAATATAAATAAATAATGTATAATATATAATTTAAAGATAAGTACATAAGTGCTGTGGGGTTGCGGATGGCTGAATATCAAATGCTCAAATGTCAAGTGCATAAACAATGCAGAAGGGAGAGGCTGCCAGGGAAAAGAGGGCTTAACTGGAGAAGACCTCTTGGAGAAGATATGACCTTAATAATGTTTTAAAGTTGGGGAGAGGGGTGGTTAGGTCACATAACCCTCCCACCTCACCCCATGCCAGCAAAGAGATTCACTCCCACCCCTGGAATAATGAGTTGAAAAAAGTGGGGGAAATATCACAAGGTTTGTTCTTTTGTTTGTTTATTGTTTTCATCTTTTACCCGAGTCCCCTAGATTCTAAAATGAAGTCCAGAGACTTGGAGTTTTGTGTGCAGAGATACACCCAGTACAATAAGTAGCTGATATCAATTTCTACATGTATGCTTATTTTATTAGAGAGGAAACTGCATATAATTCCAAATCATCCATGGTAGTAGATGACTGAATTTCCCAAATAACCTCAAACATATTTTTATCCTTTAGCTTAAAGTTTCTCCTCTCCAAGCCTTTCATCACGCTTTTGCCAAATAGTAACATATATGGATTGGAGGTGCACTTCTTCTTGTGTCTTCATCATCTCTGGAGTAAGTCTGAATAAGTAGTGAAATAGTAAATAGTCATGGAACATATGTACATTGCACAATTTTTTTTCTGGGTATTGCACGAGTCCCTCCTACATATCCTTGCTCCTTTCCCACTACAACTCAGCCTGCACACTCTGCTCCTCTAACACCAACCTACTTACTGAGCTTCAATCTGGTCTTTTCTCATCATTGATCCTTTTCTCACATCTTCCCTCCTGCCTGAAACTCCCTCCCTTTTCTTATCTGTTAGTTCACCACTCTCCCCATATTTCCAGCCTTACTAAAATCTAATCTTCACCAGGAAGCCTTCTTTACAAAGCTCTCATCTCAGCCTTATTCCCCTTCTCTTTTAGGCTACTTATGCACTTAAGTTCAAACCCCCTAATCACTTTGATACCCAGGGTCCCACCCCCCAGCACATCTGTACAGATCCTTATACTTCGGTTCTTGTCCTACCTGTAATCAGTCAGTGGTATTTCTTGAGCACTTACTGTGGGCAGAATACTGTCCTAAGAGCTGGGGAAAATGCAGTGCAGTAGAGTTGATAGACATGTTCCCTGCTACAAAGAGCTTACAATCTAATAATTCATTTTAATGTCTTTATCTCCCTCTAGAATGCTGGCTTCTTGTGGGCAGGGAATATGTCTACCAGTTCTATCATGTTGTAATAATAATAGTGGTATTTTGGGAGGAGTGTGCCATAGACTGTGAACTCCAAGTGGGACCTCATTATCTTGTATCTACCTCACCACTTGATGCATAGTAACTGCTTAACAAACATCAGAATTATTATTATTTTTGTACTCTCCCAAGTTCCAATTGCAGTGCTTCTCACACAGTAAGGGCCCACACAATACCATTGATTGATTATTTGATTGATTGCTAAGTTGGCACAAATAGATTTGGTGTGAGAAGAAATAATATGAGCATGTGTATGGCCCCTCTCCATATATGTCATGTGCTATATGCTTCCTAGCCCCTGCCTGAGCCTCACTGTACTGTACCCTAGAGTTCTTTGTGATTTTGCAACTTCACAGAATTGTAATACAATACAGTAGTAATGAGTGGCAAGGGAGTAAAGCATTCTGCTAATGGTGGACTTTACAATAATATAGGAATCTGTGTCTAAAGCTGTCAAACCATCTAGTCTCTAACCCATCAATTCCCATGTAATCAATGACTATTATCAACACAGTTTTACCATAGCAGAAGGGTCTTCAAGAGTATAATTATGGTGTTACAGCAGAAATTCCTGTAGTAGTAGTAGTAATAATAATAATAATAATAATGGCATTTGTTAAATGCTTACTATGAGCCAATCGCTGTTCAAAGCACGGTGGGGGGAGGGGTACAAGGTATTTCATTCATTCATTCAATTGTATTTATTGAGTGCTTACTGTGTGCAGAGCACTGTACTAAGCACTTGGGAAGTACAAGTCGGCAATATATAGAGATGGTCCTTACCCAACAATGGGCTCACAGTCTAGAAGGGGAAGACAGACAAGAAAACAAAACAAGTTGACAGGTGTCAAAACTGCTGGAATAAATAGAATTATAGCTATATGCCCATCATTAATAAAATAGAGTAGTAAATATGTACAAGTAAAATAAAGTAATAAATATGTACAAATATATACAAGTGCTGTGGGGAGGGGAAGGGGGTAGGGCAAAGGGGGGGTGATAGGGAGGGGAGGAGGAGCAGAGGAAAAAGGGGGTTCAGTCTGGAGGAGATGAGCTCTCAGTAGGGCTTTGAAGTCAGGTTGTCCCACATGGGGCTCACAGTCTTCATCCCCATTTTACAGATGAGAGAACTGAGGCACAGAGAAGTTAAGTGACTTGCCCAAAGTCACACAGCTGAAAAGTGACAGAGCTGGGATTAGAACCCACGACCTCTGACTCCCAAGCCCATGCTCTTTCCACTGAGCCACGTATTTGCTAGGCATTTGGTTGGCTTGGGGATTTCTAGACTGTGAGCCCATTGTTGGGTAGGGACCGTCTCTATATGTTGCCAACTTGTACTTCCCAAGCGCTTAGTACAGTGCTCAATAAATATGATTGAATGAATGAATGAATAAATGTGATTGAATGAATGAATGAATGATTTGTCCGGGCATCCTATCGGTTCCAAAATGAAAGGGTTGAACTCTAACCAAACATGAGGTTACCTCCCCCTACCAGTTATATGGTACAATCTTCCAGGCGTATGACAATGGAAGCAGGTCTGGGCAGCGCTTCTCAGGATCTGGCGAGGAGCCACGTCCCTCTTCACCCACACATGCTTCAGTTTTGGAGGAAACCACACGCCTGGGTTCCTGGTGGGACAGTTGACTCAATCAATCAATCAATCAGTGGAATTTCTTGAGTGCTTGCTGTGTGCAGAGCACTGTGCTAACCGCTTGGGAGAACACAATATGACAGAGTTGGTAGACACTTTCCCTGCCTACACTGAGCGCCCAAATCTGAGTCCCTTCCTCTTTCCGAGCTGAACGGACAGTCCCGTCTCCATCTTCCTGGCATTGCCCCTTGTTCAGAAGATCGGGTGACCTACTAATTCAAATGATGATCCATCAGTAGCCATTATAAACCGCGTATTTGTCATGTCACCTTGAAGTATTTTGCCTCATTAACATTTTGAAATGTGGTATATGTCAATCCATCCTGGAACTGGGAAATGTCCTATGTATTTAGAACAGGAGAATTGAGTGACAGTTCCTGCCCTCAAGAAGCTTACAATTTAATAGGGGAGACTGACCAACACAATTATAAATAATTGGAAGAGGTGAAAGAAAGAACAAATGTAGAAGCTGTTAGCAGGAGAGTTAAAGGACATATCCATAAGTATGTGCATGTTCATGTACATCTCATCTACCTGTCATGGGCTTGTGTTCAAAGATCAAGAGATAAGCTCTTGAACACCCTATTCCTGAAAATGCAGTAGGGCTCCTTCTCTGGCCCACTGCAAGGGTAAACATTGCATATCAAAGGGACTGCCCAGACCTCAGGGTTGTTGTCAAAAGGCCCTGCTGTCCAACCCTAATAATAATAACAATAATGATAATAACAATGATAATAATAATAATTGTATTTATTAAGTGCTTATTATGTGCAAGCATTGTACTAAGTTCTGGGGAACATACAAAATAATCAGGTCCCACATGGGGCTCACACTCTAAGTAGGAGGGAAAACAGGCATTGAGTCCCCATTTTGCAGGTAAGGGAATGGAGGCATAGAGATATTAAGTGACTTGCCCAAGTTCACACAGCATTCATTCATTCAGTCTTTTTTATTGAGTGCTTACTGTGTTGCAGAGCACTGTACTAAGGGGATGGGAGAATACAGTATAACAATAAATAGACATGTTCCTTACCCACAAGTAGCTTACAGTCTAGAGGAAGTTTACAGTCTAAGCAGGGAAGTAGTGGAACCTAGGATTGGAACCCAGGTCCTCTGACTCTCAGGAATGTTCCCCTTCCACTAGGCCACCCTCCACAAAGATCAGCAAGGGCTGCCTACATTTCATAGGATTTTAGTTTCAGGTTAGGGCGAGGGGAAAGATGTATCCTACCATCATCCACCTAGGCACTCAATTCATTTTTCATTCATTCATTCAATCATTGATTGAGAGCTTACTGTTTGCAGAGCAGGCGACTGTTGCACTGAGCCATCTACAGTTTTACCTGTTCCCTCTGTGGTATCATCACCTACATCATAGGCCAGTATCGATTATAATATTGAGTGGCTTTAGTGAAAAAATATTAGAAAAGTAAAGCAAAACAGAATAATAATAATGATGGCATTTATTAAGTGCTTACTATGTGCAAAGCACTGTTCTAAGTGCTGGGGAGGTTACAAGGTTATCAGGTTGGCCCCCTGGGGGCTCACAGTCTTAATCCCCATTTTACAGATGACATAACTGAGGCACAGAGAAGTTAAGTGATTTGCCCAAAGTCACACAGCTGACAATTGGCCGAGCTAGGATTTGAACCCAAGACCTCTGACTCCAAAGCCCCTGCTCTTTCCACTGAGCCACGCTGGTTCTCCAATAGAAACAAACCACTCTTCACAACCAAATGGCTGTGAAACAAAACCAGAAAATATAATGGAGGAAAGAAAAGTAAGATTCCTCTCACACAAAGATTGTTTTTAAATTGGCTAACTAGTCCTTTTCTTTAAGAAAAGTACCTAATAATCATAATTGTGGATTTGTTAAACTCTCACCAAATATGCACCTTTCAGAAGCATTCTAGTTTTGTCTGAAGATGGTGTACCTCATCATAAAACAGGTGAAAGAGCTCTAGTTTCTGCCTATACAGCAAGCAATGTCTAATCCAATCTAATCCAATCATTCATTCATTCATTCATTCAATCGTATTTATTGAGCACTTACTGTGTGCAGAGCACTGTACTAAGCGCTTGGGAATTACACGGTGGCAACATTTAGAGATGGTCCCTACCCAACAGCGGGCTCACAATCTAGAAAGGGAAGACAGACAACAAAACGTGTAGACAGGTGTCAAAATCATCAGAACAAATATAATTAAAGCTATATGCACATAATTAACAACATAAATAGAATAGTAAATATGTACAACTAAAATAGAGTAATAAATCTACAAATATATACAAGTGCTGTGAGGAGGGGAAGGAGCTAGGGCGGGAGGATGGGGAGGAGGAGAGGAAAATGGGGGCTCAGTCTGGGAAGGCCTCCTGGTGGAGGTGAGCTTTCAGTGGGGCTTTGAAGGGAGGAAGACAGCTAGCTTGGCGGATGTGTGGAGGGAGGGCATTCCACGCTAGAGGAAGGACGTGGGTCGGGGGTCGACAGCGGGACAGGCGAGAACGAGGTACAGTGAGGAGGTCAGGGGCAGAGGAGCGGAGGGTGCGGGTTGGGCTGTTGAAGGAGAGAAGGGAGGTGAGGTAGGAGGGGGCGAGGTGATGGAGAGCCTTGAAGCCGAGAGTGAGGAGTTTTTGCTTGATGCGTAGGTTGACTGGCAGCCACTGGAGATTTTTGAGGAGGGGAGTAACATTCCCAGAGTGTTTCTGCACAAAGATGATCCAGGCAGCAGCATGAAGTATAGACTGGAGTGGGGAGAGACAGGAGACAGGGAGGTCAGCAAAGAGGCTGATAACAGTAATCAAGGTGAGAAAAGCTAAGTGCTTCGATTAACATGGTGGCAGTTTGGATGTAAAGAAAAGGGCAGATTCTAGCGATGTGGAAGTTGAACCAAAAGGATTTAGTGATAGATTGAATGTGTGGGTTGAATGAGAGAGATGAGTCAAGGATAGCGCCAAGGTTATGGGCTTGTGAGACAGGAAGGATGGTGATTCTGTCTACTGTGTCAGGGAGAGGATGGGGTTTGGGTGGGAAGATAAGGAGTTCTGTTTTGGACATGAGAAGCAGCGTGGCTCAATGGAAAGAGCACGGGCTTGGGAGTCAGAGGTCATGGGTTCAAATTCTGGCTCCGCCAATTGTCAGCTGTGTGACCTTGGGCAAGTCACTTAACTTCTCTGCGCCTCAGTTACCTCATCTGTAAAATGGAGATTAAGATTGTGAGCCCCATGTGGGACAACCTGATCACCTTGTATCCTCACCAGTGCTGAGAACAGTGCTTTGCACATAGTAAGCACTTAATAAATGCCATTATTATTATTATTATGTTGTTTGAGGTGATGGCAGGACATCCAAGTAGAGATGTCTTGAATGCAGGAGGAAATGCAAGACTGCAGAGAGGGAGAGAAATCAGAGTTGAGGATGTAGATTTGGAAATCATCCTCATGGAGATGGTAGTTGAAGCCATGGGAGTGAATGAGTTCTCTGAGCCAGCGGGGTTTAGATGGAGAATAGAAGGTGACCCAGAACTGAACCTTGAGGGATAACCACAGTTAATGGGTGGGAGGCAGAGGAGGAGTCTGCAAAAGAGACTGAGAATAAACAGCCAGAGAGATAGGAGGAGAACCAGGAAAGGATAGTGTCAGTGAAACTGAGGTTGGATAATGTTTCCAGGAGAAAGGGGTGGTTGACAGTATCAAAGGCAGCTGAGCAGTCAAGGAGGATTAGGATGGAGTAGAGGCCGTTCCTTCACTGGCTGGCATCACCTCTGATTTAACAGCATTTTCATCGATCTGGCACTACTGTAATCAGAGAACAAAGGTTGAGGCTGGAGTCCTGGAATTCCTGAGTCCAAGGAAGCATGCCAAGGACTAGATGTCACCCAGGTGAAAATACTCGATCCATATTTATGTGAGAAATGGGGGCTGGGAAGCCTCGTGGCCTCTCTTCTTCTATTCTGCACTCCAGGTAGTTACATCTGCTTTGCCAGGCATCGCTTTTTCTCCTCTGAGACTGGCCCCATCTTCTTTCCAGCTTCCCCGAGGGTAGTTCCTGTGGAGTGAAATGAAAGGAAGCCAGATTGGAGGGGGGTCAAGGAGAGAATTGGAGGAGAGAAACTTGAGATATTAGTCCCTTCTTCCCTGGAGGTCTTTACTACTCTCCCAAAGTGCAGAGTAATTTCAACTGTACCTATATAAGAACTGTAATAAAAACCTCAACGAATGGGCAGTAACTAAAGGTTTTATGCTACTGGGAGGTAACCTGCTCGTTAACGTTTCCTTCAAGGCTTTCTAAGAATCAAAATGTTCTATCTCTCTATGGTTTTAGATCTGAGAGATTCTTCTTACTGATTTATACACTCTGCCTATTAACTGACTCTTTAAAAGTGCTCTAGGCAAAGAAAAATGACAGTTTTTGAAAAAGCTGAACTTTATACCAAATGTGCATTTCTCTTCGTACGTATAGTGGTTCCTATGGCTATAGTTATTCCTTAGTATTTGTTGACTGCCTACTGGGGGCAGAGCTATGTCCTAGGCTCTTGGGCTCTTGACATACAACAGTGAAAAATTGTGAGAAGCAGCATGGCCTATTGGAAAGAACACAGGCCTAGGAGTCAGAGGACCTGAGTTCTAATCCCAGCTCCACCACTTGCCTGCTGCATGATCTTGGGTAAGTCACTTAACTTCTCTGTGCCTCAGTTACCTCATCTGTAAAATGGGGATTAAGACTGTGAGCCCCTGTGTGGGACGTGGACTGTGTCCAACCTGATTATCTTATATTCATTCATTCATTCATTTGTATTTATTGAGCGCTTACTGTGTGTGCAAAGCACTGTACTAAGCGCATGGGAAGTACAAGTTGGCAACATATACAGATGGTCCTTATCCAACAGCGGGCTCACAGTCTAGAAGATCTACCTCAGCATTTAGTATAGTGCCTGGCACATAGTGAGTATTTAAAAAATACCATTAAAAAATTACTGTCATTGGTTTACAGTTTAATGGAGGGGCCTAAAATACCAATTTAAATTGTCAGTATGATTGAAAAGTTCAAAAAATAATACTGAAACAACATCTTGTATTTACAGGAAAATTGTGTAGCCAATTTGGGGAATGGGTGGTGTGGGTGAGTCAAAATGTTGGTTATCCAAGAGAACTGTCATGTCATGGGTTCAAATCCCGGCTCTCCAATTGTCAGCTGTGTGACTTTGAGCAAGTCACTTAACTTCTCTGTGCCTCAGTTACCTCATCTGTTTAATGGGGATTAGGACTGTGAGCCCCACGTGGGACAACCTGATCACCCTGTATCCTCCCCAGCGCATAGAACAGTGCTTTTCACGTAGTAAGCGCTTAATAAATGCCATAAAACCCCCAAAAAACTGTCCAGCAGGAAGTTTTACATAATCACACAAAGGGCTCTTGTAAAATCACTTGGAAGCCCTAGGAAAGTCTGGGAGGAGTGAGCAAACAGTCTACATTTAGAGGAGTGTTTGCTGATCAGATTAGGAGATAACTAAAGCTATTGTTAGTGATGAGGACTGCTTGCTAATCTTGCTAAACAGAACAGCAAGCCCTTTCCTATGGCAGTTTATGCAGAAGCCCTTGAGAAGTTAGACAACCCTGAAGCCAGAGAGAGGTAGTTTATTTATTGGCATTAGATGAAGCTGTTTGCTAATCAGATTAACCGAGAATGTATGTAAAAACTATAGGAGAGCTCCAGACCCATTGAAAAGGATATGAACACAGTGCATTTTTCTCACCCAAGGGGTTCATTGGTAGAGATTATTTTTTTCAGTTGGCACAGTGCCAGAAAACACACTTTTCTTTCTTCAGAATCTCTCAAAGAGCTTTAAGATAAATAAGATCATTTGTTCTCCCAACACTATTGGAGGATGGGGGGGCGGGTCAGGGGGCAGTTACTATAATATTCACGCTTAGAACAGTGCTTGGCACATAGTAAGCGCTTAACAAATACTATCATCATTGTTATTATTATTTTTATTTGAGGAAACTGAGGCCCATTAGGATGCAATAACTCTTTCAAGGACACGAGGCCCTGAGATCTCAACGATTGTGTCCCTTCCTGCTGCTTCCCGTAGTATCCTGCTGCTTCAAGAGGTCAAAACAATGGGGGGAGCAGATGCTGTAGAATGTCTTTTCAAGCACATAGTTTTTTTCCCACTATAGTTTTTTTAATAGACTCTTTTAAAAAAAATCGCATAAGCCAATTCCAGAGTAGTTTGTAACAGATAGGGAAGACAGAACATCGAAGGTCTTCTGTTTAATTTGCAATAAGTTTTGTTGCACTGCATTAAAGAAATTCACATTAGCGACATCAGGGAAAATAACTTTGAGAGAACGGCCGTGTCTTCCCCAAGTCCATTTCTGACCAATGGAAAAATAAGACCCAGAGTTATTTGAATGATTAACACCCTATTTTACAGTGCACATCAATGAAATTTTAAGGAAATGAGCAGTTTTTCAGAAAACTGTAAATCACTTTTTCTGGCAGCAGTGTCATATTAAAAATGGGTCAGGATATGAGCCCTTTGGATCTCATGAAGGGCATTATGAGACATATTATGTCCACGCTGCCCCATCACATTGTCACCAAGCAAGAGGAGTGTCATGAAATCCCACTGGAGAGAAATTATTTTCTTAACAAAATATTGTAATAAGTTTGCCTGCAAAACACATGACCAGGATGAAGATAGTAAGAAATAATGGATGATACTAGGGAAGGTATGAAACTAAGGTCAATGGTAAAAGTGGAAGACTTCAATTATCCCCACATAGACTGGGCAAGTAATTCATCATGACAAGAAGTAGAGATAAGGCTTATGGATAGGATAAATGGCTGTTTTTTTGAACAACTACTCCTAGAAGCCACAAGGAAAGATAATTTATTGGATTTAATTCTGACTGGTAGGGAGGAACTGATGCAAGAATTCTAAGTGGGAGAACAATGGTGATCATAAAATAAGTACATTTAATATTATTGCTCAGGAAGGCCAGAATAAACCCAAAACAAGTGTTCTGAAAAACTGGACTGCTAGAGAAAACAAACCTAAGTAAAAAACTAAAATAGCTAAAAGAAAAAAAAACTTAAGTATCATGAGGGGATAGGTAAAACAATGAAAGCATTCAAACAACATAAAAGCCAAGGATAGATGCCAGAAATAAAAAATAAAAAAAACAAGCTGTAAGATACCGTGGCTATAGGAGTAGTTTCAGGCTCCTTGCAGCTCAGAGTCCAACTGACATAGTCACCTCTAGGAGTCAGAAGACATGGGTTCTAATCTTGGCTCAGCCACTTGTCTGTTGTGTGACCTTGGGCAAGTCACTTCACTTCTCTGTGCCTCAGTGACCTCATCTGTAAAATAGGGATTAAGATTGTGAGCCCCACGTGGGACAACATGATTACCTTGTATCTACCCCAGCACTTAGAACAGTGCTCGGCACATAGTAAGTGCTTAACGAGTACCATCATTATTATTTCAGTAGCTGCCATAACCTTTTCAAAGTTCTGTATTTTGTGAAGGCTATGTGCTGCTATTGCTTGTGTCCTCCCCCTGGGGTGGTGCAATCAAGCGCTTAGTACAGTGCTCGGCACACAGTAAGTGCTCAATAAATATGATTGAATGAATGAATGAAGGCAGGATGGAAACAAGACCCCAAGATGACATGAAGGAACCCAGCTTAGTAGGAACCCAGTAGGTGGGAGGCTTAGGGCCTGCTGAGGCTGCAGGGCCCTATTATTCTGATTCAGCAGGCTGTTGGCCTAGATGGGACTCAGGAAGGTTGACTTAACATCTAGTAGGGCTCACGTCATCCCCCTGGCCTGGAATGACCTCCCTCCCAACATCTGCCAAGCTAGCTCTCTTCCTCCCTTCAAGGCCCTACTGAGAGCTCACCTCCTCCAGGAGGCCTTCTCAGACTGAGCCCCCTCCTTCCTCTCCCCCTCCTCCCCCTCCCCATCCCCCCGCCTTACCTCCTTCCCTTCCCCACAGCACCTGTATATATGTACAGATATTTGTACATATTTATTACTCTATCTTACTTGTACATATCTATTCTATTTATTTTATTTTGTTAATATGTTTGGTTTTGTTCTCTGTCTCCCCCTTCTAGACTTTGAGCCCACTGTTGGGTAGGGACTGTCTCTATATGTTGCCAACTTGTACTTCCCAAGCACTTAGTACAGTGCTCTGCACACAGTAAGCGCTCAATAAATATGACTGATTGATTGATTGATTAATAGTAGGGACCCTCTAGACTGTAAGCTCGTTGTGGGCAGGGGATGTATCTGTTTTATTGTTATATTGTACTCTCCCAAGTGCTTAGTATAGTTCTCTGCACACAGTCAGCACTCAATAAATATGACTGGCTGAGTGACTGACTGACTGACTGACAGACCCACGTTTCACAGAGCTCCAGGCTTCACAGATGGTCAGGTCCCCAAATCGGCAGCAAACTCCCATGACCACAAGCTCTCCATTCTGGGAAGCAGGTTGGCCTAGTGGAAGGAGCACGGGCCCAGGAGTCAGATGTCCTGGGTTTTAATCCCACCTCTGTAATTTGCTTGCTGTGCGACCTTGGGAAAATCCTTAACTTCTCTGGGCCTCAGTTTCATAAAATGGGGATTCAATACCCATCCCCTTCCCATTTACACTATGAATCCCATGAGGATTAGGAAATCTGACCTGTTTATCTTGCACCTACCCCAGCCCTTAGTACAGTGCTTGGCACATAGCAAGAGCTTAAAGAATAGCATTATTATCATTATTGTGATTATTACAATCCTGTGCTTATAAGGGCAGCAAGTCCTTTTATGCTCAGTTTTCCTTTCTGCCTTTTGAGGAAACAAGCAACCTGGCATTCACACTGTTGAATATTCCTTAAGGGAGGATAGGCCTGGGCCTTTCATGGGGAAAAGAGTCAGGAGGGGATAATAATAATAATTATGTTGGTATTTGTTAAGTGCTTACTATGTGCCAAGCACTGTTCTAAGTGCTGGAGTAGATACAAGGTAATCAGGTTGTCCCACGTGGGGCTCACAGTCTTCATCCCCATTTTACAGAAGAGGGAACTGAGGCCTAAAGAAGTTAAGTGACTTGCCCAAGGTCACACAGCTGACAAGTGGCGGAGCCAGGATTTGAACCCACGACCTCTGGCTCCCCAGCCCGTGCTCTTTCCACTGAGCCATGTTCTAGCCTTTTCTCAGTAACTTCCAAAGATGATTAGATCATTAGCTTCTTGATGACTCTCAGCTCTACATTCATGCTTTTCTAGACTCATCCCTGAACTCTAGACTGGTCTTCTCTGGACTTTCCCCAGGTACCCTGAGGAAATAGAGCACGGGCCTGGGAGTCAGAAAGATGTGGGGTCTAATCCCAGATCCACCACTTGTCTGCTTTGTGATCTTGGGCAAGTTACTTCACTTCTCTGTGCCTCAGTTACCTCATCTGTGAAATGGAGATTATGATTGCAAGCCCCATGTGGGACAGGGACTGTGTCCCATCTGATTATCCTGTATCCATCCCAGCGTTTAGAACAGTGCCTGGAATATAGTAAGGGTTTAACAAATGTCAAAAAAAAATAGGACAGGGGCTTTTCTGGTTGCTTTGTGTTTAGTTTCCAGGCCATTAGTTGCCTCCAGTGGAGGACTTCAGATGAGATAAAGAGGAGTTTGAAGGGTACCTTGCAGGGGTCATTAGAGCTAATGATGAAAGAGTCTTCTGTTAGCACTGACCGGATGGTGTAACAGGACTGTCCTACTAGATAACCCTTACCGAAGGGACCACACCCCAGGATTGTGGTTTATGACAGAACCTCTTTATTTAAGCGACCCACTGGCCCCATGTGCCAGGGTGTGCTGTCCCAGCATCATCTGGAAGATGCACACCTGTGCAGCAAAAACTGGTATCTTCTATAGCCAAAGAAATCCAAACTCTCAAATGTTTCCCAGACTCCTCTTCTCAGTTCAACAAAGAATGCTGTATTCTAAGCACTCTTCTTTTTCCTGATATTATGCGGGAACATGTGGGAATTTCCGAAAGAAAATCTCCCTCCGCATGATGTAAACAGTGCTGATTTCTCCCATTTCATTAATAGTGTGTGGAAACACTTTCATTGAGAGATCTTTGTTCTGATGCTTGTTTTAATGTTTGTGAAGCAGCATGGTCTGGTGGAAAGAGCGCAGGCCTGGGAATCACAAGACCTGGGTTCTAATCCTGCTCTGCCACTGGTCTGCTGTGTGACCTTGCAGCATTTTTTACTTCACCGTGCAACTCAAATTCTCTGTGTTTCAGTAACCTCATCTATAAACTGGTAATTAAGACGATGAGCCCTTTGTGGGGCAGGGACTGTTCTAACCTGATTATACTGTATCTACCACATAGATTAGTGCAGTGCCTGACCCATAGCATTTAATAAATACCAAAAAAAAAAAAAAAGATGTCAGTATGCATGAACCTTTTCCTTGAACTGCTCCAGAGAGGACCAGATTGCCTGCCCTGGACTGATGCAGGCTCAGTGTGGATATCTTATATCTTGTGGATATATTCTGCAGCTGCATGCCTTGTACCTAGTGTCTCCTGTACCACTAGTAACATCTTCAAATGTATCAAAACCGGAAGCCGGCCAGGGGATCACTGGGATCATTTGATGATTTTTCCATGAAAGGTGTATTCAGCAGTGAAGAGGAGAGAGCTTTATTTCTTTAGTTTGTTTCCTTAGATGATTTTAGGATGGAGCCCTAATCCAAATCATTGTGCCTAGCAGCTGGGTCAAATGACCTAAAATGAATTCTGAAGGGCCTCTGATGGGACATAGGAAAACTCCTAGCAAGGATGTGTAACCTATTGTTAAAAATGAATGTTAAATTAAAATGTAACTCCTGACTCTCAGTAGAGTTCTAGATGTCACTCTGGGAATTATAAACCTGGAAAATATCTTTAATATAATATATTTTAAGATTACTGAGCACAAAGGGAAACACAACCTGTTGAAGGACAGGAGAATTCTGTAGGGAGAAATCATGCTTCACTAATTTTCCGGAATTCTGTGCTTTAAGGCAATAAATCAATTTTTGCCTTCCTTCTAATCCACTCTCTTCTCCCACTCACCCCATCTCACTCTCTTTGTTTCTCTCAAGCTAACTTACTCACTGTGCCTTCTTTTGGTCTCTCCTGCCACCAACCTCTTGTTTATGTCCTCCTCTATGCCTGGAATTCCAGTAGTACCTTATACGTTTCTCACACTTCCTGTACACCAAAGCCCACAGCAACACAATGTGGGATTACCTGTTGAAACCTTAAAGGATAGGTTCAAAGCGAATGATAAGAACCCCCCCCCTCCCCCCCCGCCCTCCCCAGCACAGAGAATGGTAAACATACAGAATGCGTGGCCTCCATTAAGTCATGTTGTGAACAGAAACTATGAACAGGTTCAAGAAGGGTTTGGATACATTTCTGGATGAGCTCCTTGAGGTGGTAATACGGTTTTCTATTGTCTATCATATTCTCCCCTGTTCTTAGTACGTTGCTCTGTACACTCAGCGAATCTTACTGACTGATAGATTGGTTGATGCGAGGTCAATAGACTATTAGTGAAAAATGTTAGAGATGTTAGAAAATTCAAGTAGGCTTAAATAGATTTATAGATGATACAGTGCTTTGCACATAGCGCTCAATAAATACGATTGATGATGATGATAGGTTCCTGATGACATTAAAGGGAAAGGTAGGACTGTTAACCATTTACCATCCCTAAAAAGGAGGATGAATATCGAGTAGGGTAATCATCATTTGTTGCCACTGTATGAAACAGGCTATTGGGCTAGAATGACTATTAGTCTTTAGCAGTATTGCATTTCTTATGATCTTGAATGCAACTACAAGTGAATGGAAATGAGTGGAAAATTAGAAGGATTCTGAGGTAGCTTATCTCAGATGAGTCAAAGCAATGGTCTAGGAAAAAGCTGTCAGCAAATAGCACCTATTCTTAATCTGGGGAAGGTAATAAACAATGGGCTCTTCAAGAGATATTCTGGGGAAATGAGAAGAACCAGGAAATTGGGTTGAGGCCATGGGGAGTAATATTGAAAATAGCATATCTATCTCTGGTGTGGGTCTTCAGAGCCCCCAGTGATTTCATGGTCAAGGAATTGAGTGAATACCTCTGAGGAATTTCTGTGTAATGGAGGGGAATTCCCTACTACACTACTATTTAATTGGCCTTTGGGGTGGAACATAACAATGATATAATAATGAACCCAGTTTTATGGGTGTGTGTACCTGAAAAGTCTGATACAATTGTTTCCTCATGGGTAAAAACAGCCTGGTTTGTGGCAAAAACTATTTGCCTGTGCTGTTTTTGACTCTGCCTCAGACTCAGGGTGTCAGAATTAAATACTGAATTGCAACATATGGGTGGAGATTTGATGGAGTTGGTAGTTTCCACAACTTCCCTTGAGGCTCAAGGGGTGCTAGGATGCTGGGTATGTGCCCATTCACTCATCTGATGCTATTGATTGAAGACTACTGTGTGCAGAGTACTCCTAGATGCCAAGGGATCTTTTGTGAGTGACTCCTGAGAATAAGTGCAGTATGTCTCTCCAGGAAGTGACATTATTGCCAATTGAGTTTACTAGTAGAATTGTGCATTTTAGATGTGCTTCCCTAGAGGGAAAACCTGAAACCCAGTCTCTGAAGATGCCCAGTCTCTGATTCCAACCCAGAAAACCACTGCACCATTTTAGCTTTGCTTCTAGTATTTGCTGGGCACGTACTCTGTGCAGAGCACTGCACTAAGTATTGGGAAAGTACAATAAAATGGAGGTGATAGATGTGATCCCTGGCCCAAAAAAGAAGAGCAAATCTGATATGCAGCACCAACCTAAAGAAATCTGACTGGGCTATGGGCTATGTAGATGTACAGCTCATCCCAGGAAACCAGATGCCATTGCATCACCATGATTAATAGAGAGCATCTCAGGAGTTGTCTCTTTCTGTTTCCTTTCCTTCGGTCATACTGGGCGGTGACAGGACCATCCCCAGAATCCCGGCAGGATAACAACATGGTGTCAATTGGAAGGCAAGTTGGGTGATGTTCTCAGGTCATGCTGACAACCAGGTCCACCAGAAAATGACACCAGGAAACAACCACCATAGACCTGCATCCATGCCTCTCTGAAAACGAACTGGTGTCACCTAGTCGAATATTCCTTAATTACGACAAAAATGACTAGTGACCAGCTCCATTTTGTTGGAGTGGAAGCAAAGCTATGGTCATAGTAGGCATTCAGCAGTATTGGGATGCATTCAAATTCTTCTCTATTTCAAACACCCGTGGTAGTCTCCTGGGGTAATGGTGATGTGAGTGTGCCCACCCACAATACAGAGGGGAATTCAGTCTAATGGATTTAGTTTAAGAAGTCAGGGATGTAGAAATGGAAAGCGGTGACATTTTGACAGCATAGATTAAATGGAGAAGGAAATGGGGAAAAAAAAACCATAACCTAAAGATGGAAAGTGTCAGAAGAATCAAAACTCTAGAGAAACTGAAGGTACAATACAAATAGCTTGGTCTGATATTGTAAGGGATGCTAAGAAGAAAAAAGTGAATGATGGTGAATGAGCCAGATTCTACCAGGGGATTAAACTACTCCAGGAGAGTAAATTTAGGCGCTTTGAAATCGGGAGTAATTCTTTGACATCACCATTGGGTAAATTACTGATTCAGTGCATTAAGTGGTCCCCTGTTGGCTTGAAAGAGCAGAAAATTACTAAAGTATTCCCAGTGAAGGAGTCCAGGAAGTTCCAATCCTGATAAAGGAGCCAAATTCTATCATTTTGAGGTGTCCTTTGTGAACAAGACTCATTCACTCAGCTAATCAAGCAATGGTATTCATTGACCACCCACTGAATAAGTACTAAATTAAGTGCTTAGATGAGTACAACAGAAGCAAAGCCTAGATTTCTTGCCTTCAAGGAGCTTGCAGTCTAAAAGGGGAAACAGATAGACTGATGTCCATTTACAATGAAAATGAGCCCTTCTGAGAATTCTGTGAAGGGGTGGGAGATTCAGAAGTGGAAGAGATATCTGTGTTCAGAGATGTAAATGTGCTGCAGTCCTAGGTAGATACATTCATTTTTTCTGGACTCAAAGATAGGTGGTAACCTCTCTCAGCTCATAATTCCTTATTCCCCTCCCCCTGGTATGTCATCCTCTTGTCCAAACCCTTCTGCACGAGCTTTGTTTTAGCCCTTCCTCCATCCCTCTCACCAGGACTCTATAATCTCATAAAAAAAAAATCACCAAGACATTTAGAATGGGATTAAAAAACAACGGGACAAGTGAAGGACAGTGCCTCAGCATTTGCCAGTCGATCAATTGTATTGATTAAGTGCTTACTGTGTGTAGAGCACTCAACTAAATTCTGGGGATTGAGGTTAATCACGGAAGGCTTCCTGGAGGGGAGATGATTTTAGTCCCTGAAAACTATGTAGATGGGGGGATTGGTGGTCTTTTGGATATGAAGGAGGAGGGGTTTCTAGAGAAGCAGCATGGCTCAGTGGAAAGAGCACGGGCTTTGGAGTCATAAGTCATGGGTTCAAGTCCCAGCTCCGCCACGTCTGCTGTGTGACATTGAGCAAGTCACTTAATCAATCAATCGTATTTATTGAGCACTTACTATGTGCAGAGCACTGTACTAAGCGCTTGGGAAGTACAAATTGGCAACATATAGAGACAGTCCCTACCCAACAGTGGGCTCACTTAACTTCTCTGAGGCTCAGTTACCCCATCTGTAAAATGGGGATTAAGACTGTGAGCCCCACGTGGGACAACCTGATCACCTTGTATTCCCCCAGCGCTTAGAACAGTGCTTTGCACATAGTAAGCGCTTAACAAATGCCATCATCATCATTATTATTATTATTATTATTATTATTATTATTATTATTATTTCCAAGCCAGAGAAAGAATGTGAGCCAGGGGCCGGTGGCGAGAGAGAGAAGAGATTGTGGTGAAGTAAGTAGGTTGGTGTTGGAGGAATGCAGTGCGTGGGCTGGGTTGAAATAGGAGAGGAGCAAACCTGACCTGGGCCTTTCTTTAAGAAAGCAGATAATTGGGAGAGTACAGTATTTGACCAGAGGTTGATTTTTTTTCTCCCCTATTGATAAGTATCAAAATTATCAGTGCTTAGAATAGTGCTCGGCACATAGTAAGCACTTAACATATACCATAATTATTAATTAGTAGTGCATATTGACAAGAATAGCAGCTCTGATTTTTACTATAAGCCAATCATCCAGTGATTGTCTCTCTTTATTGCTGAATTGTACTTTCCAAGTGGTTAGTACAGTGCTCTGCATACAGTAAATGCTCAATAACTCCGATTGAATGAATGAATGATGCATTCAAATAGTTCCTAAAGTTCCAACTCTGTCACCTAGGGAGATTATTTCTCTACCCAACAAGTCTGTCTGCTTATTTACCACACCTTCCACCACCCAATATAAACTTAGCCTATTGTTCTGCCATATGTCAAATTCTTTATTTAATCAGCAACACCAAGTAATTCACCAGCAGGTTTTTTATTGAGCATCCAAAGGGCCCAGAGCACTAATATGAATTAATCTGATGTATTAGTGTGATGTTTGTTTCATGACCAAATCGGTGAATGATAAATTTATTGTCTGGGAGGAGTATTTTTCATGTAAAATGCCTATTTATGGCCTGTACCAGCAAGAGGCAAGTTTAGCTTCACAAACCTAACAGACATTTATGCCCAGAGGGCTGTTCAGCAATAGGGAACATGTGTGGGACAGCATGTTATTTCCATTAGAGATCTGGTAATAGAAAAGAGAAACTCAAATGTCATTTTCAGGGCAGAAAACTAACTTCGTGTGCTGAAACTATTGTGCTTGGTTGAATAACTGAGAAAGGGCACATTAAAACTCCATTTCCAACCTTATAACTATGAAGGTGGTGTTGAAAGAAGGCCTGGGGATCAACAGTTCTGATTTGCCAATTTGATATAGACTCTCTGAAGAACGTTATAAAGAAGCTGCGAAAGGAGAATTAACTGGAATTTAATGGGAGATTATAACACCTTCAACATACTTTGAGGCAATAAATCAACTTATAAATCTGTAGCCACAGTGAACTGCCTCCAGAGACATGGTATAAAATAAGGAGCTAGGGAAGGAGCAGCATTTGGCTTAGCCTTAAATAACAGACATTCTAACTCATCCCTGAGATTCTCTAGTCACATGTGAGGTTAAATCACAGCAGATTCTCAGAGGGCAAAGGACTTTTCTTCCAAATGAGGATTTAAACTCTGGGGTCTATGTGGATTTAAAGGAGCCAAATGGTCTTCTGGGATCCAGAGAAAGAGAATGGAAGCACAAGTTCTTTGTGTGCTACCATAGGGAGAAATTTTATGAATTGTTAAATGTGAAGAGTTCCTCTACCACCAATACAAGTAGAAACATGTTTTTAAAAGGAAACAGCATTCATCCATAATTCTTCCTCTGTGCCTACTTTGTGCAGAGCACTGTATTAAGCATGAATGGGGATTACAGTGGATATCTTATGCTATTTAGAAAGTTCCTGTTGTGTGCTGATCCCTGTGTTGTGGGGAAAAAATACAAATAAAACAGGCCAGACACAGTCTCTGACCTCGAGGGGGCTCATGATCTAAGTAGGGGAGGACAGAAGTAGAAAAGGCATGGTCCCAAGCAACCGGAGCCAAAATGGAAACACACAATTGACAAATGTAGCTATTAGATGGGGAAAGAGCCTGTGGTGGGAAGTGGCACTGGATCACACCACAGTCCATGGCTCAGCCTGCCCATCATTCCAACAGTTCAGCCATTTAGAAAGGGGTGGGCTGGTCCTCTGTGGTGGTAATCAGGCGGACCCACTGGTATGGTTGTTCTTGGCACCTGGGACCCAGGTCTGCTGGCTCTGCTTCCTCTACGTGGAGTAGGCTGATTGGGGGAAGGGAGAGAGAGAGGGGAGGGGTGACTGGCCATTGTGCAGCCCCTGGAGGGTCCCAGGGCTTGCCAAGGTGTGGAGACAAGAGATTTGCTCATCCTGGCTCCTAGGCAGGGTCTCTGTTCTCAAGAATCTTACATGTAATTGGGAAAGAAGACTCAACACAAAACTTGGGCAGTGCATGACCATGATCTATCTTAAATTCAGGGATAAGTACATTCGGTACCGGGAAAGATGTAGCTGGTGTTGGGATCGTGGCAATGAGGGAAGGCTTCCGCTGAGAGATGAGTTTTTGTACAGTTAATAATAGTGATGATAATTATGGTATTTGTTAAGCGCTTACTGTGTGCCAGGCACTGTAATAAGCGCTGGGGTGGATACAAGCTAATCAGGTTGGACACAGCCCCTGTCAATCAATCGTATTTATTGAGCGCTTACTGTGCGCAGAGCACTGTACTAAGCGCTTGGGAAGTACAAGTTGGCAACATATAGAGACGGTCCCTACCCAACAGTGGGCTCACAGGTGCTGTGGGGAAGGGAAGGAGGTAAGGCGAGGGGATGGAGAGGGGAAGGAGGGGGAGAAGAAGGAGGGGGCTCAGTCTGGGAAGGCCTCCTGGAGGAGGTGAGCTCTCAGTAGGGCCTTGAAGTGAGGAAGAGAGCTAGCTTGGCGGATGTGGGGCGGGAGGGCGTTCCAGGCCAGGGGGATGACGTGGGCCGGGGGTCGACGGCGGGACAGGTGAGAACGAGGCACGGTGAGGAGATTAGCAGCAGAGGAGCGGAGCGTGCGGGCTGGGCTGCAGAAGGAGAGAAGGGAGGTGACGTAGGAGGGGGCGAGGTGATGGAGAGCCTTGAAGCCGAGGGTGAGGAGTTTCTGCCTGATGCGTAGGTTGATTGGCAGCCACTGGAGATTTTTGAGGAGGGGAGTAACATGCCCAGAGCATTTCTGGACAAAGACAATCCGGGCAGCAGCGTGAAGTATGGATTGAAGTGGGGAGAGACAAGAGGATAGGAGATCGGAGAGGAGGCTGATACAGTAGTCCAGATGGGATAGGATGAGAGCTTGAACAAGCAGGGTAGCGGTTTGGATGGAGAGGAAAGGGTGTATCTTGGCAATGTGGAGCTGAGACCGGCAGGATTTGGTGATGGCATGGATGTGAGGGGTGAACGAGAGAGTGGAGTCGAGGATAACACCAAGGTTGTGGGCTTGTGAGACGGGAAGGATGGTAGTGCCGTCAACAGTGATGGGAAAGTCAGGGAGAGGGCAGGGTTTAGGAGGGAAGACAAGGAGTTCAGTCTTGGACATGTTGAGTTTTAGGTGGTGGGCAGACATCTAGATGGAGAAGTCCTGAAGGCAGGAGGAGTTGCGAGCCTGGAGGGAGGGGGAGAGAGCAGGGGCAGAGATGTAGATTTGGGTGTCATCAGTGTAGAGATGATAGTTGAAGCCGTGGGAGCGAATGAGGTCACCAAGGGAGTGAGTGTAGATTCATCATCATCATCAATCATATTTATTGAGCGCTTACTGTGTGCAGAGCACTGTACTAAGCGCTTGGGAAGTACAAGTTGGCAACATATAGAGACAGTCCCTACCCAACAGTGGGCTCACAGGCTCACAGTAGATTGAGAACAGAAGGGGACCAAGAACCGAACCTTGAGGAACCCCCACAGTAAGGGGATGGGAGGGGGAGGAGGAGCCTGCAAAGAGACTGAGAATGAATGACCAAAGAGATAAGAGGAGAACCAGGAGAGGACAGAGTCTGTGAAGCCAAAGTTGGATAGTGTGTTGAGGAGAAGGGGGTGGTCCACAGTGTCGAAGGCAGCTGAAAGGTCGAGGAGGATTAGGACAGAGTATGAGCCGTTGGCTTTGGCAAGCAGGAGGTCATTGGTGACCTTTGAGAGGGCAGTTTCCATGGAATGTAGGGGACGGAAGCCAGACTGGAGGGGGTCGAGGAGAGAGTTGGTGTTGAGGAATTCGAGGCAGTGCATGTAGACGACTCGTTCAAGGAGTTTGGAAAGGAATGGTAAGAGGGAGATGGGACGATAACTAGAAGGTGAGGTGGGGTCAAGAGAGGGTTTTTTTAGGATGGGAGAGACATGGGCATGTTTGAAGGCAGAGGGGAAGGAACCAGTGGAGTGAGCAGTTGAAGATGGAAGTTAAGGAGGGGAGAAGGGACGGAGTGAGAGATATGGGGCTCACAATCCATATGTCCCATATGGGGCTCACAATCTCGATCCCCATTTTACAGATGAGGTAACTGAGGCCCAGAGAAGTGAAGTGACTTGCCCAAGGTCACACAGCAGACAAGTGGCGGAGCTGGGATTAGAACGCATGACCTCCTGACTCCCAGGCCCATCTCTATCCACTATGCCATGCTGCTCCTAGGGTTCTAAGGAATGAGGTGTGGAGAAGCTGAAAGAAGGGATGGTGTGGGCCAGGGTTCAGACAGAAGTGGGAAAGTGAAGCACAGATAAGGAGGTTAGACAGAGAAGAAGAGAAGACTTAAAATTGTGTAGGAGGAGGGGTGTATAAGGGAGTGGTTTGGGTCTTGAGAAGGATGATTTGTGCCATTGAATGTGGAATCATTTGGAAAGGGAGATAGAGTCTCTGGTCTGTAAGCTCCTCCTCTGCTCTGTAAGAGCCTCCTCTACTTAGTAAGCTTCTTGTGGGAAGGGATCATGTTGACCTACTCTTCTAAGAGAAGCAGCATGGTTTAAAGAAGCAGAATGACGTAGTGAGTAGAGTTCAGGCCCGGAAGTCAGAAGGTCATGATTCTAATCCGATTCTGCCACATGTCTGCTGTGTGACCTTGGGTAAGTCATTTCACTGCTCTGTGCCTCAATTACCACATCTGTAAAATGGGGTTTGAGACTTTGAGCCCCATGTGGGACAGGGACTGTGTCTTACCCAATTTGCTTGTATCCACCCCAGCACTTAGTACAGTGCTTGTCACATAGTAAACAGAGTCAGCATTTGATAAATGCCATTGATTGGTTAATTGAGATAAAGAGTCAAAAAGGCCAACAAGGAGGCTACTGCACTAACCCAGTGTTGAGATGATAAGGGCTTGGGCAGTAGTGACTGGAAAAGGGGAAAGAAAAGGGCACACCTGTGAACTATGACCGAGGTAAAATCAGCAGCTTTTGGTGAAAAATTGAACATATGGAGTGCAATAGAGATTGAAGTCAAAGATAACTTCAAGGCTTTAAGCACATGAGGCTGAGGGATAGTTTTTTGTCACCTGGAATGGGAAAGTCAAAGAGAGAGTTTTGAGGAGGAAAGATGAAGAGTTCAATTTTTTGATGTATTGAATGTGAAGTGAGGTGAAATACCCGAAAGGAGATAGCTCATTTAATGAAGGAAAAAATGAGAATACAAGACTAGAGAGTCTGCAAACGGGATCCTTCCATCACAATAAAGAGATCAGCTCAGGAATACTTATATCTATAACTGCTGTTTAATCTGCTTTATCACATGGTGCTTGTTTATTGCTACTCTCTAATAAGACCGATGACCTACATATTGTGCAAAGATAAATATTAATATATGAGCAGTGTCTTCAGCCAAGGCTTTTGGGTGTCCCATACGTAGATAGGACTTCCTTTCTAATGTACCCTCAGGAGTCTGCCACAAGGCATATGGGTGCAATGTCCCTTCAAATGTGTTGAAGCTACATTTTTTATTGCCCAACATATGTCATCAGTCTCACCTAAGTTTTAAAGAATAGGCAAGGTTCAGTGCTTGGTCCAAGGTTCAGTGCTTGGTCCAAGGTTCAGTGCTTGGTCCCCTTCTGTTCTCAATCTACACTCACTCCCTTGGTGAACTCATTCGCTCCCACGGCTTCAACTATCATCTCTACGCTGATGACATCCAGATCTACATCTCTGCCCCTGCTCTCTCCCCCTCTCACCAGGCTCGCATCTTCTCCTGCCTTCAGGACATCTCCATCTGGATGTCTGCCTGCCATCTAAAACTCAACATGTCCAAGACTGAACTCCTTGTCGTCCCTCCCAAACCCTGCCTTCTCCCTGACTTTCCCATCACTGTTGACGGCACTACCATCCTTCCCGTCTCACAAGCCCACAACCTTGGTGTCATCCTCGACCGCTCTCTCGTTCACTCCTCACATCCAAGCCGTCACCAAAACCTGCCAGTCTCAGCTCCGCAACATTGCCAAGATCTGCCCTTTCTTCTCCATCCAAACTGCTACCCTGCTCATTCAAGTTCTCATCCTATCCCGTCTGGACTACTGTATCAGCCTTCTCTCTGATCTCCCATCCTCATGTCTCTCTCCACTTCAATCCATACTTCATGCTGCTGCCTGGATTGTCTTTGTCCAGAAATGCTCTGGGCATGTTACTCCCCTCCTCAAAAATCTCCAGTGGCTACCAATCAATCTGTGCATCAGGCAGAAACTCCTCACCCTGGGCTTCAAGGCTCTCCATCACCTCACCCTCTCCTACCTCACCTCCCTTCTCTCCTTCTACAGCCCACCCCGCACCCTCCACTCCTCTGCCGGTAATCTCCTCACCATGCCTCGTTCTCACCTGTCCCGCCATGGACCCCCGGTCCACGTCATCCCCCGGGCCTGGAATGCCCTCCCTCTGCCCATCTGCCAAGCTAGCTCTCTTCCTTCCTTCAAGGCCCTACTGAGAGCTCACCTCCTCCAGGAGGCCTTCCCAGACTGAGCCCCTTCCTTCCTCTCCCCCTCATCCCCCTCTCCATCCCCCTCATCTTACCTCCTTCCCTTCCCCACAGCACCTGTATATATGTATATATGTTTGTACATATTTATTACTCTATTTATTAATTTATTTTATTTGTACATATCTATTCTATTTATTTTATTTTGTTAGTATGTTTGGTTTTGTTCTCTGTCTCCCCCTTTTAGACTGTGAGCCCACTGTAGGGTAGGGACTGTCTCTATATGTTGCCAACTTGTACTTCCCAAGCGCTTAGTACAGTGCTCTGCACACAGTAAGTGCTCAATAAATACAATTGATTGATTGATTAGAGATTCAAAAGTGGGAAACCTGTACAGTAGTTTTGCTAAACTACTTTTTTTTAACTAAGTCACTGAAACCAAAATGTAAGATCCCTTCAACACCTGAAGTTATAGATGAAGAATGTAACAGTATTTAGATAATGCAATAGTAATAATTATAATAATTATAGCATTTGTTAAACACTTACTAAGTGCCAGGCACTGTAGTGAGTGCTAGGGTGGATAGAGAAGCAGCGTGGCTCAGTGGAAAGAGCACGGGCTTTGGAGTCAGAGGTCATGGGTTCAAATCCCGGCTCCACCAATTGTCAACTGTGTGACTTTGGGCAAGTCACTTAACTTGTCTGTGCCTCAGTTACCTAATCTGTAAAATGGGGATTACGAATGTAGGTTGTAGACAACCTGATCACCTTGTAACCTCCCCAGCACTTATAACAGTGCTTTGCACATATTAAGCATTTAATAAATGCCATTATTATTATTATTATTACAAGCAAACCGGGTTAGGCACAGTCCCTATCCCTATTTTATAGGTTAGGGAACTGAGGCCCAGAGAAGTGAAGTAATTTGCTCAAGGTCACACAGCGGACAAGTGGAGGAGCCGGGGTTAGAACTCATGACCTTCTGACTCCCAGGCCTGGGCTCTAACCATTATGCCATGTAATAGCAATTGTAATACTCCCTTTTATCATCTGTGTGAATCCTGAATCACTGGGATTCACAAGGGGGGCAGGGGGCATTTAAAAGATTCACAATTATATTTAAGTGGCCCTGAACCCCTTTGCCATTCCTCTAACACTGCAACTACATGGGTCACACAAGTTTACTTAGTAACCCCAATCATCCCTGTTGGGGGTGAGACCAGACCAAAGTGAAGCAAGGCTGTGCCCTTCACTCATTCGTTCATTCAGTTCTATTTATTGAGCGCTTACTGTCTGCATAGCACCATACTATGTGCTTGAGAAAGTACAGTATAACAATAAACAGTGACATCGCCTGCCCACATCGAGTATACAGTCTATTCAGACCATGATTCCTCCTCCCACTCATTAGTACAGAAGCTGGGGAAAATCAGCCTTGAGAATGGCCTAGCACATAGTGTTGCCAATTTGTACTTCCCAAGCGCTTAGTACAGTGCTGTGCACATAGTAAGCGCTCAATAAATACGATTGATGATTGATGATGATAGTAAGTGCTTAACAGTGTGGATCAGTGGAAAGAGCACGGGCTTTGGAGTCAGAGATCATGGGTTCAAATCCCAGCTCCACCACTTGTCAGCTGTGTGACTTTGGGCAAGTCACTTTACTTCTCTGTGCCTCAGTTACCTCATCCGTAAAATGGGCATTAAGACTGTGAGCCCCATGTGGGACAACCTGATCACCTTGTAACCTCCCCAGAGCTTAGTACAGTGCTTTGCACATAGTAAGTGTTTAATAAATGCAATTATTATTATTATTATTAAATACCATTTTTAAGAGCTATATGTATTTTCCCCTATTTCTATCCCCCAGCCAAACTGGATCCAGTACTGGGCTCTCTGGGAGACTCTCAAAAAGTGTGCAGTCTGCACCCACACACCTCCCACCACTGAAAAAATTTTAGGGAATTGAAACCTATTGTTAGTTTGTAGATTTGAGTTTTCAGGATGGAGATCTAGGGCATAGGAATGTTTGCACTTTTAGGCTTGTCTTTCCGAGCCTAAGATGGAACAAGAAGCAGAAAGGACATAATAACATTAAAAACCAAAGATTTCTGACCTGTCTCTGCCCGACCTAATTTAACCTTGCTGGGGTCAACATTGGAGAAAATGCTAAAGAGGGATCCAGATAAAAGATGGGTTGAAATTATCTGTTTTTGGAAAAATAAATCACCATTTATTTCTCCATCACCCTTCCTGTCCACCATAGATTTGTCTCTGATAAAACAGTATTTTCTAGATGACTGTCTCCACGGCCCTTCTGGAATATTTGAAACCCTGTTTTGCAAACAACAGAACTTCAGCACTTAACAGTAGAAGCAGAGGTCTGAGCCCATAGAATACAGATTCATTCATTCATTCATTCATTCAATCACATTTATTAAGCGCTTACTGTGTGCAGAACACTGTACTAAATGCTTGGGAAGTACAAATCGGCAACATATAGAGATGGTCCCTACCCAACAACAGGCCAAAGTAGCAATGACGTGGTGTGCTTGGCAAGGAAATCAATTGTATTGTGCAGAGAAAGTCCCATCCAGGTCCCACTTCCCAAACCGACACCTTAATGCTGGTATTTTCCTCCTACTGTGCCTTTAACTTACAAAAGTATGTTTGAAATAGATGTTGCATTCAGAATTATCAATTCCTGTGGCATTTGTTAAGCTCTTACTCTGTGCCAAACACTATATGAAGCACTGGGGTAGATCCAAGATAATCAGTTTGGACACGGTCCCCGTCCCACATGGGGCAGAGTCTAATTGGGAAGGAGAACAGGTATCGAATCCCCATTTTAAGGATGAGGAAACTGAAGCTTGGAGAAGTTAAGTGACTTGCCCAAAGTCACAAAGCAGAGAAGTGCACAAGGTGGGATTAGAACCCAGGTCCTCTGAACTCCCAGGTCCTGTGAAACAGAGTTCATAGAGCTCTTCTAGACTGGAAGCACATTGTGGGCAGGAACACACAATCCATCTCTGTTATATTGTACATTCCCATTCGCTTAGTACAGTGGTTTGCATACAGTAAGCACTCGGTAGACACGATTGAAGCTTCTGTCCCATGCAAGAACGAGGAAAAAGCAAAGCAAACTGAAAGGGCCTTCCATCTTGTGATCATCTCAGCAGAATTTTCTCAGGCCTGTTTTCCAGTTCTGTGCACTGAAACAGTGATGTGGAAAGGGAGCCATCTTTTAGGGGCATAGAGTCAGGCAACAGGCTCAACCTATAGGTAAAGGGTTAGAGCTCAGATTGTCTCAGGGTGCCACTAGCTGCCACCTGGAGCAAGGACAGAATGCAGGGAAGCAACTGGGCCATGAATAAGAGGGAGGTACTTCAATGTTACAGGGGCCAGGTTCAGCAGCATGGGCAGGCTGGAATAAAAAAATGACCACAACAGTAAAGTTGCTCAGGAAATGAAGTGAGATAAAGTGTTCCCTCAGAACCTCATTCAAAATAGAAAAAGATGCTGAGAGAGAAAATTCAGCAGTCAGCTGCAGAATTCATGATCTGCTTTCTAATGATATAATCAATACTCCTTTGGAATGTAATAGTCATGCCTGGAGCTCTGTTGTTGCCCAGTGGTGTTCTTGCAGTCATTCTTTCTTAATTCCCAAAGATTTTCATATAGAACAGCTAGTTTCTGATGCTGGAATTTTATGACAACCCTAATTTCACTTCCTTTGGAGTTGTAGCCTGCCTGCCTCTACCCAAACCCTAGTGAGAGGTCTAACATCAATTTTGTTTTCATATCATGGCCTTAATGTAGTATAGTTTGGTGTTGCTTCATCACACATCAGTGCAACACCATTGGGAATGCTCAGTCATGAGCCATGCCTAATGGAGCTAGGAAATTAGCATTCAGATTGGAGGTGCCATTTCCCATTGCTGGTAAAAGAATTGCAGGGGGCTGTGGTTTCTGACCAAGAGAGCAGGGGGACAAATGGGAGCAGAGCTTAGCCCTGGATCTGTTGCCCTTAAGTATCATTGACTTATAAGTCTGCAGGTTCTATATCATCAGTCCCTCTCCCTGGAAGGTACATAGAATAAAATAAGTGAAATCAGACTTTTTCCTAGCAATCCAAAAAAATGCAATTTCCCATTTGCCCACTCTTGCCCGCCCCTTGAACTATTAACTATTAACCAGGGTACCACTGGTTTGATTGCTAATTTATAATAATACCTTGAATTTATAATGTTTTTTTAAAAAAAACTTTAACCAAATAATTTTCCCATCAGCTATCTTATTTCATCCTCATATGTGTGATAAGAAGAGGCTGGTATTATCCCCAGATGAAGAAACGGAGGCACCGAGAGGTTAAGTGACTTGTCCGAGGTCACCCAGCAGGCTAATGCCAAAGCTGGGACAAGAATCCAGGTTTCCTGACTCCCAGACCTGCTTTTAGTTCGCTAAACCACACTGCCTCTCCATTTGTTTTAAGCACATACACACACGCACACACACACACTTTGCCTTGTTTTTCATGGGCTGTATTATGTGGAGCAGTTTGTCGATCTAGATTTTCCTGGACATCTTTAGGAAGGTTCTTCGTATAATGTAGTTTTCTGCATGCATTCTGCATTAAGTGCCACTGACCCTCAGAGCGATCCAGAGGATAGCCAGGGAAGGCCGGCTGAGAAAGAATGGATAACACAGCAGAATCCACAACCACTGTTGGAAAAAAAAATAACTCAAGCACTTGACCTGCTAGGAATAGGAAAATCTAAACCCAAGTCTAGTGCAAGTACTCTGCTCAATTGTTAGTCACGTGATCTTTGAAAATCGTGCAAATGTCATTTTGGCATATGAGCAGCTCTAAGTAGGATCACACTGCTCATCTGAGAAGCTCAAATCAGCAAGAGGATCATCTAAAGCCCAGGGATCTTTCAAACAGGAGCTCCTCTCTGCTGATGACTGTGTTCTCAAAATGCTTAAGGAGACATGCAAATGAATATGAATCTGACAGGATCTACTTACAACCAAGAGTCTCAAGTCGGAAGCTATCACTGAAATCTGTTACTTAACTCGTTGTCCACTCCAGCAAAGAGGTAGAAAATTGAATGAAGGAGCTCAGCTTGTGTTTGGGATAACAACACACAGTGTGACAGCATGGTGGCATCGTGTTTCAGAACAAACTGATTGTCTGTAAAACAACTGTAGTGTACAACCTTCTATTTGGTGGTGAGACCTGGAGTTTTCATAGAAACATCCAAATTCTGAAGTGGTTCCATCAATGTTACTTTCATGCCCTACTTCATACCCAGTGGAAAGGCAGAAGCACAAATAGTTGCAGCCTGGAACACAGAAAGTCTCCCAGTCTTCATGCAATAGTCATGATGTCTATCCTTCACTGAGTGGAACATGTGAGGAAAACGGATGAGAGCAAGGGATCCAAGTGACTGCTGTATGATGATACAGTGAAGCCAAACTTCAGGGCAGTGTGGTGTAGTTGTCGACAGCTGGAAGAAAACAGCAGAAGAAAAACCAGCTTGGAGTATTGCAATTAGAATGGAACAATTATCTTAGAAACAAAAGAGACCCGGAGGAGACCGCAGCTACTGAGAAAAAAATGGAAATAATGTAAGGCATTTTGGGCCACAAGCGCAACAGTGCAAAAAAGGACATTCTTTCGGTGCCCATGAAATGAGAAGGTTTTTAGTTACATTGGATTTATCAACCACACTCAATCATATCAATAACAATTCCCATATGGAGTTTCAACTTTTAACTCAGACAGTCAAATGTATACATATACACATATCTGGAGAGGTAGAAGGGGAGGGATATGTTTCAGGAGTCCCTGTGTATTTGTCTATCTCTAGATGTGCTCTCTTCTTGATGAGTTATCAGCCAGATGTATTTCTTGAGCAGAGGTTCCTTCATTGAGCCTAAAGAGATCTTCATTTGAACAACTCTTTCTAAGGAGGAGTTGACAAATGTCCAAGTCCTTCATCATCAATAGTTCATTACACTGATGAGTCTGTGTGCCATTTGAAAAAAACCCATTTGGTCACAGTTGTGATGTGTCTATTTGGCACATCAGGCCATTTGGCCATCTGGAGGGTGGGCCTTGTGTGTCAGCACTGCCCTTTCATTTCCCCACCTCCAGGAAATCAGCATATGAGCTGCCTTCCTCACTTTTCTGTCTGGCCTAGAGAGAGGGGTTTGCCTTGTCCAGGAAGGAGAGGATCGGGCCTCAGTAAACACCCTCTCTTTGGAATTCCCAGATTCGTGACATCTTCTACTCAAGTCGAGAGTGGAGAGTGACTCCATGGTTGGTATGATGCAGAAGAACAAAGTCCCTCAGAGTAAAAAGAAAAATATGGTGCTAAATAGAAATGATCAGACTGGAGTAGGGAGAAGAAAAAGAGAGAGACCAGAAGATATAACAAGAAATCAGAAATACAACAACTTAAAAATTTCAGGGGTATCATTCCTGGATCAGCCTAATGATCCATTCAGCCCTTTAGTCTATGTCTGACAGTGGATACAGACTGCTTGGAGGATAACCCTCCCTGTCATTCAGGTTGCCCTCCCTGTCATTCATCTTAATGTTTAGGACAGTACCTTCTAACATGCACAAATTTTCATCTCCACGTCTCTAAACTTCACTCTACAGGTATTAGTTACCCTTTATTTGTCACTCATTCATAAATTTAACCACAGCTCTCCTGAACCCAGCAATAATTTCTGCTAGCCCAACTTCTAGTATTATTGAATTCCATCTGCTTACTGCATGGTGTGTGAAAAAATTTTTCCTGTTGCTAGTTTTGAATCTACCACTTTCGTGTTTCAGAGACTCCCCCTCAGTCCTGTTGTTGTAGGATTTGGTGAACCATATTTCCTTCTTCACCCTGTCAACACCAGTCATGACTCTGTAGCCTCCAATCACATCCCTTCTCAAGGGCTAAACTAAATTTGGAAGTTGACAGGGAGATCAGTGGGAAAAAGATGAATGAGATTCAAAACAACAGGAAATAGTAAAGAAGCCTCAAAGAAAGAAGGATATAGCACAAGTAAATGGGAAAGAGAAGTTTGGGTGAGACAATATCAGAATGGTGAGAAATGGGCAGGAACAGAAAGATTTGGGAAAGGGTGTGGATGTGTGGGAAACAGTGAGTGGGCCAATTCATCAACTCAGCGAGGGATAGGTTAGAAATTGCAGGGGTTGGTGGGTGGGAGATTGCATAGTTTGGAATATGTGAATTTCAAAATTACTCATTAATCTCTGGTATATTTGCATTTAGGAATTATTCCTATTTTGAAGCTACATCCAGTACTGACATAATGAAAATTTCCCAAAGGAAAATGTGCTGAAAGGAGGTAACATATTGTGTGGATGATGGGTAGAGCTCCACCCAGCTGGTTGAGCAGCAGCATTGTGTAGAAAAGTCTCTGATCTTTCTTTTTGGAGCAATTCTTATACACGTATAGGGAAATAGCTAGATAAATAATTTTGTTTCTACATTTCCAGAGTGCATAAAAAATGTCAAGCGCATCAACTGTAAGCTCCTTGAGGGGTGGGACCAGACCTTCTATTTTTGTTGTCTGCTCACAAGAACCTAGCACAGTGCTCGGCATACAGTAGAAGCTTAGTAAGTGCTGATACTGCAGCTCCTGTGAACCAGATTTGTTCACATAATACATCTCACCAACAATATCCTCTTCAAACTCAAAAGGGAATGTGCTCATGTTTGTGCACCATTTTTTTTAATGGTATTTGTTAAGAGCTTACTATGTGCCAAGCACTATATTAAGTGCTGGGGTAAATACAAGCTAATCATGTTAGACACAGTCTCTGTCCCACATGGAGCTCACAGTATAAACCCCCATTTGACAGATGGGGTAACTGAGGCATAGAGAAGTTAAGTGACTTGCCCAAGGTCACACAACAGACAAGTGGCAGAGCTGGAATTAGAATCCAGGTCCTTCTGACACCCAGATCCATGCTCTATCCACTAGACCATGCTATAATCACTTTCTCTCTTGCTCTCTCTTTTCTTTCCTCATATTTGCAGCTAGGCATGAGTCAAAAAGCTAGGATTTCATCTACCGATCTGCATCATAGTCTTATAATAATAATAATGATGGTATTTGTTAAGAGCTTACTATGTGCAAAGCACTGTTCTAAGTGCTTGACAGTACTGTTCTAAGTGCTGGGGAGGTTACAAGGTGATAGGGTTGTCCCACGGTGGGGGGCTCACAGTCTTCATCCCCATTTGACAGATGAGGGAACTGAGGCCCAGAGAAGTGAAGTGACTTGCCCAAAGTCACACAGCTGACAAGTGGCGGAGCTGGGATTTGAACCCATGAGCTCTGACTCCAAAACCCAGGTACTTTCCACTGAGCCATGCTGCTTCTGGAGAAGGAAATGTGGTTTTATGGCCCAGGTAGAAGTAAATATTTTGTAGCAGTAAGAATATGAATTTTCATGGAGACAGACTTGCTTTTAGGTATTGAATCCTATCAGAATCTGTGAGAGAAAAATCTAATTAAAATTACTCAGCAAGAGAAAAGATTCAGGCTCCCCAATTCAGTTGGCATAATGTGTAATCAGTATTGTCAAAAATAATTCTACAGCAGAGGTTGGATATGCAAGGCTTCCCTTTCGTTTCTCAACTATTAATTTCTAAGTGGTTCAGCCCTTTTATCATTAGCATGCACTATTACAAAGCCTGAAACATAATTCTGAAAAGGAATCCTTGAAAATGATCAGTAGCTATTGAGAACACTTTACTGTTACTTTACCATAAATTCATGCACACTTTTTTTAATTTCTATTTATTTTTCACTTGCATAATCCATGCAAATTGAACAGATGATAACATAACTATACTAGTGTTAAATGAAATGAAATTATTTTGTGTCATTTTGTAGCTGAAGCCATCCAGTGTTAACTTACTTCTAAGTTATTGACTCTTTAGAGGATGTTTTGAAATTGAAATGCTTACAGTATTGAATGCAGCACATAATAAGAAAGGGTTTTCTAACCAATCAGAAAGGGAAAGAGTTCCAATTTCCATCAAGTCTGTTAACATCTAATTGTTCTTCAGGAATAAACCACCAGAGGAAATAGAGAAATGAATACCATTTTCAGGAGGGTTATCTGGTTTGCCGTGTGTTAATTTGTGGTGCTTGAATTTCATCTTTGATATATTTAATAGAGGCCTTGGGAGCAAATATATTAAAGTGCTTTGCATTGACTATGTGCTATTGACATAGGCTTAGCTTAACACTAAGATCATTTTTAAAGTCCAGGACTTAAAAGTTAATTACAAGACCTGAATGGCAAGTAGTAGTAAAGCCAAGCAAAGATTATTCTGGGATTAATAACTGTTGGCATGCTAACTGTTGTTTAAAAGATATTTGTAAGGTAGTAATGACTCTTCAGAACCATCTTTAACAATTGTTTTCAAATCTGCCTATTGAAATCATCAGCAAAGTGATTATTTTCTTGCAGGAGAGTGCCAAGTAACCCAAATAGAATTATTTTTGTGCTAATGTTTTAATCAAACACCACAAAGAAGAATTGACCTGAGAACAAATGACTTATTATAGAAATGTGCAGGTAGGCCAGAAATGGAAAAGGTATTTTAATAATGCACATGTTACTCTATACTTTATTCATTCAAATTCGCAATTATGTGGTTGGTCATAGACAATGCAGATTGTTAGCTGATTGTGAACACACACAATTTTCACATAAGAGATTGGCATTCAGGGGTTTCAACTTGAAGTTTGACTGTGCAGAAGATCCAAATAAATACCACCTCTGAACAACTGATATCCCAAAACCCATCATTCACTTTTAACACGCATAAACATATTTTCTTTTTACCATGAATCGAATGGTTTTCTATGCCAGCTTGAGAGCCACATTTGATTCCAAGAGCCAGGCATGGCTTTCAATCCTGAGGTTGTTGGTCCCCAAATAAATGAAAAACTCTATTTAAATCTTCACTTCTTGAGGTCATTGTGGGCTGTTAAGTAGGGTGGATTTTATTACTTCTTGCTCTCTATACAGCTGACAAGGAAACAGTACTTTAGGACTGCTTGGAGAAAACCTGAAAAAGAAAGGAGTTTTCTCAAAAGATGTCTTTGTCTCTCTACAAATGTCTTGAGGTTTCTGGGTGCTGAGGGCTGGTTTTTAGGTTATGTCACTGAGTCACCAATATGGTCAGAGGCTGTTTCCAACACTCAGCAGTGCTTATCAGTAATTTTTGGTTTCCATGAAGAGACAGTTTTCATTACATGAACACAACATGCTGCTGTGATGACAGAAATTTTGATATTTTTATCCTGCAGCCCAAGGCCCATATTGTTTTCTTCTTTAGAAACTAGCTGAGAAATTGGGTGTAGAAATTGGACGGGGTTGGGTTAAGGGGTAATTTCTCATCCCTGGCTGATTTGGCGTGGTTCTGTGTCTCAGCCCTTTAGTTCAGTTTATTGCCTAATAATTTATTTTTATTATTGTCTACCAACATGAGCTTAGCATGGCCTGCACTGTACTTTTCCTTTTGAAGTGTTTGGCACGATGAAACCAGGTTTTGACATTTCTATGAAGTATAAGAAGTTATGTTTGGGACAAAACTGGTGTTATTACGGACAGCCTCTAAAGCAGTATAAAGTGCTAACAGAGAGAGATCTTTAATAAATCTACATACAGAGATAAAATTCTACTGTCAGTGTTGTTATTGAACTCACACTGTGGGTAAAGCTGCAGGGCAATAGATTATGATAAGACCAATAGATTGGAGTTGGTAATATAGGTGGAGCATCACTTGGAAGTGATGAGATCTAGTGTGTGCCCCTGCTAATAGTAGGATGAAGCAAGAGGTCAGCAGAGTTGAGAAGTGAAAGGAAATGGACACTTGGGAAATGAAAGATACCTTCAATGGAGGCTGAAGTCCCCAGGCATCAAAGTAGAAGAAGGGAACAAAAGTAGGAAGGAGAGAAAGGCCTAAAAGTCAGTAATGCAGAGTTGCGACCAGGAGTGTGCTATCTGCAGAGAATGGTAAAGATGGACGATGTAGGATCCACAAGAAGAGAAGGTGAGAGGTGGAGGGGGTGAGATCATAGTAATAGACTGTTAGCTTGGTGTGAGCAGGGATTGTTACTGTTTATTGCTGTTTGTACTTTCCCAAGTGCTTAGTACCGTGCTCTGCATGCAGTAAGCACTTAATACGATTGAAAAAAAAATTAATAATTGTGGTTTTGGTAAGCACTTACTATGTATCAAGTTCTGTACAAAGCCCTGCGTTAGATACAAGTTGAGTAGGTCCCACATGGGGCTCACAGTCTAAGTAGGAGAGAGAGCAGGTATTAAATCCCCATTTTGCAGATGAGGAAATGGAAGCACAGAGAAGTTGAGTGACTTGCCAAGGGTCACGCAGCAGGTGTGTGGTGGAGCTGGGATTAGAACCCAGGTCCTCTGACTCCCAGGCCCATCCCTTTCCACTAGGCCACACTGCTTCTTCCCTCTCTCTCTGAGATAGGGGACTAGGCAGCATATAAAGAAACAGGGGAAATGGAGACCACATCAGGAGAGGGTGAGGTCTCGGTGATGGTGGGGAGAAGTGAGCAAGCCAGGAATAGGTTGACCTGCAGAGCCAAACTTACATGTTCTTCAAGATAGGGGAGAATTGAGCTCAATAAAAAATTACCTTTACTTCCAAAGTTGGATGATACCTCCATAGGGAGGATCGCCCAGCAGGATTTAGAGTTTTATGGTATTACTGAAACTTCCGTGTTCTTCATGGTATGATTAAAGTATACCCAGAGCTAAAAACAGGTCAGAGGTGGCGAGGCCCAGAACAGGCATTTCTGAGAGCCTTACAACTTCTACATTCTCCACTTTCTTCCCTCAACCACAGCCACTCTTGCAACTGCTGCCTATTTCCCAGCTAGAG
Organism: Tachyglossus aculeatus; assembly: GCF_015852505.1. NCBI lineage: Eukaryota > Metazoa > Chordata > Mammalia > Monotremata > Tachyglossidae > Tachyglossus > Tachyglossus aculeatus. Next base: position 99,095,234 of record NC_052101.1, on the reverse strand, counting down.
GGGACTTAGTCTCAGCCTGCATGGGACCCCATCAGGACCCTATCCCTTGTCATCACACTCTGCCTATAGTTGAAAAACTGAACAGTAAACAAATATCTTCCAATACTTATCTGTGATTATCCATTATACACTGTGAAAGCAACAAGGCCTAGTGCACAGGCCTGATGTCAGAAGGACCTGGGTTGCCACTTGTCTGCTGTGTGACCTAGGGTGAGTCACTTAACTTCTCTGTGCTTCAGCTGCCTCATCTGTAAAATGTGGATTAAGAGTGTGAGGCCCATGTGGAGCATGGACTGCATCACACCTGATAACCTTGTTTCTACCCCAGTGCTTAAAACAGTGTCTGATACATAGTAAGTGCTTACCACATGCCCTCATCTTCATCATCATTGCTATGGATGAGGAGAATGCAAGGGACCACATTGAGTTTTCAGATTTGATTTGTCTTGCAGTAAATAGTGTGAAAACAAGAGATGTGCTACATAGATAAAAGACTGTATATATCATGTTTTGCTAGAACTGATGGGCCAGTGTCCCACCCAGTTCCTGTCAGAACACTTTTTTCTCATTAGTTGCCAAGAAGAGGACAAACACACTTAGCAGTTGACATTATTTCCCCCAGCCCCTTCTCCCACAGGAGACCCCCCCCCCCCTCCTCCAGGTGATAGAATAAATGAAATCAGCATCCTTTGCCACTCAACTGAAATAAATCATTCCTGACTCAGAGAAAGTGGAAAAGTGACAATTTTCAAAAAACACCAAGATGAATGGGGAAAAAAGTTTCTGCAAACCTAGGCAGCTGGTTTTGGCTGGCAACATGAGAGGAAGAAATATTTTGCTGAGAAATCTCTCCATGCCTTGGCAGAATATAATCATTTGAAGCAAACATTTGGATGATGCAGTTATTTTAACCAATCAGGTTTGACCGCTGAATACTATCTGTAAGTGGATGCAGTTCATTTATCTTCAAATGTACATTTTTTAATCAGTTTACACTAACTTAGGCCCTTACTAAGTATAAATCAGTTCTCCCCTCAATCTGGGTCACTGCTTTTGTTCTTCACTATTGTTATTTTTATAGTGCTCTGCATTCATTCACTCATTCAATTCATTCAATTGTATTTATTAAGTGTTTACTGTGTGCAAAGCACTATACTTGGGAGACAACAGTACAACCACAGACATGTTCCCTGTCCACAACGAGCTCATAATTTAGAGCAGAAGATAGACATTAATATACATAAATAAATAAATGAATACATTATAGATACATACATATATGCTGTGGGGATGGGAGGGAGGATGAATGAAGGGAGCAAGCCAGGGTGACACAGGAAGGAGTAGGAGAAGAGGAGAAGAAGGCTTAGGCAGGGAAGGCTTCTTGGCGGAGATGTGCCTTTAATAAGGCTTTGAAGTTGGGGAGAACAATTATCTCTCTGATATGAGGAGGGAGTGTGTTCCAGACCAGAGGCAGGAGGTGGGCAAGAGGTAGGCAGTGAGATAGATGAGATAGAGGTACAGTGAGAAGGTTAGTATTACAGGAGTAAAGTGTGAGGGCTGGGTTGTAGTAGGAGAGTACCATTGATTGATCATTTTAATTAATCTGAAATCCTTAAGTAACTACCATAATTAACTATATTTTTATATTTATAATTGCAGTTAAAATATTAGAGCTGTGCTTCATATTCTAATCCTGCTAATTATATAACTCTGAAAAACTGGAACTGCACTGATGACAACTTTAGGATTCTAAACCTTCCTTAGCCTCAGCATAACTCTACAGAACATGAACAATGCTTTTTCTGAAAATTAAAAAAAAAAACAACCAATCCCATTGTTTTGGGGAACAATTCTTCCTGTCCATAAATTATCCAAGATGATTAGATTTTAAGGCACAAATGGAGTTTAAATGAGGAGGTAGTTTTTTTTAATGAAATTAGATTATTATAACAAGGATTTTCTGGTTAAAGTGAGGAAGGCTCAGCTATACCTGCTTAAAGAGGCAAGTTTAGGAGTGCCTCTCTCCAGCTAGGTCCTTGCACACCTAGATTTTGATTACTGGATGTTACAGGAATTTTTTTTAGATAATTGATTTTAGTTATTTTCATTTTCTTGCTTTGACAGTTGTACTCTCCTGTGGAATTTTGTGAAAATCTTTTCAAGCTGCTATGAAGTTTATCCTTTATATTCAATGATTAAGGCTGGAGATCGAAAACAAGTAAATCTATCTATCTATAGAAAGAGAGATAGATTTGATCTTTGTGCTAGAAAATCATGGCACAGACTGTGAATGTCATCTATGGTGGCATATGGAGTCCATATAGGGAATTTGGGCCCCACAGTCCTGACTGAACCACACAAACACACACACACACACACACACACACACACACACACACACACACACACACTGCCTTTTGTCATTTTGTCATTTTTTATGTGCAGTAAATTCCACTGTTTTCACTTAGGCCTCTTTGTATCATGAAACTGAAACTTGACCCTAATCTCACCAGGCTCACTTTCTGTCTCAGGAAGCTTATCTGAAGAGTGGCTTCTATTATTAAGTTTCTAGAAAGTAGCTTTATAGTATTTTAGCCAATCTTTCTGAGAACAATGCTGTAATTATTTTAGGATATTCTAAGAAAAGTAAAATCTCTTTCCATAACTTGGGGTGACTCCCTTTCCCCATCTAGGAGCTCTGGGTTTGTATTGATATTGGTGTGTAATGTTAAAGAGATTATGAAAATTCATATTTAATTAAAGAATTATATAATAAAGGTATAATCACAGAGAAGGATATAAGGTCTCCCAAAAAGCTGATTCAAGGGCTCAAGCAATGGAGAACAAATAACATTTAATTGATACACTTTGCACTTATCTCTGGGGATGAACTTAGTTGCTATCAGTATGCTCATAAAAAGCAAGCAATCTAATTGCTAAAAATCAGTGACCAGGAATAAACTCATCCATTCTATTGCTCCCTCTCATGCCTGTTCAACACTTCCTGGGAAGTGGGAAGCTGGGAAGCAGCGTGGCTTAGTGGAAAGAGCACAGGCTTGGGAGTCAGAGGTCGTGGGTTCTAATCCTGGCCCCGTCACTTGTCAGCTTTGTGACTTTGAGCGAGTCACTTAACTTCTCTGGGCCTCATTTACCTCACCTGTAAAATGGGGATTAAGACTGTGAGCCCCACGTGGGACAACCTGATTGTCTTGTATCTACCCCAGCACTTATAACAGTGCTTGGCACATAGTAAGTGCTTAACAAATACCATAATTATTACTTCCTTTCTCTCTGTTCTGCTGAAATCACACTTGCCCTCCTTGTCCTTGCAGCCCTGGTCCTCCAAAGCTGCAGGGTTGAGAAGGAACCAGACTAGGGCTGGGTCGGCAGATGGCAGCAGCAGTCTTCTCCCAGTCAGTCAGTCAATCATATTTATTGATCGCTTGTCATGTGCAGAGTACTGTACTAAGCTACTGGGTGAGTACAATATAACAAGAGTTGGTAGATATGTTCCCTGCCCACTGCAAGCTTAAAGTCTAGAAGGGGAGACAGACATTAATATAAATGTATCAATTATGGATATATAGATAAGTTTTGTGGGGCTGAGGAAGGGTTGAATAAAAGGTGCAAATCCAAGTGCAAAGATTACATGGAAGGGAGTGGGAAAAGAGGAAATGGGAGTCACTAATGGCCTCTTGGAAGAGATGTGCCTTATTCTCTCTCAGTTTTATTTCTTTAACTTTATGAGTTTGGGACAAAAGTTGTACTTTAATTTGTTAAAAATTGATGTGAGAAAAGGAATGATTATATTTGTGTTTTATTGGATTTAAAAGCTCTAACCCTAGTTTTATGTAAAGCAGACAAATCCATACCAAATCCACCTTCCTGGACAGGTGGCATTCAATCAGTAACCCTAGGATTCATGTGTTGTTGTTTATTTACTTATTTGTTCATTTATTCACTTTAAGAGGTTAATATCTTTTCTCCCACTATTCATCAATTGATAACTACTATCTCTCTCATTCAACTGTAAACTCTTGAGGACAGAGATTATGTCTTTACCATTTGTTGTATATCCCCACAAACTCTTAGTACTGGCCCTGGACCCAGTAGACACTCAATCAATCAACCTGAGCATTGTACTAAGCACTTGGAAGAGTACAATATAAAAGATTTGGTAGACATTTTCCCTGCCCACAAAGAGCTGATAGCGTGGCTCAGTGGAAAGAGCATGGGCTTTGGAGTCAGAGGTCATGGGTTCAAAGCCCGGCTCCGCCAATTGTCAGCTGTGTGACTTTGGGCAAATCACTTCACTTCTTTGTTCCTCAGTTACTTCATCTGTAAAATGGGGATGAAGACTGTGAGCCCCCTGTGGGACAACCTGATCACCTTGTAACCTCCCCAGCGCTTAGAACAGTGCTTTGCACATAGTAAGTGCTTAATAAATGCCATCATTATGAAGCAGCATGGCTCAGTGGAGAGAGCATGGGCTTTGGAGTCAGAGGTCATGGGTTCAAATCCCAGCTCTGCCAGTTTTCAGCTGTGTGACTTTGGGCAAGTTACTTAACTTCTCTGTGGCTCAGTAACCTCATCTGTAAAATGGGGATTAAGACTGTGAGCCCCCTGTGCGACAATCTGATCACCTTGTAACCTCCCCAGTGCTTAGAACAGTGCTTTGCACATAGTAAGCGCTTAATAAATGTCATTATTATTATTATTATTATAGAGGGGGTGACAGTCATTAAAATAAATTATGAGATGTACATAAGTGCTGCAGGGCTGAGGTTGGGGTGAATAAAGGATCCAAATCCAAGTGCAAGGATGATGCAGAAGGGAAGGGGTGTAGGGGAAGTGAGTGCCTAGTTTGGGGAGGGTTCTTGTGGAGGATGTGTGATTTTAATAAGACTTTGAAGGTGGGAAGAATGATCATCTGTCAGATACGAAGGAGGAGGGAGTAACAGGCCAGAGACATGACGGGAGCGAAGGGTCAGTGGCAAGATAGCCACGATCAAAGTACAGGGATTAGGTTGGTGTTAGAGGAGTGAAGTGAGAGTACTGGGCTGTAGAAGGTAAAAAGCCTGGTAAGATAGTCAGGGACAAGGTGATTGAGTACTTTAAATCCAATGGCATGGATTTTCTGTTTTATGTGGAGAAGGATGAGCAGTCATTGCAGGTTCTTGAGGAGTGGGGAGACGTAGACTGAACTTTTTTTAGAAAAATGATCCAGGCAGCAGATTGAAGTTTGGACTGGAGTGGGGAGAGACAGGAGGCAGAGAGGTCAGCGAGGAGGCAGATGTAGTAGTCATAGCAGGTTGAGATAAGTGCTACGATCTGTGTGGTAGTAGTTTGGAGAGGAATAGGTGGATTTTAGTGATGTTGTGAAGGTAGAACTGAAACAATTTGGTGACCAATTGAATGAGTGGGTTGAATGAAAGAGATGAGTTGAGGATAATGCAAAAGCTAAAGGCTTGTGGGACAGGAATGATGGTGGTGCTGTCTACAGTGATGGGAAAGTCTAGGGGAGGACAGAGTTTTGGTGGGAAGATGAGGAGTTCTGTTTGGACATGTTAAGTTTGAGGAGCCTTTGAAATACACTGAGAATGAGTGGCCACAGAAATGGGAGGAGAACGAGGAGAGGGCAATGTCAGTGAAGTCAAGGTTAGGTAATGTTTCCAGGAGAAGGTGATGGTTCACAGTATAGAAGGCAATTGAGAGGTAGAGGAGGATTAGGATGCAATAGAGACTGTTGGATTTGGCAGTAAATACTGTTTAACACAGATTCTGATAGCCGCACATTTATGCATATCCCTTTTTTTGTTATTGCTGGTTGTTAGGTACTTATTATGTACCAGGCACCATACTAAGCACTAGGGTAGATAAAAGCTAATCAGATTGGACACAGTCCATGTCCCACATGCGGCTCACAAACTTAATCCCCATTTTCAGCTGAGGTAATTGAGGCAAAGAGAAGTTAAGTGATTTTCCCGAGGTCACAAAGCAGACAAATGGTGGAGCCAAGATCAGAACCCAGGTACTGTGACTCACTACGCCATGCTGCTTCTTTGTTCTTTGAGGACAGTGCTGCTTCTGTTGAAATTTGTGTGTGTTTGTGCATGTGTGTGTGTGTGTGTGTGTTTGAAAGGCAGCCCCTTTAATACTGCACCCACATAATGTCACAGGGCCTATTGTCTAACCTATCCTCATTACTCATGTATATGTGTAGATTCACCTATAAATTAAATTATTTCTTCTGATTCCACCATTTTTATGGTATTTCTTAAGCACTTACTGTGCACCAGGCACTGTACTAAGCACTGGGGTAGGAATAAGCTAATCAGGTTCAACACAGTAGCTGTCCCAAAAGGTGCTCACAGTCTTAATCCCCACCTGACAGATGTGGTAACTGAGGCACAAAGAAGTGAACTGACTTGGCCAAGGTCACCCAGCAGACAAGTGGTGGAGGCCTGTGCTCTATCCACTAGGCCACACTATTTCTCTGCCTATGTAGAATGTAATCTCCTTTGTGGGCAGGGTAACTGTATCAGTACAGTGCACTGCACCCAATGCACTTTTCCCATTACTATTACTATTGCTTACACTCCATCATGCTGCCAAATGAGACCACTCTCTTTTCAGCCAAAAGACCAATGCTAGGCTGCCGAATCACATGAGACTTTACGATTTGGGAGAGGAAAGGGGCAAAAATATATCCTACCATCACCAGGACATTCATTTAATTTGTTTTCCCAGTGGTGGTGATGGGTGGCACTGAGCACATACTTTCTCTCTTCCAGTTTCTCCTCTCCCAAGTGGCACACACTGTGAGATGCCTTGCAGAGATCATGGGTGAGGTTTGTGCTCAGTGAACTCTATGATGAGATCGACACAGCCCTCACTTATTTCATAAGCCATTACTGAGTTTGGTGCTGATGGTGTCTTTACTGATCAATCAAACAAAGTCACTGGAATTTGAGTGATTACTGTGTGCAGAACACTGTATTAGGCGCTTGGGAGAGCACAATACAATAGAGTTGTTAGACATGTTCCTTGCCAACAACTAGGGAGCTGGGCCCTTCAAAAGAAAACCAACACAAATTAAAAGCTGGGGAAGCAGCATGGCTCCATGGAAAGAGCCCGGGCTTTGGAGTCAGAGGTCATGGGTTCAAATCCCGGCTCCGCCAATTGTCAGCTGTGTGACTTTGGGCAAGTCACTTAACTTCTCTGGGCCTCAGTTACCTCATCTGTAAAAATGGGGATTAAGACTGTGAGCCCCCATGGGGCAACCTGATCACCTTGTAACCTCCCCAGCGCTTAGAACAGTGCTTTGCACATAGTAAGCGCTTAATAAATGCTATTAAAATAAAATTAAATTAAATTAAAAAAGTAAATATAAGTTTTTCTTTAATAATAATGGCATTTATTAAGCACTTACTATGTGCAAAGGACCGTTCTAAGTGCTGGGAGGTGAAAAGGTGATCAGGTTGTCCTACGTGAGGCTCACAGTCTTAATCCTCATTTTACAGATGAGGTACCTGAGGCACAGAGAAGTTAAGTGACTTGCCCAAAGTCACACAGCTGACAAGTGGTGGAGCCGGGATTTGAACTGATGACCTCTGACTCCAAAGTCCGTGCTCTTTCCACTGAGCCATGCTTTAAGGCAAATGTCCCAGAATTCTCCCCTCTCCCTTCCCCCTCCATTTTCCCCGCCCACTCCTCCAAGAAACAAAAACTATTCTTGTGGGGCTAGAATGAATTTTCCTCTGTTAACTTCAGTATCAAGGAGATTTCCTCTTACCCACATTCTCCAAGACAACCTCCCCCACCCTCCCGCCCCAACCCATGCTTCCCACGACAAGGGAGGCAAGATAGGAAATCATACAGTCAACATTAAGAGGCTCATATAAAGTAATTAACACAATGAGTTGAGGGGTTGAAATAGGTTATGGATTGGGCTAGGAGATCTATATTCACTGATTCAATTTTTTCTATCAGGCATCTTGCAGTGTTATTACCCATCAAACCATTGCTATTTATTCATTCTTCTCTAGAATTTTTTTATTCTATTTCAGGCACTAAACATCAATTTCTGTATGCCTGTTATAATTTTTGGAATAGGTACGATTCTATAAGCCACTGGACTGACTTCCTCAAAATCCGTATATTATTTCCCAAATAAAATGTCTTGTGAAAATTCCAGAAAATGATTCCCTCTCATTAATAATGGGACTGTTATAATTAGCTTCATTTTCCTCATATGATGAATATGAGAATTAATTCATTTTGCTTGGAATTTGTAATGGCAAATTGCAATTGTAATTACAACCTGGCTGGCAGGATTTTATGGATGACTGTTGACATATATAATTTCCACAGACAAAAAATCAGCAAGCCAGCTGAGTATTGGTTGTTTTCATTAGGCTGAACAAAAAAATTTGTTTGGTTTCCTAGCTCATGCCTTCAGCTTTGTCTGACAGTGAACATGAACATAACCCTTCTTTTTTCTCTTTTCTATCTTTGCCTTTCATAGATAGAGGACATGCAGTGGGCCAAAGGAGTACGGGAAATCCCATCGTCGGTCTGCAGCCTACCCTGTAAGCCTGGAGAAAGAAAGAAGACAGTGAAAGGGGTCCCCTGCTGTTGGTACTGTGAACTCTGTGATGGCTATCAGTTCCAAGCAGATGAAATGAGCTGTCAGCACTGCCCCTACGATATGAGGCCAAATGAGAATCACACGGGATGCCAAGCCATTCCCATTGTGAAATTGGAGTGGCATTCCCCTTGGGCTGTCATTCCTGTCTTCTTGGCTATGCTTGGAATTATTGCCACCATCTTTGTCATGGCCACCTTTATCCGTTACAATGACACTCCCATTGTCCGTGCGTCAGGAAGGGAACTCAGCTATGTGTTACTGACAGGAATATTTCTTTGCTATATCATTACTTTCCTGATGATAGCCAAACCCGATGTGGCCGTCTGCTCCTTTCGACGCATCTTCCTAGGCTTAGGGATGTGCATAAGCTACGCTGCGCTCTTGACCAAAACAAACCGCATTTACCGCATCTTTGAGCAGGGCAAGAAATCAGTGACCGCTCCCAGGCTCATTAGTCCCACATCACAGCTAGCTATCACTTCAAGTTTAATTTCTGTTCAGCTTCTAGGTGTTTTCATTTGGTTTGGAGTTGACCCACCTAACATAATTATAGATTACGATGAGCAGAAGACAATGAACCCCGACCAAGCCAGAGGAGTTCTCAAATGTGACATTACAGATCTCCAAATCATTTGTTCCTTGGGATACAGCATTCTTCTGATGGTTACATGTACTGTGTATGCCATCAAGACTCGGGGTGTTCCAGAGAATTTTAATGAAGCCAAACCCATCGGATTCACCATGTATACGACCTGCATAGTGTGGCTTGCTTTTATCCCAATATTTTTTGGCACCGCTCAGTCAGCTGAAAAGGTAAGTGAAAATGAACCCATTCAAAAATGGCTAAATGCATTGCATTTCTAAGTCATCCTTTTGTTTTTTTAATTTATAATGTACTGTAACCAGTAAAAGCTGTGGTATCCTGTCCCATAATAGTAAGAATATCATTGATTGGTAATGCTACTAATTGGCACTTCTCCTAACTCCAAATAAGGGCATTTTAGGCTGATTATTCCCTCTAATAAAAGGAGTTTATAAGCCAACAGCTCTCACCCTTAACAGGTGCTTTGTCTTACGGCATCTAGACATTTCCGACCCATAGCGACACCACAGACACACCTCTCCCAGAATGCCCGTCTCTCCATCTGCAATTGTTCTGGTAGTGCATCCATACAGTTTTCTTGGTAAAAATACAGAAGTGGTTTACCATTGCCGCCTTCCGCGCAGACAACTCGAGTCTCCGTCCTTGACTCTCTCCCATGATGCTGCTGCCCAACATGGGTGAGTTTTGACTTGTAGCAGATTGCCTTCCCCTTGCTAGCCACTGCCCAAGCTAGGAATGGGATGGGTAGGCCTCTGCTTGACTCTCCCTTCCATAGCCAAGACTGGTAGAGTACTGGAATCTCTCCAGTTGTGACCCTGAGAGGGGAACGGGAGCTCTAGGGAAGGTTAGTTCCTAAGATAACCAGGTTAGACCTCAAAATAGAAACATGGGTGCCTGCTGTGTGATTGTTCACAGTCACCTGCTGATCATCCCTGACTCAAAATGACCAGAGCATTGTACTCACCTGTAACCCCCATTTTCCGACCCAGGCTGGATAACAAAGCTTTTACTGCTGGGACATAATGAATCAATTGCTATTAGTTGAACCATTAAGTCCATCGTTGTGTCTGTGCCCCATCCATTTATATTTAATAGAAGAGGGAGAGTTGGCTTTTTCTCTAGGTAAAGAAATATATTTTATTATAAAATGTTTGAATATAATATATAGACTTAACCTCCATCCAAACCTGAATGAAAGGGCCTGAGCCAGCACTTATGGAATTTGGTGCCAAGGACAATGAAATTACTTTCAGAAAGGGATGTACTCTCAAAGAATCCTACAAGAATTTTGTTATGGTATTCATAGTTTGTGTTCAGATATCACAGCAGGTTTCTAAACGAATACATTCCATTTTTTTAATATCTGTTTATCAGTCTGAAGGTAACTTGCATTCCATTTCACTGCAGTACATCCCCAGTCCAAAGGAAGAGGGTGGTGGAAAGAAGGAAATCTGAAAAAGTAACAAATGTTATTCTCCCATAATGTGGGTGGAGAAATAGAGTGTGAAGTTCTGTGAATATTTTGCTCCTGAAGCTGTGCTGTGTGGATGGAGCTTAATCACGCTCCCTGTGCATCAGTATCATTTGGGGATGGGGGCAAGCTGAAATAAAGGTGCGGCTGTTCTCACTTGGAGTCCACAAGCCCTATGTGGGAATGTGTTTATTGTTATATTGTATTCTCCCAAGCTCTTAGTACAGTGCTTTGCAAACAGTAAGCACTCAATAAATACAGTTGAATAAATGACATAAAAGGAGACATCAGGTATTTTGAGTTTTCCTAGGAGTTGGGATGACCTCTGGTTTTCCAAAGGAAATCTCTCCCATCATGGATCTGATTCCCTTTTTTCCAAGGAGCACGTGGAAAACCACAGCCTTCCAATACTCAGACCTGGGTGTAGCAGATTCCTCTCAAAGCAACTGCAGACCCCAGGGTGTCACCTGAAACTCTAGGCAAGCCTGAAGCCCAAACCTTGTGTCATTTAGTTCCAGAAGCAGTCTGTACTCTGTACAGTGGAGACAGCCAGGAGTTCCACTATCACAGAATACAGAGTGTGCCCAGGCTTGGCAGTTCAGTGGCTGAGGCAGGGCCCTGGTTTTTATTGTCATATTCCTAGCCATGACACCGGAGGAATTTCCACATAGCCAATGATATGGCTGACAGCAAGATCAAACTTATTCAAGGATTCAAGTATTAGTTTAGATGATTTTGATGGTTTTAGAAGGCATTCCAGATTGAGGTATATCATCAGAGGAATACCTAAAAATATCAGATATAATGATTCAGGGCATTGTAATTTTCCATTTAAAGATTATACATAGATTATCAATATCAATAGTATTTACTTAGTACTTTGGGCAGACTACTGTACTGGATTGTGGCATTTTAAAAGGTTAATTAGCTTCATATGAGGGATAACATATTGCAGGATAAAGGTATATGCAAATGCAATGCTTTAATATTGCATAGCTGGAGAGAGAACCAAAAGATATTTCTTACAAATATTCTTTTATATATAGAGAGAACTGTGGAATTACAATTATAATTTTGCAGAGAGACAACCATCCATGCAAACTCAAAGGCATTTACCCAATTTCAATTTACAAAATTTTGTTCAGTTTTATTTAGATTTAACAGTTAAGTGTTTAAATCAAGGAATTACAGTGTAGCTCTAGGTAATAAACAATCATTTGAATAGATCATTTGGTGAGGTGCTGACCAAGACAATGAGTGTCTTTTAGTAGACAATGCCAAAGTCCAAACTAACTGATTTTTATCAAAGGATTCCAAATATTTACCTGATGATGAATCAGCTGCTTCTTCCCCTCTGTTTGTTAGTGAAAAGAGGAGAGGAAGGAAGGGGGAGAGGACAAGAGAGAAAGAGTGGATGATTGGTGTCCAGGTTTACAACTATGTTACTGGCTGCAGGGAAGAAGAATAAGCATTCCCCTACCCCATTGCATACCCGGGTTGGGCATAAACCTATCCCCCTTCAGGATTCAGTAGCAGCGAATCAGGATCGATGCACAATATATCACAAAAATGAATATAGTTCTGATCAAATTCTACTTCAGCATTTCTTCCACTCAATTAAAGGATCAATGTCACCATCTGTGAGAGGGGATAATAATACTTTCCCCCATCTCATAGGCTATTGTGTGGCTGTTCACTTGATATGTTCAGCACTTTGAAAAACTCTGAGATTGGCTTGAAGGATATGACACGTTTTATTACTTGAATTTTAAACCCAGCCAAACTGCACACCATTCATTTTTAAAAATGAAACAATTTCCCTGCATGTCCTCCAGTCCATTTGCATCATTTCCTGAACAGGTTCCTTTGTTCCTATGGATACAAAGGGAATGGAGTCCTTTTTGTGAGAATTTCAGGTGAATCCTGATGAGTGTCTGACATCTTACCAGCGTAGAAGCAGCGTGGCTCAGTGGAAAGAGCATGGGCTTTGGAGTCAGAGGTCATGGGTTCAAATCCTGGCTCTGGCAACTGTCAGCTGTGTGACTTTGGGCAAGTCACTTAACTTCTCTGTGCCTCAGGTACCTCATCTGTAAAATGGGGATTAAGACTGTGAGCCTCACGTAGGGCAACCTGATCACCTTTTCACCTCCCAGCACTTAGAACGGTGCTTTGCACATTATTATTATTATTATTATTATTATTATTATTATTATTATTATTACCACACTTGGATCTTGAACCTACCAATCACCTAGTGCATTCACATCACCACCACAGCTTGGGATTTGCAAAGAGGGCAGAGAAAGGATGATTGGGGAACATGTTAGAGTTCAGTGAACATACAGTCTCCTTTCCCCAGCTCCCTACTTAGTTGAAAACTAAAGATGCAATTTGTGATCAAACCAGGTCTACTCTAGAACATATCCCTGGTAATTCAGACCCCAGATTTCACTGGGCCATAAATTATCCAGATATTTTAGGGCAAAACGTTAGGTTTTTCAGCAACAGTATCTTGACACTTGCAGTCAAACCACATCTTTAGTTCTGATGATTTATGCTAGTGGAAATTATCTATTTCAGAATGTATTTCTCATTTTTCTGACATGATTCTGTACCCAGCACAGAGTATACTTGAGGACACACCAAAATAACCAGGCTCATTTCATAAGAGCTGCTATCTCAGAAGTCTGCTTGCTCCAATTAATTGGAATAGGCAGAATTAATCAGCAATTTCTCCAACTGCATGCCTTGCCTCAAGCACCTGGAAGATCAGTAAAATCTAGAGGGACTAAAAGTATGGCCTCCTGGCTCATTATCCAGGTGTAATGAGAATTCCTCACCCTGGAGTCAGTTTGGAAGATATGACCCAAGAGTCATCTTTGATCTTTAGTTTCAACTTTGAATGAACAAATTATGATTATTAAGCCTAAAAAAGCATCTGTTCTAAATGCAAGTTAATCAAGCCAGATACAGTCCCTGTCCCACAAGGGGCTTATAGTCTAAGTAGGAGGGAGACCAGGGATTGAATCCCCATTTTACACATGAGGTAACTGAGACACAGAGAGTGAAGTAATTTGCCCAAGGTCACACAGCAGACAAGCGGTGGAGTCAGGATTAGAACCCAGGACTGTATCTGGCTTGATTAGATTGCACTTAGAACACTACCCAGCACTTAGAACAGTGCTTGACACATAGTAAGTGCTTAATAAATGCCATAAAAAAAAGAAACGGGCAGGAGAACTGAGGGGAAAAATCAGTTTCCTTCACTCCAAATCCACCATAAGAACATTGGGTGGCTCTGCGCTTCTCCTCCAGGTAGGGGATAGCAGTTATTTTGTATCTATGCCAGTGCTTAGAATAGGAAGCTCTTAACAAGTACCATAAATTAAAAAGAAAGGGATATAGAGATGGACAGGAAAGGGAGACATGGCAAATTATGCCTCAAAATCAAAGCTTTAATATCCTAGCCAGGGAAACACATTTGTATCTTTATGGTTGATTTGGGGGAACATTGTTTAAATGTTCTCACAGTTCTCCAAATGCGTGCTGTTTTTTATTGTATGTATTAAGTGCTTATTATGTGCCAGGCACTGTACCAAGCACTGGGGTCTTGTCTTGTAGAAACAAGCTAATCAATTTGGGCACAGTCCATGTCCTACAAGGGGATCACAATTCCTGTAGCATCAGTAAGACTGTGCACAGTGCACACAGTAATTTAAGGATATAGCCCCAATCCCTGCTAATGTTACAATTCATGCCTAAACAATCTGCTCAGAGTGGGACAGGGACTGTGTCTGACCTGATTATCTTGTATCTATCCCAGAACCTAGAGAAGCAGTGTGGCTGAGAAGCAGTGTGGCCCAGTGGAAAGAGCACGGGCTTTGGAGTCACAGGTCATGGGTTCAAATCCTGACTCTGCCAATTGTCAGCTGTGTGACTTTGGGCAAGTCACTTAACTTCTCTGTGCCTCAGTTACCTCATCTGTAAAATGGGGATTAAGACTGTGAGCCCCCTGTGGGACAACCTGATTGCCTTGTAACCTCCCCAGCGCTTAGAACAGTGCTTTGCACATAGTAAGTGCTTAATAAATGCCATCATTATTATTATTGTTACAGTGTTTGGCACATAGTAAGGACTTTACACATGCTACAATTATTTCTAATATTCAAATGTACTTGGTTGACTGCCACATGATTGCAGCAGGAACTAGTTTCTTCTGAGGATAATGGGTCACTTGCTGTCAAACTCTAAGCAGTTCCTAATGATCCCAGCTCTCCTCAGTTGCAACACGTATGGGTTTTCAGAGTTCACAATAGCTAACAATGTGCATATGCCATCTGCTCTCCAGTTAAGGTCCCTTAACACAGCACTGTTTGTAACCCTGAACCTTTAGTGAGTGTCCATACCAGCAAAACATCAGGTTTGACTTTCTTGATATAATTGTTTTTGACATTAAACCATTGTGACTTCCCAGGGGTTGTGTGCCTACTTTGAACAGAATGTATCTGCCTTAAAGAAATGCTTATCCAAGTACAGAAGACATGGTGCTGTTCTGGATCCCATGCTGATCCTGCTAGATTGTAAGCTTTTTGACACCAGGGATCATGCCAACCAATGCTACTGTAATAATGATGATAATGGTTTTTGCTAAGCGCATACTATTTGCCAAGCACTAAGCAGTGGGGTAGATATAATATACTTCATTCATTCAGTTGTATTTATTGAGCACTTACTGTGTGCAGAGCACTGCACTAAGCACTTGGGAAGTACAAGTCGGCAACATATAGGGATGGTCCCTACCCAACAATGAGCTCAATCAATCAGGTCAGATACAGTGCCTGTCCCACATGGAGCTCACTGTCTAAGTAGGAGAGAGAATATGGTTTGAATCCCCATTTTGCAGACTAGGGAACTGCAGCCCATGGAAGTGAAGTGACTTGCCCAAGGTCAAACAGCAGACAAGTTGCATAGCAGGAATTAGAATAATTACTATGGTATTAAGTGCTTACTATGTACCAGGCACTATTCTAGGTGCTGGGTTGGATACAAGCAAATCGGGTTGGACACAGTCCCTTGTCCCACATGGGGCTCACTGTCTCCATCCCCATTTTACAGATGAGGTAACTGAGGCACAGAGAAGTGAAGTGACTTGCCCTAGGTCACACAGCAGACAAGTGGTGAAGCCAGGATTAGAACCTACGTCCTCTGACTCCCAAGCTCGTGCTCTTGCCACTAGGCCATGCTGCTTCTCTAGAACCCAGGTCCTAGACTCCCTGGCCTGTACTCTTTCCCCTAGGCCACACTGCTTCTCTCATATTGTCCTCTCCCAAGGGCTTAGTACAGTACTCAAAGTAAGTGCTCAGTGAATGCCATGGATTGATTTATCCAAATGGCAATAGTACACAGGGCATACCATTGCACAAGGTATGGTGGAGGAAAGCCCAGGGGATAAACCAAACTGAATGATTTGCAACTAAAGTGGTTCAGTAAAAATGCTCAGTCTGCATACTCCAAATGCAAAAATTCCTCCTTGGTTGTAAACTAGCCAGCTTTGGAAGCTACATTAACTTCGGCCAGAAGAGCCTTTTTTAAGAGCACCAGAGGAGCAAATTAGTGAACGGTAATACAGCTCTGGGAATAGTTCAGGCATCTGCAGCCCCAAGGACATATGCCAGAACAGGGCCACCTCAGCCTCAACCACCAGGACTGTCCCTCCTCCTATGCCTCCAGTCCCACCCATGTCAATGCGTCTGGATCCTGACAAAGGTCATGGACCGATCACCCCTCCCTCCAGTCAACTCAAATTGCAGGGTCATTAGAGTGGTTGAGGGAGGTCACAGCTCCAGAAGGAGAGTGACAGAGGCAATGGCAAATGTGCCTTGGAGTCAAGAACTCACAGGTAAATGAAATGACATGTGCCTACACATTTCCCATATTCCCCCTTCCCACCGCCAGTGTCAAAGGATTCAAAAGCGTTAGATGCCCAGTGAGCCACCCTTTCTAATTTGTCACCCTGTGGCTATTTCTTACCTGTGTATTCTTTTAGCATGGCATAGTGGATAGAGCTCAGACCTGGGAGGCTAAAGGACTTGGGTTCTAATCCCAGCTCTGCCTTGTGTCAGTTGTGTGACCTTGGGCAAGTAACTTAACT
The DNA here is from genome assembly GCF_015852505.1 of Tachyglossus aculeatus. Taxonomy (NCBI): domain Eukaryota; kingdom Metazoa; phylum Chordata; class Mammalia; order Monotremata; family Tachyglossidae; genus Tachyglossus; species Tachyglossus aculeatus. Next base: position 99,078,358 of record NC_052101.1, on the reverse strand, counting down.
TCTCTGTACCTGTTACCTCAGCTGTAAAATGGGGATTAAGGTCACGAACGCCATGTGGAAGAGGGTCTATGTCCAACCTGATTTGCATGTATCCACCTCAGAGCTCAGAACAGTGCCTGGCACAAAATAAGTGCTTAACAAATGCCACAATTATTATTATTATTATTATTATCAATATTATTTTTACAGTGCTCAGCACACCATAAGCACATAATGAATACTATTACTACTTGGGGACCTCTTGGTCTAAAAGAGTTCATTCAGCTTCCAAAAATGTCTCGTATAGCCAATCAAGCAATCAATGATATTTATTGAGCGCTTACTGTGTGCAGAGCACTGTACCTAGTGCTTGGGGAGTACAATATTATAGAGTTGGTCATGTTCCCGGCCCACAGTGAACTTATAGTCTAAAGCCAAGCAAGGAGGAACCCAGACACTGGGAGTCTTGGGTTCCTTTTTGAAGTATGTTAAATGATCATTTTGTAATCATTTAGTTGTAATTCCTAATGCAGTGGATACTAGGTGAACTCAGTCTGTTGTCTCCATCTCCCCATAGCACACACACACACACACACACACCACTTGGTGTTTTGTCCATCATACTTTTCTCATAACAATCCTGCTGCACTTTAAAATCAGATAGGATGGGTGTGATGGCAGAATATTATTAATGCTGACATGAATTTCTGCATAGTGTTGGGCATATAAATAAGTTAACAGGGCTTTGGGAAATTGAAAAATTACATTATGAAGTTTGCCATTTGAATTTGGTCCCCTGAATGTTTAGAATAAAATATCCCAAACTGTATTCCCTTAACGGTTACTGAATAACGAATCTGTTCCACATAGCGGAGGCATCAGAATCTAGTTGGATTCCTATCTTGCTAGCTCTCTTCCTCCCTTCAAGGCCCTGCTGAGAGCTCACCTCCTCCAGGAGGCCTTCCCAGACTGAGCCCCTTCCTTCCGCTCCCCCTCGTCCCCCTCTCCATCCCCCCCATCTTACCTCCTTCCCTTCCTCACAGCACCTGTATATATGTATATATGTTTGTACATATTTTTTTACTTTATTTATTTATTTATTTTATTTGTACATATCTAGTCTATTTTATTTTGTTAGTATGTTTGGTTTTGTTCTCTGTCTCCCCCTTTTAGACTGTGAGCCCACTGTTGGGTAGGGACTGTCTCTATATGTTGCCAATTTGTACTTCCCAAGCGCTTAGTACCGTGCTCTGCACATAGTAAGCGCTCAATAAATACGATTGATGATGATGATGAAATATAATATAACCTTGCATTCCTTTACTATTGCAGTCAGCAAGACATTCAGAATGATTGTATAGCTTATAATGAATAGGAAGCTATATTATTCTAGGATTAAAACCTAAAAGGAATCCTGATTTGGAAAAAAATGCTAGAATAAATACTATAGTGAGGCACTCTTCCTTAAAATTGAGACATTTTTGAAATTCTTTTTTAAAAACTGAAATGAACTTCACTGTGACATCATCATACATAATTCTCTACTGGCTGGTTTAAATAGTTATTGTAATGAACAGGTTCTGGGAATGCAATTTGCCAAACAGGGACTCTCAATTACGTGCAAATTGAAGTCATCCACAAATTAAACAATCATCATTTACCAAGTGAGTGATCCATTGACATGGTTAAGAATGGATTAGCCTTTTCTTCTTTATTGATTAATCAAATTGCACTGCACATAATATAGGCTTTTCTTAAGAAAGGTGTGTTTTAATCAGAGAGGGAATACATGATGTGGCAGTTACTGTAGCAATGGCACATTTGGAATGACAGAATCAATACTCTCATAATATAATACATTTTTGGTGCATAATGATTATTGTTATTCCAGAACTTCAGTATTGCATTTTAAATGCTTTCTATGTGTTTTAATAGGCTCTGAATTTATGTTATTTTATAACTGTATATGAGAGCTCAAATTCCAACTTCTGTGGGTGAAGTTATACAGCTTAGCTCACTAGCAATCGTATTTATTGAGCTCTTACTGCATGCAGTGTATGGTACTAAGCACCCGGGAGAGTACAACATAACAGAGTTGGTAGACACATTCCCTGTCCACAGTGAGCTCAGTGTCAAGAGAGAGAGACAGACATTGATATGAATCAATATATTATAGATACATACATATGAATCATTGCCTTATCACAGCAGAAGAGTTTGCGTATGCTGATGAAGCTTAGAGCTATGCCATATAAGACTGCCTGTAATGGAAAGTTCTAAGTCAAAGCATCAGACAAAGTTGATTCACCTGTGCTGGGCAACAGTGGCATGAGAAAGAATCAAAGGCGGGTGATCAAGTGATCAAAGCATTGATCAAAGACAACGGCAGAGACTCAAGTTTTTAATGCACGGAAGAAGACAATGGTAAACCACTTCTGTATTTTTACAAATAAAACTCTATGGATAGCCATACCAGAATGACTTTATCACAGAAGATGGGACATTCTGAAGCGGGTTTATCCATGGAGTCGCTATGGGTTGGAAATGACTCGATGGCATGTGAAGAAGAAGAATGTACTTAAGAACTGTGGGACTGAGGGAGGGGTGAATAAAGGAAGAAAATCAGGGATCAATGTTGCAGAAGGGGGTGGGAAAAGACGAAATGAGGGCCTAGTCAGGGAAGGCCTCTTTGAGGAGATGTGCCTTCAATAAGGCTTTGAAGGTGGAGAGAGTAATTGTCTGTTGGATATGAAGAGGGATGGCATTCCAGACCAGACGGGACATGGGCGAAAGGTTGATGGCGACAAAGATAAGACCGAGGTATAGGAAGTAGGCTGGCATTAGAGGAGGTGGAGTGTGTGGGCTGGGTTGTAATAGAAGAGCAGTGAGGTCAGGTAGGAGAGAGCAAGGTGATTGAGTACTTTAAAGCCAATGGTAAGGAGAGACAGGAGGCTGGGAGGTTGGCAAGAAGGCTCATACAGTAATCAAGGTGGGAGAGGATAAGTGCTTGGTTTAGCATAGTAGCAGTTTGGATCGAGAGGAAAGGACAGATTTTAATGATGTTGTGAATGTAGAACCAACAGGATTTAGTGATTGAATATGTGGGTTGAATGAAAGAGAAGAGTCAAGGCAAAGGCCAAGGTTACTGGTTTGAGAGACAGGAAGGATGGTGGTGTTCAGGACACCCAGCGGGAGGAGATGTAACTGCCTGCTCACGGATCTGTCCCATTCCCCCATATAGATCTCTGATATTTTAACCTGTACCAATTTCCTCAACTCATCATGCCACATTTAGTCCCCATACCCAAACTACCTTCCTCTGACAACAAAATTGACACACTCAACATCAAACTCTCTACTGAACTCAACTCACTCACTCCCCTATCCTTTCGTCGACCTCGTACCACTAATCCACAGCCCTGGATTATCTCCACAGTCTGCTTCCTTCACTCCTGTCCATGAGCTGCAGAGCACTGCTGGTGGAAACCAGATATCAGGCTGAGTTTGTCCATTTCAAAATCATCCTTGCCTGCTCTAACTCTGATTTCTCCTCCTTCTGGCAAGATTATTTCTCCAGGCTGATTGATTCCTGTTTCCAGTGCCCTCATCAGTTGTTTCAGACTTCCTCCTCAATGCCCCCTGCTCCCCTGCCCCCCAATCTCTTCCCCTAATGAACCAGCCATGTACTTTATTGAGAAAACTGAAACCATCAGGAGGGATGACCCTAAAAATCTCCCCTGCTATCTCCAGTCCCTCTCTCCTCCTGCCCCTCTTCAATTTTCCTGTCTTTCCCAGCAGTAGCTCAAGGGGAGATCTCCTACCTCCTCTCAAAGTCCACCTTCTCCATCTACACCTCCAACCTCATCCCTTCACATTTTATCAAAACGCTTATCCCTTCCCTTCTTCCTTCCCTGTCTGCCATCTTCAGCTGTTCAACTGGCTTCTTCCTGACTGCTTTCAAACATGTTTGGGTCCCTTCAGTCATTGCCCCATCTCCCTCCTACCATTCCTCTCCAAACTCCTTGAGTGAGTGAGTTGTCTATACCCAATGCCTTCACTTCCTCTCCTCCAATTTTCTCCATGACCCCTTCCAATCTGATTTCAGCCCCCTTCACTCCATGGAAACTACCCTCCCAAAGGACACCAATGTTCTTTTTGTCAAATCCAATGGCCTCTACTCCATCTTAATTCTCAACCTCTCGACATTGTGGACCAGGCCCTCCTCCTGGAAACATTATCTAACCTCTGCTTCACTGACAGTGACCTCTCCTAGTTCTCCAACTATCTCTTTGGATGCTCCTCCTGAAGCAGCATGGCTTAGTGGAAAGAGCATGGGCATGGGAGATAGAAGGACCTGGGTTCTAATCCTGGCTCTGCCGCTTGTCTGCTGTGTGACCTTGGGCTAGTCAGTTAACTTCTCCATGCCACTGTTATCTGTAATATGGGGATTGAGACTGTGAGCCTCAAGTGGCTGGCACATAGTAAGCACTTAACAAGCATCATTAAAGAAAAAAAAAACAACATATCTTGCACGGGTTCCTTCTAGTCCTTCGAACTCCTAACTATGGGAGTCCCTCAAGGCTCACTTCTGGGTGCCCTTGAGAAGCAGCGTGGTTCAGTGGAAAGAGCACGGGCTTTGGAGTCAGAGGTCTTGGGTTTGAATCCCGGCTCTGCCAATTGTCAGCTGTGTGACTTTGGGCAAGTCACTTAACTTCTCTGTGCCTCAGTTACCTCATCTGTAAAATGGAAATTAAGACTGTGAGCCACCTGTGGACAACCTGATCACCTTGTAACCTCCCCAGCGCTTAGAACAGTGCTTTGCCCATAGTAAGCACTTAATAAATGCCATTATTATTATTATTATTATTCTCCATCCCCATCCACTCCCATGTCTTCAACTACCATCTCTATGAAGATGATGTCCAAGTCTACATCTCCAGCCCTGATCTTTTTCCTTCATTGCAGTCTGGAATTTCCTCCTGCATTTCAGATACCTCTACTTTCATGTCCCACCAGCACATCAAACTAAACTTGTCCAAAAGAGAAGTCTTCATCTTCTCACCCAACCCCTATCATCCACCGGATTCTCCCATCACTGTGGACAACACCAACATCTTCCCTGTCTCACAAGCCCATAACCTTGGCACTATCCTCAAATCTTCTCTCTCATTCAACCCTGAATATAGTGATATTCAGTCTATCACTATACCCTGTTGGCTCTACCATCACCGAAACCCTAAAATCAACCATTTCCTCTCCGTCCAAACTGCTGCTATGCTTATCCAAGCACTTATCCCGCCTTGACTACTCCATAAGCCTCCCAACTAACCTCTTTGCCTCCTGTCTTTCCCTACATCAGTCCAGACTTCACTTTACCTCCCCCTGGGTGTGTCCTAGGTCTCCCAGCCATAGAAAAGAATGGACAACACTACAGCTCTGTAGACCTTTAGCTTGGTCTGGAACTGGATACTGCACTATTGCCACACTGTGCTGTCCACACATGTTCACTTATATCTTCAGGAGACTATTGATGATGTGGGATGATATTTTCAAAGGAATGTCTCTTTTCTCCGATCCAGTCCCGTCATCTAATGAATGAAGCAGGAGTAGTTCCAGTTTCAGTCTTTGAAGCCATTCTTGAATATGCAAAAAGAAATCAGGAAATAAATATTAGGCTTGACTTCTAATATTCTAGGAAACTCTTCAATCTCATTAAAGCATGAGCTTCATCACAAGACCCTGTGAAAAAGTTCCCAAGGACATGGAACATGTCTAGTCCACGCTCTGAATTCCCTCATCCTATAATACAGTGTCTTATCTCTAGAAAGCACCTAGATGTGATGACAATAATGATTCTAGACTGTAAGCTCATTCTGGCCAGAGAATGTGTCTATCAACTCCTCTGTATTTTCTCAAGCACTTTGTACAGAGCTCTGCACATAGTAAATGCTCAATAAATACCACTGATAATGATGAAACTTCTTGTCAAAAGCAATGGATAAGTCTCAGTTCTGAAATTTCAGCCCCAAGGGCCTACATGAAGCAATTTGTTATGGTGGTGGTAGTTCTGAACAACATTGCTCACTTTCTCTTCCCTGCAAATAATGTTCTTGCCAAAGCATGAGTTCAAAAAGCAATATGAGAAGCAGTGTGGCCTAGTGGATAAAGCATGGGCCTGATTCTTTGGCCAGAAGCCTTCCCCACCGATGGCCGTAAGAGGCATTTTCCTACTTGCAAAGCCAGGCCAAGAACCCAGGTTTCCTGATTTTCAGAGCTGCGCTCTTTCCACTGGACCAACAGCAGGGATAGAATGACCACTTAGTATATCGATGGCTAATGGTGATGATGCTCTGTGCAGATGGTTGGGCTCTGGAAGGCTCACTCGAGATGCAGTTTCAGCAACTTTACTTCACATGAATTGGTAGGAAAAGCCCTCTAGCATTGCAGTCTTATGCCGAAGGAGCTCTGCTACCCAGATTCAAAGTTGTACTTGCTGCAACTCAGCTCCATTAAGTTGGACAAGTGTGGAGAATGGATGACAGCAGAATACTTAAGCATCTGCGAGATTATTAGTTGCAGTGCAACAACTGCCATGAGTGTATGTTTCCCCCACACTGCCATAGTTGATTGAGTTGGGAATACTCAGGCTATGGTGACAACCCCTATTACCGCCCCCTCAGCCAGCCATAGTCGTGGATGAAGGTGAGGGCTGGGAAAGAGGGATCATTAGAAGTGATTGAGAGGGATGGTCATTTCTCCCTCATTTTCTCATCCCTGCCCCCAAGTCACAAACTTATTAGCCCTCATAGAGTTCACTGCAAAGCACCAGACCCTTGAGAGGCATGTTCATAATAATAATACTAAGACTGTTTGCCGATTTCTACTTCCCAAGTGCTTAGTACAGTGCTCTGCACACAGTAAGTGCTCAATAAACACGATTGAGTGAATGAATGAATGACTACTGCTTCTAATAACAATAATAATAACAATGTTTATTAATCAATCAATCAATCGTATTTATTGAGCACTTACTGTGTGCAGACCACTGTACTAAGCGCTTGGGAAGTACAAGTTGGCAACATATAGAGACAGACCCTACCCAACAGTGGGCTCACAGTCTAGAAGGGGGAGACAGAGAACAAAACCAAACATATTAACAAAATAAAATAAATAGAATAGATATGTACAAGTAAAATAAATAAATAAATAGAGTAATGAATATGTACATATATACATATATACAGGTGCTGTGGGGAAGGGAAGGAGGTAAGACGGGGGGGTGTAGAGGGGGACGAGGGGGAGAGGAAGGAAGGGGCTCAGTCTGGGAAAGCCTCCTGGAGGAGATGAGCTCTCAGTAGGGCTTTGAAGGGAGGAAGAGAGCTAGCTTGGTGGATGGGCAGAGGGAGGGCATTCCAGGCCTGGGGGATGACGTGGGCCAGGGGTCGACGGCAGGACAGGCGAGAACGAGGCACGGTGAAGAGATTAGCGGCAGAGGAGTGGAGGGTGCGGGCTGGGCTGTAGAAGGAGAGAAAGGAGGTGAGGTAGGAGGGGGCGAGGTGATGGAGAGCCTTGAAGCCGAGGGTGAGGAGTTTCTGCCTGATGCACAGATTGGTAGCCACTGGAGATTTTTGAGGAGGGGAGTAACATGCCTAGAGCGTTTCTGGACAAAGACAATCCGGGCAGCAGCATGAAGTATGGATTGAAGTGGGGAGAGACACGAGGATGGGAGATCAGAGAAAAGGCTGATGCAGTAGTCCAGACGGGATAGGATGAGAGCTTGAACGAGCAGGGTAGTGGTTTGGATGGAGAGGAAAGGGCGGATCTTGGCAATGTTGCGGAGTTGAGACCGGCAGGTTTTGGTGACGGCTTGGATGTGAGGGGTGAATGAGAGAGCGGAGTCGAGGATGATACCAAGTTTGCGGGCTTGTGAGATGGGAAGGATGGTAGTGCCGTCAACAGTAATGGGAAAGTCAGGGAGAGGGCAGGGTTTGGGAGGGAAGACAAGGAGTTCAGTCTTGGACATGTTGAGTTTTAGGTGGTGGGCAGACATCCAGATGGAGATGTCCTGAAGGCAGGAGGAGATGCGAGCCTGGAGGGAGGATGAGAGAGCAGGGGCAGAGATGTAGATCTGGGTGTCATCAGCGTAGAGATAATAGTTGAAGCTGTGGGAGCGAATGAGGTCACCAAGGGAGTGAGTGTAGATCGAGAACAGAAGGGGACCAAGAACTGAACCTTGGGGAACCCCCACAGTAAGGGGATGGGAGGGGGAGGAGGAGCCTGCAAAAGAGACTGAGAATGAACTACCCAAGAGATAAGAGGAGAACCAGGAGAGTATGGAGTCTGTGAAGCCAAGGTTGGATAGCGTGTTGAGGAGAAGGGGGTGGTCCACAGTGTCGAAGGCAGCTGAGAGGTCGAGGAGGATTAGGATTAGGAGGATTAAGGGCTTAGTATGTGACAAGCACTGGGGTACATAGAAGATAATCAGTGTGGACACAGCCCCTGTCCTACATGGGGGTCACAGTCTAAGTAGGAGGGACTAAGATTTGATGCCCATTTTACAAATGAGGAAACTGAGGCACAGAGAAGTCAAGTGACATGTCCAAGGCCACATGGCAGGAAAGTAGTGGAGCTAGGATTAGAACTCAGATCCCCTGACTCCCAGAGCCTTGCTACTTCCACTAGACTATGTTGCTTGGTCCTCAAGGTGTTTACAATTTAGTTGAGGCTATGTGGCACTTAGCTGGTTCTGTAGATGAAGGGGGGAGAATAAAGCTGATTAATGATAACTAGATAAAGACTGCAGTAATATTATGTGATCTGACAATATTATTAGTGGCAGAAAGAGTAGTCAGTTGCAGCAGGAGTCTTAAGCATGGCATAGTGGACAGAGCACAGGCCTGGGAGTCAGAAGGTCATGGGTTCTAAACCCAGTTCCACCACTTGTCTGCTGTGTGGCCTTGGGCAAGTCACTTAACTCCTCTGTGCCTCAGTTACCTCATCTGTGAAATGGGGATTAAGACTGTGAGCCCCATGTGGGACAAGGACTGTGTCCAATCCAATTTGCCTGTATCCACCCGAGCACTTAGTACAGTGCCTGGCACGTAGTAAGCACTTAACAAATACCATCATTATCATTATCATTATTATTGTTATTAAGGAGGACAATGGAGATAGCCTGTAGGATCTTGGGAACAAGGAAGTAGGAGGACAGGGTCTCCAACTAACTACCTCTCTTGCACAAAAGACAGGGGTGGCCAGGGAGAGACCCAAGCCCCTGTCACTCCCCGTAGCTGACTTTTCAGATGCAATGTAGATTTATTAGAAAATCCTTCACTCTTATATGTTGCTTAGACTGTGATCCCCTTGAGGGACAGGGACTGTAGCCAACCTAATTGTTCTGTATCTACTCCAGTGGTTAGTACAGTGCTTGGCACTGTATTTGTATTTGTTCAGTGCTTACTATGTGCCAAGCACTGTTCTAATGATATGTTCTAGCAACCAACATCCATAATACTTAATCACCTGCATTTCAAATTTATAGTTGCTTATTCATATGTTCTGCTTCTGCAGGAAGCCCTCTTTACCCTTCAGGAACCAGTAGTGTGAAGCTGAGGATTCTCCAAACAATTGCATAGGAAGAGTTTTACTAAACAGTCCGATCTGATTATTTCATATCTGCTTCAGTGCTGGGCATATAATCAATCAATCAGTCAGTCAAGGTATTTATTGAACCCCTACTACATGCAGATCACTGTGCTAAGTCCTTGGGAAAGTACAGTACAAACCTCCACAATTCAGTAGAGAAGCAGAGTGGCTCAGTGGAAAGATTAGGGGTTTGGGAGTCGGAGGACGTGGGTTCTAATCCCAGCTCTGCCACTTGTCTTCTGTGTGACCTTGGGCAAGCCACTTATTTTTTCTGTGCCTCAGTTACCTCACCTAAAAAATGAGGATTAAGACTGTGAGCCCCACATGGGACAACCTGATTACCTCGTATCTACCCCAGCACATAGAACAGTGCTCAGCACATAGTAAGTGCTTAACAAACACCATAATTATTGTTATTATTCAATCATATTTATTGAGAGCTTACTGTGTGCAAAGCACTGCACTAAGTGCTTGACCGATTTTGCCTGGAGGCATTACCACTAATCAAGTAATCACACAGTGGTATTTATTAAGCACTTACTGTGTGAAGAACACTCTACTAAGCACTTGGGAGAGCATGATAGAGTTGGTAGGTATGATCCCTGCCCTCAAGGAGCTTACACTGTAGTGAGGGAAGCAGACAATAAAAAAAATTGCAGGGAGGGTAATAAAATACATATAGGGGAAGAAATTACAGCTAGGGGAACTGTCCCAGACTCCACCTCTCCTAGTAATGACAGTATAAACAGTACTTTTTAAAATGTTTACTATGTGCAAAGCAATGTACTAAGTTCTGGGGAAAAACATACATGTGTCAGAATTAGATACAGTCCTTGGCTCCCGAGTTGCTCGCAAATTAGGAAAAACTGGGAGGAGGAGAGGGAACTGGTGACAGACACATAAGGAGAAATAAAAGAATAAAAGCACTAAAACAACATAAAAAACATGGACAAATAAACCCACACAAAAATGAAAGAGCAGTAGAGTACTGTGGCTAGAGGAGCAGGCTGTTGGAGCCCATATTTACTATACTATTCTATTTATTTGATTTTGTTAATATGTTTTGTTTTGTTGTCTGTCTCCCCCTGTTGTGTTGTCTGTCACAGCTGTCTGCTGTGAGCCCGCTGTTGGGTAGGGACCATCTCTATATGTTGCTAACTTGTACTTCCCAAGCGCTTAGTACAGTGCTCTGCACACAGTAAGTGCTCAATAAATATGATTGAATGAATGAATGAATGAACTGCAGCTACAGTAACTGCTTCTGCTGATGCAGCCTTCCTGCCATTCAGTATTCTGTGGAGGTCTTCTGCTGTCGCGTGGCTTGGTGGATAGAGTATGGACCTGGGATTCCTGGGTTCTAATCCTGACTCTGCCACATGCCTGCTGTGTGACCTTGGGCAAGTCACTTAACTTTTCTGGACCTTAGTTACCTCATCTTTAAGGGAGGGGGAGGGGTTAAGTCTGTGAGCCCCATGTGGGACAGGGACTGTGTCCAACCAGATTAACTTGTATCTACTCCAGCGCTTAGAACAGTGCGTGTACATAGTAAGGACTTAACAAGTACCATTATTATTATTATTTTGTCCTTCCTATCTCACCAGCCCTATGGGACAAGGCCCCGTGATGAAAGGGTTTACCAGCAAGGCACGCAGCTGTCTGCTGAGTGGGGAGTTCAAGGGTGGACTGTGCTACTTCTGTCCTGCCCACCGTGGTGGTGTAAGGCAGGTTGGGAACCAGGCCCCAATAATGTGCCAAGGGGTCCCGTGTGGGCAAGTTATCATGGCTGTCCAGCGGGTGGGAGGTTAAAGGCCTTCCTGTGGCTGCCCGTGTCCTTCCCACTGTGGTGGTATGGGTCTGGCAGTGGATCAGTTGGTAAAAGAAAGACACAGAAAGCCTGAAGTGCAATCTGTAAATCAGGCATTCATGCTAGTTTCAGGATTCCTGGGGTACACCAAGAGGTTGTAATTAGAGATGCTTTAAAGACTCTTAGACTGAGTTACATTTGGCAGAATTTCTTTGTGATCAAAAATATTAAAATCAATTGAGAATTCATCTATAATTTAACTTGTATTACAACTGGCCAGTAATAATTTGAAGTGTGATATTAATCCAACTTGCCTTTCCCAAAGGAGAGATGTTTTGTTAGAACAGAAGTTATCAAGATAGATTTAAGTAACTAGAAATGATCCAGGACCAGGAATGAGAAATGGGGTATTCTTTCCTTCTACATGTCCCTAATTCATTCCTAAATTATTTTGACTGGGGAACATTCTCCTCTCTGCAGAGGTGAAGAATGGATTATCAAAACAGAGTTATCACTTTGGGGATTATTTTCATCTATTATCATTATTATTAGTAGTGGTGGTGGTCATAATAATAATAATGAGAAAAACAGTATTTATTAAATAATTACAGTGTGCCAAGTGCTGAGATACATGATAATGAGGTCAGAAACAGTCCCTGTCCCAAATGGAGCTCACAATCTAGACTGTAAACTCATTGTGGACAGGGACTGTGTCTGTTTATTGTTAAATTGTACTCTCTCAAGTGCTTAGTACAATGCTCTGCACACAGTAAGTGCTCAGTAAATATTATTGAATGAATGAATAAGTAGGAGGGAGAACAGTTATCCTCATTTTACAGATGAGGAAACTGAGGCACTGAGAAGTCAAGTGATTTGCCTAAGGTCACAAAGCAGGCAAGTGGCAGAGCCAGGATTAGAACCCAGATCCTCTGACACCCAGGCCCGTGCTCTTTCCACTAGGTCACGCTGACTCTAGGGGTTTGGGAGAATGTCTCTAGAGCAGACTTGAATCTCCTTCTCTGTAACTAAGCCATTTGCCACAGCTTTGCTGATATTTTGACTGGGGGGAGGGAATAACCTATGTTTAAACTTATCTCCATTAGATTGCAAGAGGGTTTATTATAATTGTGGTATTTGTTAAATGCTTCCTATATGCTGAGCACTGTATTAAGTGGTGGGGTAGATACAAGATATTCAGGCCCCACATGGGGTTCACAGTCTAAGTAGGAGGGCGTATAGAGATTGAATCCCCATTTTGCAGATGAGGGAACTAAGATGTTGAGAAGCTTAGTGACTTGTCCAAGGTCACGCAACAGGTAAGGGGAGGAGGCAGGATTAGAACCCAGGTCCTCTGACTCCCAGCCTGTGCTCTTTCCACTGGACCATACTGCTTCCAGTGATTGCTGAGTAGTATTATTTGATGATATTGAAACAATCATCTTGAAGTTTCCACTCAAAAAGAGCCATTAGCTTCTCGATTGCAGTATGTCCTTCTGGCCTTTCTGCTGCAGGTTTCTGCCAGACCTCAGCTGAGGTGAAATATTGTCCGAGGTTATGTTTTACCAAATCCTTAAAACTTTTCCCTTGTTCCACTTATTTTCAGTTGCCCAATTTTTGTATGACCTTATCTGTGGCTTGCCTAGGGTTAGGAAGAAATAGAAAGTAGAACACTGAGGCAGAGGCAGAGAAATAATAATAATAATAATGGTATTTGTTAAGCACTTACTATGTGCCAGGCACTGTTCTAAACCACTTAACTTCTCTGTGCCTCAGCTACCTCATATATAAAATGGGGATTAAGACTGTGAGCCTCACGTGGGACAACCTGATCACCTTGTATCCTCCCCAGTGCTTAGAACAGTGCTTTGCACATAGTAAGTGCTTAACAAATGCCATCATTATTATTCTAAGCACTGGGGTGGATACAAGCAAATCAGGAGAGAAAGCAGGAGGAGTCAGACAGAAGGAGTCACATATTCCCTAAAAATGTTCTCAGAGTGGAGCAGCAGCAGAAGGTGGCGACCAGGATAACTACAGCTTCTGTGGCTGTTACTGCTGTCTCTGTATTTTCCACCCCAACAAGGTGGGGCAAAGTCCATAGGAGCTGGTTGGGGCAAGAACTCCAGAGAACAGAAGACTGCAGTGACAGTAGCGGGCACAGCTGTTGTTTCTCTTCTCACCTAATCATACCACTGCTGCTCCACTTCTTACTGGGCTTGTAACTAGTGCTGCCCAGAATCAGGGATGGGAGTAAGGTTGTTGCGGCAGGGTAAGTGGAAACACTTGCAACAGGTTTCTCATGCCATGCTTTGGGCAACCACACAGACATTTTATCTCAGAGGCAATATACTCTTTTCCATGACAAGCCTGTTCCAGGGCACACATTTCCCCCAGGAAATGGACTTAGGAAAAGAACTGCCTCAAATTCACACTTTTATAAACCACATCACCTAAATAGGTTAGAAAGCATTTACATTCACTATTTCCCTCTCTTGTAACTTGCAGAAGCTTGTAGGAATTATTCTCATGCAGTTACTACTGTAGAAATTTTAAATTATGGATTTAGTGTAGGGTAAATGCTAACTTGTGATTCTTAATACCTTTGCAATCTAGTAAATGGTAACATTTGAAGAACACAATCCTGAAGTCCAAAGCTTTCTTCAAAGTTGAACTGTTTAGCCCAGGTTCCAAATCTGGATAACAGTATTTGATGTCTGTTCCTAAGAAAACTCCAGTTGGGATCATAGATTTGAGTGTCCTCTTTAGTTTCCAAAATTAGAGATTTTAGTTCAAAAACTGTGTTTGGGGCTTGTGAACTGTGTATTAGTAAGATTGTACCAGGGACAGCATATATGTGTTAATAGAGTTATTTTATATAATTTTCCTGTAGAGGAAAGGCACTAATACACTCTTGTCAGAAAGACAGATTTCAGTAATTGCCATGCTGTCTGACTTACTGAAGTTTAAATTGCTACCCACCATCTGGTAACATCCCAGAAGCTTCCAATTAATGCAGAATGCATTAGACCACCTGCTTAAGGGTATGAATTGCACAGAGCATATTGCACATGTGCTCTGGAATCTGTCTTGGTTACCTATCTGCATCCAAGAGGAAGCATTCATTCTACTCTGCAGAACCAGTTCTGAACTTAGTCCTGGTTACCTTTGAGATCTTATATTTCCCTGTGCATTCTCATGACAGTAAAAATCAGTGGATTCTGCTAATGCAATCTTCCAAGTTCCAAACATTTTTCAGGCCTCAAACATCATAATCAGCCCTCACTAGAGATCTGGTTGTGCCTGGGGCAAACACAATTGTTGAAAGGTACCCTGTGAATTTTCTCCCAGAGTTTTTAATTGGATATACAATAGGGTTAGTTGTTGCTAATCCACGACTCACACAAAAAATGATAGGATTCCAAAAAAGCCTTTCTTCTTCAAATACCACTGGTTAAAATCTTGCTTTACAAGTTGCCCTTCACTGATTGGTTCCTCTAGGCAGGATCTGATTGATGGGCAAACTTTACTGTTGAGTATCTTGAGCCAGTGACACGGATGGGTAGGAACAGTTTAGAAATGATTGGGTGGGTGTTGGAGCTAAGTCACACTAGCTTCCACTTGTGCTACAGTGGCACAGGTTTTAGGGCGCATAGGAGCTCTTTCCAGAGCAAAAAGCAGCACAGGCCTGGGAGTCAGAGGACCTGGGTTCTAATTCTGCTCTGACAATTGCTTGCTATGTGACCTTGGACAAGTCATTTACCTTCTTTGTGCCTCAGTGTCCTCTACTGTAAAATGGGGTTCAAATATCTCCTACTTATACTGTAACTCTGTTGTGGGCCAGGGACTGTGTCTGACCTAATAAATCTGTACCTACCCCAGTGCTTAGAGTAAGAAGTAAAAATTCCATAAAATATTAGGAAAAAAAATGGATAAAAGCAGAAATTCCGAGAGGGTTATCAGGTACTCTGGTCCCCAGGTATCCTGACTACCTGTCTCTTTCTAAAGTTACCAGTTACTCTATCCAAAGAATGAACTGTGGGAAGAAGAGGAGGAGGGGAGGAACTGATGTCCGTTCTTAAAAAAACTCCAGTTGGGATTGTAGATTTGAGTGCCTAGAATGGGGTCAGAGTTGAGTCATATTCACTACCGCTTGTCCCATTCCAAAGCCCAGTTCTGTCCCTGGCCCCACAGGGGTGGGGATGGGGAGAGGAATGAGTCCAGAACCCTAGGAGAAGCTAAAATCCCTAGGACGCTCTGTACATATAATTGCCCTCCCTCCACTCCCCCCACCCCCACTGCTATTTGGCTGTAAAGAGAGTCCTTTCCTACCTCCTCCCCCATCCATCTTTGCTATCATTGCTGCAAACCAAGACCTAGTATACTTGAAAAAGGGTAAAGATGCTTTGATAAGACGTCTCAAAATTGGTCATTCTCAAAAATGGTCACTCTTTGAGGCATTTGTGAAACAGGAGGATCTCTGTTCATAAAGTTGGTGTGGCTCTGTGGTCCCAGGAGAGGAGAGAGCCCCATTCCGTGTTCATGGGATACCTGCTCTGTGCACTGTGGCCCATATGTATTTGGGATATGTCAGGACCATGTACTTCCTACCCTATTTCTGCCATATCTTCACTGCCAAGCAGTTACACTTGAAGAAAAATGATTCTCATCTTGAGAAGAGAGTAGTTTTTGTGATATCCTGGCAGACTTGCATCCTGTGCTGTTTTGTACCTGACAGGAAGGGAAAATACTGCATTCCACATCCAGGAGCAGCAGTGTGGTCTAGTGGATAGAACACGGGCCTGGGAGTCAGAAGGTCATGGGTTCTAATCTGGCTCCACCACTTGTCTGCTGTGGGACCTTGGCCAAGTCACTTCACTTCTCTGGGCCTCAGTTACCACATCTGTAAAATGGGGATTATGGGGATTAAGACTGTGAGCCCCACGTGGGACAACCTGATCACCCTGTATCCTCCCCAGCACTTAGAACAGTGCTTTGCACATAGTAAGTGCTTAACAAATGCCATTATTATTATTATTACTATCTTAATTTTGTGAGGACTTGCATTTGAGTGATACTGTTTGCTGAAGTTTATGCAAAATATAAGTGGAAGAAACCTAGTCAGCTTCTTTTTTGTTTTGTTTTGATTTTTTTGTTTTGTTTTAGTCAACCTTGCTGCTTGAATACTCACAGATGTGGCCAAACTTTATAGGGACCCAGTGGCAAAAGATGAGCGTGGCTCAATGGAAAGAGCCCGGGCTTGGGAGTCAGAGATCGCGGGATCTAATCCCAGCTCCGCCACTTGTCAGCTGTGTGACTTTGGGCAAGTCACTTAGCTTCTCTGTGCCTCAGTTACCTCATCTGTAAAATGGGGATTAAGACTGTGAGCCCCATGTGGGACAACCTGCTGGCCTTGTATCTACCCCAGTGTTTAGAACAGTGCTTGCCACATAGTAAGCACTTAACAAATACTGTAATAATAATAATAATAATTATTATTATTATTATTGGTATAGTTTTAAATATCCAGTTCTACTCACACCAGCTTCTACAGCATCAAATCATGCCATATAATTTTTGCAGCCAGGCCCCAGGGGAAACCAGATTTTCAGATTACTTATCTCAGGGCATTCTGGTCACAACAGTCCAATGCAGAATATGCCAAAACTCTTTCAGTATAGATGGTTTTCCCAGGAGGTACTTTCACCTGCAGGGATAGGATACGTCTGATGGTGTGGATGATTTACAAACATACTACTTTGCTAGAATCCAAGGTCCAGAATTCAGCTGCCCTTCGATCCATAATTCACCACACTGGTCTTTAAAAAAATCCTAACAGAAAGAGATTTCCCATCCTTCTTCAGCAATTCCTTTTAGCCAGTTCTCAAAGCCTGTTAAAGGCTAGACCTGCAATACTAAGCTCTTAGGAGAGTACAATCAATCAATCAATTGTATTTATTGAGTATTTACTATGTGCAGAGCACAGTGCTAAGTGCCTGGAAGAGTACAGTATGATAATATACCAGAGTTGGTAGACATATTCCCTACCCACAATGAGTTTACAGTCTAGAGGGGACGACAGACATTAACATAAATAAATAAATTATGGATATGGACATAAGCGCTGTGGGGCTGAGGAAGGGATGAATAAAGGGAGCAAATGAGGATGATGCAGAAGGAAGTGGGAGAAGAAGAAATGAGGGGCTAGTGAGGGAAGGCCTCTTGAAAGAGGTATACCTTCAGTAGGGCTATGAAGGTGGGGAGATTAATTGTCTGTTTGTTATGGAGAGGTAGGGTGTTCCAGGCCAGAGGCAGGAAGTGGGCAAGAGGTTGGCGACAAGATAGATGAAATCGAGGTACAATGCGTAGGTTGGCATTAGAGGAGCCAAGTGTGCAGGCTGGGTTGTAGTAGGTTAGCAAGTTGAGGTAGGATGGGGCAAGGTGCTCGAGTGCTTTGAAACCGATGGTAAGGAGTTTCTGTTTGATGTGGAGGTGGATGGGCTACCACTGGAGGTTCTTGAGGAGTGGGGAAACAGGGACTTAAAGTGTTTGTTAGAACAATGATCCGGGCAGCAGACTGAAGAATGGAATGGAGTGGGGAGAGGCAGGGGGCAGGGAGGTCAGTAAGGAGGCTGATACAGCCTCCTTGAGAAGTAGCATGGCTTAGTGGAAAAAGCACGGGCTTGGGATTCAGACGACATGGGTTCTAATCCCTGCTCTGCCACTTTTCTGCTGTGTGACCTTGGGCAAGCCACTTAACTTCTCTGTGCCTCAGGTTACTTTATAAAATGGATATTAAGACCTGATTACCTTGAATCTCCCCCAGCACTTAGAACAGTGCTTGGCACATAGTAAGTGCTTAACAAATCATCATCATCATCAATCGTATTTATTGAGCGCTTACTATATGCAGAGCACTGTACTAAGCGCTTGGGAAGTACAAATTGGCAACACATAGAGACAGTCCCTACCCAACAGTGGGCTCACAGTCTAAAAGGGGGAGACAGAGAACAAAACCAAACATACCAACAAAATAAAATAAATAGGATAGATATGTACAAGTAAAATAAATAAATAAATAAATAGAGTAATAAATATGTCCAACCATATATACATATATACAGGTGCTGTGGGGAAGGGAAGGAGGTAAGATGGGGGGATGGAGAGGGGGACGAGGGGGAGATACCATAATTATCATAATTATTACATTAATCAAGGCGATATAGGATGTGATGAGTAGAATGCAATTTGTAGACTTGATTCCTGCCCTCAAGGAGTTTATAGTATGGGAAACAGTCACTAAAGTACCTAAATTAGATGTGGGAGGAACAAATAGAGTATCATGAATAAAGAGTTTAACAGCAGTAAGGGGATTTGGAGAACCATGTCACTGTTGGAAAATATTAGGGTGGTGGAATAGATTAATCAGAGAAGACCTCCAGGAGGAGATGCAATTTCAGAAGGGCTACAAAGATGAGGAAAACAGTGGTCTGCCAGATGTCAAGTGGAAGGGAGTTCCAGGCAGAAAGGAGTGTGTGATGAACAGAGGCTGGTGGCTGGATATGCCTAAACAAGGCATGGTGAGTAGGTTGGCTTGAGAGGAATGGA
Source organism: Tachyglossus aculeatus (assembly GCF_015852505.1). Taxonomy (NCBI): domain Eukaryota; kingdom Metazoa; phylum Chordata; class Mammalia; order Monotremata; family Tachyglossidae; genus Tachyglossus; species Tachyglossus aculeatus. The sequence continues at coordinate 99,059,325 of NC_052101.1, read as the reverse complement.
ATGCATGAGCTGCCTGTATGGCAGAAGAACAAGGATAAATTAGAGGAGAGAGGTGATTTCCTTAAAAGCAACAGTCAGGAGTTTCTGGTTGGGGAAAGGACTGGGCAACCATTAGGGATTTTAGAGGCATGGGGAGACATGCACAGAAAAATAGATAGCAGAGCAAAGTATAAGACTGCAGAGGGAAGTGACCAGAAGCAGGGAAGTAAGCGAGACTTGTGCTTTGCTTGGAGGCAGGAGAATTGACTATCAATCAGTGGTATTTATTGAGGGCTTACTGTGTGCAGAGCACTGTACTAAGCATTTGGGAGAGTACAATGCAATGAAGTTGGTAGACATGCTCCCTGTCCACAAGAAGACTACCAATCGATCAATTGTATTCATGGAGTGAATTATTAAGTAATTAGGAGAGAAGTGCTTGTATTAAGTGCTTGAGAGAGAACAATACAATAGAGTTGGTAGACATGTTCCCTGCCTAAAAGGAGCTTAGAAGCTACAGGGAGAGGCAGACATTAAAATAGATTAGGGATAAGGGAAGTGGTATAGCAGACTCACCTCTCAGGGTCACATCTGGAGAGTTTCTAGTACTCTACCAGTCTCAACTATGGGAGGGAGAATCAAGCAGAGGCATACCCATTCCATTCCTAGCTTGGGCAGTGGCTAGCGAGTGGAAGGCAAGTCAAAACTCACCTGTGCTGGGCAGAGCAGCATGAGAGTCGAGGGCAGAGACTCAGGTTAACTGCACAGATGGAGGCAATGGTAGACAGCTTCCATATTTTTACCAAGAAAACTCTATGGATAAACTACCAGAACGATTACAGATGGAGATGGGGCGTTCTTGGAGAGATGTGTCCATGGCATCGCTATGGGTCAGACACAACCCACCAGCATAAGACAACAACAACATGGCAGACTAGAGAATTTTAGAAATTCACTTCCTGATCTAGAACTTTATGGCACCCACTACTACTACTACTAATGATAATGATAATAATAAAAATAAGAATAAGAAGAATTATAATTGTGGTATTTGTTAAGCACTTACTATGTGCCAATCACCATTTTAAGCACTGGGGTATATACAAGATAATTAGGTCCCATATGTTTTGTTGTCTGTCTCCCCCTTCTAGACTGTGAGCCCATTGTTGGGTAGGGACCGTCTCTATATGTTGCCGACTTGTACTTCCCAAACGCTTAGTACAATGCTCTGCACACAGTAAGCACTCAATAAATACAATTGAATGAATGAATATGGAGTGCTCAGTTTAAGCAGGAGGGAGGACATTTATTGAATCCCCATTTTGCAGATGAGGGAACTGAGGCAAAGAGAAATCAAGTTATTTGCCCAAAGCCACATGACAGGTAAGTAGTGGAGCCAGGATTAAAACCCAGATCCTCCTGGTCCCAGGCCCATGTACTTTCCACTAGGTCACACTGCTTCTCCTAATGATTTTTGACATGACTGCTCCTAATTCATAAACATTGAGAAGCGCATGGCCTAGTGGGAAGAAAATGGGCCTGGGAGTCAGAATGCCAATGCCATCACTTGTCTGCTGTGTGACTTTGGACAAGTCACTTAACTTCTCTGTGCCTCAATTACCTTATCTGTAAAATGGGGATTAAGACTGTGAGCCTCATGTGGGACATGGACTGTGACCAACCTGATTATCTTGTGTCTACCCCAGTGCATAGTACATTGACTGGCATATAGTAAGTGCTTAACAAATACCATTTAAAAAAAACTGATGTTTTGTCATTTACCTAGTGTTTATAGTTATTACCAAAAATCACATGATTACCTCCATGACATCTTGCTTATTTTCCTATACTCTATTTTAAAAAGTCAAAATAAATTCCTTTTTATCCTGTTGAGATCAGGAATATGCAGCATTTGTTAAAAAGTGCGCTTTTAATCTGACAAAAAATTGATTTTTCTTCAATGCCAAAGGTTGCGGAAATAGGTGAGCATAGAATATGATCCATATTTTCTGATGTATGGAAAAAAATGGAATTTTGAATGTTTTATCCATAGTAAGAATTTTCTTCCATAGTACTTATTTGTCAGTAAAAGCTCTTGGAAATAAAACAAAGGACCTGTTCTTAAACAGGATGCTGAAGCTTTGATTCAAGGTCTGTTTACCCCATTGAAAATATGAATCTATAAAAACTTCTTTAATCAGTGAGTCATCTATGAATTTAGGAATTATTACTGGTTGCACAAAATAAATCACCGGGCACCTTTCAGTGAGGTACCTAGTCCCAATCCTTTTAAAATGAAATTTCACTGTAGATATTTTTGTTGGATATTTTTACCTAGGTTGTTTTGATGAGTAAAAATAGTGAAAATAATAAAATTTACAGTTGCATCAAGGCCTTCAGCAGATATGCAGCCAACTTCTTAATGAAGTTCAAAATTATCATAATAAGTTCCCCAACAGAATCTTATTCTATGATTCTTGTATTTCTTTTTTCATGGGGACAAACCTCAGGTTGATATTTGTGTTTCTTTAGCTTCAAGTTGGGGGTGAGAGGGGTATCATGAGTAGATATGACTTTTACCATGGCCTGATTTCCAAAAACCATTTCTTTGGGACTAATAATAATAATAATGGTATTTGTTAAGCACTTACTATGTGCAAAGCACTGTTCTAAGCACTGGGGAGGATACAAGGTGATCACGTTGTCCCATGTAGGGCTCACAGTCTTAATCCCATTTTAGAGATGAGGTAAATTAGGCTCAGAGAAGTTAAGTGACTCGCCCAAGGTCACATAGCAGACGTGTGGAGAAGCCGGGATTAGAACCCATGACCTCTGACTCCCAAGCCCGTGCTCTTTCCACTGAGCCATGCTGCTTCTCGATGACTTTAGAAAACTAGCTCCAAGGCTACATATGCTGAATTATAAATACAATTTCACCTGAAAGTCACTTTAGTTAAATGGATGTTCAGTTTCCAGAAAATACACTTCTGAGTGTATTTTAGAAGGGGAAGCCCTTGGAGTTTGGAGCCAAATGGGATGCCACACTTTGTTTTAGCTAATCAATATTTAACGCTTAACGGATAGTCAAAAATATATCTTATTTATTGCCCGACTGTTCTTTATCACAGGCATTCACCCAAGGAGAGCTTGGAAAAGCGGAGGCACAAATGTGGTACATAAGAAGTAGCCTATTTAACATTTTGTGCTTCCCTTTACCTGTAAAAGCTGCATCTCATACAGAGGTGCACAGTGAGTGTAAGGCTAGGAGGGAAGCATTGTGGATCAGTAGAAAATTGAGAGGAGGCAAAAAAAAGAGGCTATGTTACAATTTGTCCACAAGAGTGCACTTAACTCCTTACTCAGGGTTGTTGTGCATCAGTTGCAACCCACTAGGGGTCACACACTAACCAAGTGAGACTAATCTACTCTCCCATGGGCAAAATTTAGGGAAAAAAATATCCAGTCTCTGGGAAAGTTAGTCTTTAGTGTTACAATGTTCCAGTTTTCCTTCCCCTTTAGTGTTGAGTGTTATGGTTGGTTCTCCTTTTCCTTCAATTTTCAGTTGTTGCCCTTGTTGCCATCTTCAAAACCCTGCATAGATTCAGGAAACCTCCAAGGTACCAGGGTAGCTGAGCTCCCAGGGCTAACTCTGGTCAGGTTTCACTGTAGGACTAAGGCAGATGGTCTAGGAAAGATAAATCCAGGAATCTCTGCCGTTTATTTTTTTCAAAACTTGATGGTTTACCAAAGACTGAACAGCTGAATCAGTCATCCAGTTAGAGGAACCCTCCATACTCTAGCCTTAGATAAAAATTATTTTTATTATGATATATGTTAAGCACTTACTATGTGCCAAGTTCCATTCTAAGCACTGGGAGATACATGTTAATTAGGTTGGACACAGTCCTGTCCCATATGAGGCTCCTAGTCTAAGTAGGGGGGAGAAAAGGCATTTAATCCTCATTTTGCAGATGAGGAAACTGAGGCCCAAAGAAGTTCCATGATTTGCCCAAAGCCATACGGCAGGCAACTGGCAGAGCAGGGATTCGAACCCTAGTCCTGTGACTCCCAGGCCTGTGCTCTTTCCAATTGACCATGCTGTTCTGCATAAAACAACCCTAAAAGCTAACAGTCTGTCAAAAAAACCCATGGCCAGGATTACCCCATTTGGCTGTCTACAATGCCTGAGAGCAATTTCCAACTCTTGAGTTCTCTGTTGACTGGGTGTCAAAGGAAACACAACAGATAGTTCTTGTGAGACATATTTTACATTACTTTCTCATGTGAGGGTCAGGCTTTCCAAGGTAAATTTGAGGTTATGTTGCTGTGTATTTTGTGAATCGTTCTGTGTACTCTGCTGACTAATAATGCTGTTGTATATTTGTTTTTGTTTGTTTGATTTTGCTGTTTGGCTGTCATTAGCAAAATAAGTAACATTAATTTTAAACCTAAAATGGTCCAGATATATGATCAGTAGTGTTCACAGGAATCATTTTGTATTACTTCCTAAGAGAATGTGGAACCACTAGGGGCTTTTACATTTGCACATTCATATAGCTGCATTTCAAAATATTTTCCATCCACACCATAAGCTGACAACCCATTACCACGAAATCATTGCTGCTCAATTGACAGTGGTTTTAGTCCGATGGAGTTATTATAATGTTGATGAAACACTCTATTATGATAGCTTTTAGAAATCTTCGTAATGTCAAGCACACTTCCAATCATGCTATAATTTTTATAAAAAAACATGTTTTTCAATGACATTTGTGTTTTTTGTTTAGAATCAATGAAAATGGGTTTGTGTGTGTGTGTGTGTGTGTGTGTAAACACAAATACCTCCATATATTTTAGTTGGGTTTTTGTGAGGATGATATCTTCATGACTTGTGGCAACAGGCCCTGTTCTTAAATCTATCTCTTGTTCCTCAACCTTCCCAAAGCCTCTGCTCAAGGACAGCAACTCATTTTCTGATTGCCACAAGCCAGAGTGGTCAGTTTGCTCCTGTTGTCTCCCAAGCATGCTGTACAACACCGTTTAAATCATTTCATTCTCTACAGTGTTCATTATTTGTTCCCAGCTTGTATATGCTTCCTCTCAGTTCACTATACAACAGTTTTTTGAGTAGTCAGTTATCATACATTCTCCACCCCAGAAGCCATATTGGCTCAATGTTGGTGAATGTACCTCATTCAAGGATGCAATTGTTAGTGACAATTGAATATGGTTCCCTGCACTAATTTTACTGAAGCCCAGGGAAGAGGAGAAAAGTAGCAGCAACAATAATAATCAATCAATCAATTGTATTTATTGAGTGCTTACTGTGTGCAGAGCACTGTACTAACCGCTTGGGAAGTACAAATTGGCAACACATAGAGACAGTCCCTACCCAATAGCGGGCTCACAGTCTAGAATAATAATAATGATTGTATTTATTAAGCGCTTACCATGTGCCAAGCACTGTTCTAAGCACTGGGGTAGGTACAAGGTAATCAGGTTGTCCCACATGGGGCTAACAGTCTTAAACCCCATTTTTCAGATGAGGTTAACTGAAGCACAGAGAAGTTAAGTGACTTGCCCAAAGTCCCATAGCTGACAGGTGGTGGAGCCAGGGTTAGAGCCCACGACTTCCGACTCCCAAGCCCGGGCTCTTTCCACTAAGCCATGCTCCTCGACTGCAGACAGGGAGGATCTGGGCTCCACCTCTGATTCCTTTCTGGCTCCAAGGAGTGGGACTGGCTAGGTACAACAGGTTGCCAGCCCTGCCCCAAAAGCTTTGGTCACGAAGCTGATGGCTTGACACAGTCACAATGTCATCCCCATGGAGTTGGCCCCTCTGATCCGTGTTCCTTTTTTTTCCAGATTGAAGCTGTTTTTACACTTGTTCCAGCAGCAAACCTGGCCCTCTGTTAGAAGAGCCACAGCAAATCAATCAGTCAATGAATGCATGGTGTTTATCGACTCCCTATTGTGTACAGAGCACTGTACTAAGCACTTGGGAGAGTTGCAATATGAAAGAGACACATTCCCTGCCCACTAGGAGCTTACTGTTTAGAGGAAGAAACAGACATTAAAATAAATTATGGATATGTGCATAAGTGCTGTGTGACTGAGGGTGGGGTGAATATCAAGTGCTTAAAGGGTACAGATCCAAGTGCATAGGCAACACAGAAGGGAGAGGGAGTAAGGGAAAAATGGGCTTAGTAGATGAGATCAAAGTACAGTGAGTAGGGTCTCCCCATGCTAGCTTTTGTAAGAAGTGCAGTAGGACTGTGAGTAGATAGCTGACATAGGAATTATCCTACTAACTGGATACCGGCAATGATTAAATTATCTTGATAATTGTTCCAGTCTCCAGTCCACTTGGTAAGAAGTTTCTGTTTGATGCAGAGATGGATGGGCAACCATCAGTTCTTGAGGAGTGGGACAACATGGACTGAATTATTTTTTTTAGAAAAGTGATCTGGGCAGCAGAGTGAATTATGGACTGGAGTGCAGACAGACAGGAGGCAGTGAGATCAGCAAGGAGGCTGATACAGCACTTATGCACATATCCTTAATTTATTTATTCATGTTAATGTCTGTCCCTCTCCCCCTCTAGACTGCAAGCTTGTTGTGGACAGGGAACGCGTCTACCACCTCTGTTATATTGGACTCTCCCAAGCACTTAGTACAGTGATATGCACACAGCAAGCGCTCGATAAATGTAGTTGATTGCCTGGTTGACGATATGTGCTTGTATCAGCACAGTAACACTTTGGATGGAGAGGAAAGTGTGGATTTTAGCAATGATGTAAAAGTAGAACCGCCAGTATTTGGTGACTGATTGAATATGTGAGTTGAATGAGAGAGATGAGTGGAAGATAATGCCAAGTTTATGGGCCTGCAAGACAGGGACAAAAGTGGTGTTGTTTACAGCGATGGGAAAGACAGGTCAGGGTTTGATTGGGAAGATAAGGATACCATATACTGAATGAATAAATACCAAAGGTATGATAATCACAAGGGACTCTAGCCTCTGCTGGTAAACAAGTGTTCACCGTTTTGGATTTCTGCCAGTAGAGTCTCCCTGTGCTAGCTTTTGTGAGAGGTATAATAGGACCGTGGGCAGATAGCTGACATAGGAATTATCCTCTTAACTGGATACTGGCAATGATTAAATTATCTTGATAACTGTTCCAGTCTCCAGTCCACTTGGTCTATCTAGACACAATTTAGAGACACAATCAGTATATTGATTAATAGAAATACATCTTTTTTGTTGTTGAAGTGGTTTGGCATGATACCATGGACAAGCCTACATCCAAAAGGTAGACTATTCTTTCTAGTTGGAATGGAATGAATTTAGAGGATATAAAGGAATATATAGAGGCACATCTCCTCCAAGAGGCCTTCCCTAAGCCCTAATTTCCTCTTCTCCCACTCCCTTCTTTGTCACCCTTGCACTTAATTGTAATAATAATTGTGGTATTTGTTAAGTGCTTACTATGTGCCAAGCACTGTACTGAGTGCTAGGGTAGATACAAGCAAATCGAGTTGGACACAGTCCTTGTCCCATGTGGAGCTCACAGTCTCAATCCCTCATTTTACAGATAAGGTAACTGAAGCACAGAGAAGTAAAATGAAGTAACATGTTGTGTTTGAAATGATGGAGGTTCATCCAGACTGAGATGTCCAGAAGGAGACAAATATTGCCTGATTCCCTAATGACGTTCTAACTGAAATGGACAATGAAAACACATTTAATGGCATAACTAAAATTCTCTCCAGACATTACCTGGGATTGGACAACTCAAGCTCAAGTTTTAAAGGTTATACAAACACCCAGAGGCTCTTTTTTTACTGCCTCAAGATAGGGAAGGCCCTGGAAGTCTTGTTTTGTTATCATACCACTGCTTATATTGTGGTGTGCAAAAGAGAAGGCAGTGTCTCTTCCCTTTACAGGAAATATTTTGAGTTTTTGGTCCACTAAGAGAAATGCCTTAAAAGTACATCAGTGAAAACATTCCCCAGTGTTGATCATCACTACATCATTAAACTAAAACAGCTCTGAGTGTTTTTCCCTTATATGTAGCATTAGTGATTTGACTCTACTTTGGTTTTCTCTTACTATAATGAGGTTGTTGTTTCATTATTTTATTAAGGCTTCCATCTATCAATCAATTAATGGTATTTGTTGAGCACTTACCGTGTGCCAAGCACTGTACTAAGGGCTTGGGAACGTACAATACAAAAGAGTTTGAGATGTGATCACAGTCCACATGAAGCTTAGAGTTTACAGGGGAAGACATATCAAAATAGATTATGGATGGGGGAAATAATGGGGGAAATAACAAGAATATTTACGTATGGACGTGGATCTGGGGTCGGTGAGCTCTTTAATAATAATGATAATAATAATAATAATTGCCATTGTTAAGCACTTACTATGTGCAAAGCACTGTTCTACAAGCTGGGGAGGATACAAGGTGATCAGGTTGTCCCACGTGGGGCTCACAATCTTAATCCCCATTTTACGGATGAGGTAACCGAGGCACAGAGAAGTTAAGTGACTTGCCCAAATTCACACAGCTGACAAGCAGTGGACCTGGGATAAATAATAATAATAATAATAATGGCATTTATTAAGTGCTTACTATGTGCAAAGCGTTGTTCTAAGTGCTGGGGAGGTTACAAGGTGATCAGGTTGTCCCACATGGGGCTCATGGTCTCCATCCCCATTTGACAGATGAGGGAACTGAGGCCCAGAGAAGTTAAGTGACTTGCCCAAAGTCACACAGCTGATAAGTGGCGGAGCTGGGATTAGAACCCATGACCTCTGGCTCCCAAGCCTGGGCTGTTTCCACTGAGCCACACTGCTTCTCTGTAAGATTGTAAGCAAGGAATGTGCCTAACAACTTTGTTGTATTGTACGCTCCCAAATGCTTAGCATAGTGCTCTGCACACAGTGAATGTTCAATAAATATCATTGATTGACTGATTGGTCAAAGAGCTTAAAGGGTAATAAAAATAATAATAATGGTATGTTAAGAGCTTACTATGTGCCAAGCACTGTTCTAAGTGCTGGGGTAGATACAAGGTAATCAGGTTGTCCCACGTGGGGCTCACAGTCTTAACCCCATTTTGCAGATGAGGTAACTGAGGCACAGAGATGTTAAGTGTCTTGTCCAAGGTCACACAGCAGACAAGTGCTGGAGCCAGCATTAGAACCCATGTCCTCTGACTCCCAAGCCCATGCTCTGACTACTTAAGCCACGCTGCTTCTCTTGGTGCACACTACACAACCAAGTGCCTGGTTGAAACAGACGGGAGGCTGAATAAGTGAAATAAAGGGCATAATGGACTTTCATTCATTCATTCATTCGTATTTGTTGAGCACTTACTGTGTGCAGAGCACTGTACTAAGCTCTTGGGAAGTACAAGCTGGCAACATATAGAGATGGTCCCTACCCAACAATGGTTGTCTGGGAAAGCTTCAGCTGGATTATTTGGAGAAGAATCATTTGGATCTCACAAAGAACTTCGTTTTCCCCTATTTTAAAGGCCATTTAAGGTCACTTCTACAAGGCTGTTGGAAAAATGTAGGATAGAATAACAAAATGTTAGAATTCCAGATTTGGAAGGGGCTCCATGAGGTAATCAGTCAGCATTTACTCTAGGCAGAGCACTGAACTATGTGCTCGATAATTAAGTCCAGACTCTTTGCCTCCAAACAGGTGGAGAACAGAACCATTCAGTAAAGATGGATATTAATGAACTCCATTATCTCCTTTAGTAGCCTTTGCCTTGCCACTCTGATGGCAACTAACTACAGGTGAATTAGCGTATGGGTTTATCACACTTGCCACATACCGTATTGCAGCACCAAACATAGACCGCCTTTAAAATTGAGGCAGCTAAAACTCTCTTTTCTGATTGAGAAAAGAACAATCAATCCATGGTATTTATAGAGTGATTACTGTATACAGAGCACTGTATTAAGCACTTGGGAAAGTACAGTACAGTAGAGTTGATAGACACAATCCTTTTCCACAAAGACCTTACACTCTAGATGGGCAGCCAGACATTAAAATAAAATACAGATACAGGAAATGACAGAGTATAAGGATATGTACATAAGACAGTCATTCAATCATATATACTGAGCACTTACTGTGAACAGAGCACTGTACCAAGTGCTTGGGAGAGTATAATATTACAATATAACAGGCACATTCCCTGCCCTCAACGAGTTAGTGCTGTGGGACTGAGGGTGGAGTGAATATGAAATGTTTAAGGGGTACAGATCTGAGAGCATAGGTGACATGGAGGGGAGGGCGGTTAGGAAAAATGAGGGCTTAATCAGGGAAGGCCTCTTCTAGACTGTGAGCCCATTGTTGGGTAGGGACCGTCTCTATATGTTGCCGACTTGTACTTCTCAAGCTCTTAGTACAGTGCTCTGCACACAGTAAGCGCTCAATAAATATGATTGATTGAATGAATGAATGAATGTGCTTTTAGGAGTACTTGAAGGTGGAGAGAGTGGCGAACTGTCAGATATGAAGGAAGAGAGAGTTCCAGGTCTGAGGGAGAAATTAGGCAGGGGGTTGGTGGCAATATAGATTAGACTGAGGTACAGAGAGTAGGTTGGTGTTAGAGGAGCAAAGTGTGCAGGTTGGGCTGTAATAGGAGATCAGGTCAAGAAAGAGAGAATTGATTGAGTGTCTTAGAGCTGACAGTAAGAAGTTTCTGTTTGTTGCAGAACTAGTTGGGAAACCTTTGGAGGTTTTTGAGGAATGTGGAGAGATAGATTGAACAGCTTTTTAGAAAACTGATCTGAGAGAGCAGAGTGAAGTATCAACTGGAGCGGGAAGAGACTGGAGGCAAGGAGGTCATCGAGGAGGTTGATGAAGTAGTGAAAACAGGATATGATAAGTGCTTAGATCAGCATGGTAGCAGTTTGGATGGAGAGGAAAGAGTAGATTTTAGAGCTGTTGTGAAGGTAAAACTGACAGGATTTAGTGACAGTTTGAATATTCGGGTTGAATTAGAGAAATGAGTTGGAGATAATGTCAAGGTTATGGGTTCGTGAGATGGGGGATGGTGGTGTTGCCTACAGTGATGATAAAGGCAGGGGAAGGACAGGATTTGGATGGGAAGATGAAGAGTTCTGCTTTGGACATGTTTAATTGGAAATGTGGATATCCTAGTAGAGATGTCCTGAACACAGGGGGAAATGTGAGATTGTAGAGAAGGAGAGAGGTCAGGGCTGGAGAGTTAGATTTGGAAACAATTAGAAAGTGCTTGTGGGTTAAAGATGATACTTTGAAAACCAATATTCTTAGAAGAAACATTATTTGTTTTGTGCCCCCCAAAATACTTTTTGCACGGGAACGATTTTTTGGGGGAACTGCAGAAAAGGTTCTAGGCTTTATCTGAAGTAATGTAACATTTATCTAAACTATTGTCTGCAAAAGGCTAAACATGACACAGTGTAAGCATTCAAAATAATATCCCTAGCATCCATATGTCATGCATATGTCAACAAGATTCAATTTGAGCTGACAAAACATTTGTAAAGGCAGCTAGATTGAAACCCAGGTGGTGATTGGGCAATTGACAAGAGTTTTGAATATGTGGTATTATTCATCCTCGACATACAGAAAATTAACATAAGGCAGTTGCTTCTTCACTAGAGTTATAGAACAATAGAATGAACAGGCTTGGCTCCCAAGAGCAAGTATACACTAAACAGTAAAAGCTCTGATATATGACATTTTATCAACCTCAAACTCACATAACTGGAATTTCTGACTGCAGCACCAAATAATAATGATGATGGTGATGATGATGATGATGATGATGATGATGATGATGATGATAATTGTGATATGTGTTAATAACTTCAAATGTGCCAGACACTGTACTAAGCACTGAGGTGGTTACAAGCAAATCAGATCAGGCACAGCCCCTGTCCCATGTGGGGCTCAGAGTCTTAATCCTCATTTTACAGATGACGTAACTGAGGCACAGAGAAGTTAAGTGACTTGCCCAAGGTCACACAGCAGACAAGTGGCAAAGATGGGATTAGAACTCAGGTCCTACTGAGTTCCAGGCCAGGGCTCTATCCTCTAGACCATGCTGCTTCAAAAACACACAAAACAATTCTTGAGGAGTTAAAAATGATCAGAATGGTGGTAAGGAGGGAATGGGAAATTCAAATTGTATTTCTTCTGGAACTTTTTCATGAACATTCCCTGAGACAGGCTATCAGGGATGAGTTAAATAACATAGGACAGGAAAATAGAGAGGTTCTCTGTTAATCAGATATCACTAAGCCCTCTCCTGTGGGTAGAACTGTAGACTGCAGACTGTAAACTCATTGTGGGCAGGGAACAGTTCTACCAACTCTGTTGTACTGTACTTTCCCAAGGAGTAAGTACAGTGCTCTGCACACAGTAAAAGCTTGATAATTACCATTGATCGACTGATATACTCCATATAAGCCCTAACTCTTAATGGGAATTTTTCATTACCTAGTACTGCTCATTCCCCTGTTATGCTAAATAACCAAAAGTATAATGTTTGTGTGGAGGGAGAGGTGGGAAAAGAGAGCTGGGGGAAAAGATGAGAGGACACACAAATACTGTTCTCATCATCATCATCATCATCATCATCATCATCAAAGGTATCATCAATGGTATTTACACTTTTGTAACACTTTTATTAATTAATGATGGTATTTGTTAAGCGCTTACTATGTGCCCAAACACTGTTCTAAGAGCTGGGGTAGATACAAGGGGATCAGGTTGTCCCACGTGGGGCTCACAGCCTTAACCCCATTTTGCAGATGAGGTAACCGAGGCACAGAGAAGTTAAGTGACTTGCCCAAAGTCACACAGCTCATACGTGGCAGAGTCAGGATTAGAACCCATGACCTCTGACTCCCAAGCCCGTGCTCTTTCCACTGAGACATGCTGCTTCTATTAGGTGCAGAGCACTGTACTAAGTGCTTGTGAGTACAATGCAACAGTTAGCAGACATATTCCTTGTCCATAATGAGCTTACAGTCTAGAGGGAGGGACATACATTAATATAAATAAATCATTTATAATTTATAATTATATATATGTTCATAAGTGCTGCAGTGCTGAGGGTGGGGCAAATATCGAATGCCCAAAGGTCACAGATCCAAGGGCACAGATAAAGCAGAAGAGAGAGTGAGTCGGGACAAAATAGGATATAATTGGGGAAGGCCTCTTAGAGGAGATGTGACCTTAATAAGGCTTTGAGGGTGGGGAGAGTAGTGGTCTGGCATATATGGAGGGGGAGCGATTCCAGGGTTGGAGGATGTGGGAAAGGGGTCAGTGGTAAAATAGACAAGTTTGGGGCAAGTGAGCAAGCTAGCACTAGAGGAATGAAGTGTGTGGGCCAGTGCAGGCCGGACAGTAGTAGGGAGATCAGTGAGATGAAGTAGGAGGGAGGTAGATGATTGAGTGCTTTAGAGCTGGTGGTAAGAAGTTTTTGTTTGATGCAGAGGTTGATGAGCAACCATTAGAGGTTCTTGAGCAGTGAGGAGAAATGGAATGATTTTTTTTTTAATGATCCAGGCAGCAGAGTGAAGGATGGACTGGTGTGGGGAGAGACAAGAGGCAGAGAGGTCAATGAGGAGGCAGATGCATGGATCAGCATGGTAACAGTTTGAATGGAGAGGAAAGGGAAGATTTAGCAATGTTGTGAAGATAGAACCAACAGGATTTGGTGGCAGTTTGAATGTATAATAATGATGGCATTTGTTAAGCGCTTACTATGTGCAAAGCACTCTTGGGTTGAATAAAAGAGATGAGTTGAGGACAATGATGAAGCTAAGGCTTGTGAGAAAGGATAGTGGCATTGTCTACAGCGATGTAGACTGTAAGCTCGTTGGGCAGGGAACATTGTTGTTATTTTGTACTCTCCCAAGTGCTTGGTACAGTGCTCTGCACACAATAAGTGCTCAATAAACATGATTTAATGAATGTGTGAAGGAATGACTGGAAGGATGGGGGAAGAAACAGCTTGGATGGGAAGATAAGGAGTTCTGTTTTGGACATGTTAAGTTTCAGGTGTCAACAGGGCATCCAAGTAGGAGAAAATGAGAGAATGCAGAGAATGAGAGAGGTCAAGGCTGGAGATGTAGATTTGGGAATCATCTGCAGAGAGGTGCTAGTTGAAGCCATGGGAGTGAATGAGTTCTCCAAGGAAGTGGGAGTAGATGGAAAGAAAAGGGTGCCCAAACTAAATCTTGAAGAACTCCCACAGTTAGGAGGTGGGAGGCAAAGGAGGAGCCTGCAAAGAAGTTGTCAGACTGAGAAGCTATAGTCAGAGACCCAGGATGAGAATCAAGAGAGGACAGATTCATTGAAGCCAAGGTTGGATAAAGTTTCAAGAGAAGGGGGTGAGGGGATGAGGGGATGGTCTAGCTTGTTGAAGGCAGCTGAGAGGTCTAGGAGCATTAGGATAGAGTAGAGGCCATCAGTTCTGGTGAGAAGAATGTCATTGGTTACCTTAGAGAAGGTTGCTTCCATGGAGCAAAGGGGGCAGAAACCAGATTGGAGGGGATCAAGGAGAGAATTGGAAGAGAGGAAGTGGAGAAAGTGAGGGTAAACAACTCTCTCAAGAAGTTTGGAGAGGAATGGTAGGAGGGAGATGGGGAGATAACTGGAGGGAGCAGTGTGGTCAAGGGAGATTTTTCTTTTAAGATAGGGGTTACATAAGCATGTTTAAAAGCAGTAGGGATAAAACCATTGGGAAGTGAGCAGTTGAAGATGGTAGTCAGAGGGAAAAGGGGAGGGGGCAAGTGTTTTAATAAGGTATGAAGGGATGGGATCAGACACACGGGGAGGGGATAGATTTTGATACGAGGCAAGAGATCTCTTCTTGAGATACTGCAGGGAATATTGGGCGAGTTGAAGAGGGTAGTGGAGGAGGGGGGATTGGAGAGGAGCAAGGGAGATTTTAGGGAGGTCACACCTGATGGTTTCAATTTTGTTGAAGTATGTGGCCAGGTCATTAGGGGAAAGAGATGGTGGGAGCAGGGGGACAGGAGGTTTGAGGAGGGAGTTAAATACTTGGAACAGCTGGTGGGGGCAGTGGGTATGGGAATGAATTAGGAAAGAGAAATATTGTTGTCAGGCAGAGGAGAAGGCCTGTTTGAAGAGGGTAAGAATGAATTTACGTTTAAAGATGCTGCTGACAGTGAGATTCTGGAAAGCAACGTGAAGTACCAACTAAGGTGCCTCTTGAGGTGAGCTGGAGGGATGAACATGTGAATATTACCCGTCAGCCTGAGGTAATATCAAATCATGAATAACCACAAAAGCCAATTGTCCCAACTTGCAGTAATAGGAATTTTCATATGGTAAAATCTGAACTGATTGTTTTATAAAAGTTTTCCAATAGCCTTAAGGCTTAGTTCACCCTTTCAATGAGAATGTTGATGAGTATTAGGTCAAAGGATATGGAGAGGATGGAATATTTAAATGTTAGAATCCCAATATGTCAGGGGCTTTTTTTAGTCAACCACTTTGCATATGTGTGTCACAGAAAGCTGTAATATTTAATGAAGGTAATTAAATAGAATTTGAAGACACGTTTGTTCCTCTTTAATGGTGGCAGGGATCCTGCTAACAGTTTAGGTTATCAACATAATATGAAGACAAAATTGTTAATTTATAAAATTAAGGAATTGGGAAATCCATACAAAATTAGCAAAATGCCAGGTGTCAATAAAAACAAGCACAAATTTGGCAGTGCTGCAGATATGGTCAGTGTTTGCTTATTTAAAGCTGGTTATAATGAAATTTGTTAATTTTAAGAAAGAGATGAATTAATAGAATTTACATGGACTTTTCTATTATAGCAGCCCTCACCCTAAATAATTTGAATAGGTTGCAAATGAAATGATCAAGTATTCTGTGAGCCTTGGTTATCATCAATTGCTAGGATCCCTGACAGTCTGTCTCCCCAAAAGGGGTGTTTCTAATGAACCTAGTCAGTAGCAAACAAGTTAGAGAAGGCAGTAGACACTTGGCTGCCCTAAGGTGAGAAAATATGTGCCACCCCATCCCGTATGATGTCATGACAAGACTCTGTGTTTACCTGCAGCATAATGTGATGGTGCTGCATGGAAATCTGTCTAAATCCTGAACATAGAGCATTTCTCTGGCAGGGGCTCTGACTGTCTCCCTTTCTCCAGAACCAATGCTTTCCTCTCTCAGCTCTCTCTTCACATAGGTACTGCTTTTGATTAGGCAGGTGTTTTCAATTTATAAACCCCTTGGCCCCATGGTCCCTCCCCGATAAAGTGCCCTGAGGTGGTCACCTCACTCACTTACCATCTGAAGTTGGACTTGTAGGGGAGGGAGCGGAGAGAGGTGAGGGTCCAATTTTTCATAGGGATTTTTGTACATTTAACATTCCTACTTGAGGACCTTCCGTGAGGAACTATTATTACTGAGAAAATGTGGGAGGAAAAGTCCTGAGGAGCACCTTTAAATTCACCAACTACAGGCTAGTGATGTCTTCAAATCATCACTGGAAACCTGGCCCTTGGAAAATTAGTTTTGTAATTATTGTGCCAGATTCTACCTTGACCTCACTGGCCCCAAATGAAGCACTGGGATTCATTCATTCATTTCATTCAATCATATTTCTTGAGTGCTTACTGTGTACAGAGTACTGTACTAAGCGGTTGGAAAGTACAGTTCGGCAACAGATACAGACAATCCCTACCCAACAACGGGAAAACAGTCTAGAAGGGGGAGACAGACAACAAAACAAAACAAGTAGACAGGCATCAATAGCATCGAAATAGATAAATAGAATTATAGATATATACACATCATTAATAAAATAAATAGAATAATAAATATGTACAAATATACACAAGTGCTGTGGGGCGGGGAAGAGGGTAGAGCAGAGAGAGGGAGCTGGGGTGATGGGGAGGGGAGGAGGAGCAGAGGAAAAGGGGGCTCAGTCTGGGAAGGCCTCCTGGAGGAGATGAGCTCTCAGTAGGGCTTTGAAGGGGGAAAGAGAGCTAGTTTGGCATATGTGAGGAGGGAGGGCATTCCAGGCCAGAGGTAGGATGTGGGCCAGGGGTCGACGGTGGGACAGATGAGAACAAGGCACAGTGAGGAGGTTAGCGGCAGAGGAGCGGAGTGTGTCGGCTGGGCTGTAGAAGGAGAGAAGGGAGGTGAGGTAGGAGCGGGCAAGGGGATGGAGAGCTTTGAAGCCAATAGTGAGGAGTTTTTGCTTCATGCAAAGGTTGATAGGCAACCACTGGAGATTTTAAAGGAGCAGGGTGGCATGTATGTATGCAGGGTCCCCAGAGGCTATGGCTAGGTGGACAGGGTGGAAGTAGAGCTGGAATATACAGAACACATACAAGCCGGACCTCATTCTGCAGAGAAATTTCCTGTTCCCCTTTATCTCTAATGTACCCAATGGGAAAGATTCTATGCCAAGACCCCATAGACTGGGAACCTTCCTTCCAGTAATGTAGTTGGCTCAGCATCTTCTTGGCAGCAGCCCAGGGGAAGACTCAGGGAGGGAATGGAGGTGGTTCTTTTCCCCTATGGCCTGAGAATGTGTGTTCCCCAGATTGATAGAGAGATTCAAATTGGAAATGTTGTTTGGATACACTCAAACTGCCACTGCAAGTAGAATTGTTGAAGTGTGCCAATGCACTAAGCAATTTCAATCTGAACAGGAGGCAAGCAAGGCTCTGGTAGAAAATAAATCCATTGGTTAGATGCGTACAAGGTGTTCTTTCATACAGTTGATTGAGTGGGTGGGCCAGTATTGTATTGTTGCAACTAAGCCAAGGCAGAAAGGTGAATACAATTTAGAATAAAATGACCCTTGTGGAAGAAGATGCATACATGATTATCATAACTTTTATCCACTAATACAACCTTGTAGAAAAGTTAAAAAACAACTCTCTCCCAGAAATGCAGCTTAACAGCATCTAAAAGTTTCCCTGACCTCCTCAACCAGGTCTAGGGCACGAAAAATGTGTGTGTGTGGCGGCAGGGGGGGGACTGAAAGGAGCTATGGAATTCTAAAGAAATGCAACCCTAAGCAAGAGTTTGCCATTTTTAGTTCATTTTTTTTTTAGGGGCAGCAAAATATCTTTTACTCCGGGTACTTATTGGTGGAATCATTTTGGAAGGTCACAATAGCAGCTTACTATAGGACTGACAACAGAAGGTGCTGCAAGTGTCTTAGCTTATGAGTCAATTAGTAGAGTCCTCCAAAACTGGGTATACTTTCCCTTGCGATCTCCATGGATTAGGACTCTTATTTTTTTAGTTATTTATACCCACTGGAATAAATGTGAGAGAATAAGTTGTTCACTATTTTATTTTCAAAATAGCCTGTTTATTCATTGTCTAGTAAATTCAGGTACCAAATCATTTATCAACGGCTTCCTTGGAATTGAATCCATCAGCCAATCAATTGTATTTTTTGAGCACTTATTGTGTGCAGAGCACTGTCCTAAGTACTTGGTAGAGTTCAATAGAAAATTAGTAAACATGATCTCTGACTTCTAGGAGTTTACAATCTCCCTTCAATACCTAATTCCAGAGAAGGTGGTTAGAAAGCAAAGAAGCATAGTAAGCTATCAAGCAACAGATCTTGAGCCCTCACATAAGAAAACTCCATTTTACTGCTTCTTAGTTGATTGTAGTCTATAACGGGGATTAATTTGTGTTGTGTTTTTTGCTGAGAAGAGCCCAGAGACTTTTAAGGTGCAAATTAACAAAACGTGGAAAAAAGCGATTCCAGTCTAAGCTTTCTGGCAATCATTAAAAGGAGTTTATATTCCTTTACACAGCCCACGATTACACCAGGTGAGGGAGAACAATAAAAGGTTGGACAGGGACTATTATTATTATTATTATTATTATTATTATTATAGTATTTGTTAAGTGCTTACTATGTGCCAAGCACTGTTCTAAGTGCTGGGGTAGTACAAGGTAATCAGGTTGTCCCACGTGGGGCTCACACTCTCAATCCCCATTTAACAGATGAGGTAACTGAGACACAGAGAAGTTGTGACTTACCCGAGGTCACACAGCAGACAAGTGGTGGTTGGAATTAGAACCCACGTCTTCTGACTCCCAAGCCCGGGCTCTTTCCATTAAGCCAAGCTGCTTATCAAGACTAGTGCATCTTGCTTTCTGATACGGGGAAATTCTTCAAGATGATCTGATAAAGAAGCAGTTTATAGGAGATCATGATTGGCTATCTTCATAGTTTAAATTATGAAGTTGCCCAATCTTCTGATCAGGGGGCGGCACAGGGGAAGAGGGAGGTGGAACTGTCCATGAAGCTACGGAGGAAGAGATTCAGGCTGGCCACGCCGGGCGCATGGGTAGAGGAGCGTTTCATATGTAACATCTTGTTTGATATGGGGGAATTGGCTTTACCGCGTCCGTGTGAAAGTGTGTTTAGGACGAGTTATTTTTGAATGAATTGGCCAGTGTTGTGAAAACGTGTATTGTTCATTGAAGATAAATTCCTAGCTGAATTTGGGTAGCTCCGCAGATTGAGTCACTTTATTGGCCTGGGGGCGTTTTTAATTCTTCTCCCTTTTCTCACCTATTCATGAAATCACCCAGTAACTTGCAACAAATTTGCAAGTTAAGGCTTGGGGGTAGGAAACAACCAATTTGCCTTCAGGGCCAGAGCTATCAGTCTGGGAGGTCAAAAGGGAATTCCTTTGAGAGAAGGCACCTCCCTCCAGCAAAGGGTTGCCTCCCTTTCAGTGAATGGCAGTGAATGGTTGCCCTTCTCAGTATAAGGCACCTCCCTCTAGAAACTACAATGGCGGTAATTTGGAGTGAATTTGCCGTTGTTCTCCAAACCTAGGAATAACTGTAGGGGTGGTGATTTAATCATTATTAAAGCAGCGTGGCTCAGTGGAAAGAACACTGGCTTGGGAGTCAGAGGTCATGGGTTCTAATGCCGCCTCCACCACATGTCTGCTGTGTGACCTTGGGGAAGTCACTTAACTTCTCTGAGCCTCAGTTACCTCATCTGTAAAATGGGGATTGACTGTGAGCCCCACGTGGGACAACCTGATCACCTTGTACCCCCCCCCCCCATCTTAGAACAGTGCTTTGCACATAGTAAGTGCATAACAAATGCCATTGTTATTTTTATTATTATTATTACATCCTGGTGGGCTGTGCAAACAGGAAGCAGACTGTCCAGCAGGGATGTACATATGAGGATTCCTCCAGAGCAGGCTAGAGAGTGCTCCATGCCCTGGAGGGGCTGTGCACACAGGAAGCAGGGGATGCTTGTGCAGGTTTCTTCATAAGTGGACCGTTGTATGTGCCGTAACTGGGAGGGGCTGTGTGCCAGGGAGCAGACTGCCCATCAGGGTTATGCATGCACAGTTCCTCCAGAGTGGACCAAGGGATGCTCCATAGCCAGGAGGGGCTGTGCTCATGGGGTTGGACTCTCTACCAGGGATGCACACGATTTCCTCAGCTGGACCGGGGATGAGCACAAACTGAAGCAGCTCATAAGGGGAGGGGGGCCATGCCCATTTGGGGCATTTCCCTCTGTATCTCCTGGGCTCCAGGGCTGCCACCCCTAATAATAATAATAATAATAGCATTTATTAAGTGCTTACTATGTGCAAAGCACTGTTCTAAGTGCTGGGGAGGTTACAAGGTGATCAGGTTGTCCCACAGGGGGCTCACAGTCTTAATCCCCATTTTACAGATGAGGTAACTGAGGCACAGAGAAGTGAAGGGACTTGCCCAAAGTCACACAGCTGACAATAGACAGAGCTGGGATTTGAACCCATGGCCTCTGACTCCAAAGCCCATGCTCTTAGAGGAGGCAGAGGGGCTGTGTGGGTGAAAGGGGGTATGCATGGTTTCCTCTGCTGGGCTGGGGCAGAGAAGCAAATTGAAACAAATCTGTCCTGGCTCCTCAGGAGGAATCATGTCCACTAGGGCATTTCCCTCAGTATCCTCTGGGCCTCGGGGCTGAAAACCCTTAAGGGAACAGAGATGCTGCTCCAGCAGAGATTGGGGGCGGGGAGGGGGGGGGGGGGCACGGAGTCTCTGGTGTATCTGGGGTACAGACCTTTCCCTGGGGATGCATGTAGGGGGTGGGCAACAGGCCAGCATCAGATTGTGCCATAATGACTGTCGGGGGAGGTGGCTTCAAGTTGTGTCACAGTTCAATACCTTTTACCAAGGATTAGTAGAGTTGATAGTACAGCCAGACAAATTTGTAATCCAACCAAATGCCTCTTATGTAAATTTCACCCCAGATGTGGTCCCCAATAAAGATCTGTGCTACAGCACTTGCTCCAGTAAGCAGAGGACATTCTGCTCCTTGGTCCTCCCTCTCCCCTCCAGGCTTGAAACCAGGAGTTTTAACAGAGCTGGATGGAGAGTCTCCTGACTAGAACTCTCTCCCTTTTCATATGCAACAGATCATCACTCTTCCCATCTTCAAAGCTCTACTAAAATAACATTCCTTCCAGGGAGCCTTCCCTGACTATCTTCACATAATAATAATAATAATAATAATAATAATAATAATAATGATAGTATTTGTTAAGCACTTACTATGTGCCAAGCACTGTTCTAAGCGCTGGGGGGATACAAGGTGATCAGGTTGTCCCGCATGGGGCTAACAGTCTTAAACCCCATTTTACAGATGAGGTAACTGAGGCACAGAGAAGTGAAGTGACTTGCCCAAAGTCACACAGCTGACAATTGGCAGAGCCAGGATTTGAACCCATGACCTCTGACTCCAAAGCCCGGGATCTTTCCACAGAGCCAGATTGCTTCTCCTCCACCCTATTCTCCCTCCCTCTGCATCAGTTCGGCACTTTAGTCTGTACATCCTAAGCATCCCACCCACATAGTGCTTATGTATGTATCCTTGAGCTGTATCACTTCCCCCTTATTTATAATTTATTTATTCTAATATCCATCTCCCCCTTTAGATTATAAACTCTTTGAGGGCAGGGATCGTGTCTATTAATGTTATTGTGCTTTCCCAAGTGCTTGCTTAGTACAGTGCTCTGCACTCAGTAAGAACTCAATAAATACCTTTGAACGATTGCCAACTTGTACTTCCCAAGTGCTTAGTACAGTGCTTTGCACACAGTAAGAGCTCAATAAATACGATTGAATGATTGATTGAGATCTGGAAAGGTACAGATTTTCAGAGCCTGGGCACCTCTCTGGTAGCAATTAAGGGTTATGAATAGGCACCCCAAATTTACCAACATATGGATTCAATGAAGGTACTTCGAAGTATTCTATTCTATTTGTCTGGGCTACATTAATAAAATGTGGTCAAAGAAGATGAGCATTTCCAAAGCTGCAGTGCAGTTTACCCAATGCTTAAATTTTACTGGGAGAGGTGTTCATTTATTCATTCATTCATATTTATTGAGCACTTTCTGTGTGTAGAGTGCTGTACTAAGTGCTTGGGAGAGTACAATACAACAATAAACAGACACATTCCCTGCCCACAATGAGCTTACAGTTCGTGGGAGGGGAGGGGTAGGGAAGATTCTACCTTCATTTCCATTGCCGCAGACCCAGAATTTGCAATATTCCCTCAAAATATCTGAGCTCTGCTCAGAGGTGTTTGTTCTGAGATGGCAAAGCTCAAATAAACTGAAATTAAGCTCAAATTAAACTGAATTTATTTTGACATCATTATTTTGATATCTCAATATCATTTTGACTTCCTATAATAGTTAAGCAGATGGAAGGTGTTTTATTCCTCATCTTAAATGAATATCTATTCTTAACTAGCAGTAGTAGCAGCAGCAGCACTTATTGGCGGAACTCTCTTATATTGTACTCTCCCAACCACTTGATACAGTGCTCTGCACACAGTTATTATTATTAAGTGCCTTCGAGTCATTTCCAATTCGTAGCGATTCCATGGATATACTTTCTCCAGAATGTCCTGTCTTCTGCCATAATCCACAACCTTTCTAATGATTCTTCCGTTATCGTTGTTATGGTCTCTATCCATCTTCCTGCTGGTCTGCCTCTTCCACGTTTTCCCTGGACTTTTCTTAGCATTGGTGTCTTCTCCAGAGAATTAGTCCTCCTGATTATGTGTCCAAAATATGCTAATCTAAATCGAGGGATTTGGCCTTCCAAGGACCACTTTTGTTTAATTTGCTTCAAAATCCATTTGTTTGTTTTTTGGGCAGTCCATGGTATTCACAAAAGCCTTCTTCAACACCACATTTCAAAAGAATCGATGTTCTTCTATCCTGTTTTTTCACTGTCCAGCTTTCAGATCTATACATTGTCACTAATAACAATGATGGCATTTATTAAGTGCTTACTATGTGCAAAGCACTAGAAACATCATAAGAGTTGATAATTTGTATTTTTGTGGCAATTGTTGCATCAGCACATTTCATGACTTTTTCCATAGCAAGTCTTCCTAACATTAATCTTCAGCCTATTTCTTGGCTACTAGTTCCTTTATTATTGATTATAGATCCCAGAAGAGAAAAATTGTCTTTAATACACACAGTAAATACTTAATAGGATTGATTGCTTGATTGCTGTACTGTACTAGGTGCTTGGAAAGTAGAGAATAACAAAGTGACATGTTCCCTACACACAAGGAAAGAGGAAAGAGCATGGGCTTGGGAACCAGAGGTCATGGGTTCAAATCCCAGCTCTGCCACTTGTCAGCTGTGTGACTTTGGGCAAGTCACTTCTCTGTGCCTCAGTTACCGCATCTGTAAAATGGGGATTAAGACTGTGAGCCCCACGTGGGACAACCTGATCACCTTGTACCCCCCACCCTGCCAGCGCCTAAGAACTGTGCTTTGCACATAGTAAGCACTTAACAAATGCCATCATAAAAAAAAAAAACAGGGAGTTTACACTTCAACTGGGGAGACCAACATAAAAGTCTTTACAGCTTGGGAGGGGCGTGGTCAAAGCTAAATAAAGAGGACATATTTATGAAGGATTCAGAGAATAGCCAGAATTTGGCACTCAAAAGTAAAATGACAGACTTCTTACAATGAAATTTCCTTGAAATAATCATCTATATTATGTGGCATTCCAGAATCAACAAATCTCCATTCAGCATGATAACAGATGTGTGTCACTAGAAGTTATAAAGTCTATCAGCAAACATCTTTGCTTTATAATATATGATGGATCTAGCCATTTCCATGACTATAGTTTGTTCTAATTATGACACATTAGTAGCAACAAGAATTGGATGGCTCAAGCCATTTAGTTAATTAAAAGCAAACTTGGACTCTGCCAAAGGAATTATGGATGAAATTAACATCCACTGGAATGCACCTGTACAATGTGAAGTGCATTATTTCCACTAGAAAAAAGGAAGTGATTCATTGTTTATGCATTCCCCACGTTTTTTCTAGCCTTACATGTCCCACTATGGGAATGTTTTATAATTTGTTTTTAAAGGGCTCACTCAGGTGAAATATGACAGCACTGATCAATGAAACATGTTTTTTTTTTTTTTTGGTTCAAACCAAGAAGATGTGTTAGATTTCAGCTAGAGGGAAGTCCAGCTCACAGCAATTATACCAGATGTCAAGATCCACAGTTCCTTGACTAGCACATATAGCAACTGAAAATAGAGGTTTATAATGGAAAGGGCTGATGCATCACAGATACATTGTCAATATCACAGAAGACCCAAGGTTTCAAGAATGACTAGCAGAAGTACAATAGCTCAACCTGAGATAAAAAGGAGTGTTTTCCCATTGTTAAATGCAGCCTATATATGCTGGGAAATGTGAGTCAACCTACTCACTGTACCTCGATTTCATCTATCTTGCGGTCGACCTCTCTCCCAAATCCTGCTTCTGGTCTGGAATGACAGAACTCTCTTCTGTGTCCCCTGACCTGCTTCCTTTATTCATCCCCTTTCACAGTCCCACAGCACTTATGTATATGTCTGTAATTCATCTATTTATATTAATGCCTATCTCCAACTCCAGACTGTAAGCTCATTGCAGGCAGGGAATGTATCTGTTCTATTTTTATATTGTACTCTTCCAAGCATTTAGTAGTAATAATAACAGTAATAATATTGGTATTTGTTAAGCACTTACTATGTGCAACGCAGTGTACTAAGCGTTGGGATGGATACAAGTAACTCGGGTAGGACACAGTCCCTGTCCCTTGGGGGGTTCACAGTCTCAATCCCCATTTTACAGATGAGGAAATGAGGCACAGAGAAGTTAAGTGACTTGCCCAAGGTCACACAGCGGACAAGTGGTGGAGCGGGGATTAGAACCCATGACCTTCTGACTCCCAAGCCTGTATTCATGCCACTATGCCATGCTGCTACTCAGTGCTCTGCACACCATAAATGCTCAATAAATATGATTGACTGGCTGACTCCCTGATTCTGACAGGCAGTTGAAAGATCAATCAATCGTATTTATTGAGCGCTTACTGTGTGCAGAGCACTGTACTAAGCACTTGGGAAGTACAAGTTGGCAACACATAGAGACGGTCCTTACCCAACAGTGGGCTCACAGTATAGAAGGGGGAGACAGAGAACAAAATAAAACATTAACAAAATAAAATAAATAGAATAGATATGTACAAGTAAAATAAATGGAGTAATAAATATGTAGAAACATATATACACATATACAGGTGCTGTGGGGAAGGGAAGGAGGTAAGGCGGGGGTGATGGAGAGGGGGAGGATTGGGAGAGGAAGGAGGGGGCTCAGGCTGGGAAGGCCTCCTGGAGGAGGTGAGCTCTCAGTAGGGCCTTGAAGGGAGGAAGAGAGCTAACTTGGCGGATGTGGGGAGGGAGGGCATTCCAGGCCGGGGGGATGACGTGGGCCGGGGGTTGATGGCAGGACAGGCGAGATCGAGGCATGGTGAGGAGATTAGTGGCAGAGGAGCAGAGGGTGTGGGCTGGGCTGTAGAAGGAGAGAAGGGAGGTGAGGTAGGAGGGGGTGAGGTGATGGAGAGCCTTGAAGCCGAGGGTGAGGAGTTTCTGCCTGATGCGTAGGTTGATTGGTAGACACTGGAGATTTTTGAGGAGGGGAGTAACATGCCCAGAGCGTTTCTGGACAAAGACAATCTGGGCAGTGGCGTGAAGTATAGATCAAAGTGGGGAGAGACAAGAGGATGGGAGATCTGAGAGGAGGCTGATACAGTAGTCCAGACGGGATAGGATGAGAGCTTGAACGGAGCAGGGTAGCGGTTTGGATGGAGAGGAGAGCGTGGATCTTGGCAATGTTGCGAAACTGAGACTGGCAGGTTTTGGTGATGGCTTGGATGTGAGGAGTGAACGAGAGAGCGGAGTCGAGGATGACACCAAGGTTGCGGGCATGTGAGACGGGAAAGATGGTAGTGCCGTCAACAGTGATGGGAAAGTCAGGGAGAGGGCAGGGTTTAGGAGGGAAGACAAAGAGTTCAGTCTTGGACATTTGAGTTTTAGGTGGCGGGCAGACATCCAGATGGAGATGTCCTGAAGGCAGGAGGAGATGTGAGCCTGGAGGGAGGGAGAGAGAGCAGGGGCAGAGATGTAGATTTGGGTGTCATCAGTGTAGAGATGATAGTTGAAGCCGTGGGAGCAAATGAGGTCACCAAGGGAGTGAGTGTAGATCGAGAACAGAAGGGGACCAAGAACTGAACCTTGAGGAACCCCCTAAGGAAATATGTAAAAACATTAGGTAATTTAATACAAGAAAATTCACTACTTTATCACATCCCCCACCCCTGCGGTATCCCTGTGCACAGCCATTTTAGGAATGAAGGATTAGGATCATGCCAGGAGGTTATAGAACAGGTGAAGGTTTTTCATTCAGTGGTATTTATTGGACTTACCACAGTATTTATTGGGCAGAGCACTGTACTAAGCTCTTGGGAGAGTACACTATAACAATAAATAGACACATTCCCTGCCCACAACATTCTTGCTTCTTGAAGATGTGAGTTAAACTGTGAAGATATCATTTGTTAGTTAAGTTTATAAATATAATTTCGACTAGAATTCAGACTTTTTCCACCAGAAGAGTGACCTATTTTCTTCTTCAATCGAATCTCATTTTTGTATGGAATATCTATTCCCTTTTAGACACCTTATGTGTCCCAAAGAAAATTCCTCGAAGATACCCCTGGGCCATAAACACCTGCAAGCACTGTGCATGACAAGGGCTTGAAAGTCCTCAAGGCCATGGCTGTTCTGTTCTGGGACAAGTCCTTGTACAAATGTGTACCCCCAGGCTGATGCACTCTTGCTCTCTAGACCTTGATCTTTTCTTCCACCTGTTTGCTTCTTGAAGTCTGAAGGCATATCTATAGAGGTGAAAAAAATACCCATGCTCCTGGCCCCCAGCATTTTACTCCCTCTCTCTCTCAAAGATCATATCCCAATCTGGTGTCAACTACCCCTTCTAAGCAAATGACATCTACATATTCTTCTGTAGCCCTGACCTCTCATCATACCTACAATTTTGCATTTTCTCTTGACTCCAGCACATCTTCCCCTTGTAGCCAACCCCCCTCCCCACCCCCCAGCCCCAGCAACTCAAACTCAAAGTATCAAAAGTGAAATTACCAATCTTCCCTCAGGAAATACCATCCTTCTTCCAGCTTTCCCATTTCTGTTGATAACATCACCATCCACTCCGTCGCGGGAGCCCAGAACTCAGAGTCATCCTCTACTCCACATTATTTTTCAGAAATCATATTCAATCCTGCCAGTTCTTCCTACACAGCATTTCCTCAATTTGTCTCTTTACCGCCACCCAAACAGCCACAACTCTGGTTCATGCTCTGTTCATATCACTGCCAGATTTTTCGATTGGCATCTTTATTCGGAGTCAGTCTAATGATTGCTTTCACCAGGGGTGCTGTACTTCTTCCCTCCTTCGGAAGGGAAATGAATTTTGCAAATTTAAAACATAGTTTGTTCTTTCTACAGCCGGGATGCACTGAGTTTGTTTCACCGATGGTCTATACCTAAAGATGAGCTAGAATTAAGCAAAGAAAGTTAGGATGTTAAGTTCAAGTTATATACTAGGGATACATGGCAGTCCTTCTGACTTTCCCAAGCATACTAGTCTCTAGTATACTAGTCACAGAAGGTAGGGTGTAGAGCAAGGCCCCAGGGAAGCCCACTGGTGATGGGATTTGGGGTCTCCTATAGAAATCAGGGAGAAGGAAAAATGAAACAAGGCCCTGTGTGTGCCCAGAGAGGGACCAATCCAGCCCCAGCAGAGGTTTCAGTCTGCCTGCAGATGGTCAGATGTAGACCCAGAGTCCAGAACACACGCGATCAGGTGCGCTACATCAGTGGGAGTTGTCACAAATTTTGGGGTTCCATCCTGACACCCAGTTCCCCAAAATATGAGTCACTTTACCCAGGGTAAACTCTGCTGAACGGGTTAGAGCCAAGGCCTGGGCCTATCTCTGGGGGTTGAATATTTTTCCCAAAATCTACCAAAGCAATCATGCCAATGCAAAAAGGATTTTCAACTATTAAGGTGAAATGTGGTACAATCAAAAATGAAAGCAAAATGATCTCTGATATATAGTTTTCTTAATAGTTGGCAAGGAAAAAATAAGAGTTTTTATTCCCTCTATTTTCCCAGCTTATGAATGTTTTCTGAAACTTTATTCTAGCTCTCTCAGGGAAAAATGGCATGAGCATCATTGAGCTGCCTAGACATCCTCCTTGCCTGGCTCTGTGCAAATTCATAAACTGCTGTCAAGTATCAAGCAAGATGTCAGTTGTGACCTGCAACTTGACAAAAACCACCTGCATAACACATACCATGCTGGAAGCTGTTATTCCACTCGTTCATACCGATGAAAGATAACGAGGGGAGGGAGACCACATATGAGAGTTGGTCAGTTCCAACAATTCATTCTTTCTCACTCTGCTGGAATTTGTATTCAACTCTCTTTTGAAGTTGCTAGGGACATTAATGGAAAGGTTGATTCTTTGTATTTCATTGTGCCATTTCCGATTTTGTCTCAATTACAAGAAAGATTCCACAGCTAAAATCCTTAGCATAATAAAAATGTATCATACATTTTTATGTATGTATGTCTATCAGCTTTGAAAAACAGTGGGAAGGAATATTTGTCAGCCAAATCTTCCTCCTCCTCCTCGATATAATTCATCCAACAGTGGACTAGATGCATGGGAACATAAAACAGGGACCAGACAACAGATGCCTTACTGAAACCACACTCCATCAGCTTCCCACAGGATAAATTAGCCCACTTGATTTGATTTCTGCATCTTTGTCTATCCTTGTATCATTGGACAGTGTGCTACTTAGGTAACTGAATTCAACTACAATATTAACCTCTGGGTAAAAATTGTCAATCCTTGGCTGTGTGTAAGCTTTGCCAGGTGCAGGATGATAGAAAATATCATTCTGCTTCAAGCTCACTGAAGTTCATAGTGCTTTGCCTGCATATTTAGTCACACTCTTTCATTCTCATTATCCCACCCTCTCCCAATTCTTGTCCATCCATCAGTTTTTTGACCTGCCCTGTACTTCACTTGGATTAATCTTTAGGTTGACTCAGACACTGGCTTTCCCCCTCTAAAAAAGGAAGGGAAAAAGTGTGTGAGTCTTTAGATGGCTGCCATCATCTGTGATGATGCTGTTGCTGTTGCTTTTACTGTTGATGATGATTCATTCACTCATTCAATCAATCGTATTTATTGAGCACTTACTGTGTGCAGAGCACTGTACTAAGCGCTTGGGAAGTACAAGTCGGCAACATATAGAGACAGTCCCTACCCAACAACGGATGATGATAATAGCTGCACCCTCATGAATCAGAACATTGGAGATAGGCTTAAACCATAATAGCCTGGGGGAACAATGGTGGAATTGAGTTTGCCAGGACCCAGTGTTACTTGGCACACAGTAACCACTTAACAAATGTGATGATGATGATTATTATTATCGTTGTCATTATCCATCAGGTATTTTTTGAGCACTTACTGTGTGTAGAGCACTATACTAAGCACTCGGAAAAGTACAATTGTTGGTAGACCTGTTCCCTGCCAACAAGAAGCTTACAGTCTAGAGGGTTAGTACACTGCTCTGCACACAGTAAGTGCTCAATAAATACAATTGAATGAATGAAATTAGGGATATATAATAATAATAATAATAATAATAATAATGACATTTATTAAGCACTTACTATGTGCAAAGCACTGTTCTAAGCACTGGGGAGGTTACAAGGTGATCAGGTTGTCCCACGGGGGGCTCACAGTCTTAATCCCCATTTTACAGATGAGGTAACTGAAGCACAGAGAAGAGAAGTGACTTGCCCAAAGTCTCACAGCTGACAAGTGGCAGAGCCGGGATTTGAACCCTTGATCTCTGACTCCAAAGCCCGTGCTCTTTCCACTGAGCCACACTGCTTCTCTGATGTGTACATAAGTCCTGTGGGGATGAGAGTAAGGTGAATAAAGGGTGCAAATCCAAGTGCAAGGGCAATGCAGAAGGGAGTGGGAGTAGGGAAAATGAGGGCTTAGTCAGGGAAGACCTCTTGGAGGAGATGTTCCAGGCCAGAGGCAGGATGTTGGTGAGAGTGTTTGAGAGAGTACAGTATAATAGAGTTGGTAGATAGGATCCCACAAGGAGCTTACAGGCCACAGGGGACAATTGACAGTAAGTTAAATTATGGATAGGAGGAAGAGTAATGATGATGATGATGATGTGTAAACCAGTGCTGAGATGGGGTGAGTATCAAACTACTTAAGTGCTTATTATCAATCAATCAATCAATCAATCATATTTATTGAGCGCTTACTATGTGCAGAGCACTGTACTAAGCGCTTGGGAAGTACAAATTGGCAACACATAGAGACAGTCCCTACCCAACAGTGGGCTCACAGTCTAAAAGGGGGAGACAGAGAACAGAACCAAACATACCAACAAAATAAAATAAATAGGATAGAAATGTACAAGTAAAATAAATAAATAAATAAATAAATAGAGTAATAAATATGTACAACCATATATACATATATACAGGTGCTGTGGGGAAGGGAAGGAGGTAAGATGGGGGGATGGAGAGGGGGACGAGGGGGAGAGGAGGGAAGGGGCTCAGTCTGGGAAGGCCTCCTGGAGGAGGTGAGCTCTCAGCAGGGCCTTGAAGGGAGGAAGAGAGCTAGCTTGGCGGAGGGGCAGAGGGAGGGCATTCCAGGCCCGGGGGATGACGTGGGCCGGGGGTCGACGGCGGGACAGGCGAGAACGAGGTACAGTGAGGAGATGATACTATGATACTACATGCTTACTATGTGCCAAGCATGAGGGTAGATAAAAGATAACCATATATAATACAGATGCTGTCCCATACAGGATTCACTAAGAAGGAGGGGATACAGATATTTTATCCCCATTTTTCAGATGAGAAAATTGAACTCCAGAGAAGAAATGTGACTTGCCCAGTCTCTCACACAGGAGGCAAGTAGCACAACTAGGATAAAAACCTAGGTCTTCTGACTCCTATTTGCATACCCTTTTCACTAGGCCATGCTGTGGCTCAGTATTTCTTGGGTTTAGAGTCTGATGTCCATTTTGTCTGGCCAAATGATGAAATTCAAGGAACAATGATCATTCATGGCATATATTCACTTTGTATGTACATCTGTATGTATTGTATTATCATGGACATGTGATTCATGACCCCTATGAACTGGGCTTTCTATTTTAGCATATTTTTCCAGTGTAAATTTTACCTTTAGTGGGCAGCTTCAGGTTTGGGGGAATGTATTACCTTTTCAAGCCACTGAAGCATATTTTTATTTAGGAAAAGCAAAGAAATTATTGCCAGAAATACTCAAGTAAATTGAAGCAAAACATGTTTTATCAAATTATCTGGACAATTGTCTTAATTCTCTATTCACTTTGCTACTCAATCATAGATCACAGAGTTAAATGTGAACTCAAGATGACATTTGGACTGGTCCTCTCCCTCAGGTCAGGTGAATGACTGAACCGACTGCAAGTCCAAGTCCAGCAAACAGAGCCAAAATGAAATGGAAGGTTAAGCACCTCCCATCCATTGAATTGGAACCAAAATGCATGGCCAATTGGGTTAACTCTGTTTCAACTGCCAGAGTACCCTTTGTTTCCACCTGACTCCCAAATTATGATCAAGCTATTTTCCCATTGTGTACCCTGAGTTGAAATAACCTTTTTAACAGGGATTATCATCATCATCATCATCATCAATCGTATTTATTGAGCGCTTACTGTGTGCAGAGCACTGTACTAAGCGCTTGGGAAGTACAAGTTGGCAACATAAAGAGACAGTCCCTACCCAACAGTGGGCTCACAGTCTAAAAGGGGGAGACGGAGAACAAAACCAAACATACTAACAAAATAAAATAAATAGAATAAATACGTACAAGTAAAATAAATAGAGTAATAAATATGTACAAACATATATACATATATACAGGTGCTGTGGGGAAGGGAGGGAGGTAAGATGGGGGGATGGAGAGGGGGACGAGGGGGAGAGGAAGGAAGGGGCTCAGTCTGGGAAGGCCTCCTGGAGGAGGTGAGCTCTCAGTAGGGCCTTGAAGGAAAAAAGAGAGACCTAGCTTGGCGGGTGGGCAGAGGGAGGGCATTCCAGGCCTGGGGGATGACGTGGGCCGAGGGTCGATGGCGGGACAGGCGAGAACGAGGTACGGTGAGGAGATCAGCGGCAGAGGAGCGGAGGGGGCGGGGTGGGCTGTAGAAGGAGAGAAGGGAGGTGAGGTAGGAGGGGGCGAGGTGATGGAGAGCCTTGAAGCCCAGGGTGAGGAGTTTCTTTAAGCACACCAGGGCATTTTCCTCTCCTTTGCCTTGGACATCCACGTTAATACATGCCTTTGGTGGGTTAATGCTTATATCTTGTGTATTGCAAATGTGATGCATAAACAGAATGATTCTAAGCTGGCCTTTTGCAGGCTGTCCTTCTCTCACTATGAATCACATCTGTAGTTTTATTTAGAGCTTGTTTTGCCAACTTAATTGCATTCCAGTGAATAGGACTTTTATTAATTAGCAGTGTTCCAGTCCTTGACCTTAAGGGTCAGTACACTAAAAGGAATTGCCACCAGCACAGAAGAAATAGACCATGCTGGACCCAAAAGAAAGTATTATTGAAGATGAGACGATTACCCCCATGCTTTTCATACTTGAAAAACAAAAGCATCCAGCAAAATGAAGATGTATTTTACTGCAGTAGGAGTGGAGCTGCATGACTCCTAATTACCCCCAATGTATTTGTCTTGGGAATTGGGGATTCAATTTTCTAACCCCTTTATAAGACTATCTACCAAGGGAATGTTGGTGGAGAATATCATTTTACCTGACCGAAGAGTACTTGAGCATAATGAAATAGCTTACTTTCATAATTGAAAAATTAATACTGAAACCCTAATGCGATACTGTAGTTTTTCTCGTGTTCACTGACCAAGAATCAAATCTTAACCAAGAGAAGGCAGATATCAGTGGGGCAAAGACACCACGGTTAGTAGTGCACTGGAAAGGGGAGCTTGAAAAGAAATAAAAACCTCCATTTGCTTAGCACTCCTCAATGAGTGGAGAAATACTGGCCAAAAGCCAAAGGGAATACTGGCGACATCAAGAAGTATGTCGACTGTGTCCAGAACCCTGGGAGGTATCACAGGGACACAGTACTGTCATGTTTACCTAACACCTTAATGAAATGACAAAATTTAATTAGTTTCTCTTCTGATAGAGTTGCCACTGTTTACAATGAAATCCATTATTTGGCCACTGAGGGCATGTGATCCCTGCCACCTTGGCATTTAGCAATCCCCCTAACAACAGCTTCTTCTACCACTGAACAGAGTTGGGCCAACGTATTTAAGGCTCTAACTGCTAAACAGAAAACAATTTCAGTCTCTAAAGTCAAGTTTTTTGTTGTTCCACAGGAGCAACAATTATCTAGAGTGAGCTGATTGTGTGACACAGGCAATCCATCAGACGTGCTCGTTACTCTGAAAATAGACTTAATTATGAAAACTATAACTCTAAGGTTTTGGAAATGAAAGAGATATATACCAGTTTATGTCCCAGTACATACATTTCAGTCATGGTCCCAGTGCTGGTACACAAAACCAGTGAATTGGGTTCTGGGACTGGATATTTCTATGCCTCCAGAGGACATTCAGTATATAATTGAGCCCAATCTTCAGAGTCTGACTCTGCAGCAACATACTAAAACCACACAACAGTAAAGATGGAGTATAACAATGAAATCCACAGCATCTTGAAACATTTCCCCAGGAGATCGTGCCATGCTAATATTCCAGGTCCTATCCAAATAAATTGTTAATTGTAATCCCCAAATCTCAAATCTGAGACTGTGAACTCATCCTCTGAAATGTAAACTCATCCTATAGACTGTAAGCTTGTCGTGGGCAGGGAATGTGTCTGTTGTATTGTTATAGTACACTCTCCTAAGTGCGTAGTATGGTGCTCTGCATGCAGTAAGTGCTCAATAAATATGCTTGATTGATTGAAATCTAAGCCCCACATCCCTCCTATCCACTTTGCTTTTTAAAAATATATATTTAATAATAATAACAATGAATCCCATTATTATTATTATTATTATTATATTTCCTCCCCCAACATAAAAAAGTGGGCAGTTTTCATATAAAAGATATATGAAGGTGGACAGTTGGGGCTTTGCTCAACACAAACCATGAGTTGAAGTCAGTTATCATCAATATCAGTATTTGGGGATGTCCTCACAGTACACTGCTGGCAGTGGTGGCAGACTTGATGTACTTGATCACCAGTGTCACAATGCTTTGCATGTTTGATGCATGCAATAGCAGGAGAGACAGCAGCAGCTAGTGCTATACCCAAGGTATGACTGAGGAATTTGTGCTGGATGGCTCTCTATAGTCATGGGCCTCATTCGCAGAACCTTAACTGACCACATTCACCTTGTGCTCAGACCCAAAGAACTACATTCCTTATTATTATTACTAATAATAATAATGTTGGTATTTGTTAAGCACTTACTATGTGAAAGCACTGTTCTAAGCACTGGGGGGATACAAGGTGATCAGGTTGTCCCACGTGGGGCTCACAGTCTTAATCCCCATTTTACAGATGAGGTAACTGAGGCACAGAGAAGTTAAGTGACTTGCCCAAGGTCACACAGCAGACAAATGGTGGAGCTGGGATTAGAACTCATGACCTCTGACTCCCAAGCCTGTGCTCCCTTTCCACTGAGCCACACTGCTTCTTTGATTGTAGTATTTGTTACAAGCTTACTATGTGTTCTAAGTGCTGGGGAAAATACAAGATAATCAGGTTGCACAGTCCCCATCCCATGTAGGGCTCACAGTCTAAACAGAAAGGAGGACAGGTTTTGAATGCGCAACCTACAGATCTTCAGGTACTGCGATTTCCTTTACAAGTAGCTCATGTCTTCTGATTTTATTGTGCTTTCTCATGTGCTTGATACAGATCTCTGCATGGATCGATTGATTGATTGCCCATTATAGTCAGGGTAAATTAAGCTTTTGGAGCCTTAATTTCTGTCTCCCCCTCTGTTGTAGTCTCCGGACCGCTTAGTATAGTGCTGGTCACACAGTCAGTGCTCTATAAATACCATGGGTTGATTGATTAGGTCCTTCTCTGCCATATCCAGCAGAATTAGGAAGCAGGCTAGCATACTTGCAAGAATCAAACTTACCTTAAATACTTCTGATTCAGTTATGTACCCACACTGTATTCAGCACATCAATTTACTTTATTCAATTTTATATTGCTGCAGCTACAAGAAGCCAATATACTATGTGAGCCCTTTGTTAACTGCCATAAGGGGCATGTAATAAAGGGTTTTGAAACTCTAGCCATCAAAGGACTATAGGTAACCTAATTCATATTATTCACAGTATTAATTGGGCACTTAGCAGCAATCTATTGCCACTCAAATAAACCATAGCAGGTAACTGTACTGTGAAATTAGCAACCTGTGAGAGGATTTTAGGTTAGCTGGTATACAGTTTAGTAAGTTCATTAAAATATGAAAATGATCACACTTCTGTAAATCATGTTTATCCTTTGAAAGATTATTTCATTCATTCAATTGTATTTATTGAGCGCTTACTGTGCGCAGAGCACTGTACTGTTTGGAAAATACAATTTGACTGTAAAGAGAGACAATCCCTGCCCACCCTGGGCTTGCAGTCTAGAAGGGGGGAGACAGACATCAAAAGAAGTAAACAGGCATCAATATAAATAATCAGGACACCTTTCTCTTACTTCTATGCATTTCCTTGAACCACCTTCAAAGAAAGGTCCAGCCTACTAGCATAGAATGAATGGGACTCAAGTCTCCAACAAATTTGATCACACTCCTGAACCCCAGTACATTCTTAGTTACCTCTAATGCTGTTTTCCTAGTGCCAGAAAGTTTACAACAAAGCTTATCATGTGTCCTATCACACCTACTTCATCACAACATTTTTTATAGGCTGCACCGGTCCATTTTAGAAAAATATCCCTAAGTCTGAAAATTGGATCTGTCCCAACTGAACTAATCAGAGTTCTTGCACTGATAGCTTGCAACTCATGCTTACTAAAAATTCTTGAACTTCCATCTCTGGACTGGAGAATGCTGTGTATATGTCAATTTAGGTGCAGCAACATTTTGACTCTCAGGTATTTAAAAGGAAAGAAAAACCAT
Source organism: Tachyglossus aculeatus (assembly GCF_015852505.1). Lineage (NCBI taxonomy): Eukaryota > Metazoa > Chordata > Mammalia > Monotremata > Tachyglossidae > Tachyglossus > Tachyglossus aculeatus. Next base: position 99,022,591 of record NC_052101.1, on the reverse strand, counting down.
GGAAACTTGCAATGATGTCCCAGTGTTTCCAGTTTCAAAAGAAATACCATGGTTCTCTCACATGGTCCTCTTGAAGCAGCATGAACTAGTGCAAAGAGAATGGGCCTGGGAGTCAGGAGACATGGGTTCTAATCCTGCTTCGACCACTTGCCTGCTGTATGACTGTAGGCAAGTCATTTAACATCTCTGTGCCTGTTTCCTCATCTATAAAATGGGGATGATATATCTCTTCTCCCTCCCCCTTAGACTGAAAGTCCCATGTGGGACAGGGGCTGGATCCCAGCTGATGATCTTGTATCTATCCCATACCTTAGCACAGTGCTTGGTACATAGTAAGTAGCATTGTGTAGTGGATAGGGCACGGGCTTGGGACTCAGAAGGTCATGAGTTCTAATGCCAACTCTGCCACTTTTCTGCTGTGTGACCTTGGGCAAGTCACTTCACTTCTCTGGGCCTCAGTTACTTCATCTGTCAAATGGGGATTGAACTGTGAGCCCCTCGTGAGACAGGGACTGTTTCCAACCTGACTAACCTGTATCTACCCCAGTGCTTGGAACAGTGTTTGGCACAAAGTAAGTGCTTAACAAATCTTGTCTTATGCCATCGAGTCGTTTCCGACCCATAGTGACACTACGGACACATCTCTCCCAAGAATGCCCCACTGTCCGTCTGCAGTCGTTCTGGCAGTGCCTCCATAGTGTTTTCTTGGTAAAAATACATAAGTAGTTTACTATTGCCTCCTTCTGTGCAGTAAACTCGAGTCTCCGCCCTCAACTCTCTCCCATGCCACTGCTGCCCAGCATGGATGAGTTTTGACTTGTAGCAGGTTGCCTTCCACTTGCCAGCCACTGGCCAAGCTAGGAATGGAATGGGTAGGCCTCTGCTTGACTCTCCCTCCCATAGCCGAGACTGGTAGAGGACTGGAAACTCTCCAGGTGCTATCCTGAGAGGGGGCTTAACAAGTACCGTAATAATGATAGGAAGTGCTTATTATTATTATTATTTTATTATTACTTATACATAAGGATATTTTATGCCAGATGTCCCCAACCCTGCCACATCCCAGACTGTGGCACCACAAGCTATTCTGCCTGAAATGTTAGGTTAAACTCTGTTGGGTACTTGAAGCTTTTCCCATACCATTTTGAAGACCACTCCTTCTCGGTTCTATGCTGCTGCAGCCAAACTACGGAAAACTGGGCATAGGGCTGCTGTAGTAATAATGATGATAATAATAATAATGGCATTTATTAAGCACTTACTATATGCAAAGCACTGTTCTAAGTGCTTGGGAGGTTACAAGGTGGTCAGGTTGTCCTAAGGGGGCTCACAGTCTTAATCCCCATTTCACAGATGAGGTAAAGAAGTTAAGTGACTTGCCTAAAGTCACATAGCTGACAATTGGTGGAGAAGGGAGTAGGGATTATCTTGCATCTACCCCAGCGCTTGGTCCTCTCTGATCTCCCATCCTCGTGTCTCTCCCCACTTCAATCCATACTTCACGCTGCTGCCTGGATTGTCTTTGTCCAGAAACACTCTGGGCATGTTACTTCCCTCCTCAAAAATCTCCAGTGGCTACCAATCAATCTGCACATCAGGCAGAAACTCCTCACCCTCGGCTTCAAGGCTCTCCATCACCTCGCCCCCTCCTACCTCACCTCCCTTCTTTCCTTCTACAGCCCAGCCCGCACCCTCCGCTCCTCTGCCGCTAATCTCCTCACCGTGCCTTGTTCTCTCCTGTCCCGCCTTCGACCCCCGGCCCACGTCTTCCCCCTGGCCTGGAATGCCCTCCCTCTGCACATCCGCCAAGCTAGCTCTCTTCCTCCCTTCAAGGCCCTACTGAGAGCTCACCTCCTCCAGGAGGCCTTCCCAGACTGAACCCCCTCCTTCCTCTCCCCTTCGTCCCCCTCTCCATCTCCCCGTCTTACCTCCTTCCCTTCCCCACAGCACCTGTATATATGTATATATGTTTGTACATATTTATTACTCTATTGATTTTACTTGTACATATCTATGCTATTTATTTTATTTTGTTAATGTGTTTTGTTTTGTTCTCTGTCTCCCCCTTCTAGACTGTGAGCCCACTGTTGGGTAGGGACTGTCTCTATATGTTGCCAACTTGTACTTCCCAAGCGCTTAGTACAGTGCTCTGCACACAGTAAGCGCTCAATAAATATGATTGATTGATTGAACCCATGACCTCTGACTCCAAAGCCCGTGCTCTTTCCACTGAGCCACGCTGCTTCTACTGTACAGCCACAGCCACACTGTAGCTTGAATCAGTAAGGGGAAAATGTGTTTTGGCCATGGTTCCCCCTGAGGACCAGGCAAATCCCCTTCTCCCTTCCTCAAGGCTGCCTTCACATAGATACCCAAGGGCTGGAGACAAAGGTGGGAGAATGATGGGGAACCAGGGAGGGAGTTGTTGATATCTCTTCCACATCTTTATTGTCAATCCAACTGAACAGAAGAGGAATAAGTCAAATCTAAATCACAAGAAATAATGAAACATTACCTCCGACAATGTGATATAATGCTAGCCAGCTCAGGGCGTGGGAGGTGCCGGAGGGGGCAACAGCAGCAGTTAGACAACAGTCAGCATGCAACATGTCTGGCATGCAACAGTCAGACAAGCCTAGCCAATCAGTCAATCAATCGTATTTATTGAGTGCTTACTGTGTGCAGAGCACTGTACTAAGCACTTGGGAAGTACAAGTTGGCAACATATAGAAACGGTCCCTACCCAACAGTGGGCTCACAGTCTAGAAGGGGGAAACAGAGAACAAAACAAAACATACTAACAAAATAAAATAAATAGAATAGATATGTACAAGTAAAATAAATAGAGTAATAAATACGTACAAACATATATACATATATACAGTGCTGTGGGGTAGGGAAGGAGGTAAGGCGGGGGGAAGAAGAGGGGGAGGAGGGGGAGAGGAAGGAGGGGGCTCAGTCTGGGAAGGCCTCCTGGAGGAGGTGAGCTCTCAGTAGGGCCTTGAAGGAAGGAAGAGAGCTAGCTTGGCGGATGTGGGGAGGGAGGGCATTCCAGGCCAGGGGGATGACGTGGGCCGGAGGTCGATGGTGGGACAGGCAAGAACGAGGCACGGTGAGGAGATTAGTGGCAGAGGAGCGGAGGGTGTGGGCTAGGCTGTAGAAGGAGAGAAGGAAGGTAAGGTAGGAGGGGGCGAGGTGATGGAGAGCCTTGAAGCTGAGGGTGAGGAGTTTCTGCCTGATGCGTAGGTTGATTGGTAGCCACTGGAGATTTTTGAGGAGGGGAATAACATGCCCAGAGCGTTTCTGGACACAGACAATCGAGGCAGTGGTGTGAAGTATGGATTGAAGTGGGGAGAGACAAGAGGTTGGGAGATCGGAGAGGAGGCTGATACAGTAGTCCAGATGGGATAGGATGAGAGCTTGAACAAGCAGGGTAGCAGTTTGGATGGAGAGGAAAGGGCGGATCTTGGCAATGTTGAGGAGCTGAGATCGGCAGGTTTTGGTGACGGCTTGGATGTGAGGGGTGAACGAGAGAGTGGAGTCGAGGATGACACCAAGGTTGCGGGCTTGTGAGACGGGAAGGATGGTAGTGACGTCAACAGTGATGGGAAAGTCAGGGAGAGGGCAGGGTTTGGGAGGGAAGACAAGGAGTTCAGTCTTGGACATGTTGAGTTTTAGGTGGCGGGCAGACATCCAGATGGAGATGTCCTGAAGGCAGGAGGAGATGCGAGCCTGGAGGGAGGATGAGAGAGCAGGGGCAGAGATGTAGATTTGGGTGTCATCAGATGTAGAGATGATAGTTGAAGCCGTGGGATCGAATGAGGTCACCAGCCTGACCAGCCTAGCATGCAGCAGACAGATAATCTTAACATTCACCAGTCAGTAATCTATGGTGATACTTTCAGATTCTTCCACAATCTTTTGGAAGACCGTGATACCAAGAGACAGAATCAAAATCTGATCCCGACCCGATTATCTTGCATCTACCCCAGCGCTTGGTCCAGTGATCGGCACATAGTAGACACTAAACAAATTTTATTATTATGATTCTTATTATATGAAACTAGTGCCGACCTTCGCAGATAGCAAATCCAATGGTGCTATCTTGTGTGGGGAGTTGAAGGGTCTGTTGGTCGTTCTTCATTCTTTTCAAACATGCCTATAATCTCATCCTCAATGGTGTCATCTTTGAACATGAACAGATCATATATTCTCTGTTCCTCACCTTCTGATTTTCTCTCACTATATAAATAAAACACAACTTCATTAGTTCAGATGCTAAGCAGAAACTACAAGATTGGTTGAGATTGGCTTATATGCTGTGGGACAAAAAGAGTAGGCAGATGATCAAGTAAACAGTTTTGTTATTTAGTGGGAGGGCGGGAGTCAAGAGGTTTTTTCTGGGATTATGTGTTTTGGGAAGGGAAATTCTGCATTGCAATGAAACTAAGTAACTGACTTAGTTTGCTCTGTCCTGAATTGCATGGAACTTCTGTGTTTTAATCTCAAACTAAACCATTAGAAAGATGCAGTTTTGCACTGAATAATTGAATTCATTGAAGATAGAGAATAGAAGTTTTGCACACTATTCAAATATGCATAAAAAAGGGAAGGGAAATATATTCCATCTGAAATTTCTGGCCATGTAGAAAGTGAATCTGATTCAAAGAGGGCTGAGAAATAAGATTTACAGTAATAACTGCAGCCTGGCACTCAACACCATAAAATGCCAAGATTGGGTGTCAATCAATTTAATGGGCCATGACTGCATGTGAGGAATAATGCTAGGGTTGAACAGCTCTCTGCAGTGATGTCATCGCCAAATATGGATGGAAACAACTTACAAATTTATTGCTAGCAAAAAAAAAACAAAAAAGAAGCAAAAGTTCTCTAATGAAGCAAAGACCATTGCTGGAGCAGGGCTGGAACAATAAGAGCAGGGTTTAGGGATATATATATATATATATATATATATATATATATATATATATGTGTGTGTGTGTGTGTAAGAGTGTGTGTGTGTGTGTGTGTGTGTGTGTGTGTGTAAGTGTGCAGGAGTATGTGAGCTGTGGAAAAAATGATGGTATTTGTTAAGCACTTACTATGTGCCAGGCACTGCACTAAGCACTGGAAATGAGAGCAGTTACCTCACCATCTTCACAGGACTTTGTTGTCTGGCAGCTCACTAAACTTTGCATTCTACCCTCCTGTAACTTGCCACTGCTAGAAGCTGCAAATTGGGAACTAGGAGGCTGCTTCATAAATCCTTATGGGTGAGCCTCTTGACTTTTGGCTGCTGCTTCTAAGATTCTCTGAGGATTGACCACAAGGGAGAGAGCCTCAAAGGAGCCTGTGTAGGAGTGCCCAAATGATCAGGGTCCTCACACTGCAGGTGTCCCTTCTCTCCTTCAGTGCTTGCCCTCCTTTCTCTTTTCCTTTTGCACATCTCTTTCCTTCCTTATTCATTCATTCTTTCAATCGTATTTATTGAGCTCTTACTATGTGCAGAGCACTGTACTAAGCACTTGGAAAGTACAATTCGGTAACGGAGACAGTCCGTACTTATTGAGACAGTCTCTTCCTTCAAATCGCCCAAACAGCTGAATGTTAAGCTCTTGGAGAATGAAGATTTCTCCCGGGAGCTCTGCAGCACAATGCAACAGCCCTGCCAAAACAAGAAAATTAAATCGCAACCCCCAACATCCCAGTTACCTAATCTGTAAAATGGGGATGAGGACTGTGAGCCATGGACTATGCCTAACCTGATTAGCTTGTATCTACTCCAGAGCTTTGTACAGTGCCTGGCACATAGTAAGTGCTTAAAAAATACCATAAAACTATATACAATGAGTAGAAATCTTTCCATGCTGCTATGTTGCAAGCAGCTGTCATTCATTCATTTATTCAATCATATTTATTGAGCACTTACTATGTGCAGAGCACTGCTAAACACTTAAGACATCGGGCAGGGCCAAAAGAGACCACCACATTTCTTTCAATGAAAATGACTCAGATAAATGATCCATTTCCTGAGAAACACTGGCCGTATTAGCCTACTCCAGTGAAGCCGTACACACAGTCAAAAATATCTATCGACAAAAAGAGCAAAAACCTATGATGGAATTCTGTTATCTACATAGCACAATGGCCAATGATAAAGTGATAAACAGGGAAGTAGAGAAATTAGAATCAAGAAGGCCAACACATCCTTTGGAACACAATGTGGTGGGTAATGAGATATCAGGCTCCAGACTGAACTAAAAACCTATGGAACTGAGGTAGTATCCAACCTCCTCTAAGGCTCTGAGACCTGGATCAATCAGTCATATTTTTGAGCACTAGCTCTATGGAGAGCACACAGTTATTTCCCCTTTCTGTTTTCCCACTCCCTCTGATGTTTGCCTTTCTCATAAAGTCCTTCTGTTTGATTTTAAAGCTGTCCAATAGGAGCACAACTTGAGCATTAAAGCAGATAAACACAAGAACACTAGGATTGTTCTTCCACAATTTTCATTGCAGGGTATGTAGATGATCAAAATGGAGGAGTGAAATACTACAGTATGCTTAGTTATGCAAGTTTCTAAATTTACCTTTGTTTCCTTTTACAATGTATTAAAAGCATAATCCACAAAATAGCTTCTGAATAAAGTATCATAATTTTTTTTCTTTACAGTGACTACAGTCATGGGCAGTGACTATGTCTGCCTAGGCCAGTGTGCTTTTTGAAGATAATTTTTAGAAGAAAAGACTATTTTTGCCCCAAATCCTCCAATGCAAATCTCAGGGCCAGCTCCTCCCTAATATAATCTGTGATTGAATTGGTCAGGAACAAAATCACCATTCAGTAGCGCCATGTAGGCCTTGTGCCACTGCTAATCCCATCCTGGGAGTATTAATGTCAGCATGTCTGTCCAATTGTCCAAAAATCCAGATAATTGAGGCAGATGTGGGTTTTTGACTTGACTGATGTGAATGGGTGCTTCAGTTCTCCCCTTCGTTTTATAGCACAGATGTGTCCTTGGTGGATTTCTCCTTCAGTGAATTTACCCATGTAGTTGTGTACCCATATAATCTAGAATGGCTCCAAATATGGCTTAATGATGTATTTTTTAAAACGATGCCAAGCAGGACACAAAACCTCAAACGAATAGTGATGAACCTGACATGCAGAGATGATGCATTGAACATAATCCCAACTGAACAACTGTCTCCAACTCTTAATTTTGAAAGCAGTTGGTTTGATGGTATGGACTTAAATGCTCTATCATCTCATGAATGCCATATTAAGACTCTCTGATACCTATGAATATCTAAGCAGTGGCACACAATGATTTTCTTCATAAGGCATACTGTAAGAACATCTGTAGCTGCTGTAGCATGCCTTTGGCCTAGGACACCTTAGTATTTCTAAACATCAGCGAGCTTTTAAGACTTTACTTAGCACTTTCCACTCCCCCTTTCCACCTCCTCACTAATAATAATAATAATAATAGTAATAATGACATTTGTTAAGCACTTACGATGTGCAAAGCACTGTTCTAAGTGCTGGGGAGGTTACAAGGTGATCAGGTTGTCCCAGGGGGGCTCACAGTTTTAATCCCCATTTTCCAGATGAGGTAACTGAGGCACAGAGAATAATAATAATAATAACATTTATTAAGCACTTACTATGTGCAAAGTACTACTGTAAGCGCAAGGGAGGTTACAAGGTGATCAGGTTGTCCCACGGGGGGCTTACAGTCTTCATCCCCATTTTACAGATCAGGTAACTGAGGCACAGAGAAGTGAAGTGACTTGCCCAAAGTCACACAGCTGACATTTGGTGGAGCCGGAATTTGAACCCATGACCTCTGACTCCAAAGCCCATGCTCCTTCCACTGAGCCACGCTGCTTCTCACTACACACTCTTACCTAAACCTTCACTTAAAACCAACAATCAGTAGTAAAGCGGAGGTGTTTCTTGAAACAACTTGTTTTTCTGTTTCTAGAAATGAATTGACATCCAGAACCCAAAATGGTATCAACAGAGAAATTCATGAACTCACATTTTGCAGTTTTAACCTATTAAATCACTACAAAGGATGAAGCTTGATGTTTCTTTGAAGCGACTTAAAAAGTTGTGTGCCTGGAGATTAATAGGCTCTCTGGTAGAAAATGTGATTGCCAAACGTGCCTTTTGTCAGGGATTCCTTACTTAGAGCTGAAGTTTCCTGGAGACTGTGGAATCCGACGACTTGTCAGAAGACAGGGACTATGTCTGATCCTCATATACTATATCTGCCCCAGTGCTTAGTACAGTGCTCTGCACATAGTAAGCACTTAACATATACCACAGTGTTACGGTGGTGATTATAATTATTGAATCTTGCTGGGCAGGGCTTCCTTGAGGACATTAACAGAGGTCCAAGATTAAGGCCCAGAAAGAAGAGTGTGAGACATGGAAAGAAGAGAGAGGCATTCTCTTCTTCCTCACTCTCATCCATCACTCAACTCACTAGAGAAGCAGCATGGCTCAGTGGAAAAAGCACGGGCTTTGGAGTCAGAGGTCAGGAGTTCAAATCCCGGCTCTGCCAATTGTCAGCTGTGTTCCCTCATCTGTAAAATGGGGATTAAAACTGTGAGCCTCCCGTGGGACAACCTGATCACCTTGTAACCTCCCCAGTGCTTTGCACATAGTAAGCGCTTCATAAATGCCATCATTATTATTATTATTATTATTACTCAATGATATGCTCGTTGTGGGCAGAGAATGTGTCTGTTTACTGTTATACTGTACTCTCCAAAGCGCTTAGTACAGTGATCTGCACATGGTAAGCTCTCAATTTACGATCAAATGAATAAACGATTTGATCTTGGATGGTCTGTTGGTTGCATAAGCAGAATGGAGCAGACAATCGATCCATCAATGGTATTTATTCAGTGCTTACTGTGTGCAGGGCACTGTACTAAGCGCTTGGGAGAGTACAGCACAACAATATAACAGGCACATTCCCTGCCCACAAGGGGATAAGTGCTTAGTACAGTGTTCTGCACACAGTAAATGTGATTGAATGAATTACAGTCTAGACAGTCCCAACTCCCGGCACTCCTGCCAGCTATCTGGCTCTAGCAGTTCCCCAGGGACTTTGGAATTTAGATCCTGCTTCTGCTACTACTGGGAGCTGCTCTCTGGTTGGGGAACTCATTCATTCATTCAATCATATTTAATGAGTGTTTACTGTGTGCAGAGCACTGTACTAAGTGCTTGGGAAGTACAAATTGGCAATGTATAGAGACGGTCCCTACAGAACAATGGTCTCACAGTCTAGAAGGGGGAGACAAACAAAACAAGTAGGTGTCAATACCATCAGAATAAATAGAATCATAGCTATATACACATCATTAATAAAATAAATATAGTAAATATGTACAAATAAAATAGAGTAATAAATATGTACAAATATATACAAGTGCTGTGGGGAGGGTAAGGGGATAGGGCAGAGGGAGGGGGGCATGTAGGGCATGTACTCCATGTAGGGCAGCCCCCAGGAGCCCTGGAAATCCCAGGGAACATCTGGCCAGCACCATCAGCATCTCCAGCCTAGGAGTTCTAGCCGTTCCCCAGCGCATCACTCAGTGGAAAAAGCACGGGCTTTGGAGTCAGAGGTCATGTGTTCTAATCCCAGCTTCGCCACTTGTCAGCTGTGTGATTTTGGGCAAGGCACTTAACTTCTCTTGGCCTCAGTTACCTCATCTGTTGAATGGGGATGAAGACTGTGAGCCCCCTGTGGGACAACCTGATCACCTTGTTACCTCCCCAGTGCTTAGAACAGTGCTTTGCACATAGTAAGCGCTTAATAAATGCCATAAAAAAAGACTATGATTAATCAAGCAATCCATCAACCAATGGTATTTATTGAGTGCTTACTATGTGCAGAGCACTCTACTAAGCACTTGGGAGAGTACACTACAGACCCCGCCCCAGTTTCCCCAGTCTATAGGCAAGCCAGGTACAGAGGAGCAGGTGATCAGCAGCTTTGCAGCAGCAACTTTGGAATCAGAGGTTGTGGGTTCAAGCCCCAGCTCTGCCAATTGTCAGCTGTGTGACTTTGGGCAAGTCACTTAACTTCTGTATGGTTTAGTTACCTCATCTGTAAAATGGGGATTAAGACTGTGAGCCCCCTGTGGGACAACCTGCTCACCTTGTAACCTCCCCAGCGCTTAGAACAGTGCTTTGCACATAGTAAGCCCTTAATAAATGCCATTATTATCAGAGCTGGGTCCCCCTTTTAGATCAGACTGCAGATCGGTCCCATGATGATGCGATGATGGTATTTGTTAAGCGCTTACTCTGTGCCAAGCACTCCTCTAAGCACCTGGGTAGATACAAGGTCATCAGGTTGTCCCATGTGGGGCTCACAGTCTTCATCCCCATTTTCCAACTGCAGTAACTGAGGCACAGAGAAGTTAGGTGACTTGCCCAAAGTCACACAGCCGACGGGTGGCGGAGTTGGGATTAGAACCCACTACCTCTGACTCCATATTAATATAAATATTAAATATACCATTTAAATACCATGTTGCTTCTCATCTGCACATAATAATAATAATGATGGTATTTGTTAAGCACTTACTATGTGTGAAGCACTGTTCTAAGCGCTGGGAGGATACAAGGTGATCAGGTTGTCCCACGTGGGGCTCACAGTCTTAATTCCCATTATACAGATGAGGGAAATGAGGTTCAGAGAAGTTAAGTGGCTTCCCCAGGGTCACACAGCTGACAGGTGGTGGAGTTGGGATTTGAACACATGATCTCTGACTCCCAAGCCCGGGCTCTTTCCACTGAGCCACGCTGCTTCCCGCTGCATGCATTAAGATATTTTAATGCAGCATGACAAGGTATATCGCGTAGTTGCCCTGTGTGGCCTAGGTTCCTGCGTGTGTGCAGACCTCCCATCTGCAACAGCTTCAGTGAAAGGAGACTCTGTTGCCCCCAGCTGGTAAGCCATGCACTTGCAGCTCCTGACTGCGTGCTACTTTTTTTTTATTTGCTCAGTTTCATTACCTGAAAAAAATGAATTCCCTTCAGATAGTGGATTATTAATAAATGCTGATATTAGAGAATCCCAATTATTTATTTCTCTGGTTTTATTGCAGCACTGAAAGTTATAGCTTCGAGATTTACTGACCACTCTAAACAATGGGACCTGAGGCTGGATATACACCAGCAAATTATCTGTTTAATTCAGGTCCAAAAGACACGCTTTTGTTCTAACTCATTTCTCAGCCTGACATCCAAATAACAGACAGTAGTTTATCCATCAGCCATTAATTTCCCAGATAATTTGCTATAGTAGACCCTGCCTTAATTGTCTAGAAATTTGAAGGAATTTTTTTGGGGGGGATAAAATATCTTTAGGTTTGTTTCGATTCTTCACTTTATTCTGAGCATGACCTGACCTTCATATTCATTTTTTCCAGAAGTCTTTCTCCCTTGCTGGTCTGAAATCCCAAAGAAAACATGTATATGACTATTCCTTTACTTTGCTTTTTCTGCCTTCTATATCTTAAAGTTGTGCATCACAACCCTTGAAAAGAGCTAAGTATATACAAGCTACAGAACTGTAAGACATAAAATTTTAACTTGGTTTCTTGAGAACAATGTTAAGGGAAAGCAGCAGCATTCATTGCTGGCAGGGGACACTGAAAATTAGTCCTTGAAGACCTGGTTATGGTTTTGCTATCTGCCTCTGTAGTTAGCCTACTCAGGTGGTGATCTTCTCCAATATGACCTTAATTTTCATTTGGTGTCCCAAACCTCCTGCTGTTTAGAAACATATTGAGGCAGAATTTATCACACTCCCTGAATAAATGAGATATGCAATTTTGCCATACCAGGCTAATGCTTGCCATTATTTTAAATCCAAATCTGTGCTGTTTTAATAAGAATGTTTTAGGATGTTATCACTTCATTACCCCTTCCCATCCTCATGGTACTTTTATTTGGATCTATCTCCATTTTCAATCTTACCGGTAATAACTCTATCTACTCTTTAATGTAAAAATAGCATTCATGTCAAGGTATAAAGTCCAAAATTCACAGCTGTCATCTTGGTTCCTTTTTCTTCTCAAATGTGTTTGCTTATGTGGGCTGCAGTCGATTTTCAAAGTATCACGGTGTGGCCAGAACTGTCAGATTCAATATCAAAGTTCTTGATTGTACCTGTTAGTGTCATACGGTCCATGTCAGCAAAAGATATACTTTCAATTCAGTGTCTGTTGTCAAATTCTCTCTCCCTTTTTTTTTCATCACGGTAGGACTAGATTATATTTCACCCATTGCTCTTTGTTTTGTCGTGTGGACAATTTTCTGTAGGAAAAAAAGACACTAATTTCAGCAAGACACCTGCCCTACCTACTTCTACTGCTGTAAGCTCACTTAAACGGGGAGCATGTCTACCAAATCTGTTAGATTGTACTTCCCCAAGCACTTAGTACAATGCTCTGCACACAATAAGCACTCAATAAATATGATTGACTGATTGTCGAGTATGCCATTCAACAATTGGCCATATATAATGTTAGGGGCTTTTTATGTGTTGTTAAAACTAGTGGAAAGTGCATTTAAACTTAGGGGAGTATGTCATGCTCTAGAAATAGACAAATACACTCATCTCTAATGCTGATACTGTAATCTTAAGCAAGCTCATTATGAGAGAAATCAGCATTTACGAACTATTATTTCTATGAGAAACAAAGGAATATTTCCAACAACCTCCAGTAAATTCCTCATTGCACCCTGAATATATTTATTTTAACTACCACCTCGATGCAGCTGCCTCCCCAATCTATCTCATTAGCCCCAGCCTCACTCCTTGTCTGCAATCTAGTATCTTCTCCTGCCTCGAGTTCATCTCTATATCTATGTTCTGCTGGCACCTCTAGCTCAACATGTCCAAAACTGGGCTCCTCATCTTCTTTCCCAAATCCTCTTCTCTTCTTTATTTTTTTTTTTAATGGTATCTGTTAAGTGCTTACTATGTGCCTTTTCTGATTAATCTCTCAACTCCCCAGCCTATATCCTTGTCATTATCCTTGTCATCTAGCCTGCAATTTCACATCTCCTCTTGCCTCCAAATAATATTTACATGCCCTTGCATCAATCAATCAGTGGCATTTATGGAGCACTAACCATATGCAGAGCAATGTACTAAGTGCTTGGGAGACTGCAGCAGCATTGGTAGACATATTCCCTGCCCACAGAATCACCTTTAGCATTGAGGTACTCCCTCCCTCCCTCCCCACACCCCCACTGCCCCAGGAGCATTTATGTCCCTTTCTTTTAACCTCTGTTACTTCCCCACTTGCCTTGTCTTATGCTGTCATTCATTCAATGGTATTTATTGAGCACTTACTGTGTGCAGAGCACTGTACTAAGCACTTGGGAAGTACAAGTTGGCAACATATAGAGACGGTCCCTACCCAACAACAGGCTCACAGTCTAGAAGGGGGAGACAGAGAACAAAACAAATTAACAAAATAAAATAAATAGAATAAATATGTACAAATAAAATAGAGTAATAAATATGTACAAACATATATACATATATACAGGAGCAGTTATTTTTCCATATGTATAGGAGGCCGGATGCTCTTCTGGGAACCTTCAAACTTTTCGATCTGCATTTGGGTAGGGACCGTCTCTATATGTTGCCAATTTGTACTTCCCAAGCGCTTAGTACAGTGCTCTGCTGTCGAGTCGTTTCCGACCCATAGAGACACCTCAGACACATCTCTCCCAGAACACCCTGCTCTCCATCTGCAATCATTCTGGTAGTATATCCATAGAGTTCTCTTGGTAAATATACGGAAGTGGTTTACCATTGCCTCCTTTGCACAGTAAACTCGAGTCTCCACCCTCGACTCTCTCCCAAGCTGCTGCTGCCCAGCACAGGAGAGTTTTGAGTGGTAGCAGATTGACTTCCACTGGCTAGCCACTGCCCAAAGTGGGAATGGAATGGGTGTGCCTCTGCTTGACTCCCCTTCCTGTAGTTGAGACTGGTAGAGTGTTGGAACTCTCCAGATGCGACCCTGAGAGGGGACTTCCCCACTACTTCAAATTGATTTTAGTGTCTGCCTCCGTGCCTTGATTATAAGATCCTTGAGGACACAGAGATCATGTTTACAAATGATATTGTATTCTCCCAAGCACTTAGTATGATACTTTGCACAGAATAAGCTCTCAATAAATACAATTGATGGTTTAATTCATATGGGCATTGAGTTAATGCACTGATCTGATGCCATAATGCCAAGTTTAGGCATGACTTCTGCTCAAGTTCAGAACTGAATGGTAAAGCAAAACACCTTCCTATACATGACCCAAACTTTAAATGTTCACCTTTCACCCACATATACCAATATTGCTTCCTGGGCAATGATAATAATTATGGTAGTTGTTATGTGCTAACGATGTGTCAAGCACTGTTGTAAGTGCTGGGGATGATACAAGATAATGAAGTCAGACACAGTCCCTGTCCCACCCAGGGTTCGCAATCTGAGTAGGCAGAGGGAACAAGTATCCATTCATTCATTCATTCATTCATTCAATCTTATTTATTGAGCACGTACTATGTGCAGAGCACTGTAATAATAATGATGGTATTAAGCGCTTACTATGTGCCAGACATTGTTCTAAGCCCTGGAGTAGATACAAAGTAATCAGATTGTCCCATGTGGGGCTCACAGGCTTCATCACCATTTTACAGATGAGGGAACTGGGGCACAGAGAAGTTAAGTGTCTTGCCCAAGGTCACACAGCTGACAAGTGACGGAGCCGGGATTAGAACCCACGACCTCTGACTCCTAAATCCGTGGTCTTTCCACTGAGCCATGCTGCTTCTCTAACTAAACGTTTGGAAAGTACCACACAGCAATAATGAGAAACAATGCCTGCCCGCAACGAGCTTACAGTCCTTTCACAGATGAGGTAACTGAGGCACAGAGAAGTGCCTCAGATCACATAGCAGGCATGTGTTACCAGCAGGCAAGGCTGTGTGACCTTGCCCAAGGTCACAGAGCAGGTATGTGGCAGAGCCAGGATTAGAACCCGGGGCCTCTGACTCCCAGGTCTGTGCTCTTTCCACTAGCCCATACGGCAGTCCTTCTCTAAGCAGCCAAAGTGCACAATGGCCACAGTACCACAAGTCTCTCTCTATTTTTTACCCTTACATTCCTTTGATTTATTTTTTCTAAACCATTCAATCAATCAATCATATTTCAGAGCATTGTACTAAGAGCATGGGAGAGTACAATATAACAGAGTTGGTAGACATGTTCCCCTCCCACAGTGAGCTTACATTCACGTGTGAATCCTCCTCATATTTGTGAATTTGGTATATCGACAATAAATAAATGACATTCATTGAGCACTTACAGTATGCAATGTTTGTCACTAAGCCCTGGGAAGAATGTTTGAGCAATGATTTAGATACCAGTCTTTGCCCCAACCCCACAGGCAATGGGCTCCAAGATTAACCATTCAAAATAAAGTCTCTAATCATATTTGAAAAGTCTATCATTCTGGTACAAAAGCCAGAAATGTAGACTGGCTTTTGTGAGAGCCATCATTCTGATGAGATGGAAACCAACAAGAATTTGGAGAGTTTGAGATGGTGGGGAAAAGAAAAGAAAACAGCAGGATATGCTCCCCCTCAAAAAAACCCAACAGATTTTCAAGCATTTTGCACCCCAGCAATCATATTTTCTAGACAAATTTTTCAAATGAATGTACAATTTAATGGGTGAGTCAGTAGGTGTAGTTTGATGAAGTCGAGGGATAAGATGTAAGTAATTTGTTGGAAGTAAGAGAGGTTTGAGGGAGAAACAGTGAGGAAATTTCCTTTCATTAAATTGTTTCAGTTAATGCCTCATCCAGGTTTCATTAAAATCTTTGACATCCTTAACTTTCCCGTAGCGTGGCTCAGTAGAAAGAGCACGGGCTTGGGTGTCAGAGGTCGTGGGTTCAAATCACCGCTCCACCACTTGTCAGCTGTATGACTTTGGGCAAGTCACTTCACTTCTCTGTGCCTCAGTTCCCTCATCTATAAAATGGGGATGAAGACTGTGATCCCTACATGGGACAACCTGATGACCTTGTATCCTCCCCAGCGCTTAGAACAGTCATTCATTCATTCAATCGTATTTATTGAGCGCTTACTGTGTGCAGAGCACTGTACTAAGTGCTTGGGAAGTACAAGTTGGCAACATATAGAGATGGTCCCTACCCAACAGTGGGATCACAGTCTAGAAGTCCTTTGCACATAGTAAGTGCTTAACAAATACCATCATTATTATTATTAATCCCTTGTGGATCACTTGTCCATGAATTTACCCAAACCCCTCCTGAGCCTACTGATCATTTCAGCTTCCAGAAGTGCCTGGAGTCACGATAAGGCACTTTTAGCATAGACTGTTCTTTTAGAACTGCTAGTTCCCAACTTCAGTCTCATTGATCATGTAATGAGTGGGGTGATAATTGAGTAAATTTAGGCTGGTGGAGGATGAGGTTCAGCATTTGGGTGTTTATTGGTGCTGAACTCCATGTTTCACACTTCACCCCAGGTGTGAACGTTAAAACAATGGGCTCATTGAGTTACAGGGTTCTCCCTATAATCAATTTGAGAACAGAGAGAACACACAGTTAGGGAATATCAGCTATATGGCAGCTCAGTCAGGCTATTGAACCAAAAGCAGAGCCAGGTGGGGAGCAACACTGCACAGCAAGCTAATTCGAAGATGCTTAGTGAAACCTGGGCAACATATCAACTGAAGCAGTTTAGCAAGGCATGATCCACAGGTAGCACACACTGAAAATATGAAGTGCCTTTCTCTCTCCTGCTTTCTGTCTTTTCACCCAGCAGGTGGTAATTGGATGGAATGTGTCACCCCAGGAAGGTTTGCAGGTTGAAAACCTCAGCACATTCATGAGGGATTTGGCCAAATTCCTGGATAAGAGAAAGTTAGGGCTAGCCTTCCCCAAACATGATCATTTACCTTATAGATTTATGGTACAGCTGTCCTTTAAATTTCAAGGTGGCATCACTCTCCATGAAGTTAAACAGTGGCAAATTTCCCACTCACATCAGTTTACTTTAGAGGTAGGGGTAACTTTCCTCCTGCTCTCAATTCTTCTGTCCATGGCAAGACATAGACATTAGTGTGCGGGTAATAGTGTAGGCTAGTGGAAAGAGCACAGGCCTGGGAGTGAGAGTTAGGGAGTTAGAGTTAGAGGACCTGGGTTCTAATCCCACCTCTGCCACTTGCCTGCTGTGGGACCTTGGGATAGTTACTTCTCTGTCTCAATTTCCTCATTTACAAAATAGAGATTAAATACCTGTGCCCCCTCCCGCTTAAATGGAGCCCCATTTGGAATGGGGACTGTGTCTGATCTGATGATCTTGTATCTACCCCAGTGCTTAGTATAGTGTGTGCTTGGCACATGATAAATGCTTATCAAATGCCATCACTGTCATTATTTAGTGTCCCACCATTGGTCTAAGGAATACTTAAATGTCTTACCCCACGCTTCACCAGATATGACAGTTTGAAAAACAAAGTGGTCTGAGCAGATGCCTCTTGTGGCTTAGCTGTCATTGCTGGGAGATTGGGAACTAGTTATTTTTTGTTGCAATTTGGTCTGATTTGCCAGAAATTGTTAGGTTGGGCTTGTGGAGACAAGTAATTTTCAGGGAGTGAAAGTTCTAATACATGTTGAGGATTTAAGGTTAGATACCTCTATCATCCTGTGTTTTGTATAATGGGTTCTCCCAAAGAGAGATGCAGCATGGTCTAGTGGATGGAGCACGGGCCTGGGAGTCAGAAGGACCTGGGTTCTAATCCTGCTCTGCCACTTGTCTGATTTACCACCTTGGGGAAGTCACTTTACTTTTCCATGACTCAAGTGCCTCATCTGTAAAATGATTACGCCTGTGAGCCCCACGTGGGGCATGGATCAACTTTGTATCTACACCAGCACTTAGTCCAGTGCCTGACATTTTTAAAAAATATATATAATTTCATGATGTCTAATTGCAAGAACATCCCTTCTGAAGAGGTTGGAGGGCCACTCTAGAAGCAAATGTATCCATCACTTATCTCTGTTAGATGCCCTTCAACAGTTAGACTAGAAACTGCATGGTTTAGTGGAATAATAATAATAACAATGGCATTCATTTAGCACTTACTTTGTGCAAAGCACTGTTCTAAGCGCTGAGGAGGTTACAAGGTGATCAGGTTGTCCCACGGGGGACTCACAGTCTTCATCCCCATTTTACAGATGAGGGAACTGAGGCACAGAGAAGTGAAGTGACTTGCCCAAAGTCACACAGCTGACAAGTGGCATTGCGGGGATTTGAACACATGACCTCTGACTCCAAAGCCTGTGCTCTTTCCACTGAGCCATGCTGCTCAGAGGACCAGGGTTCTAATCCCAGCTTTGCCACTTGCCTGCTGTGTGACATTGGGCCAGACACTTCACTACTCTGTGCCTCAGTTTCCTCATCTGTAAAATGCAGATTAAATAATTGTTCTCCCTCCTACTTTATAAAAAAAATGGTATGTGTTAAGCACTTCCTATGTGCCAGGCACTGTACTAAACACTGGGGTAGATGGAAGCAAATCAGGTTGGACACAGTTCCTGTTCCACGAGGGGCTCCCCATCTTAACCCCCAGTTTACAGATGAGGTAACTAAGGAACAGAGAAGTTAAGTGACTTGCCTAAGGTCACACAGCAGACAAGTGGCAGAGCTGGGATTAGAGTCCAGGTCCTCTGACTCCCAGGCCCATGCTCTATCCACTAAGCCACGCTACTTAGAATGTGAGCCCCATAGGGCACAGGGACTGTGACCAACCAGATTATCTTGAATTTACCCCAGGGCTTGGTACAATGTTTGGGCCCTTAAAAAAATACCACAGTTATCATTAGTTTCACCCAGTGTCTCAGTGTTGCCCCTGTATGTAGTCATTTCATGAGTCACCTTTCTTTGGGCACAAATCTGCTATTATGATCATAAAGTATTATCTTGATGTTTCATGATACAGTGGTTATTTTCTGCCTATTCATTGGTTAGACATTGCATGGAAAGGTTAGAGTTTACTAGGGATGGTCCTTTGGTGTACCAGTTTTGAGGTTGATGAGATGGGTAAAGTTTACATTGAAAAGAGGAGCGAGTTCCTAAATAGTAGTAGTAGTAGTGGTCGTAGTAGCATTTATTGAGAAACCTCTTGTTGCAGTGCACTGTACTAAGTGTTTGGAAATAAAGAATAGAAAAGTGACACCTGTGCCCACAGGAGCTTACACTCTAAATGGGGAGACAGGCATAAAAAAAATATGACTAGAGTAGTTATAATAAATAAATTGACTGGACATATATGCATGATTGAGGAGGAGGGTGTCAATAAGTTCATAAGAGTGATAGTTGGCTAAAAAAATGACTGCTAAAGAGGTGTTATTGAAGGCCACCACTGGCTCATCAGTCAGTCAATCATATTTATTGAGGGCTTACTGTGTGCAGAGAGTACAGTATAATAATATAACAGACACATTCCCTGTCCACATTGAACTTTCAGTCTAGAGATGAACTTATGGTGATTGAACAACCAATATTCAGGCTGTGTACTTGCAGAGGGTAACCCTTCATTAGCAGGATGTGTTCTTAATTTTTTTTTCCAGTAATGGAGCTGGTTTGTGCTGAGCCATCCACACTCTCTCACCCAGTCTCCAAGTGACCAGTAGCAGACATTACGAGGTGGCTGAAGAGAGTCAGGGGTGCAGCTTATGGTCACGGGACAGGATAGCTCTGGGAGCCCTATGTTGTTGAATATGACAATCACATCCACTGTGCAAGCCACAGGGCTCTTACAGAAGAGATCTCACCTCACTGAAAGATGTTCAGAGAATAATAGCTAGGCTTAGTCATCCACAATTAAAACTGGTCTATGGATGTTTTGGAAGGACACAGTGAATGGAAAATGGGAAAGGGCAACAAAATAAGTAAAATGAGGTTAAAAATTGGAGGCTTCCTAATCTTCCTTTAAAACATATATTTTGGCTCCACCACTTCTTTTCCTGATCAGCTATACTCCTGAATACAGGAGTTGGATGTAGAGGGTGTGATTTTTGGGTGGGCACATGAAGTCAGCTGTTCAGAGCACATTTGAAAACCAGCATAACATCCCCTAAACATCCTCAAACCCCCATTTTTTTCTTTCTTATGCCATTTGTTAAGCGCTTACTATGTGTCAAACACTGCTGTAAACACTGGAGTAGATACAAGTTAATTAGGTTGGACACAGTCCCTGTCCCTCAAGAGGCTCACAGTCTCAGTAGAATGGAGAACAGATTCATTCATTCATTCAATCATATGAGCACGGGCTTGGGAGTCAGAGGGCGTGGTTTCTAGTCCCGGCTCCACCACTTGTCAGCAGTGTGGCTTTGGGCAAGTTACTTAACTTCTCTGTGCCTCAGTCCCCTTATCTGTAAAGTGGGGATTAAGACTGTGAACCCCATGTGGGACAACCTGACTACCTTATATCTCCCCCAGTGCTTAGAACAGTGCTTGCCACATAGTAAGTGCTTAACAAATACCATTATTAGAGAAGCAGCATGACTCGGTGGAAAAAGCACGGACTTGGGAGTCAGAGGTCATGGGTTCAAATCCTGGCTCCACCAATTGTCAGCTGTGTGACTTTGGGCAAGTCACTTAACTTCTCTGTGCCTCAGTTACCTCATCTGTAAAATGGGGATTAAGACTGTGAGCCCCCTGTGGGACAACCTGATCACCCTGTAACCTCCCCAGTGCTTAAAACAGTGCTTGGCATATAGTAAGTGCTTAATGAATGCCATCATTATTATTATTTATTGAGCATATACCGTGTGCCAAGCACTGTAGGGAAACAGCGTGGCTTCGTGGAAAGAGCTTGGGCTTGGGAGTCAGAGGTCATGGGTTCTAATCCTGGCTCTGCCACTTGTCAGCTGTGTGACCTTGGACAAACCACTTAACTTCTCTGGGCCCCAGTTACCTCTTCTGTAAATGGGGATTAAGACTGTGAGCCTCATGTGGGACAATCTGATCACCTTGTATCTCCCCCAATCAATCAATCAATCGTATTTATTGAGCACTTACTATATGCAGAGCACTGTACTAAGCGCTTGGGAAGTACAAGTTGGCAACATATAGAGACGGTCCCTACCCAACAGTGGGCTCACAGTCTAGAAGGACCGTGACTTCAAAGACTCCAACTCTTAGAACAGTGCTTGACACATAGTAAGCGCTTAACAAATACTATCATTATTATTATTACTACACACTTGGGAAAGTACAACATAATAATAAGCAGATACATTCCCTGCCCAACCCCTTCATACAGCTGAGGAAATTGAGGCACAGAGAAGTGAAGTGACTTGCCCAAGGTCACTCAGCAGGCAACTGACAGAGCCAAGTTTAGAACCCAGGTCCTCTGACTCCCAGGCTCATGCTCTTTCCACTGGGCCACTCTGTTTCTCAGTTGTACAGAAATAGGGTTTGCTACCCTTCTCTGTCCTCACTGCACCACTAATAATAATAATGAAATAAACTGTGGTATTTGTTAAGCACTTACTATGTTCCAGGCAATGTACTAAGCACTGGGGTAGATACAAGGTAATCAGGTTGGACACGGTCCCTGTCCCATACAGGGCTTACAGTCTTAATCTCCATTTTACAAATGAGGTAACTCAGGCACAGATAAGTGAATTGACTTACCCAAGGTCACACAGCAAACAAGTGGCAGAGGCAGGATTAGAACCCAGGTCCTTCTGACTCCCAGGCCCGTGCTCTATCCACTAGGCCAGCTGCTTCTCAAGCAATTTGAACCCTTTAAAATGTATTTCTATCATCATTTTTCATATCTTGGGAAACCAGTTTGACAAGGAGAAAAAAATAGAGAAACAATTCTGATCCCATAATAATTGTTAATTTCATAGTCATTATAATAGATTGTTGATTTCATAATAATTATAGCACATCATTATCCAGACTCCAAATGGACTGTTTGAGGAGTTAATTATAATGATTTATTGGTTTTTAGATCCCTTAGTAGATGATTTTGAGTGGAACATTCTGCCTACATATTCAGTTTATTAGCAAAGAAAAAAAATATCCATTTGTCATGGCAAGGAACACATTGATAGTTGATTAATGATCCAGTAATATTTTAATGTATGTGTTACGTAGCAGGGTTGGCTTCTCTCTAGTGACTGTTAGTATCCTTTTACCATGATCCCTTTCCTCTCATCTAAGGAAGAACATTTAACAAAGGAATTAAACGGGACCAAAGATTTCTTTTTCATTCTACTTCATTTTTTATTCTGATGCTTTCTGCTCCAAATGCACCATTTAAGCCTCAAATTGCAATATTGCTCTGTTTAGTTTTTTAATGGTATTTGTTAAGGGCTTACTATGTACCAAGCACTGTTCTAAGCACTAGGATAGATACAAGATAATCAGGTTGGACACAGTCCCTGTCCCACATGGGGTTCACAGTCCAACTAGGAGGGTGTACCATTTAGTCCCCATTTTACAGACAGGGAAACTGAGACACAGAGAAGTTAAATGACTTGCCCAAAATCACCCAGCAGACAAGTGGCAGAGTTGGGATTAGAACCCAGATCCTCTGACTCTCAGGCCCATGCTCTGTCCACTAGGCCATGCTGCTTCCCTTAGTGGTATATTAAGTGTTTCTTTCTGTTGCACACTTTCTGTTGCTGCTATGTGTGCATAAAACAATTATTTATAGCACACTTAAAGTCTGTTTTGCTGGATTAGAGTAACAAGTGGCTCAAATGCATATGAATTGGCAAAACTCCTCTTCTTCAATTGAGTAGGTTGGGTGCCTGGGAAAAGGGGAAAAGAAGAACTGTTTACATGCTTCTCATTAGCCCTTCACTAAAGACAAATGGGTCAGTGCCCTGGATCAAGAATTGTTGTTTTGCTCTACAGAGGGTGCATTCGACCAAGAACATTCATGTTAATTAGGCTCTCACCTCCCTGAAGCAGCAATTTAGAATATCTAGGCCAGTATAAGTCAGGCAAAATATTTTTCACTGCAGTCTTTCCTTATTACTGTTGAAATCTGCAGTCCGAGGATTTTCAATCAAATATTATCAATCACCTCTAAAATTCTTTGGAGCGATGAGTCAGATGCAACGTCCCAGGGAGTACCCCTTAATTCCAGCTGCTCATCAATCCTCTGCACGGTAGGTGCCCAGATTATTCCAAGGCACCTGAAAAAGACATAGACAGTGAGCCTGATGTGGGATGGGGACTGTCTCTGGCCCTGACAGTCAATTACTCTTCCCACCTTCAAAGCCTTATTGAAGGCACATCTCCTCCAAGAGGCCTTCCCAGACTAAGCCTCAATTTTCCTCATCTCCCACTCCCTTCTTCATTGACCTGACTTGCTCCCTTTATTCATCCTCCCTCCCAGCCCCACAGCACTTATATACATATCTGTAATTTTGTATTTATATTAATGCTGGTCTTCCCCTCTGGACTACAAACTTGTTGTGGGCAGGAAATGTGTTTGTTAATAAATAATAATAATGATGATGGTATTTGTAAAGCTTTTACTATGTGCCAAGCACTGTTCTAACCACTGGGGTAGATAGAAGGTAATCAGGTTGTCCCACGTGGGGCTCACGGTCTTAATCCCCATTTTACAGATGACCTAACTGAGGCCCAGAGAAGTAAAGTGGCTTGCCCAAGACCACACAGCAGACAAGTAGCGGGGCTGGGATTAGAACCCACGACCTCCGACTCCCAAGCCCGTGCTCTTTCCCCTAAGCCATGCTGCTTCTCAATGATGGTATTTGTTAAATGCTATGTGCCAATCATTCATTCATTCATTCAGTCATATTTATTGAGCACTTACTGTGTGCAGAGCACTGTACTAAGTGCTTGGAAAGTACAAGTTGGCAACATAAAGAGACGGTCCCTACCCAACAACAGGCTCACAGTCTGGAAGGGGGAGACAGACAACAAAACAAAACATGTGGACAGGTGTCAGGTCATCAGAATAAATAAAAATAAAGCTAGATGCACATTATTAACAAAATAAATAGAACAGTAAATATGTACAAGTAAAATAAATAGAGTAATAAATCTGTACAAACATATATACAGGTGCTGTGGGGAGGGGAAGGAAGTAGGGCGGGGGGTGGGGCGGAGGAGAGAAAAAAGGGGTCTCAGTCTGAGAAGGCCTCCTGGAGGAGGTGAGCTCTCAGTAGGGCTTTGAAGGGAGGAAAGGAGCTAGCTTGGCGGATGTGTGGAGGGAGGGCATTCCAGGCCAGGGGGAGGACGTGGGCCAGGGGTTGACGGCGGGACAGGCGAGAACAAGGTACAGTGAGGAGGTTAGCAGCAGAGGAGCGGATGGTGCGGGCACTGTTCTAAGTGCTGGGGTAGATACAGGGTGATCAGGTTGTCCCACATGGAGCTCACACTTCTAATACCCACTTTACAGAAGCCATGCTGCTTCTCATATTCTGAGTCTGTTATATTGTACTCTCCAAAGTGCTTAATACAGTGCTCTGCACAGAGTAAGGACTTGGTAAATATGATGGCTGACTGACTGCCCAACTTGATTATCTTGTATCTATTCCAGCACTTATAACAGTGCTCGACCCGTAATAAGCACTTCACAGATATTATTATTATTAATAATAATAATAATAATAAATAGGGCCAACAGGGACCCCTACCTGAATCCCTATCCTTGTTTTCATGATCAAAAACAAGGTCTTGTTACCTCCAGTTTACAGATAAGGACACTGAGACCCAAAGTCACCCAGTGACAGAATGGAAACTAGAACTCAGGTGTCCTATTTGTCAGTGTACACTAAATGATATTACCTGCCACTTCAGTAACACTCCATGACTTGTTTACACATCTAGACTCAGAAAGCATTGCCTTGGATCTAAGGGTCAGATTCTGACATCCTCAAGTCTGTAGTTTCATCAATTCTACAGGAAAGGCCTCCTTGGCTGCCTAGGATGCTGAACTTCTTGTCTCAAAAATATATGCTCTTTGGAATAGGAATCAGTACTATATATGGCACATTCTAACAAGTCCCTTTTCTCCCACAGAGACCTCCAATCTTTTGACCCCATCTAGTTTTCTCAAATCATCATGCCTAATTTATTCTCCATATCCAAACTACTTTCCCTCAATGACCAAACTGATGCCCTCAACACCACCCTCTCTACTGAAATCAACTCACTTGCTCCCCTAGCCCTTCATAGATCTCATACCACTGACCCACAGCCCTGGAACACCTCCAAAGTCCACTTCCTTTGCTCCTGTGCATGAGCTGCAGAATGCTGCTAGTAGAAATCCAGGTACCAGGCTGACATCGACTACTTCAAGTTCACCCTTGCCTGCTTTAGCTCTGCCCTCTCGTCCACCTGCCAAAATGATTTCTCCATCTTTGCTGACTCCCATGTCCATTGCCGTCGTTAGTGTTTTCAGAACTTTAACTCCCTCCTCAAACCCTCTGTCCCCCATGTCTTGCCCTTCATGAACTGCTCATGCACTTTATCGAGAAAATTGAAACTATCAGGTGTGATCTTCCTAAATTCTCCCCTGCTCTTCTCCAGACCTCCTTTCCTTCTGCCCCTTCTTCAACTTCACCGTCTTTCCCAGCAGTATATCAATAGAAGATCTCCTGTCTCCTTTCAAAATCCGCCCCTTCACCTGCACTTCCAAGCCCATCCCACTGCACCTTATCAAAGTGCTTGTGCCTTCCCTTCTGCCCTCCCTGACTACCATCTTCAACTGCTCACTCTCCAATGGCTTCTTTGCTACTGCTTTCAAACATATTCATGACTACCTTATCCTAAAAAATATACACTTCCTTGAACCTATACACTTCCTTGAACCCATGGCTCCCTCCAGTCATCGCTTCATCTCCCTCCTACCATTCCACTTGTTGTGAACAGGAAACATATCCGTTTATTCTTGTATTGTACTCTCCCAAGCACATAGTACAGTTCTTTGCACACA
This sequence comes from Tachyglossus aculeatus, assembly GCF_015852505.1. NCBI lineage: Eukaryota > Metazoa > Chordata > Mammalia > Monotremata > Tachyglossidae > Tachyglossus > Tachyglossus aculeatus. The sequence continues at coordinate 98,996,515 of NC_052101.1, read as the reverse complement.
ACACTCAATGAATACAATTGAATGAATTCCTCTCCAAACTCTTTGAGTGAATTGTCCAAACCCACTGTCTCCACTTCCTCTCCTTCAATTCTCTCCTTGACCCCTTCCGATCTGGCTTCTGCTCCCTTCATTCCACAAAAATTGCTCTCTCAAAGGTCACCAATGATCTTCGTCTTGCCAGATTCCTGCCAAATAGCCTCCATTCCATCCTAATGCTCCTTAACCTCTCATCTGCCTTCGACACTGTGGACCACCCTCTTCTCCAGAACAAACTATCTAAGCTTGGCTTCACGACACTGTCCTCTCCTGGTGCTCCTGTCTTGCTAACTTCTCCTTCTCAGTCTCTCACAAACTCCTCCTCTGCCTTCCACCCACTAACCATGGGGGTCCCTTAAGGTTCAGTTCTGGGTCCCCTGATCTCTCATCTCTGAAATCTCACATTTTCTCCTGCCTTCAGGATGTCTCTAGTTGGATAGTCCTCTGACTTGACATGTCCTAAATAAAACTCCTTATCTTCCCATCTGAATCCTGTCCTCCCAATGACTTCCCCATCACTGTAGACAGTACCACCATCCTCCCTGTCTCACAAGGTCATAACATTGGCGTTCTCCTCAACTCATCTCTCTATTCAAGCCACACATTCAATCTGTTACCAAATCCTGTCAGTTCTACCTTCACAACATTTCTAAAATCTGCTCCTTCTTCTCCATCCAAACTGCTACCATGTTAATCCAAGCATGTATCCTGTCCTGCCTTGACTATTGCATCAGCCTCCTTGCTGACCTCTCTGCCTCCTGTCTCTCCCCACTCCAGTCCTTACTTACCTCTGCTGCTCGGATCATTTTTCTACAAAACCGTTCAGTTCATGTTTTCCCACTCCTCAGGAACCACCAGTGGTTTCCCACCCACATCATCATCAAACAGTAACTCCTCATCATAGGCTTTAAAGCACTAAATCAACTTGCCCTTTTATACCTCACCTCTTTGATTTCCTATTACAACCCAGCCCACATGCTTTGCTCCTCTGTCAACCTTTTCACCATACCTCGATCTCGTCCATCTCGCCGCCCACCTCTCTTCCACATCCTACCTGTGGCCTGTAATGCCCTCCCTCATCATATCTGACAATCACTCTACTCACCTTCAAAACCTTACTAAACCAACATCTTGTCCAAGAGGTCTTCCCTTACAAAGCCCTCATTTCCTCTTCTCCCACTCCCTCTGCATCACCCATACACTTGGATATGTACCCTTTATTCGATCTTCCTTCATCCCCACAGCACTTATTGTACATATCTGTAATTTGTTGATATTAATGTGTGTGTCCCCCTCTAAGCTATAAGCTTATTGTGGACAGAGAACGTGCCTACCAACGCTGTTATAGTGTATTCTCCCAAGTGCTTATTACAGTGCTCTGCACATAGTAAGTGCTCAATAAATACAACCAATTGATTGATATCAAGTGAATCAGTTTTCTTGAGGAAACCTTAAGAAGAATGATACTCTGTATTCTGGTGGGAGTTGAACAACAGATACTAACTGAACAGAATTTTTAAATTCTGAACAAAGGGATGAAATTATTGTTAGATAGTGTTGAAGTCTATTTAAAGAAGAAACATAGAACATACATATTTTATCAAGCTGAAAATTATCCTTAATCATAAAAAAGGAGATTTTATTTTACTTCAAACAGAAGAGAAGTCTGCCTCTATCATCTTTCAGTCCTCTTTGGGACTATATGACAGCTAGTTAATTACCTTGGCAACAAAAGTATATCAGATTTAAACTGTCCAACTAAATTTTTCCAATATGATGGTTAATAGAACATTGTCTGTTTCATTTCTTGACAGGTAAAGAATGAATCTGCTTTAGATCAATTCCAAAATGTCTTTATGGAGATATTCAAAATCCTTTTGTTCTGGAATCTGCATTGTACAATTCTGCAATTTTAATAGAAAAAAAGACTAAACGGTGCCTCTCTCAAGGCAGATGTGTGGAGCAGATGGTTTCTGGAGTTTTCTTTTTATGGTTTTTGTATTCTGTGCCTCTAGGCCAAGGAGGACCTTTCTAATACTCTATCTTGTCACTCCCTGAAACAAGGAACTGAGGGATGTTATGGGAATGTATTTTTTTTTGAATAAGTTAGGTACAGGATACGCAAAGGCAGGCACCTCAGAAACTCTCGCTCAACCCGCTAATCTAGAGGAAGACCTCTAAAATAATGCCTTTTACCTCTACTGTACTCTCCCAACTACTTAACATAGTGCTTTCCACATAGTAGATGCTCAATATATGCCATGAATGGTGGTGGTGATGATGAGGATACCGCACTAAACAATCTCTTCGTAGTGTTAGCTGGTCACTTTATTAACCCACTGCTGGATTGAAAAGGCCTAATGAAGAACTTTGTTGGCCCAGAGGTGCCTTCCTTTCTGCTCTGGCCATTTTTCTTTGTGTAATAGGCCAATACTAGCCACATCAAGGTGCAGCAATAGTATTTACTGAGTGTCTTCTGAGTGTAGCCCACTGTACTAAGTGCTTGGGAAGTACAAAAGACATGAAATACCCTCCACCCCCAGCCCACTGGGAGCTTAACAATCTATGTGAGAGGCAGACCTATGAAAATATTCACAAAAAAAGGAATCAGAACAAATAGAATAGAATATTCAATTGAATCTGCATTGATACACAAATGCTGAGGAAGGGTATATACAAATACATAAGTGCAAGAGGCAACTTAAGGGTTGATAAGATTTGGAGTACTGATAGGGAAGATTTGTTGGAAGATGTGGGAATTTAGGAGGGCCTTGAAGGAGGGGAGGATTTGGGACAGGGAAGGAGTAAGAGTCCCAGACCCAACATGAGCAAGGGTTCAGAGGTGGACAAGAGCAGAGCAAGTTACAGCTAAGAGGTGAACTCAGGAGGAGTGATGAGTGTGAGCAGAGGAATATCTGGAGAAGACAGCTGAGAAGTAAGGAGGATCTGGTGGAGAGCCTTGAGGCCAGTGGTAAGGAAGCCTCAATATGGAAGGAGACAAGCAAGCAGTGGAGAGTTTTGAGGAGAGGGGGCATGTGTGCTGGACAACGTTTCAGAGAGAGCCATCAATCAATCAGTCATCTTTGAGTACTTACTATGTGCAGAGCACTGTACTAAGTGCTTGGGAGAGTACAATACAACAGAATTAGCAGACACGTTCCCTGCCCGTAACAAGTTTACAGTTTAGAGGGGAGACAGACATTAATAAGAACAAGTAATTTATAATGTATCATTTAAAGATATGGACAAAAGTGCTATGGGGTTGGGGGTAGGGCAAATATAAAATGCCCAAAGTGATTCAGGTAGTAGCATGGAGTATGGATTGAATGGGAAAGGGCCTGAAGGCAGGAATGGACACCAGCACACAGGCTGATACAATAGTTGAATGGTGATATTTGAATGGGTGGCTGGCGAGCAAGGAAGACAGAATTGTGAATGAATGGCCATAGAAAATCCACTAGTGGAATATGGAGAAACAGATGCTAGGTGCAAATGAGGGTCACTTCCAGATACGAAGATCTAGTCACCATGGAAACAGGCTACTGTTGTCACCAAAAAAATGTGGCAGAGTTGCCATAGTAGTGAGATTTCTGAGGAAAAACCAGAATAATTTTTATAACAATGCAAAACAACACGACTCACTTGAAAATGCCTTGGGTTCTTTGGTTTCTGTGGTACAGTACTCAATTCATGCTTCTTGTTTGTCTTTTTTTTCTTCTGAAACTTCTGATTTGCATGTCTGAGCCTCACTCACTGCTTGACTGGAGGGAGGGGTGACAACATTCTAAAATAATATTACTAATCTCTCATTTTCCCTACTTCCTCTTCCTTTTATGTTGCCCTTGCAGTTGGATTTGTGCCCTTTATTCACCCCACCCTTAGCACATATGTACATATCCATAATTTCTTTTAATGTCTGTCTCCACCTCTAGACTATAAACTCCTTCTGGGCAGGCAACATGTCTACCAATTCTGTTATATTGTACTCTCCCAAGCACGTAGTACAGTGGTCTGCACAGTAAGCACTCAATAAATAATAATAATAATAATTGTGGTATTTAAGTTATTACTAAATGCCAAGCACTGTTCTAAGCACAGGGATAGATATGGGATAATTGGGTCCCACATGGAGCTCACAGTCTAAGGAGGGAGAACAGGTATTGAATCCCCATTTTTCAGGTGAGGGAACTGAGGCACAGAAAAGTTAAGTGACTTAACCAAGGTCACTCAGCACTAAGAGGCAGAGCTGGGATTAGAACTCAAATCCTCTGACTCCCAGGTCCATTCATTCATTCAGTCAGTCAGTCATATTTGTTGAGTGCTTACTATGTGCAGAGGACTGTACTAAGTGCTTGGCAGAGGTCTCTTGCTATTTCCCAATATGATTGATTGATTGATATTGGTCCCAGAGATTTTGGGGGAAAGGGGTCATTGAAAAGCCCTCCCCTCTTGTAAAATGCTTTCCTAGCCTAGGAGGCTATAGTTAACTGTCCACATTTACTGAGCTTATCACATAATTACCATTAATCAAAGCCCTGGACCATGACTCTCAAGTTCCATTTTGGGTAAAGGAAATAGTCCCCGTGTTTGCATTCTCAGTGGGATAATGCAAAGATAAAATTTTAAAAGGAAAATAGTGTCCAATTTCTTAAAGCAAATTCACTGCTAAACAATAAATCCAACTATAGCTTAGTCTTGTCCTTTTGGGTCACAAGTGAAAAGACTACTTCTGTAATCACAAAGCCCAGAATTTATAATCAAATGATATGACTGAGACCATGACAGTCCCATAGAAATCTAAGTAAGGTCACTTTGCATGCCTATCTAGCACAATAATTGTAGCAATCATCATAACTACTATCATTTGTTTATCAAATGTCCCTTGGGTGGCATCTTTTGTCCATGCTAAAATACAGTGAGCTGCACTGACTACATAGCAATTTGCATAGCATTACAAACTACAATTTGCATTTTCAATCTACTCTCAATATTTTGGCCTACAAAGTAAGAATTTCCCCTACATATTTATTTGTGGTCTATAAAAACCGCAACTGCTTCAGAATAGAAACTGGAATGCTCTGGTGGATGGAACTGTGCCCAATAAGCCTATTTATCCTGTATGGAGCTCCCAAATATACAGCAACAGGCCCACAAAGCTACTTAAAACTACTTAAGTCACAAAGTAGTTCTAACCCCAAGCCTTTATTCCCAAAAAGGAGAATGATTGCCTGGGCGGGCAGTGGTCTTCATCTCAGCGCATCCCTTCTTCCTCTGCTTCATTCCATCCAAATATTTTGGAAGGGAGTTGACTAGTGAAATCTGTTCTAATAACAGATCTACCCATCCTCTCCCAGGGAAGACCGTTAAATGTCACTGTGTATCCTCTTCCAGTACAAGGACGTAGTGCACCATCCTTGCAATAGGCATGAAGGGAGGGGCTGTATAATATCCCTTGGACTTAAGACAGCTTGCCCTCACACAGAGGTGGAGAGGGGAAGAGTTAGTTTTGAACATGTTCTAGATTTGACCTTCTTTTCATGTCTCTACGAAACATACTGTAATTCATTACCTTCAAACACTTGGCTAGGCTCTTTATATATATATGATTTGTTTTGAAGTGTTATTGATATTTCAACTCAAAATAATGAATCATTGATTAGTCTAATTTTGTTGTCACTCTGCTCTTTCCTGTTCTTTCTTAATTCACTGCTTAGTCACATCTTTCTTACTTCAGTGCAGCCTTGCAGATTAGCATGGAAGTTTGACCAGCATACCAAAGCTGTATACTAGTCCTAGTTCCACTTGGAAGGTAACAAGGAGTAAAGTTAATAAAATCATAATTTGCATTTATCACTTAGCCTTGGTTCATCACTCATCTTTGGCCTGCAGGTTATAGTGACTGCGTAAGAAGTGAATAGTAGTAACAGGAGGAGCTGGTAATATACAGTCTCAATTTTTGTTACAAGACAGACATGCAAACACCTAGAGGCCAGACCCCTCTCAGGGTCACACCTGGAGAGTTTCCAGTACTTTACCAGTCTTGACTATGGGAGGGCGAGTCAAACAGAGGCATATCCACTCCATTCCTAACTTGGGCAGTGCCTAGCGAGTGGAAAGCAATCTGTTACAAATCAAAACTCACCTGTGCTGGGAAGCAATGGCACGGAAGAGAGTCGAGGGCAGAGACTCAAGTTTACTGCATGGAAGGAGGCAATGGTAAACCACTTCAGGATTTTTTACGAAAAAAACTCTATGGATACACTACCAGAACGATGGCAGGTGGAGGTGGGGCATTCTGGGAGAGATGTGTCCATGACGTCGCTATGGGTCGGAGATGACGTGACAGCATAAGACAAGACAAGAGGCCAGAACCTATGTGCTCCTTATGTATGGTCCACAAGCACATACCTTTTATGGGGCTTTTTACAGTCCAGCCTCAATAAATTGTTCTGCCATTTGGCATAAAACAGGAAGGCAGAATTAGGGAATGTTCTTCCAATCAGTCAGTTGATCAATCATAATTATTGAGCACTTACTGTGTGCAGAGCACTGTAGTAAATGCTTGGGAGAGTACAATATAACAGTTTATAGACAGGTTCTCTGCTCACAAAGAGTTTACAATCTAGAGGGGGACCCAGACATGAATATAAATAAATTATGGATAATAATAATAATAATGATGGCATTTATTAAGTGCTTACTATGTGCAAAGCACTGTTCTAAGCGCTGGGGAATTTACAAGGTGATCAGGTTATCCCACGTGGGGCTCACAGTCTTAATCCCCATTTTACAGAGGAGGTAACTGAGACCCAGAGAAGTGAAGTGACTTGCCCAAAGTCACACAGCTGACAAGTGGCAGAGCCGGGATTTGAACCGATGACCTCTGACTTCAAAGCCCGGGCTCTTTCCGCTGAGCCACGCTGCTTCCACGGATGAGTACATAAGCGCTGTGGGGCTGAGGGAGTGCTGAAAAAGGGAACAAATCCAAGTGAAAGGGCAATGCAGAGGGAATGGGAGAAGAGGAAATGAGGGTTTAGTTAGGGAAGACCTCTTGGGGGAGGTGTACCTTCAATCAATCAATCGTATTTATTGAGCACTTACTGTGTGCAGAGCACTGTACTAAGCGCTTGGAAAGTACAAGTCAGCAACACACAGAGACAGTCCCTACCCAACAGTGGGCTCACAGTCTAGAAGTCAATAAGACTCTGAAGTTGGGGAGAGTAATTGTCTGTCGGACATGTAGAGGGAGAGCTTTCCAGGCCAGAGGCAGGATATGGGTAAGAGGTCGGTGGTGAGATAGATTTAATCCAAGTACAGTGAGTAGGTCGGAATTAGAGGAGAGAAGTGTGTGGGCTGGGTTATAGTAGGAGAGTAGCGAAGTTAAGGTAGGTGGGGACAAGGTGATTGAATGCTTCTGAGCTGATGGTAAGGAGTTTCTGCTTGATGCAGAAGTGGATGGAAACCACTGGAGGTTCTTGAGGAGCAGGGAAACATGGACTGAATGTTTTTGTAGAAAAAAATGACCCGGGCAGCAGAGTGAAGTATGCACCGAAGTGGGGAGAGACTGTGTAGTAGTAGTAGAAGTAGCACAATGATACTAGATACTCAGGAAGTTCAAAATAGAGAAGTGAGAATATTCCTTTGCCCACAAAGGACATAAACAGGCCGACATAAACAAATTTACCAATTGAGCAATCAAAACAAATGAATGTACAATTGAATGAACATATACGTAAGTGCTGATGATGGGTAAGGATAGGTACCTAAGTGCTAGAAATGGCTGATGAGATGCTGTAATCAGGGAAGGTTTTAGGAGGAGGTGGGATTTTGTCTGTTGGATCTGGGAAGGAAGTTCCAGGCCGGGGGAACAGTGCAAGTGAGGGGAATAAGGTGGGAGAATTGAAAGCCAGGTACAACTACAAAATTAGCTTGGGAGGAATCATCATCATCATCAATCGTATTTATTGAGCGCTTACTATGTGCAGAGCACTGTACTAAGCGCTTGGGAAGTACAAAGTACAAATGCAACGTGAATGCAGCACGTCGGGGAATAGCAGGTGAAAAAGTGCAGCTACGTAGGAGTGAGTTGGTGGAGAGCCTTAACACCAATTGTAAAGAGACTTTGCTTGCTATGGAGGGTTGCAGGAAGCAATGATTCCATGATTCTTCAAGAAAATGATTCCATGGACAAGGGACCGTGTCTACCAGCTCTGTTGTATCATACACGCCCAAGCACTTACTACAGTTTTCTGTTTCCTGCACATAGTAAGCACTCAATAAATGACATTGATTGATGCAACAACAGGTAGCATCTATTGGAGGCAAGAGGATATGTGGGGTTGTAGGCTAGATGAGAAGTCAGGGCTAGGGAAGTAGACTTGGGAGTCATCTGCATAGAGTGGGTTGGGAGCTGAAGCAGATGAGATTCCCCCAGGTAGTGTGATGACGGTGTCAGAGGAAATGACTGCGCACATGGGCATAACATATAGTGTGGCGTAACAACTACTGTGTGTGTTCTTCAATGCAGGGTTCTTAAATAATGCAACCCTTATAATGAATCAATCAGTGGTATTTATTGAGTGCCTACTGTGCGCAGAGCACTGAACTAAGTGTTTGGGAAAATACAGTGCAACAGAGTTGGTAGATACCTTTTCTGCCTCAAAGGAGCTTGCAGAAAGGAAAACTGACTGTACTGCTGATGAACAAGAGATGAGGTTTTAATGAAAAACAAATTTGACTCTGCCTCTTTTTCTGGTTGATTTTCCTTTGATTTCCATGTGGGGTAATGCTGAGCAGATCTGCCGCAGCAGATGCTGAGCTTTTCCTAGTAGAGCAGCTGAAGGATATGTGGATAAGGACAATGTAAATTCTGGAAGCCAATTAGAATGGCCTCAGTACCATAACAATTTGTGGTTATAACCAGTCAGGTTAATGAAAATGTAATGTCCTGATATATATAGAAGCTATGTGGAACCTAACATTACCACATCATTTATTTATGGAACTTTTTAAATGCTTACTCTGTATCTAGCACTGTTCTAAAGGCTGGGGTAGATACAAATTAATCAGGTCAGTCAAGTAAATCTTTTAATCAAAAGGCATGTGTTTTGATGTAAGTTTTTATCCTATACTTGTGATTTCTTTTTGGTGAAGTCAGTTTGTACTGATGTGCTTTAAACAGCTTTTGGTAGGAACTACAAAATAATAAACTCCAAGTGGGTATTTTTATCAGAAGGAAAGCTGTTAGGAATTTATGGGTTGTGTGACAAGAAAGGCATAAATTCTTGTATCGCTAAGCATCAGTATTCATTTATGTTTGATTAAGCCACACGATGCTGCCATTTAAAAGTGAAGATTCCTGTCTGTGTCAAGGATACGATTTGAGAATTATAGCACCAAAAAAGAGGTCAAGTAGAGAGAGGTCTTAGAAAAATGAAATAATTGGGACTTTGGGGTGTTACATTAAAATATTGGGACATTACCTGTCAAGCTGAGGTGCTAGATTATCTAGAAGATAATTCCCTAGCATTTGAGTTGATAAATTAATTCACATTCACACCCTAGTCTGCAGGAAATTTAAGTATTTACAGTTGATAAAATGCTGGGATACTCAGGGAGAGTGTGTTTAGCACCCATGCAGGATAGGTAACAGCAGTGGCAGTGGCTCAGTCTGTTAGTTTGTTAGTCAATCGCATTTATGGAGTACTTACTGTGTGCAGATCACTGTACTAAATCCTTGGGGGAGTAATAATAATGATCGTACTTGTTAAGCGCTTCCTATATGCCAAGCAGTGTTCTAAGCACTGGGGTAGATACAAGTTAATCAGATTGGACATAGCCCCAGTCCCACATGGGGCTTACAGTCTTAAAAATCCCCATTTTACAGATGAGGCAACTGAGGCATAGAGAAGTTAAGTGACTTTCCCAAGGTCACACAGCAGACAAGTGGCAGAGCTGGGATTAGAACCCAGGTCCGTCCAACTCCCAGGCCCATGCTCTATCCACTAGGCACACTGCTTCAATATAACTATACGACACATTTCCTGCCCACAGGCACTACTGCTTCAGCCCCACTGGGGTGGATGGCCTTAACAGAGGAAAGTGTGTGGTAGGAGTGTATTCCTGGAGGTTGGGGTCATCTAAAGGAGGGAGCTTTGGCCCCTGCCCACTTGAGAGGTGTGGCCACTACTATGGCTTCCTCTTCCCAGATTCCTCTCCCCCTCTACACGTGCTTATGAATGACTTCTCACAATCAGCAAAGTGCTGTGAATCATCTCAAAATGCTATTGAGGAAGAACCAACAGAAATTAAAAAGCAGCTGGATATGGGAGGTGAAATCGGAGAGGAGTCAATGATGACCTCAGGGTTGCAACATATGCAGAAGTTCCCAGAAGCCAGAACAATATGGAATGGGAAAATCTGGACCTGGCTCACAGATATGGCTTCATCATAAGAAAAGGTATCTTTTCTGGCAAACCTTTTTATGGTATTTTTTAAGCGCTTACTATATGCCATGCAGTGTATTAAGTGCTGGGATAGAAACAAGATAATCAGGTTGGACCACCGCCCCTGTCCTACATAGGGCTCACAGTCTTAATTCCCATTTTACAGATGAGGTAACTGAGGCACAGAGAAGTTAAGTGACTTGTCCAAGATCACATAGCAGACAAATCATAGAGCAGGGATTAGAACTCAGGACCTCTGACTCCCAGGTCCAGGCTTTTTCCACTAGGCCATGCTGCTCACTTCCATTTCTATCCTTCACTCTGAAAGACCCACTCTGATGAAAGCTATGTGAAGGAATTATTAACCATGACTTGTTGAATTATGAACATTTTCCCTATTCAAAACCAAAATAAGCTACTTTCCATTCTCAAATATACACTACACCCATAACATCCAATCCTGCCTCTGTTGGAGGAGAGCTTTAGGATTGCTGAAGGAATTCAGAGCAAAAGGAAACTGACTGAGTGACCAGAGTTTTTACAAGTTAAAGTTCCATTCTGCTTAAGCAGAATGCATTTTCAGATGAAATGTGACTATTCATAGAAGGGGGAAAGCCGAGTATTCCAGGAAATAGTGCTTGAAAGGCCCAGAGGTTTAAGTTAGGAGATTGTTCACTCATGTCAGTGAAAGGATTGTAACTTGCCCAAAGCCTGATTTATTTTATGCCCAACCTAATTTATTCAGGTTCTGAGCCTGTGGGTCTGTGCTTATTTGAATTTCTGGTTTTCAGGCCTACAACAAGGAAGGAAACACGGAAACACTCTCTCTCTCTCTCTCTCTCTCTCTCTCTCTCTCTCTCTCTCTCTCTCTTTCTCTCTCTCTCTCTCTCTCTCTCTAAAGCTACCTCATAAAGAAAGGAGCAACTTGTACACTTTCATATGTCAAAAGTTAAATACATTTGTTTTGTCAAGCAAGTCTGTCCAGCATTCTTCACAGTTTTTGGTTCTTGCTTTTTGTTGTTTGTTTTATTTTCAGCAGTTAACTTCAAAATTTAGATATTTTTCCAAGACCACCATCATCAGCTGAATACTCTCCCATGAGGTTGCAAGCTCCTTGAGGGTGGGGCCTGTGTCTTTGCCTCCATTATACTTTATCAAGGATTTAGTATATAGTGCTCTGCATACAGTAGGCACTCAATAAATACTATTGATTGATTCACTTTGGGGCACTTGAAAATGTAGCTAAAAATTTTTTTTTTCCAGGTTGGCTCGTAACCACACCCATATGGACCATCTCTTCTTATCCCTTAAATTTTCTGCTTGCTTAACCATCTCTTCAGTAATTTACACCCTGCATCAGAATTTCTATGCTTTCTAATTGGATTTGATCCCTTCTATCACTGTTCCATCTATCACTGTTCACTGGCTATCTCTATCTTTAGGGTATCTTGAGGGCAGGGGCCCTCTCTTTTACTTTTATTGCATGTCTAGCATGGTGCTCTGTGTACGGTAAGCACTCAGTAAATACTGATGTAGAGCTGTCCTTCGGTCTAAAGATAAAACTCGTAAACGGATAGACTGCATCCATAGTGGGAGTGTCTCTGGGAGAGAATCCCTTGCATTCATTCATTCAATCGTATTTATTGAGCACTTACTGTGTGCAGAGCACTGTACTAAGCGCTTGGGAAGTACAAGTTGGCAACATATAGACAGTCCCTACCCAACAGCGGGCTCACAGTCTAGAAGGGGGAGACAGACAACAAAACAAAACATGTTAAAAAAATGTGCGGAGGGAGGGCATTCCAGGCCAGGGGGAGGACATGAGACTTCCTGACTCCCAGTTCTGTGTCATCTGCTCTTCATTTTTCATCTTTGCTTTACTTGTAATCTTGATAGTTCATGTGGTGTCTTCATAATTGTGTTGAACCAGCACAGGAAAGTCTTCCTTTTCTCCATTGCCATCATCATGACTGCGGATCCATGGAGAAGTTGCTGTGGTTTCCCCCCAGGCCACGTGGACAGGGACTACACTGTCCATCGGGTAACGTGGGCGCCACCACGGCAGCAGCGCTCCCGGGAAGAGAGCAAGGGCGGAGGGTCCCGGGGATCCAGGGGCCTTGGCAACAAACAGCGGAAGGAAACCTCGCCATCAGCCCCGTGCGAAGCAGCCCACAGGGTCTCGACTCCATCGGCCCTACCTTGCCCGACTCCAGACCCATTACAGCCATGAGCCATGGGCACTTATAAACACTTCATCCAAGAGCATACAGTAGTGCAGCTTTTTCTGATGCATTGCCATTCAGGGTGAGCTTGTAGCTCAGACACCAGTGGTGTGTACAGAGAACGTGTCTACCAACTCCGCTGTATTGTACTCCCCTAAGTACTTAGTACAGTGCTCTGCACACAGTAAGCACTCATTGAATGATTGATGTGGATGGTAATGAGGAGGAGAAAGGTATGTCTAGAAAGGCAAGCACTTGTAAAGTTTTTGCAGTAGTTTGGGTCATGGGTGAAGTCGGCGCGGGGTTCTCCAGGAGGGTCACGGGTGGAAGACCGCCCCCCAGACAGCCCCGGCCATCGCCGGGCGCCTTTCCTCCGTCCAGGTGGTGCACCACCACCGGCTCTTGGATGGCTGGGAAGGCCGGGTTCTCGGGCAGGTGCCCTCCACGGGGGTTACAGTCCCCCGGCAGCAGCTCTCGCCGCATCCTGGAGCCAAGGGCGCCTTCCCCCTCTCACCCCCGCCTCCGGGGTCAGGGCTCCGCCGTCCCGTCTTTCTTCCCCGCCCCCCCCCCTTCTTTCTTATTTCGTATTTACTGAGCGCTTACTGTGTGCAGAGCACTGTACTAAGCGCTTGGGAAGTACAAGTTGGCAACATATAGAGAAGGTTCCTACCCAACAGCGGGTTCACAGTCTAGAATGGGGAGACAGGCAACAAAACAAAACATATTAACAAAGTAAAATAGAATAAATATGTACAAGTAAAATGAAATAGAATAATAAATATGTACAAACATATATACATATATACAGGTGCTGTGAGGAGGGGAAGGAGGTAAGGTGGGGGGAGGGGGAGGAGGGGGAGAGGAAGGAGGGGGCTCAGTCTGGGAAGGCCTCCTGGAGAAGGTGAGCTCTCAGTAGGGCCTTGAAGGGAGGAAGAGAGCTAGCTTGGCGGATGTGCGGAGGGAGGGCATTCCAGGCAAGGCGGAGGACGTGGGCCGGGGGTCGACGGCGGAACAGGTGAGAACGAGGCACGGTGAAGAGATTAGTGGCAGAGGAGCGGAGGGTGTGGGGTGGGCTGGAGAAGGAGAGAAGGGAGGTGAGGTAGAAGGGGGCGAGGTGATAGAGAGCCTTGAAGCCAAGTGTGGAGTTTCTGCCTGATGCGTAGGTTGATTGGTAGCCACTGGAGATTTTTGAGGAGGGGAGTAACATGCCCAGAGCCTTTCTGGACAAAGACGATCCGGGCAGCGGCGTGAAGTATGGATTGAAGTGGGGAGAGACAGGAGGATGGGAGATCAGAGAGGAGGCTGATGCAGTAATCCAGTCGGAGTAGGATGAGATATTGAACGAGTAGGGTAGCGGTTTGGATGGAGAAGAAAGGGCGGATCTTGGCGATGTTATGGAGGTGAGACATCGTATTTGTTGAGCACTTACTGTGTGCAGAGCACTGTACCAGCTCTGTGAATAACAGGGGTTTTCTGCAAAAGGATACCGTTCTCCTCCCTATAAAGAAGAAAATTGGGGTCATATAAAATCTGTGGAGCTTGATGTTTGTATATGCAGGGAGGGAGGGGAAAATTTCCTCAGTCAAGTCTCCCTAGTTAGACTGCAAACTATTTGAGGGCAGGGAATGCATCTTATATTTCTTCTGAATATCCCCTAAGCATTTTGTGGCCTAGTGGAAATCAATCAATCAATCAATCGTATTTATTGAGCACTTACTGTGTGCAGAGCACTGTACGAAGCGCTTGGGAAGTACAAGTTGGCAACATATAGAGATGGTCCCTACCCAACAGTGGGCTCACAGACCTTGGAATCTGGAAACCCAGGTTCTAATCCTGGCTCTGACACTTGCCTGCTGTGTGGCCTTGGGCAACACTTAACTTCTCTGTGCCTCAGTTTCCTCATCAGTAAAATGGAAATAAAATACCTTTTGTCCCTTCCTCTTACAGTGCCAGCCCTATGTGGAACAGATATTATGTCCTCTCTGATGATTGTATATCCAGTCCACTGTTTAGCGCATACTAATTGCTTATAAATGTAATAATTATTACTCATATCCATTAGAATGTTCTACATAAACATTAGAGTGTTCAGCTTATATGTTGAATCTAAACCGATGATAATGAAAATCCTTCTATGTTCCAAAATAGACTCTTCACAATCTCTGTGCATAGCACTAATTCCCAAAGGTGTAAAGGAATATATGGGGATGGTGTCGGGCTCTGCATTGCCTTAGTGGTCCTTCTACTAGCGCAACAGTTTCAGGGCATGCTACTGTCAAGGCCATGTTTCTAGGGAGCATGGCAGTCAAAATCTCTCAGCCCAAGTGTTGGGGTACCATGGATCCGCCAGTTGTTCAGGCAAGCCTTGGTGATCCTGATCCTGAAAACTGTAGATGAACTTCAACACCTGTAGCATCTTCTTCGAATAAAAAGGACAACCATATGTGTCCTATATATTCACTCTCTCTCTCTTTCTCTCTCTCCTTCTCTTTCCTGCTTGGAGCCTCTCCTGGAGGAAACCAGGCAGAATGATTCATAGATAAAGGACTGTCTCCGTGGGAAGCTAAGATATTTCTCCAGAATTCTCCCAGGGCCTTTAGTAGTCATGAACAACCATCCCAACCCCACCCAGAGCCCCTAAATTGGGAGCCATCCTGGGATTTCCTCAAGACACCTGCATCTGGGATCAGGCTCTAAGAGAGCCTGGCTCTAAGGCTCTGAGACTGCCCTAAAAACCTTGGAGCCATCTTGGAATCGGAGAGTCAAGCTTTTGCACTCCCTAGAACACAATTCTTTATAGACCATGTTGTCTGGGAGCACAGTCGAGCTGCCTGGTGAATGTCTTAGGCCTACTTAAATCAGAGAATCAGGGAAGATGCTAGAGGAGACTATGGTCATCCATATGGCTCCATCTATGTAGGAGTTGGTTTAAATTTGTGAATTTCCCTCCCCCAAATGAAATGGCCTTTTTCTGTTTAAAGTAAGAACAGTTAAGTATCACTCTTAAATCAGACCATTACTGACCTCAAATTAGGAAACAAAGTATAAAATCTATTACAGAGAGTTTGTTTACCATTTGTACACAGATAACACGATTGATTACATATAAGGTGACCATTAAACACTGTATCTGCTATTTTTATCATAATCCCATTTCACTTTATATCCTGCAAGTGTCTTCCTTGAGTAGATGCTGTGCAGCCAGAATCTAAGTGCTGACTATGATAGGCTGGTCTCTGATATCTCATTTGCAGGTGATGGTAATGGAGGATGTCAAATTTACGAATCATTGTAAAAATATAGTAACTTTGTCAGGCAATATAGCTAGAAGTCTTAATAATATAATCACAGAAATTAGTGATGAAGACAACATGAGCTATTTTTTTAAATATTTCCTTTATGGAGCAAATATAGCATTGAGTCATCTATTTGGTCTTTTTGTACATTTCTTTTTATACTACATTTTCTATAGCTCTTTCCAATTTGGTCTAAAATGTGGCAGACACCCACTATTTCCTTTGAAATGCTTTCCCATGGTGGATTTAGCTCGAGTGACATATATGTCCAATTTACTTCTGGCTGAAATAAGGGCTTTTCACTGCTCTGAATGGAATAGTTGACACATTTTACTGGATGGCAGGGTAAAGTCATTGATCTAATTATATTCTAGTGAGAATATTATCAATCTATCAAACAATGGTTTTTATTAAGAACTTACTGTGTGCAGAGCACTGTAGTAAGCTCTTGGGAGAGTACAATACAAGAGTTAGTAGACATGTTCTCTGCCCAGCAGGAGCTTATAGTCTATGCATACAAGCCCCTGGTTGACAGCAAATACAGTGTCTCTCTATAAAAAGGAAAGTAGAGAGTTGTGGAAATTGTCTAGATAACATGGGGCAAAAAATCAGTATTCAGATAAAATGCATTCAGAAAATAGTTTGGGGACATAAAAATATTGTTACTTCTTGCAGCTTAACAGCCAATGTAGCTGCAGCTTTGTCTTCGATGATAAAGGAGGGTGATAACCAGTATTTCCTTGGTCAAAATTCTGCATAGTTTGCCTTCAGGTATCCAGATGGGATGTGTGGAGGCAAATCAGTAAGGCCATGATATTGCTTACTGTGCTTACTTCCTGACTGGCTCAGGAATCCCCATAATGAATATAACCTCCTTAAGGGCAGGGATCATGTCGCCTAAATCTATTGCTCTCTTCCAAGAAACAGTACAGTGTTCTGTAAACAGTGGATGCTCAATGAATACTACTGATAGAGATAGTTAATATAACAAATTGCTGCGACCCTGCCCTTTTCTCACCAACCCTCCATCTGGCACTGGACTTGCAGGCACCCAGTTACCCAGGGCAGCAGGAGGCTAGAGAACAGGGGTGGAAGGGGGAAACCCTGTAAGACTTCCCCATCAGTCAGAGCAACATGTTAATGGCAGGGTTCCTGGTGCATGTGTTGGAATTATTTAAGGACTGAGCAGTTAAGCTTTCAGAAGCAGCATGACCTAGTGGATAGAGCATGGCCTGGGAATCAGAAATACCTGGGTTCTAATTCTGGCTCCTCCACTTGCCTGCTGTGTGACCTTGGGCAAGTCATTTAACTTCTCTGTGCCTCAGTTACCTCATCTGTCTAATGGGGATTGAGACTGTGAGCCCCATGTGGGACAGGGACTGTGTCCAACCCAATTTGCTTGTACCCTCCCCAAACTTAGTACAATTTCTGGTACATAATAAGCACTTAACAAATACCACCGTTATTATTATTATCATCATCATCATTATTATTATTATCAGTGGAATCAGGTTTGAAGATGAACTTCCTATGTAAAGCTATTCAGGTAACAAAAAGCCAATTCCTGGTACTGAGTTTTGGGTCACCAATTATTCACCTCATGAGTGCACAGTCCTAAATTGTACTTTCCATGTATAGACTCATTCTTTAAGTCTCTACTTAACACCAAAACAGAATTGTGCACTTAACTGGCGAAAGTTAAATATTTCAACAAAATTAGAACAGAAGGCCATGAGCTAGGTCATTACTGGACCAGACCCATCGTCCATCCAGCTCAGGGTTCTGTCTCCAGTGGTGACAATAGGGTGCTGGAGGAGCCATGTAATGGTGGCTCACCTTGACAGCCATTTTGTTTAGGGATGTCCCATCAAACATCTCTAACGTTTCCCCTCTTAAGCCTGAAAATTCCCTCTTGGAACCCATTATAAGAATATAAAAAACAGGTACTACTACTACTGGTACTACTTTTTCCTGTTTGGCTGCTTTAGTCTAGCCCAATTTCCCACACAATAACACACAATCTGCTTCCTTAATAATAATCATGGTATTTGTGAAGCTCTTCCTATGTACCAAGTACTGGACTAAATGCTCGAGTAGATACAAGAAAATCAGGTGCCACATGGGGTTCGCAGTCTTAATTGGAGGGAGAATAGGTTTGGAATCCCCATTTTACAGATGTGATAACTGAGGCCCAGAGGAGTGAAGTAACTTGCCCAAAGTCACACAGCAGGGAAGTGGTGGAGTTGGATTTAGAACCCAGGGATCCTACCTCCCAGGCATGTGTTCCAGGGCAAGCTGCTTTCCTTTGACTCTGGCCATAATAATTGGTTGGCTTAACAAATGGGTCCCAGGACAAGTCATCTTACCATTTAGCTCTTGAATAATAATGTTGGTATTTGTTAAGTGCTTACGATGTGCCTAGCACTACTTTAAGCGCTGGAGTAGGTACAAGGTAATCAGGTTGTCCCACGTGGGGCTCACAGTCTTCATCCCCATTTTACAGATAAGGTAACTGAGGCCCAGACAAGTTAAGTGACTTGCCCAAGATCACACAGTTGACAAGCGGCGGAGCTGGGATTAGAACCCATGACTGTGACCCATGACCCATGACCCATGACCTATGACCCATGAATGTCATTTTTCAGAAGAAATTTCAAGCTTGAGAATGAATCATAGAAGAATGATTTCAAACAAATGATAGATATTTAAAAAACACATGCTCCTCCTTTATGATCCTGAAGTAGTAAAATGAAGCTGTGTTCAGGGCCACTGGAATTGATCCAAGATCCAACTATAGTATAGGTTCATGACTCTATTGATTAGTGGAAAGTCTTGTGAGGGAGGATGATATATTTTCTGAAACACTACAACTCTAATGGCTTCCCATTTCCCTCCTTATCAGCAAAATTCACCGTGATTGGTTTTGAGACTCTCCACTAACTGTTCCTATCTTACATGTTAGCCTTCTTTACTGTCCAGTTTGCTCTCTTTGTTTCACCCAAGCCAACCTTCTATCTGTACCTCATGCTCAATTCTCCCACCTCCAACCCTGCTTGAAACTGTTGCCCCAGACTGTAATTCCCTTCCCTGACTAATCTGACAGGCCACAGCTCTCCCCATTTTCAAAGCCCTCCTAAAGTCCAACCTCCTCCTAGTATTCCATGATTAGCTCCCAAAACCTCCTCACTGTGCCTCATTCTCACCTATCTCTCCATCGACCCCTGGCCCACATCCTACCTCTGGCCTGTAGTGCCCTCCCTCCTCACATCTGCCAAACTAGCTCTCTTTCCCCCCTTTCAAAGCCCTACTGATTGCTCACCTCCTCCAGAAGGCCTTCCAAGACTGAGCCCCCTTTTTCCTCTGCTCCTCATCCCATCCCATCACCCCTACTCCCTCCCTCTGCTATACCCCCTTCCCTGCCCCACAGCACTTGTGTATATTTGTACAGCTGTGTGACCTTGGGCAAGTCACTTAACTTCTCTGTGCCTCAGTTACCTCATCTGTAAAATGGGGATTAAGACTGTGAGCCCCACAGGGGACAACCTGATAACCTTGTATCTACTCCAGGCTTAGAACAGTGCTTGGCACATAGTAAGCACTTAACAAATACCACCATTATTATATTATTCCATTAATTTTATTATGTGTATATATCTATAATTCATTCATTCATTCATTCGATCATATTTATTGAGCACTTACTGTGTGCAGAGCAATTCTATTTATCTATTCTGATAAATAGATATCAGGCCTTCCCAGACTGAGCCCCCTCCTTCCTCTCCCCCTTGTTCCCCTCTCCATCCCCCCCATCTTACCTCCTTCCTTCCCCACAGCACCTGTATATATGTATATATGTTTGTACATATTTATTACTCTATTTTACTTGTACATATCTATTCTATTTTATTTTGTTAATATGTTTGGTTTTGTTCTCTGTCTCCCCCTTCTAGACTGTGAGCCCACTGTTGGGTAGGGACTGTCTCTATATGTTGCCAACTTGTACTTCCCAAGCGCTTAGTACAGTGCTCTGCACACAGTAAGCACTCAATAAATATGATTGATTGATTTTGATGCCATTGATGCCTGTCTACTTGTTTTGTTTTGTTGCCTGTCTCCCCCTTCTAGACTGTGAGCCCATTGTTGGGTAGGGATTGTCTCTATCTTTTGCCAAATTGTACTTTCCCAGTGCTAAGTACAGTGCTCTGCACACAGTAAGCACTCAATAAATATGATTGAATGAATGAATGAATGAAAACTTCAAGTAACATCAACCTGTTAGCCACCTTTAGCTCTTCTTCCCCCTACCATTTATGTATGTATGCATGATTGATCATAGAGTCAATTTCTTGATTGTGATTACCACATTTGTAAGTATTTTTATGTCTAGCTTTCCCATTAGAATGTACCTCATGGGCAGGGAACATGTCTCATGCTTCTTTTATAGTTTTCCAAACCCTTAATATAGTGCATTGCATTTGGTGCTCAATAAATACCTTTATTACTAGTACTACTACTACTATTACTACTACTCTTTCATTCATTCAGTCATATTTATGGAATTGTTGCTGTGTGCAGAGCACTATACTAAGCACTTGGGAGAGTACAATATAACAATAAACTGACACATTCCCTGCCCACAACGAGCTTACTAATACTACTACTGTTATATATAGGACAATCTGGGATGCATATATTTTTACAATGGCATGATAAACAGTACTGCAGGTGTTATATCTAATGAATATAATGAATATGAGAAGCAGTGTGAACTAGTGAAAAAACACTAGGCTGTGAATCAGAGGCCCTGGATTCTAGTCCTACCTCTGCCACTTGCTTGCTGTTTTTTTCTGGGGCAAGTCATTTAGCTTCTCTGTTCCTCAGTTCATTCATCTGTAAAATGCGGATTGAATACCTGTTCTCCCTCCCATGTGAGCCCCATATGGTACAGGGCCTGTGTCTATCCTGATCATCTTGTATCTATCCCAGTGCTTAGTACAGTGCCTGGCACATTGTCAGTGCTCAACAAGTATCACAATTATTATTATTAGTTTCACCCAGTGTCTCAGTGTTGCCTATATTTTTATGGTACTTGTTAAAAGAGCTGAACAAGCACCAGAAAAAAAAGAATAGGAATTATTGCATATATCAATCAATCAATCGTATTTATTGAGGGCTTACTGTGTGCAGAAAACTGTACTAAGCGCTTGGGAAGTACAAGTTGGCAACATATAGAGACAGTCCCTACCCAACAGTGGGCTAACAGTCTAAAAGGGGGAGACAGAGAACAAAACCAAACATACTAACAAAATAAAATAAATAGAATAGATATGTACAAGTAGAATAACTAGAGTGATAAATATGTACAAACATATATACATATATACAGGTGCTGTGGGGAAGGGAAGGAGGTAAGATGGGGGGTATATGTGCATCAGATGAAAACTACCTCCAGCAAAATGTTCAAAGTGATAATTCTGTAAATAGGATTGCTGAGGTAGAAGTATAAAAAAGGAAGCAAACCCAAAGTTTTTAATGTTAACAGTATCCTTGAATTTGAAAATCCCTCTTTAAAATAGGGAGATGGTACAGGTGAATGGAGTATATGAGAATTGTTCCTAGAAGCAGTGGTCTGAAAATTCCACACATCAGTGCATGTGTTTTTAATGAGCACTGTAGACCAGTAAGAAGGTTTTAAATTGGAAGTCTTGAAAGTTATTCAGAGAGCTTTAAAAATATATTCTAAGGACATGTGATAGTCAGTGAGAAAGCTTTTGTTTTCATTGTTTTCATTCAATGTTTTTTCATATATTTGGGAGTGGAGAGTGTATTTTGCCTATTCCTCCTACATATAGAAATTCCAATTATTAATCAATCAATCATATTTATTGAGCACTTACTGTGTGCAGAGCACTGTACTAAGCGCTTGGGAAGTACAAGTTGGCAACATATAGAGACAGTCCCTACCCAACAGTGGGATCACAGTCTAGAAGGGGGAGACAGAGAACAAAACAAAACATATTAACAAAATAGAATAGATATGTACAAGTAAAATAGAGTAATAAATATGTTCAAACATATATACAGGTGCTGTGGGGAAGGGAAGGAGGTAAGATGGGGGGATGGAAGGGGGGCGAGGGGGAGAGGAAGGAGGGGGCTCAGTCTGGGAAGGCCTCCTGGAGGAGGTGAGCTCTCAGTAGGGCCTTGAAGGGAGGAAGAGAGCTAGCTTGGCAGATGGGCAGAGGGAGGGCATTCCAGGCCCGGGGGATGACGTGGGCCGGGGGTCGAAGGCGGGACAGGCGAGAACGAGGCACGGTGAGGAGTTTAGCGGCAGAGGAGCAGAGGGTGCCTGGCTGGGCTGTAGAAGGAGAGAAGGGAGGTGAGGTAGGAGGGGGTGAGGTGATGGAGAGCCTTGAAGCCAAGGGTGAGGAGTTTCTGCCTGATGCCCAGATTGATTGGTAGCCACTGGAGATTTTTGAGGAGGGGAGTAACATGCCCAGAGCATTTCTGGACAAAGACAATCTGGGCAGCAGCATGAAGTATGGATTGAACTGGGGAGAGACACGAGGATGGGAGATCAGAGAGAAGGCTGATGCAGTAGTCCAGACAGGATAGGATGAGAGCTTGAATGAGCAGGGTAGCGGTTTGGATGGAGAGAAAAGGGAGGATCTTGGCAATGTTGCGGAGCTGAGACCAGCAGGTTTTGGTGATGGCTTGGATGTGAGGGGTGAATGAGAGAGCGGAGTCGAGGATGACACCAAGGTTGCGTGGGCTTGTGAGACGGGAAGAATGGTAGTGCCGTCAACAGTGATGGGAAAGTCAGGGAGAGGGCAGGGTTTGGGAGGGAAGACAAGGAGTTCAGTCTTGGACATGTTGAGTTTTAGGTGGCGGGCAGACATCCAGATGGAGATGTCCCGAAGGCAGGAGGAGATGCGAGCCTGGAGGGAGGGGGAGAGAGCAGGGGCAGAGATGTAGATTTGGGTGTCATCAGCATAGAGATGATAGTTGAAGCTGTGGGAGCGAATGAGGTTGCTGAAGAATCCTATTCTGCAAATTAAGTTGCAAAATCTGTTTTACTAGCACTGTTTTTGGATTTTTCAGAGTAGAAGTAGAAATGCTAAACGGTTCTCTATCCTTCGAGAGATATATTTAGAGAGAGATGGACATTCTATAATAATAATAATGGTAGTATTTGTTAAGCATTTAATTTTCTAAGTGCTTAATTTGTTGAATGCTTAATCAATCAATCTGTGGTATTTAATGTGTGCTTATTACTATGCAGCACTTGGGAGACTACATTACAATAGAGCTGGTAGACATGATCCCTCCCCTCAAGGAGTTAACATGATCCCTCCCCTCAAGGAGTTTACAGTCTAGTAAGCTAGACTGAGAGAGACAGAGAGAGGTTGAGATGGAAAGAGAGAAACAGTAACAGAAAATGCATTCAGAGGTCAGTTCTGAAGGTGTCTGGTGAACACTGGATGAATGGTTGACCATAGTAGCTCAACATTGTATGAATGTCATGAGACACACACCAAAATTTGAAGCTTCTAAATCTCTCTCTCTCTCTCTCTTTTTCTCTCACATGCGCTTTCCCCCACCCACTCTGTTGTTCTCTCATCTATTCATCTATCTACCCTGTATATCTATATTATCTAACTATCCATTTATATATCTATTTAACCATATGTCTATTTGGCTGTCTTTTAGGCCAGCCTAATTTTCAAAGGTGTGTGTCATTTGGAAATGAGGTCTTTGCTTTGGATACACACTTTTGGTGATTCTGCCATATATTGCTTACCACTGTGAGTTGGTATAGGCAGAGTTTATGCTAGTACTATCTCCCGGAATTAGGCATGAACAGATTTCAGCAAGGATGCAGAAAGGCTGGAGGTTTATCCTCCATCTGCACAAAGGACCTGGGTTCTAATCCCAGCTCCGCCACATGTCTGCTGTGTGACCTTGGACAAGCTACTAACCTTCTTTGTGCCTCTGTTACCTTGTCTGTACAATGGGGATTAAAACTATGAGCCCCATGTGGAACAGGGACTTGTATCTACCCAGTGCTTAGAACAGTGCTTGGCACAAAGTAAGTACTTAACAAGTACCATAATAATTATTAATTATTACATTGTAGGGCACGGCTTTGTGAACCCTGGAGCTGCAAGGAGAGATTTCAACTCTGGTCCGAAAAAGTCAATACAGTACTCTAGGGAAAATAAAATATGAAAACGAGTCACTCTTCACATACTGCTAGTAATTTCCATCTTTATTCAGCTTTTTTTCCCTGCAGTCAACTAATCTATGGTTTCATAATTATGTGTGTTTGCCTAAATTTTGAATGCACAATTACTACTATGCTTGCAGATTTTATAAACTAAACAAAAATGAAATATTTATAGATACGTTAAAAGAGTTACTATAATGGAACTAAGCCTGCCAGGTTTGAGAACAGATTCCTCCCTTTCAGTTAAGTCTGTTTAAGAAAAGATGGCATACTAAAAATGTCAAACAAAGGTGTTTAAACATCTTGGGTTTCAAAAAGTTATTAAAAATGCTCCCAAAACAGAGAATTATGAATTAAAGTGTTCTATAGAATATTATTGAACTAGATTCTCAACAGTGTCTTGGATAAAGGGGCTTAAGAAGGCACTTTAAAGCTAGCCACACATTGAGCTCAATTCTCTTCCTATGTAAAGGAGAGAATGGAACTTCTTCAAACCATCACACTTGCCATATATGGTTTTAAAATATTTTGCACCTGGGGAATCAATCAATGTTATTTATTGAGCATTTAGTGTGTGCAGAGCACTATACTAACTGCTTGGGAGAATACAGTACAACAGAGTTGGTGGACACAAATCCCTTGCCCCCTACAAGCTTAATGTCTTAAGGAAGGATCACTGATGTCATGAAGCCATGCATACAGGGAGTTCAGTGCTGGATAAACTTCTATTCTCCATTTACACCTATTTATGTGATTCTCCATTAATATGATAAGTGTTTGGATCAGCAAGATAGCAGTTTGGATGGATAGGAAAGGACAAATTCTAAAGCAGTGAAGGTAGAACTGACAGGATCGGTGACAGATTGAATATATGGGTTGAATAAGAGAGACGAGTTCAAGATAATGCCAAGGTAGCAGGCATGTGAAACAGGGAGAATGGTGGTGTTGTTTACAAGAATAGGGAAGTTTGGGTTAGGGTTTGGGTTGGAACATGAGGAGTTGGTTTAGGACATGCTAAATTTGAATTCTCTCTCTCAGGAAATCCGCATATTCAGCCAGTCACTAAATTCTGTAAATTCTACCTTCACAACTTCTCTAGAATTAGCTGCTTTCTCTCCATCTAAACTGCTACTTCGCTGACCTCTCTGCCTCCAGCCTCTCCCACTCTAGTCAGTTAATCAAGTAATCAATTGAACAATGGTATTTACTGAGAGCTTACTGTGTGCATAGTACTGTACTAAGTGCTTGGGATAGGACAACATAGAGTTGGTAGACATGTACACTGCCCACAGTGAGCTTATAGTCTAGAGGGGGACATTAATATAGATGCATACATAAATGCTGTGGGGCTGAAAGTGGGGTGAATACCAAATGCCCAAAGGGTACAAATCCAAGTGTGTAGATGTTGCAGAAAGAAAAGGGAGTCAGGGAAAAGACGCCTTAATTGGGGAAGGCCTCCTGGAGGAGATGTGACCTTAATCTATATTTCACTCTGCTGCTCGTATTGTTTTTTTCTAAAAAAATAGTACAACACACGTCTTCCAACTCCTGAAAAACCTCCAATGGTTGCCCATCCATCTCCGCAACAAGCAGAAACTCCTTGTGATCGGCTTTAAAGCACTTAATCAACTCTTTCCCTCCTGCGTATACTCGTTCCTCTCCCACCACAGCCCAGCCCACACACTTCGCTCCACTCATACCAACCTCCCCACTTTGCCTCCATCTCTTCTCTCTCACCATTAACCCCTTGCTCCCATCCTCCCTCCTGCCTGGAACTTCCTTCCCCAAGCTCATCCTCTAGACTGTAAGCTCGCTGTGGGCAGGGAATGGGTATATTATATTGTTACATTGTACTCTCTCAAGCTCCTAGTACAGTGCTCTGCACACAGTAAGTGCTCAATAAATACGACTGACTGATTGATTCATACCCAAAGACCAACGATGTGCCCAACTTCAAAGGCCTATTAAAATCATATTTCAGCACTTAGAACAGTGCTCAGCACTTAGAACAGTGCTCAGCGCTTAGAACAGTGCTTTACACATAGTAAGCGCTTAACAAATACCATCATTATTATCATTATTATTATTATCTGCTCCAGGAAGCCTACCCTGACTAACCCCTCATCTCCCTACCCCATTCTCCCTCCCTTCTGTATCACCTTATGCACTTAGTTATATATCCCCAGTGAGGCTCAGTGGAAAGAGCCCGGGCTTGGGAGTCAGAGGTAATGGGTTCTAATCCTGGCTCCACCACTTGTAAGCTGTGTGACTTTGGGCAAGTCACTTCACTTCTCTTTGCCTCAGTTACCTCATCTGGAAAATGGGGATTAAGACTGTAAGCCCCACGTGGGACAACCTGATCACCTTGTATCCTCCACAGCACTTAGAACAGTGCTTTGCACATAGTAAGTGCTTAACAAATGCTGTCATTATTATTATTATTACCCCACCCCCCACACAAACACATACACACGGCACTTGTGTACATATCTCCTTATATCCTTCCAGTCTGTTAGCTCCCCAAATGTATTTTATAATGTGATGTCTGTCTTACCCATTAGACTGTAAGTTCCTTGATGGCAGGGATCATGTCTGCCATCATACCAGACCAAATACCAAATACCATCATCATCATGTCTACCAGCTCTATTGTACTCTCCCAACTGCTTACTACAGTGCTCAATAAATACGAATGAATGAATGAATGAATTGTCAAGCCTCCTGGGAAGTAGCGTAGCCTAGTGGATAGAGCACGGGCCTGGAAACCCCAGCTCTGCCACTTGTTTGCTGGGTGACCTTGGGCAAGTTGCTTCACTTCTCTGTGCCTCAGTTCCCTCATCTGTAAAATGGGGATTAAGACTGTAAGCCCCATGTGGGACTTGGACTGCGTGCAACCTGATTAACTTGTATCTACCCAAGCACTTAGTGCAGTGCCTAGCACATAGTAACTCTTAACAAATACCATTAAAAAAATCAGGCACAATGAGGGTCTTTTTATACTCCACTTAAACATTTTAGAAGAACACTGATATTTGGTTTTATGAACCCCAGGTTTTTGTACAGGGAATTAAAGCATTTGATTAATTAAAAACCAAGATAATAACTGCTGAGGAATCTATAGCAAAGAGTAGATGACCATGAAACTATACTAAGTGCTCTCCATATGCATAGAGCTTTTGCAACCTCGAAAAAGCCTTTAAGGCAGACACATTTTGTCAACCTCATTTGACAGGTAAGGCAAATGAGATGCACAATGGTTAAGTGACTCAGTTCAGACTACTGCAAAAGTGAATGTCAAAACCAGTATGAAATGCATAAAGCAATTTGTCAGGGTGCAATACAAAGATATAAAAATAGCATTTGTAGTTCACTGTCCCTAGTGGGTGAGGATTTGTAAAACATATTTTTTAAAGCAGGGTTTAGCTTCCACAGGTTCATTCATATTTCACTTTAGTAGGATGTTCTGTGATCATGTGCATAGGCTAACAGAATGCTGATAGTATGCTAATCAGTTGGTGATCTTTGGACACTCATAAAATATTCTTGCATAAATTGAAGAAATTTGAAATATGCAACAACTCGGGTTGCAGAAAATGAATACATTAGTGACCCCTTGAGCAAGATTTAATTATTTGACAGAACATATTTTTGCCATGTGTGAGGAGGAATAAATATCCACCTCAAAACATTACCATGAAGTCAATGACATTTAATTACTCTCAATCATTTTCAGTATATAGTAAATGAATAAGGCCCATTGAGGGGTAGCAGAGTTATTCCTCTTCCTCACTCATTATCACAAACAGTTGTTGATCTGTTGTCTCCAAGTTCAGCCCATCATCAGTCTTGTTATTGTACTTGACATAGATTATTAAATGCTATCACACAGCCTGCGGTCATTTTATTTGTAATAGTGTCTCATGTGTTATGTCTCCTAGCTCTACATACAAACTACCACACTTACAATATCCATGAACTTAAGTGCTTCAGTGGCGCTGGGGATGCTATACATGCCGAAAGTGTACATCATCATTTTCCACCCTGAGCTGAATGTCCAGAAAAGGAAGCGCAGCTTCAAGGCAGTTGTCACGGCAGCCACCATGTCATCACGGCTTTCACACAAACCTAGTGACAGGCCCAACGGTGAAGCAAAAACAGAGCTCTGTGAAAATGTAGACCCAAACAGTAAGTACTTCTAAATGCATTTTCTTTTATTTTCCCCCATTAGTAATCTCTAGAAGATATGTTTAATGCTTTTTTTTTTTAGAAATTGTATAACATGACAATCCCTTGGCTCAAAATTATTTAGAAGAATCAGTCTTTCCATCACTCTGATCGTTACCACTTTCCTTTCTGGCCTCTGCCTATTGGGGAAAAATCAAATACAAAATAAAAAAAAATCTTCATCACAGTGGCCAGCTCCTTCCCCTGTCCTCTTCTTTGTGTTCCTCTGAGCAAAACAGGTCTCAGTACTGAAACCTCCAATTGACAAAACACACCTGTTGGATTTGAGATCCTCACCCCCTTCCTGGCTAGGCAGTCAGAATTTCCCAATTTAACTGAAATGAAGCTGTAGGAATCCAGTTGCAATTTTTCAGAACAGTGGGTGTTCAGTCTTTTTCCTCTGTTCAGCTATTTGGGCTGCTGTTATACTATTCTTCATTAGCCAAAATCTCTGAAAATAAAAACCACAGCAAACTTCTAATTCATTAATTTTGCTCAACTCCTCTCTCCCAACCCCGACCTGCAGCCATCATCAAAGCTGTAAATGGTTTTGCATTACTGCATGAAGAAGTACAAAAGACAGTTATAGCCTTCATATATAGGAATCAGGAAGACCTTTCAATACTGCAGCACTCATCTTTTGAAATAAAAAAAAATAACAATTCAAATGAAAACTGGAAGGAAGTCTGAATGGACCACTTTTCTCATATATTTATGGTTTAAATGAATTCAGTGCCTAACTACAAACATATTGTATCTGGGAGCAAAAAGAAAATTGTTAAAAATGCAAATAGTGAAAATACATTACTTTCTTTCTATTACTTTTCACTAGCATTTTACAATTCATTTCATATGAAATGAGTCAGAGTCTCCCAGGATCTCCTCCACTCTCCAGCTGTAATGTAGTCAACTTTGGTGCATTTATTCTTTCAGGGATCAAAAGCATTATTGAATATATTCCTGAAAGAATTAATACAGCATCCAAGCATGCCTACTTTGCAACTGGGGAGTATCCTAGGTTAGATAGTCAATAGAAAGGTGATCTCCAATCTAATTGGAAATAAGGTTTATGTAGATAACCCAAAATTTAGCTAACCAAATAGAATGGAGCATCAACAATTGCAAGTCTAATTCCAATGCCTAGACTACTCTCTGATTTTCTGGGCTACCTTCAGTTTAAACAAACTGGTCATGTGATAGTTCAGATTTGGATGATTAGCTTTCTACTACATCTTCAAAAAATCAAAATAACCAGGCAATTTTGGCTGCCCAGTGAAATTATTGCAATACCCACTGTAGATCATTTATTTTGCTCTTCCAACTCCAAATTTTACCTGGTCTTGAATTGGTTGAGCATTGTGAAGTACTTTAAATATCTGATTCCAACAGACATAAGAATAGTCACCAATGATACTCCCCTAGCTCAAGATGACTAGGAGAATGCAAGGAGGACCACAAGAAAAATGGAAAATGAACAGTAATCTGATGGAAGTACACATTCACTGTACATATTTAAAAGTTTGGCACAGATGTGGTATGGAATTTTCAGTAACACATATGTGCTGAATAACTCATTGCTTTTTCTTCCGATTGTCCTCATTGCATCATGTCTTAATATATACTATAATGCTCTGCAACCAAGACAACTCTGAATTTAAGATGACCCCTAAGATCTGATGCTTCTGAAAGGATAAATAATTCAGTCTTCCATTCATTTTTTTTCTCACACCTACTGGTAATAGTAATCTGTCTTCTGGCTTTATGAAGTCCCCTTTTCATCACCCCTCTCTTATGCCTTCACCCTATTTAGCTCTTGTTTGACATTTAACATCGTATTTTTCCCTTTCACAAAAAAAGGTAGGTTTTTTAGGTACTCAGCCCAAGGAGACATCAGATGAAATGAAGTGTCACAGACAGGGAGATATGTATGCACTAAGACTCAGAAAGATGAGAAAGGGACAGAGCTAGGAAAAGATAGAAAGATAGAGACTGTGATTCAGAGACATAAGGTGATGAGACAGAGAGAACGAAGCATGGATGGGAAAAGTGGCAAACCCAAAAGCTTACTGAAGATTTTCCTATTCTGGGTCCTGTTCCCTGATTTTAGCATAAGACTATGAGGTAGAAGGAGATAGAAGTGCTCCTTAAACATGTGATCTCTCAGTGTTGGACTTCAACCACTTTTGTGAAAGGGGGGGTCTAAAGAGAGGGGTGAGCGGGGAGTAGAAAGTGAAATACCAGGGCTTCCGGAAACAGAGTTGCCAGAGCATAGTTGAGTGTTTTCCTCAAATCACTGAACCATGGAGCTTGGAGGACTTGAAGAGATTGACTGATCCAGCCCCTGTTTCTACTAAAGTATCCAGACCAGATGGTTCTGTATTCAATAACCCCAAGGAATGGGACTCTGCAACCTCCTTTGGTAGTTCTTTCATTTTTTAATCATCCCAATCACCAGGGAGTTTT
The DNA here is from genome assembly GCF_015852505.1 of Tachyglossus aculeatus. Lineage (NCBI taxonomy): Eukaryota > Metazoa > Chordata > Mammalia > Monotremata > Tachyglossidae > Tachyglossus > Tachyglossus aculeatus. The sequence goes on along the minus strand of NC_052101.1, from coordinate 98,965,605 downwards.
ATTTTTGGTCCAGCCTAAATCCCCCCTACTCTAACTGAATTCCATTTCTTTTTTTTTTTTGATCCTAAGGGGGCATGAGGAACTGGTCAACATCTGCACCCCTGGAAAACGTTAATAAATTTGAAAATGGTTATCTAGTAACCCCTTCACCTTCACTTCTTGGGCTTCCTTTATCTTTTCCTCATAGAATCTATTCTCTAATTTTTTGAAATATTTGTGTTGCTCTTCTCTACACCCTTTCTGGTTTCTTATAGTCTTGTATATTCTTTGTCCTTTTTGAGGTGTGATGACCCAAACCAGACCCAGGACTTTAGTGATGGACTTACTTGAACAGAGTGGAAGAGAGGGTATACTTCCAGAATCTAACATGATGTATCCCTGATGATATATCCCAGTATCATATTTGCTTTCTTATAACAGCTTTTAATAATGGTTTCTGGTCAACCATGACTCCCAGATCTTTTACAGTTGACCATGTCCTCACCAATCTATCTCTCTTAATATAGTATTTTGTTGATTTTTGCCCCTATAGAATTTAATCTTGCTTGGCCAGGATTATTTGTTTTTTTTTTTCAATTTGCCTGTCTTTGAATTCTACTTCCATCTTCCTTGTGAGCATCATTTGTGACTGTGATATAGATTCCTTTGGCCAAGACATCAATAATGATATTGAATAGATTACTCATCATCCATCATCAATAGCATTGATTAAGTGTCTATTCTGTGCAGAATATTATGTAAGATGCTTGGATCTATTTGGGGAACTGTTCCTAGAGGCCGATACTTGTGGATCAACACTCAGTGTATCTCCCCTGGTTCAATCAATCAATCACTGGTATTTATTGAGCATTTACTGTGTGCAGAGCACTGTACTAAGTGCTTGAGCACCCTTAACTAATGTTCTTAATGACTGCCCTTAGATTGCTCTTGATGTTTAGATTGTGAGCCTGCAAGGTACAGAGAATGTGTCTAATATCCACCTGTGTGTTCTCTCCCAGGGCTTACCACAGTGCTCTGCACATAGTAAGGGCTTAATAAATACTATTTCTACTACTACTACTGCCCTACTACTCCTGGCCTTTTATTGAAACCCTCTAGCCAGCTGTGCACCCATCTAACTGTCATATCTAAAATTATATTTTCTCAGCTTTTCAGATGCCATATGGGACAGAATCAAAATTCTTACTTGCTAGACTGCATCTGCACAAAGACCTCACCTTAAGATGTTTAGAGTTTGTGATCAGCAGAACTTCCAACATTTCTAAATTTAAACAGTCTTTCAGCCTTCCATCCCATCCATCTTAACCTTACAACACTGGCCTCTTTTATTGGATTAGGTTAAGGGAAGCAAGTGGGGAAACAATTTTAAAAGCCATGACCTTGGAGGGAAAGGGGAAAAATGTTTAAAGAGAGCAGAAGTGTGTGTAGGTCAGGGAGAAAGGGAGGACATGGAACGAAAGAGGGAAGGGTTACCTGATCACAAGGTGGTGTCACTGGGGAAGAAAAATCCATTCTTCTTCCAATGGAACATAACAATAATAATAACAATGGTATTTATTAAGCATTTACTACATGCCAAGCACTGTTGTAAGCACTCGGATAGATACAAGGTAATGAGGTTGTCCCATGTGGGGCTCACAGTCTTAATCTCCATTTAACAGATAAAGTAAATGAGGCACAGAGAAGTTAAGTGGCTTGCCCAAGGTCACACAGCAGACAAGTGGTGGAGCCGGGATTAGAACCCACATCCTCTGACTCCCAAGCCCATGCCCTTTCCATTAAGCCACGCTGTTAGCCTATCATAGGACCTCTGTGAATCAATATAAGTACATTAATATAGCCATATTGCTCATGTATAATTGATTGAACACATAATTCTGATATAGTGCATTCACCCTCATTTCAGGAAACAATCCCCCATTTGTAGCATTGTTCCTCTGAAAAAACTGGTTCCAATATACAACCAAGTAGCATTAGATGTGGTTTTTCAGAAATAAACTATGTTTTCAATCAATCAATGGTGTGTACTGAGCACCTACTGTGTGCAGAGCACTGTAATAATAATTATAATGATGGCATTTGTTAAGCGCTTACTATGTGCCAAATTCTGTTCTAAGCGCTGGGGGGCATACAAGGTAATCAGGTTGTTCCACATGGGGCTCAAAGTCTTAATCCCCATTTTACAGATGAGGTAACTGAGGCATAGAGAAGTTTAGTGACTTGCCCAAAGTCACACAGCTGACAAGTGGCGGAGTCGGGATTTGAACCCATGACTGAACATGAGAGAGTACAATATAATAGAGTTGAGAGACACGTTCCCTGTCCACAAGCTTATTGTCTAGAGCTTAAATCTACAGACTGCCTGTATACTTTATACTTCTCCCTTATCTGCATATCTTCTCACTCTCTCCTTGGAAGAGATTAAATTTCTCACAAGACTTTCTTTCCACATAGCACTGTTGGTTGCTTCTTAGTATTTGAAATTCTTCTAAGTAATTGAAAATTGATGATTTCATAATTTATTCTAATAGTTTACCAAGCATTTATTTTAAAGATGATCAGTCAATATTTTTTACATTATTTTTCCTTTTCTAATGGTCAAGCCCCACTGGTTTAAATTTCTCCCATTTTAACCCCTTCTTTTCCTAGTCTATGTTGCCTTTTCAACTGTTCATCCTCACTGTTTTGATCTTTTTTGAAAATGCAGAATTGAAAAAGAACATTTAACAATGACTTTTTCAGTCATAAAATCAGCTTTCCTTTCTTACGTGGGAGGCGAGTGAGGGAAGGGGAAACATTAAAGAGTAGGAATTTCCCCAGTTTGTCCTCTTTGCTCTTTTTCCCAATATAATTGTCAGATTTTTTTTATTACCCTTTATGCCTCATGTTAGTCACATCAACTTTTCAGTTTTCTCTTTCCTTATTGTGTCACTACACAATTGGGCTATTTCTTTACTCTTCATTCCAGATTTCTCAGGAGTTATGGTCTAGCCATCTTGTAATTTCTATTTTTCTCGCCTGCCCAGGCACTAGTATAGATCGTTCCTGATCCTGAAGTACTGCCTTTTTGGAGACCAGCCTGTTTTCTCGGGCTTCTTTGCTTCTTAGACTTAACTTTCACTGGACAGATCCAGTGTGCCATGGTGTTGAAAGAAACAGTTTGTGCTCATGTGCATATGCTCAGGTGCATGGCATTGGACGCAGTGACACAGCACTGGTTTTCCCTTATACAGGATTTTCCGAGCGTGTAGCCAGGGTGTTCTGTAGAACAAGTGGATGTACGACACGTTGCATCCCCTGTTCTTCATCCTAGGAATGATCACCAGACTATGTTTCTCCAGGCAACATCACCTCCCTTCTTTGTCTACCTATCTTCCCTGATCAACAAACATCTTACTAGTCCGGGAATCAAAACAGACTTGAAGGTGAGGCTTTGATTTGATTTTTTAGTGCTTAAAATTGCAACAGTATCAACCCAAAGAGCACTCCTGATTTCAGAGCACTATGGTAAATATTCCAGAATTCCAAAACTTCCTAAAAACAATATCCAAAGATAAATCATTGTGAAAATCAATACATTTAGTTGATTTCAATCAATCATATTTATTGAGTATTTACTGTGTGCAGAACACTATGCTAAGCACTTGGGAGAGTACATTATAACGATTTGATAGAGTTGGTAGACACATTCCCTGCCCACAACAAGCTTACAGTCTAGAGGTATACCTTAGCATTTCCTGCTTAGTTATACCTACTGAGAAGAAAATAAACTCAGTACTATGGTTTTAGGAGTTCCATCAGTTTCTAGAGTCACTCACACTGTTGAGAAATTTTAGAAAATAAATCCCAACTTTAGATGCATAGTTCTATGGCACTGAACAACATTCAGTGCTTAGGCTGTGGTTAAAACACTTCTGTTATTGAAAGGGTCATAGAAGGCGAAACATTTTAGGTGCAGCAATTGCATTCCTGTTGCTTCCTCCTTTCAAGACAGTGATTACGGAATGAAACTGTGGTTATTTCTGGGCTGCAGCCATCATTTCAAATGAAATGAACCCCTCCCAGGTCCTGTATCTTCAAACCACATGATATAAAATGTCTGCTTATGTGCATCTAAATCAAGGGGTAATCTTTGTTCACAGGCTACTCCAGAAGGCTGCCCGGGTAGAGGCTAATCTGACTGATCCAAAAGTTCAAATACTTTGATGCATGCAGAGACTACTGTAATTATATCTTTGATTCCTACTGTGCCTTTCCTCCTAAGAAGGTTTTTTTTCCTGGTGAATCTGCCACTCAAACACTTGAGAAAATCTTCCATGTGTTGAGGGTAACATGTTTAGGAGGAAAGATGCTTCTCAAAAATGTTGAGAGTACAGATGTGCTGACCACCAGTAAGGAGATTCATGTACCTCCAAACATTGTGTTGACTTAAGACCCAGTTCATAACCCATCCAAGAACCCAGCTCAACTCCTTGGATTGCCCTATTTCTCCCTTCACTTCAAGTTAAAAATAGGAACAAGAATATTGAATACCTTGGTAATCCAACTGCAGGCCGGTATGCCTTCAAGAGGAACACTAAGATATTTCTGAGGTACCTCACAAAGAAAAAAAGTCACCCAACCACTGTGGTCCCTAGACATCCCAGGATTGAACCACAATACAAGCAAAAATGTAATTTTCTCTCAACATTGTGGATCCACATGTAAAAGCAATATGGGTGTTTTTCAAAAGGGTAGTCTCAGTCAATACCATTATGATACATTTAGAGAGACAGAAGTTAAGAATGGCTAAGAGTGGGACATGCAGAGATAAAGGAAGATGTTTCTACTTTCCCTTTTTTTACAAATGGGTGAATGAAATCCCATGTAATATTCTTTAAGGGATGCATGGAATCCAATTGAAAGTAGTGTTTATATTCTGATCTTAGAGCAAATGTGAAATAAACATGTCCCCATACTCACTGTTGCTATGAAACACTTAATGTATTTCAATCTTAAATGTTTTTATTTTTAACAACTCAGGTTGCCATTACAGTTTGCCATCTGGTACGTGCATGGTTCTATTCATCTAAAAGTTTTGTATTGCAATCACATGTTTGCATAAAATTATTTACTAGTGGATTAAGTAGAGCAGAAATTGTCACACCTCAGTATTATTCTTTCAACAAGTTCATCACCTCTCTTGTGTTTCTTCAGTTGAATTTCATGGTTCTTTGAAAAGACAATCTCCATCACGTCTTCAGTGAAGATAAAGCAAAATAAAAATGTAGAACTGGGCAATGTAGTTCTCCAACCCCCAATTTTGTTATAATACTTCCTTTGATTACATTTCTTTCCAAACACAACCACTTACTTGGCTTTCTGCTTTTATGAGACACAATAGAAAGATAGTTGCTCAATAGTTAGAAAATAAGTGAGCTGCATGACTGACAATGCTCTGGAAAGTTGTAGACCTTCTGATGGTAAATTGATTTGAAAAGCCAGCAGCCATGGGTGAAAGAGGAGCAGTAATGATGGGACCAGGATGGAAAAACTTAGTTTGTTTCTTAGTGCTTTTTGTTGTTATACAGCTGGTGTAGCAGTTTTCATGGCAAGAGGTGCAGCTAGCGGATATATAGGAAGACCAGTCAACTCTCAAACCATAACTGCTGATTTCTAACATGCTAGTAGCAAATGGAAGGCAGATATTAACTAAACTGGCAGAGTGATTCTAGTGGGTTGAGGTGAAAGAGAAACAGCTGCCTTTCTCATAGTGTGCATGCCAGTACAAGAAAGTAATGTGAGACTTGTTACAAGAGTCTTTCAAGCATATAGTACCCAGTGTCCCAGTGAGCTGGAACTTATGCTTTCAGTTAGTGCTCTGGAATGTTGGTTGCTTTCCTGGAGCAGCTTTCTAGAGTTTGTAGCTTTGTTGAGATAGATTGGGAGGTTCTTCCAATCTAGTTGTACCTCTTGAGCAGGGCCCAGGAACTCTCAATACAGTGGCAATTTTTCCTCTGCCATCACTTTGAAATAGAGGTTGATGTTGGCCCCAGACTGTTTGCATCCAGGAGCCTGTTGTGTGATGGAATCCAATGTTAATGAAATAAACAATTAGCCATGCTTCTTCTCTAACTAATGGTAGTACTGAAAAGATGTAACTTTCTGGGACATTGGAATGGGAATTGTCTGCAGCAGATTATCTTGGTAGAACTTTCAATATAGAAAAAAAAATCATATTTTTCTTTGGGGTGAGAGAACCTGATGTTACAATTTAATGAATGTAATGAGAATGAAATTCATATCTAAGACAGTATCTGGGTCAATAAGTGTTTTAATCTTTCTTTTTACATTTATTTGATTTGGAATTAAGACAGTATCTACTGGGTATTGATTGCAGCTTCTGAAGAATTAGTGGGAAGTGACACACGGTGTGGCCTCAATGAAAGCAAGAAAATATAGGCTATAATTAGAGGGATCAAAACAATATAACTGTCACTCAGTGGATTTTTATTTTAATTATACTGCAAAATTATAACAGGAAGTCACCAGTAGTGTATGTGGGAGATCTATGCACACTTGCTTAGGGAAAATTTCTAGGGTTTTAAACACTTTTGTGATGTGTTAATCTGTTTCTTTTTTTTGGCTTGTTTCTTCATTTGTTCTGATTCCTAACATCACATGATGTTGCCTGTCTCATCTTTCTGAGAGATACCAACATGTTGCACAGAGAGCAGGGTTTAGGAAGAGGAGGGACCTTAGAAGGAATGGAAAAGTTTGGCATAGCAATTTGAATGATCCAGGTTTGGTTTAAACAACAGGTGTAGCCAACAGATGAGCAACCATAATCAGCAGGTCAAATAGCAGTCCCATTCTTAGATAAGCAGGTGTTCCCATGTTCAGAGGTACCTGAATTGATGAACTGGTTTCTCTATTCCTAACTCACATATCCACTCTTCTAGATGACAATTTATATCCATTGAAAAAGTTGGAATAAGTTGAATGGTCTCTATCACAGCCTCATCTCTAAAATAATTAAGAATATTATGTGACTATACATTCTATATATATATATTGTACATACCAATATATTTACTTTCCCTATAGACTGCATTCCACCAGTAAGAAAGAGTGTACAAAAATCTGTTACTTGGTACACTATTCCACCTACAGTATAGCTTTTTCCTGATGTCCAAAAGGTAAGAAAAAACTCTAGTTTTTATCTTTACATGTGAATTTTTAAAAAACGATGTCAAAATCATTGGGACCAGTAATTTGATTGCAAAGAAAAACATGAACGTGAAAATTGTGCATGATTACCTCTGAAAGTGTTTCTGCTTCAGGCCAAATTTCCAAAGGTGATCTCTGTAGGCCTTCTTTTCTGTGTGCTCAGATTGGCATTTGTAATTAATTATATACCAAATGGGATCCCAATTGAGCTTTTACCTCTGCAAACAGGGGCAAGGGGCCAACTTCTGGCAGTTAGTGGAAAATGTACATATCCACTTAAGAAGGTGCCTTTCTGAACATTCACCTCTGAAAGTAAATAGTTTCAACGAAGTACATGATGGTGGTTCTTTTAAATTATTCAATTGTCAAACTGGTGGTTATCCCTACAATCATCCTGTGGGTTTATCATTGCTATCAGCAAACCAAGCCTATTGAGATGGACCCTGTTCCAGTGGCAAATACGGTGGTTCGATTTCTTTGGTAAAATAACTGGTAGTTATAAATTAATCAATGATTTGTGAATCTAAAACCTAAGTTTTAGAGCTGTGATCATTTATTTGTAGTATAGAAGTCCATCCATGGCTTTCCACATTAGGCACAACTGTGAGCAGTATGACATTCTGTGAAAAGTCTTTAACTTTGGGATTGACGTTTCTGGCTCAGAAAACAATAAACCAAGCTCTAAATCATTTTCAGCCAAGAAGGTAGAAATGATCAATGAGACTATTGCACAAGTCAAAAGAAGTTTTCCAAAGACTAGCTAGAGCAGGGGCATACTGATCCTGGCTCTCGAAGAATAGCGCTGATATGAGGAATGACAGCTTAACTGGACATGGCAAAATAACAGATCACAGGTTTTAATGGGCCCCAGTGGACTGCAGAGAAGACTGTGGATAAAGTCCCATCATCCTGGATATTCAATTTAAAGAAGAAAGCTGAATAATTTCTCTTTATATGTGCTCCTAAACTTCTAAGGAATCTCTCCAGAGAAGACTTAGGGAGAGAGTGTTCTTTTGCTTTCTGCTTCTGACAAAGAGAAATGATAACATGGGGAACAGCCATGTCCAAAAGCAACTAGCTGGTTCAGAGATATGTGGAACTTAAGAAATATTGGAAAACAAGATCATTCAAGAGCCATTTAATTAGAAAAAGATTCAGCTCTCTTTTTGTTTAAGCAGACACAAGCCTTAGATGGAGATGCTGCCAAGGGAGGAAAAGAAATAAAAGTTTCAATCGCCGAAGGACCCAGCCAATCAAGTCTGGAACATTTCCAGAAGGCATTTACAGTGGTGATTCAGCAGAAAGTGACTTTTTCTACCTAGAGAAAGTCAAAGACCCTTATTCTCCCATTCCCAGGCTGGGACAGTCATGACCCCTCACAGGAGAGACGTGGAAAGAAAGGGGGCGCAGAAGAGGAAGTATTTCAATTTTCACCGCTATTTCACAGATAAATATAAATAATAGAGTTTTTACAAACCAACTGTGAATTATGATGACTTTTGAAAATTACAAAAACTGTAGTCTCTCCATGTGTTATTGGCTGCTATGAATAATGGATCTCATATGCAGTTTAAAACCATAATTCAAGCAATTCTCTCCATTCCACATATCACCACTTATAGTAAGAGCTTAATTTTCAAGGATTCAACTAAAGATCATTTTTTTCCTGAGCATCTACCCCTATGAAATGTAATGTTTTTTTCTTCTAGTTTTATCACTTACTTTCCGGTATGTGTTCTTTGACTTTCAAAAGAAGGGAGGCATCCAATTTAGTCATGAAATACATACAGTAATAGTATAGAAATGAATTTACCAATGATGGAAATAGATTCAATTGGCTAATAATCATTAACCTAGCTGGTCTTAGAAATGCACTGATGTCAATTTAATAGGACAATGAATTCTGGAAACATCCCAAGCAGAAATAATAGAAATACAAGGTAAGTAAATAATTTTAAGTTTGATAATGGATGATAAATAAGACCTCATTTTTGAAGGCTGCAGGGAAAAAAATCACTGAAAACAATATATTGGCAAGCAAATGGTGAAAGTGCAAAAATGACTCCTTGGATATAGTTAGAAAGCTCGGGCAATGCATGAAGTCTTTCAACTCAACTCAAAGCCATTTAATGTCCTGGTGCAATCATTTTCCAAATGAAATTGCAATGGCATAGAAGACTCAATGCCCCTCCCAAACTGACCTGTACACTTAGTTCAGGGGAGCAAATAAAAACCTGGATGTTTTGGCTAAACGATAAGCGGGGGCTTGACACATTATCATGGATGGAAAAAGTGGTCATTATTTGGGGTAATCAATGAATTTCTGCTGGGCCCCAAGCTATCTCCTACTGCCTTGAAGGAGATAAATCATCCAGGGCAAAGATTCTCAGTATGAAGCCCCCAAACCAGAGGCCAGCACTCCACTCTCTAATGCCAAAGTCTGCCACTTCAGACTCCCATGGTGGTCAGCAGTTCCTTGATAGCTTCAGAGATCTGTAACATTTCAGCCACTGATCATGGCAAGCTCCCTCCTCCACATCTACTGCAATCCGGCATAATCCCCCTCCATCTCAAGCATGGGCTGGAAACCCAAGACCAGTAGCCCCCAAATTGCGGAGGTGAGATGGGCAAGTGTGGGAACTCTCCAGCTCTCTAGAGTTATAGGCAACATGGTAGTTTCTGAGGAACAGCCCAGAGCCGCACTTCCACAGGTGGAACATACCCCGTCCCTTGTCAACAGCAATATTGTCAGCATTTGAGTGCAGAACACTATATTAAGCACTTGGGGAACATTCAAGGGCAGTACAAGAAGTGAGTCCCACCTTTAAGGAGTTTACAGTCTATTGAGACAAAGGAGCCAGAAATCATCGATATACAATATAGTTAAATGTTATATGAATATGGTTAAAAGAGCATGAGAATGAAATAATAAGCACAGATGAATGAATACATTTAACAAACTAATAATAATAAAATAAACAGAGAAGTAGATGAGTGTTGAAATGGCTGAGGAAGAACTTAACTCCTTTGGGATTTATTCTCATTGTAATTTGGTATTTCCCCATTCAAAATTTGGCATTTCTAATAATAAGCCAGTTCTCACAATGTTGAAATCTATCCATAAGCATAATACACTTTGGAAAGTACTACAATACATTTAACAGTCCTCTAGTGGTCGAAAAAGTAAATGATGTTCTCAAAGTTCCCAATTTTCTACCAAGGAGTAAATTTAGGCACTGAACTGGATAAAAGTTTAACTAAACTTAATTACAACAGATGGAAGGAATTTATTAGGGGAATTCAGGGGGAGATGGAAGAAAGAGAGGGGGATGGGGAGGGGAGAGAAGGGGAGAAGGAAGAAGAGGGAGAGAGGAAGAGGGAGAGAGAGAGAGAGTGTAAAAGTAACAGGTGGCCTGTTCTAGGTCATCTCAGGGCAGTGAAAACTGTGGGGAAAAAAAGGAGATTATGGCTTTTGTATCATTAATGATATGAAAGCTTATTCTTAAGGATTTTCCCTGCAGAACTGCCACCCCAGGGAAAATCAGCAAGGTAAATCTCTGAGAATTAGTTTTCACTTTAAAAAAATGTCCTACAAAAAAGCTATATCCTCTCCTGCCCCCTGAGCTCAACACCACCCGCTTTGATTGAATACAGATAGGTGCTTCCCAGGTGATTGATAGCAGCAATTCCTCTGCCTGTCCCCATCTACAACTCCCTTCTCTATTTCCCTCTGTCTCCCTTTTCTGACTTTTATTTCTTATCTGTAGCACAAGTTGGAACTATTGACCCTCTTTCCCGGAAGCCCTCACTCCCCCCTCCTGCAGACATGAAAAAAAATCTCATTAGTTTTAATTCTAGAACATATGGCTCATCCAATTACATCTTCCTGAAGTGCTGTGCTCTGAAATAAACTCTATACCAAGTTGGGTGCTTGGTTCATATGACTGTGGAGTTGCTAGATTATCTCTCAATAAAACTGAAATATTCTCTGGAGGAAATTCTGATCACATAGTCACATTTACCACCACCACCCCTGTTCATTTTTTAAAAGCTACATCTATATAACTTATTATGGTTTCTTCCCCACTATTTTCACATGTTCTCATGTATCACCTATTCTAAAAAAACCCAAAATGCTTTCTGGACCCCATATCTCCCTCCAGTTATCACACATTTCCCTCCTACCATTCCTTTCCAAACTCTGGGACAGTTGTCTACACCTGCTGCCTCCACTTCCTCTCCTCCAGTTATCTCCTTGAGCCCCTTCAATCTGGTTACTGTCCCCCTTCTCTCTAAAGAAACGGTCATGTCTAAGGTAACCAATGACCTTTTTTTAGCCAAATCTGACAACCTCTACTCCATCCTAATCCTCCTCAAGCTCTCAGCTGCCTTTGAGAGTATGGACCACCTCCTTTTTCTCGAAACTTCATCCAACTCTGAGTTCACTGACACTGTCCTCTCCTGGTTCTCCTCTTACCTCTCTGACTGCTCCTTTTCAATCTCTTTTGCTGGCTCCTCCCATGCCTCCCACCTTCTCCCAGTGGGGGTCCCTCAAGGCTCAGTTCTGGATCCCCTTTTATTCTCCGTGTACAACCACTCCTTTGGAGAACTCATTCACTACCATGGTTTCATAGACATGTATGATTCCCAAATCTACAACTCTGGCCCTGATCTCTCCTTCTCTGCCATCGCACACTTCCTCCTGCCTTCAAGCCTTCTGATGACACCCAGATCTACTTCTCTGCCCCTGCTCTCTCCCCCTCTCTCCAGGCTCGCATCTCCTCCTGCCTTCAGGACATCTCCATCTGGATGTCTGCCCGCCACCTAAAGCTCAACATGTCGAAGACTGAACTCCTTGTCTTCCCTCCCAAACCTTGCCCTCTCCCTGACTTTCCCATCTCTGTTGACGGCACTACCATCCTTCCCGTCTCACAGGCCCGCAACCTTGGTGTCATCCTCGACTCCGCTCGCTCATTCACCCCTCACATCCAAGCCGTCACCAAAACCTGCCGGTCTCAGCTCCACAACATTGCCAAGATCCGCCCTTTCCTCTCCATCCCAACCGCTACCCTGCTCATTCAAGCTCTCATCCTATCCCGTCTGGACTACTGCATCAGCCTTCTCTCTGATCTCCCATCCTCGTGTCTCGCTCCACTTCAATCCATACTTCATGCTGCTGCCCGGATTGTCTTTGTCCAGAAACGCTCTGGGCATATTACTCCCCTCCTCAAAAATCTCCAGTGGCTACCAATCAATCTGCGCATCAGGCAGAAACTCCTCACCCTGGGCTTCAAGGCTGTCCATCACCTCGCCCCCTCCTACCTCACCTCCCTTCTCTCCTTCTACAGCCCAGCCCGCACCCTCCGCTCCTCCACCGCTGATCTCCTCACCGTAACTCGCTCTCGCCTGTCCCGCCATCGACCCCCGGCCCACGTCATCCCCCGGGCCTGGAATGCCCTCCCTCTGCCCATCCGCCAAGCTAGCTCTCTTCCTCCCTTCAAGGCCCTGCTGAGAGCTCACCTCCTCCAGGAGGCCTTCCCAGACTGAGCCCCTTCCTTCCTCTCCCCCTCATCCCCCTCTCCATCCCCCCCATCTTACCTCCTTCCCTTCCCCACAGCACCTGTATATATGTATATATGTTTGTACATATTTATTACTCTATTTATTTATTTATTTATTTTATTTGTACATATCTATTCTATTTATTTTATTTTGTTAGTATGTTTGGTTTTGTTCTCTGTCTCCCCCTTTTAGACTGTGAGCCCACTGTTGGGTAGGGACTGTCTCTATATGTTGCCAATTTGTACTTCCCAAGCGCTTAGTACAGTGCTCTGCACATAGTAAGCGCTCAATAAATACGATTGATGATGATGAAGCCTTCTGTGCCTGGATGTCCCACTGATTACTCAAACTAAACATGTTGAAAACATAATTCCTTATCTTCCCATACAAATACCACTATCCTTCTTATCTCACAGGCTCATAACCTTGGCACTGACCTCCAATCATCTCTCTAATATAACCCACATGTCCACAATGTCACCAAATCCTGTTGGTTCTACTTTCACAATATTGCTAAAATCCATCCTTTCCTCTCCATCCAAGTTGCTACTATGCTGTATACGTATTCTACCTGTCTTGCCTACTGAATCAGCCTCCTCGCTGACCTCCCTGCCTCCTGTCTCTTCTCACTCCAACCAATAGTATGCTCTGCTGCCGGGGTCATTTTTCTACAAAAAACATTCAGTCTACATCTCCCCTCTCCTCAAGAACCTCCAGAGGTTGCCCATCCACCTCTGCATCCAACAGAAACTGCTTACCATTGGCTTTAAAGCATTCAGTGAACTCATTCGATTCAGTTCAATCATATTTATTGAGCACTTACTGTGTGCAGAACATTGTATCAAGCACTTGGAAAGTACGATACGACAACAGAGACAATCCCTACCCAACAACGGGCTCAAAGTCTAGAAGGGGGAGACAGACAACAAAACAAAACAAGTAGACAGGCATCAATACCATCAAAATAGATATACAGAATTATAGAAATTCATCCTCTCCTACCTTACCTCACTTATTCCCTACTCCAGCCCAGCCCATGAGCTTCACTTCTCTAGTGCCAGCTCGCTTGCTATGTATTGATCTTGTCTATCATACTGCCGATCCCCTTCCCACATCCTCCCTCTGGCCTGGAACTTCCTTCCCCTCCATATATGCTAGATCACCACTGACCCCCACCTTCAAAGCCTTATTAAGGTCACATCTCTTCCAAGAGGCCTTTTCTCCAAATTCCTCTCCCTTCTGAGTTGTGTATGCATTTTGATCTGTGCCCTTTGGGGATTCGGTAGTCACCCCACCCTCAGCCCCACATAATGTATGCATATATCTGTAAATTATTTACTTATAGTTATGTCTGTCACACTCTAGACTGTAAGTTCACTATGGGAAGGGAATGTTTCTACCAACTTTGTTGGATTGTCCTCTCCCAAGTGCTTAGTCCAGGGTTCTGCACACAGTAAGCACTTAATAAATGCCACTGATTGAGTGACTGATCATGGCCTACTCTCTTTTTCCCCTTAGTTCTCTAAATCAACCCAGTTGGCTTCCGAGTGCTGAAGGGGAGCTGTTTTCCAGGGGAATCCACTCCCAGGTTATCAGTCTAGAAATGCTGGTGACATCAACCTTGTTGTTGTTGATTCTCAACAGATTTGCTCCCTCCGCTTAGTAGAGCATTGGGGAAGCCATCAATAACCATTTCTGCAAAAGTCATATATTTATAGGACCATTTGTTTCCAATGGTCATACAAACGGCAAACGCTCATTCTCTATCTCCTCATTTTAAATGTACATCTGTGATGGGAATAAATCTTTAGCCAACATGCAATTTTAGATATGGTTTCATTCTTTGCTCTTAAAGGTGTGGGGACAGAGGTGCAATATGGCACTGGAAAGGATGGGGGGAGGAGGACAAGAGAAGTAGTCAGAGAGAGGGAACTTGGGCAAGGATTCTTTGATAAAAAATTGCCTCCTTCCAGGACTTGTCACGGTATCAGCCTCCTTAGCTTTCAAGGGCATATTTGACTATTTATTTGTGGTCTATTTAATTGTTGATGTATGTGTTTGTTCCTGTTTTTATTAAACAATTGTGATATTTTTAAGCGCTTACTATGTGCCAAGCACTGTACCTAGCGTTGGAGTAGATATAAGGGAATCAGGATCCACATGGGGCTCAATGTCCAAGGAGGAGGGAGAACAGGTATTGAATCCCCATTTTGCAGATGAGAGAATTGAGTTACAGAGAAGTTAAGTGACTTGCCCAAGGTCACACAGACAAATGCTCTTTCCATTAGGCCACACTACTTCAATTTTTATTATTGGTATCTAGGCCCTTACGATCTTACCTTTTGTATATTTGGCAATTTGTGTCAACTAAACTCTACAGTTAGACTGAAAGCTCCGAGAGAGCAGGGCCTGTGTCTACTGCTCCTGTTGCATGTTCCCAAGTGCCTACTGCTGCACGCTGTATACAACAGATGCTCAATGAATGCTTGGGTGATGAGGAGTAGGAAGAGGCAGGAGGGCCAGTCAGAAGCCCCACTGGGGCTAGAGTTAGGCTGGTTTACCAGCATCCTGGGAAACTCCTGGGGGCCTGGGGTCTAGGTGAGCCCATGTAGGCTGAATCAGCCATGTCTGACTCTGAGAAGCTATTTGCTTGCTCCATCTCCAAACAAGCAAATAACAACTCAGAGCTAGTTAGAGGGGCATGGTGAATAGAATTCAAAGAGCTTCTGCTCCTTATACTCTCTGCCCCTTCCCTCCTACTAAGAGAAGCAATGTGGCTTAGTGGCAAGAGCACGGGCTTGGGAGTCAAAGGATGTGGGTTCTAATACTGGCTCTGCCACTTGTCTGCTGTGTGGCCTTGGGCAAGCCACTTAACTTCTCTGTGCCTCAGTTACCTCATCTGGAAAATGGGGATTAAGACTGTGAGCCCAGTGTGGGACAAACTCATTACCTTGTATCTACCCCAGCACTTAGAACAGTGCCTGGAACACAGTAAGCGCATAGCAAATACCCTAATAATCATTATTACTACATTCTTATCCCTCTAGACTGTAAACATGTTATGGGTAGGAACATACCTGTTAATTTTGTTGTATTGTACTCTCCCAAGTGCTTAATACAATGCTCTGAACATAGTTAAGTGTTCAATAAATACGATTGATTGATTGTTGGTTCTGGTGGCTTCTCTCCAGCTAGGTCTTTCCCTAGCTCCTTACTACTCCACACCACTAGTTCCAACCAGCTGGGTTTCTCCTCAACCTTTCTGCCACTCCTTCATGGAGTGACAGAACAGACTGGTCTTATCCCGACTGGATTACTGCATCAGCCTCCTCTCTGATCTCCCATCCTCCTGTCTCTCCCCACTTCAATATATACTTCACGCTGCTGCCCGGATCATCTTTGTGCAGAAACGCTCTGGGCGTGTTACTCCCCTCCTCAAAAATCTCCAGTGGCTACCAATCAACATACGCACCAGGCAAAAACTCCTCACTCTTGGCTTCAAGGCTTTCCATCACCTCGCCCCCTCCTATGAGAAGCAGCGTGGCTCAGTGGAAAGACCGCGGGCTTTAGAGTCAGAGGTCATGGGTTTGAACTCTGGCTCCGCCAATTGTGAGCTGTGTGACTTTGGGCAAGTCACTTAACTTCTCCAAGCCTCAGTTACCTCATCTGTAAAATGGGGATGAAGACTGTGAGCCCCCCGTGGGATATCCTGATCACCTTGTAACCTCCCCAGCGCTTAGAACAGTGCTTTGCACATAGTAAGCACTTAATAAATTCCATCATTATTATTATTACCTCACCTCCCTTATTTCCTTCCGCAGCCCAGCCCACACCCTCCGCTCCTCTGCCGCTAACCTCTTCACTCTGCCTCGATCTTGCCTGTCCCGCCGTCGACCCCCGGCCCACGTCCTCCCCCTGGCCTGGAATGCCCTCCCTCCACACATCCGCCAAGCTAGCTCTCTTCCTCCCTTCAAAGCCCTACTGAGAGCTCACCTCCTCCAGGAGGCCTTCCCAGACTGAGCCCCTTCCTTCCTCTCCCCCTCTGCCCCCTCCCCATCCCCCCACCTTACCTCCTTCCCCTCCCCACAGCACCTATATATATGTATATATGTTTGTACATATTTATTACTCTATTTTACTTGTACACATTTATTCTATTTATTTTATTTTGTTAATATGTTTTATTTTGTTGTCTGTCTCCCCCTTCTAGACTGTGAACCTGCTGTTGGGTAGGGACCATCTCTATATGTTGCCAACTTGTACTTCCCAAGCACTTAGTACAGTGCTCTGCACACAGTAAGCACTCAATAAATACATTTGAATGAATGAATGAATGAATGAATTCATGGACAGGTTTCTCATTACCAACACCCTTTATGTGTTAATATAGTGGATAATTCCTTAAGCACTTTGAAATTCACCCCAGCCCCATAATACATACGGAAATATTTTTCTACTCTACTATTTCCCCTGTCCCTAATCTATTGCAGTATCTGTCTACCTCTGTAGACTACAGCAGAGAGCATGACAACTGCTCTCTGGACAAAAGACATTTCTGAAGAAAGCAGACTCCAGTAAAGTGGATCTATTACCTGTAATCCCCCTAGACTGAACTCTCGGGCAGGGATTGCATTACAACTCTGTTGAATTGTTCTTTCCCAAGTGCTTAGTACAGTGCTCTGCACATAGTAAGTGCTCAATAAATATCATTGATTGATGATCTGCCTTACCTTTTCAGTGGAGCACTCTTCTTTTTTTAACCTAGTGAATCCAAAGCTATAGCCCAGTGGGATTTAAAGTTTTTGCAAAACAAGTGCTTGTTAAAACATGTATATTATCACTTGAACAGTGGTAGTTTTACATACGTCTGCTTGAGAATAAATGAGAAGAAAGTTTTGTTGGCTGAAAATTGTATGTGATCTTTAACCACTAAAATTAGTTGCACTTTAATGAAGGGTTTGAGAAAAATATTTAAAGTCTACAATTAAACAATTTTACCTGGGACCTTTTTACTTAGCAAAAAAATCTGCTGATTGATACTTTTCAGGGATTTGTATAGACTCCTGCCTTCTAAATTCCATGGTCTTAAAGAAGAGTTTTTAATGATCACCGACTTCATCTGAAAGAAAAGTCTAGAATTGTAGTTCTCCGTGCAAGCAGCGTCATTTCTTCAAAATGGCAATATGCATCATTTTACAAGGGCAGAATAATAGAAATTAAGGAGGATTTTTAAAATGCTGTATCCATGCACTACCTGCAATGAAATTATATTGTTTATATAGTCAGCTAAACAACTGTTTGTGAATTGTCCCATTTTAGGCAAAATGCTCCTAAATTTAAAAATCAAGTTCTATGTAACGCCTTTATACTAAAAAAATCCCCTCAACTTTCTTTAGAAATCACTACACATTTCAATCATTTAGAAGGACTGCCAAAAATCATGCTATTTTACTGAATACCAAAGACATACCTTGTTAACATAAACTTGCAATCTAAGATTGCCCTACTGTGTGGTTTATTTTTAAAATGCAGTTAAGCCAACATAAATTTTAGATCATGGCTATGAGGTCTTCTGAGAGGCTCAGTCACACACCATTTGACACAATGACTTTGTGTTTTCATCAAAGATTCTCAGAAGAGCCTAAACTTTCTTGCTTATAAATAGAGTCTAACTAAGGGTTATGTAACCTTGGTGTTATCCTTGACTCCTCGCTCTCATTCAACCCACATATTAAATCCATCACTAAATCCTGTTGATTCCACCTCATGACATCGCTAAACTCTACCCTTTCCTCTCCATCCAAACTTGTCTTAATAATAATGATGCTATTTGTTAAGCACTTACTATGTGCCAAGCACTGTTCCAAGTGCTGGGGGAGATACAAGGTTATCGGGTTGTCCCAGGTGGGGCTCCCAGTCTTAATTCCCATTTTCCAGATGAGGTAACTGAGGCACAGAGAAGTGAAGTGACTTGCCCAAAGTCACACAGCTGAAAAGCGGTGGAGCCGGAATTAGAATCCACGACCTCTGACTCCCAAGCCCATGCTCTTTCCACTAAGCCATGCTGCTTTGTCCAGATATCTCCAACCCATCGTGACTCCACGGACACATCTCTCAGAGAAGCAGCACGGCTCAGTGGAAAGAGCACAGGCTTGGGAGTCAGAGGTCATGGGTTCAAATCCCGCCTCCACCAATTGTCAGCTGTGTGACTTTGGGCAAGTCACTTAACTTCTCTGTGCCTCAGTTACCTCATCTGTAAAATGGGGATTAAGATTGAGCCCCACATGGGACAACCTGAAAACCTTGTATCCTCCCCAGTGCTTAGAACAGTGCTTTGCACATAGTAAGCGCTTAACAGATACCAAAATTATTATTATTATTATCTCTCTCAGAATGCCTCACCTCCATCTACAATCATTCTGGTAGTGTATCCATAGACATTTCTTGGAAAATATATGGAAGTGGTTTCCCATTGCCTTCTTCCACACAGTCAACTTGAGTCTCCACCCTTGACTCTCTCCCATGCAGCTGCTGCCCAGCACAGGTGAGTTTTGATTTATAGCTGATTGCCTTCCACTTGCTAGCCACTGCCCAAGCTAGGAATGGAATGGACAGGCCTCTGCTTGACTCTCCCTCCTGCAGCAGAGACTGGTAGAGTACCGGAAATTCTCCAGGTGCAATCCCGAGTGGGGACCATCCAAACTGCTAACACGTTAATCCAATCACTTAACCTATCCCTACTGTATCAGCCTCCTTGCTGAACTCCCTGTCTCCTGTCTCTCTCCAATCCAGTCCATACTTCACTCTGCTGCCCAGATCATTTTTCTGAAAAAAGTTCAGGACCTGTTTCCCCACTCCTCAGGAAACTCCGGTGGTTGCCCATCCACCTCCGCATCAAATACTCCTCACTATTGACTTTAAAGCACTCAATCACCTTGCCCCCTTCTACTTCACCTCACTACTCTCCTACTCAACCCAGCCCACACACTTCGCTCCTTTATTGCTAATCTTCTCACTGTACCTCGATCTCGTCTATCCCTCCTCTGAACTCTCACCCACATGCTGTCTCTGCCCTGGAATGCCCTCCCTCCTTGACTCTGACAGACAATTACTCTCTCCCCCTTCAAAGCCTTATTGAAAGCACATCTCCTCCAAGAGGCCTTCCCTGACTAAGCCCTCCTTTCCTCTTCTCCCTTTCCCTTCTGCGTTGCCCTGACTTGCTCCCTTCATTCATCCCCACTCCACTCATCCCCTCCCTCCAGTCCTACAGCAGTTATATACATATCTTTAATATATATGTCTCCTCCTCTAGACTGTAAACTTGCTGTGGGCAGGGAATGTGCCTTATTTATTGCTATATTTTACTCTCCCAAGCACTTAGTACAGTGCTCTGCACACAGTAAGCACTCAATAAATATGACTAAATGAATGATTGAATGAATGAATTAATGAAAGAATGCAGTCACCACATTATAGGAGAACTGGATGTATCATCACTTGATATTCAGTCTCCCCCTCTAGACTATAAGCGTCTCATGGGCAGGGAATTTTTTTATGGCATTTGTTAAGTGCTTATTATGTGTTAAACACAGTTCTAAGTGCTGGGGTAGATACAAGGTCATCAGGTTGAATTCAATTCCTCTGTCCTGCATGGAGCTCACAGTCTAGGTAGGAGGGAGTAGGATTTAATCCCCATTGTACAGATGAGGAAAGTGAGGCACAGAGCAGTTAGGTGACTTTTCCAAGGTCACATCGGAGACAATTGGCAGAGCTGGGATGAGAACCCAGGTCCTCTGACTCCCAGGCCCATAATCATATCATTAGGCAACACTGCTTCTCAAAAGGGTGGTTCAATTTCAATTTGATATTGGTACAGTATTGCTCAAGTAGTTAAATGACTGTTCATAAAACTATTCCTGATATTGTATTTTCATGAATATTTGTCCACAGTGAAATTACATTTGTCTATAGCCGTCCTTTATATTTGCAGACAACATCACTGACAGTGAAGTTCACTTATGAGTGAGTGTCTGTGTAGCTGAAAAGGACAATGTGGGACCCACCATCGTGAGCACACCTGGCATACAAAAAGCTTGTCCCTTATTGAAGTGTAATGTTTAATGTTTGTAGTACTTGGCACTAATTTGAAGCAGTGTGGCTCAGTGGAAAGAGCACGGGCTTTGGAGTCAGAGGTCCTGGGTTCAAATTCCGGCTCTGCCACTTGTCAGCTGTGTGACTTTGGGCAAGTCACTTAACTTCTCTGTGCCTCAGTGACCTCATCTGTAAAATGGGGATTAAGACTGTGAGCTCCACGTGGGACAACCTGATCACCTTGTATCCCCCCAGTGCTTAGAACAGTGCTTTGAACATAGTAAGTGCTTAATAAATGCCATCATTATTATTATTAATTTCTCTTTTGCTTCATCTCTCTTTCCTCACAAAGTTTTTGCTCAAACAGAGCCACTCCTTTATTGTTGACCTTTATTGTCCCCGGCAATCACCTCTCAATTTTCAGCTGGGATGCAGCATTGTCTAAAGCATTTTGGTTTTTGGTTCTTTTTTTTCATTTTTAGTAAGCACTCAATAAATTCCATTGATTGATTGATTGATTTTATTTTAATGTCTGTCTCTGCCAGTAGACTGTAAACCCCTAGTGGACCGGGATCGTGTCTACCAACTCTGTTGCATTGCATTTTCCCAACTAATTAGTATAGTTCCCTGCACACAGAATCACTTCCAAAATACCACTGGTTGATTGATTGACCATATCCTTAAAATTTTACCTCTGCCCTCTTTGTTTTCAGGTTTCCCAACTTCAGTTTTACATGCAGCAGCTTACTCTCCTCATATGTCCCACTCAGCAAAGCTGTGTGAAAGTGATCATTGCTTTGCTCCTAGGAGTCTGATTATTTTCCAGAACTTCACTGTTTTGTGTTCTGTAAGCTTTGAGGGTAGGGACCATGTCTATCAACTTTGTTATATTGTCTTCCCCCAACGCTTAAGTACAGCTCTGCCGCTAATCTCCTCACGTGCCTCGTTCTCGCCTGTCCCGCCGCTGACCCCCGGCCCATGTCATCCCCCTGGCCTGGAATGCCCTCCCTCCCCACATCCGCCAAGCTAGCTCTCTTCCTCCCTTCAAGGCCCTACTGAGAGCTCACCTCCTCCAGGAGGCCTTCCCAGACTGAGCCCCCTCCTTCCTCTCCCCCTCGTCATCCCCCCGTCTTAACTCCTTCCCTTCCCCACAGCACCTGTATATATGTATATATGTTTCTACATATTTATTACTCTATTTATTTATTTATTTATTTTGCTTGTACATATCTATTCTATTTATTTTATTTTGTTAACATGTTTGGTTTTGTTCTCTGTCTCCCCCATCTAGACTGTGAGCCCACTGTTGGGTAGGGACTGTCTCTATATGTTGCCAACTTGTACTTCCCAAGCGCTTAGTACAGTGCTCTGCACACAGTAAGCGCTCAATAAATACGATTGATTGATTGATTACTCAATAAAATATCATTTATCGATAGATCAATTGATTTGCTCTTTGAAATGTGACCTGTAAATGGCACTGATGGAACAGCTCAAGGAGCCAGATGTAACACCTGTGCAGGTCTCACAGGTCTCACGGCAATAGAGAAAGATGGACAGCACTATAGCTCTGTAGACCTTAGGTTTGGTCTGGAGCCAGAAACTGCACTGCCACCGGTCTCCCAAATCTGTAATTGGCTAGTGGAATCAATGAAGGACAAGCCTAAAGAATTGTCAAAATGCAGTTTAATACTCCTCATCTCTCTATTACATGTCAGGAGGCTGTTCAAAGGATCCAATAAAATATTTTATGGGTTTTGTAATTACTTTTATTTTTTATTTTTTTATTCAATGGTATCTGTTAAGCACTTACTGTGTGCCAGGCACTGTACTAAGTGCTGGGGTAGATACAAGCTAGTCAGGGTGGGCACAGGTCAGGTCCCACATGGGGCTCACAATTTTAATTCTCATTTTACAGATGAACTAACTGAGGCACAGAAAAGTTGTGACTTGCTCAAGGTCACGCAGGCAGACAAGTGGTGGAGCCGTGATTACTGTTTTATTGTTCAAATTCACTAATTGTAAGAAAAAGAACCTCCAAATTAGGGTGTTAAGTATTGTAAATTAGGAAGACTGTATGCAGAAACAACCTTACTTTCACCTGGACTGTTCCATACCATTAATTCATCAAAGGTAAACATTAATACAAAAACCTCCAGGAAATGCATTTTTGTCTCATCAATTATAAAACAAATAATTGATAGCCAATGAAATGGTACCCAGGGATATCTGTCATCTGTGAAGAATATTTCCCTTGTATTTTTTAATACTTCAGGTTGTGTGTCATGGTTATTTATATTGCTTACACATATTTGGCCTCAACTGAATTTTAGTAATACTCTCAAAGTTTCCTTTACTTCTTCCATTTGCGTATCAGTGAGCTCTGAAACGTTGAGTCAAGGGATGACAGTGCTGATTGTGCTTCTCAATGTAGGTCAGTTCAGTGAGGCACAATCAGAATAAATTCTGATTTTCAGAAAGCAGCATCTGGAGTTTGTGAGCTGCTGCTCCTCTGCTACTGCTCACTGCTGAACCCACTAGTGTTCACATTTTCTGCCATAATACCTGTACCTCTTACA
Source organism: Tachyglossus aculeatus (assembly GCF_015852505.1). Lineage (NCBI taxonomy): Eukaryota > Metazoa > Chordata > Mammalia > Monotremata > Tachyglossidae > Tachyglossus > Tachyglossus aculeatus. The sequence goes on along the minus strand of NC_052101.1, from coordinate 98,942,164 downwards.
GTTCTCTCAAGTACCCACAGGGTTCGTGATCCCTTAGCTCACAACCGCCAAACTGGACCATTGTTTCTGTGGCATCTTTCTGCAGTTTCCTTTAGAACATATCCTCTCAGTGTGGAAACGGTGTTGACTGCTTCGTTTCTGCCCATAAATTCTAAAGCCTAAGGGCATTACTCAACTCTGCCGGCAGTTCATGCCGTACAATGGAATGTGGATGCATTTTTAATGATCTATCCTCTAGGATTTAAAGGTAATCTTTTTCTCTTTTTGATTCGCATGCACTTTTTTCATTTTTTTTTTGTGGAGTACAAGATTAGTTTCAAATTCTCTTTATATCTTTGCCCCATTTCAGAGTAATTGTTAACTTCCCTAACTTGCTCAAGAGGTGTGAACAGGTCTCATCTACACAAATTTAGCTGGATCAGCCTCTAGCACTTTTGAAGAAGATGGCATCAAGTATCAAGTCTTTGTAAGTGTTTGTTCCAAGTGTCCTCTATGAAACAGTGCATGTGCTACAAATTGCTCTACATTACAATTTGATGAGATTGATTGTGTTAAGCTGTAGCCAGTTTTTCCCATCATCATCATCACAAGTGGTCATTTCATTCAAAGGAAGGAGCTTTGGGGAATATATATAAACTGAGGCCTTGTCTAAGTCTAGAAAAATTTTGAAACTAAGAGCTTCACTAGTTTTATTGGCTTGATTAAACCACTGTAATTTTAGGATCTATTTAATTGCACATAGTATCCTGTGGTTTCTCTCTCCACTGCCTTATCGCTCTTCTCTGCCCAGATTTTTTATTAGCTTGCCCTTCCTATATTTCCTTAATGTTTTTCTTCTATGAATCAATTTCATGTTCTTCTTTTCCCTCACCAACCTAGCTCTATTTACCCCTTAGCCTCATTTCTTGCTGAAATTGATAGGAGTATCAGTCACTCAGCAGGTCAGAAATCAGACTCATCCTTGATGAACACAAAGGGAGAACTACAGACTGATGGCAGGTTTAAAGCCATTTTCAAGCCTATGGGTATGACCAGAATGGTGGGTTAGAATCATGTTAGTGTAGAGTTTTGCTTATCCCTCACTGATAAAATAGGCTTGGTTTCATGTGGTTTGAGCAGCTACTTGGGCCAATTCCTTTTTTGAAGTTTAATTTTCATGCCCCTTCCTCTAAAGAAGAAGAACTTTAACCTATCCAAATAGTTTCACAAAAGCAGATCTTGCCAGAGGACTCACATTTTCTGTTTTGGAGGCTCCCAACTTCCGGGAAAATAGGTGGGATGTCTCAGAGTTGGACCTCACCAGAAGTAGAGATGATGATGATGAATGGTATTTATGCTTACAATGCGTCAAGCACTGTTCTAAACTCTGGGAAAGATACAAGATAATCAGGTCAGACACAGTCCCGCTCTCACAAAGGGATCACAAGTTAAATAGGAGACAGCACCTGGCATTTAACGAAAGTAAGCATTTAACAAATACCATAATTATGATAATTATTATTAGAACAGATATTGAGTCCCCACTTTACAGATGAGGTAACTAAGGCCCAGAGAAGAAAAGTGACTTGCCCAAGGTCACAGAGCAGACAAGTTGTGGAGGCGGGATTAGAACCCAGGTCCTCTACCTCCCAAGCCTGTGCTCTTTCCACTAGCCCACACTGCTCCTCAAGAAGATCTGCTTCCTGAGGTCCACTTTCAGAGTCACCCCTTGGGAATTTTAAGCAAGATCAAATCCAGCCCCAAGCTTATATATTCAAGGAGGATCAGTTCCTTTTCTGGACCTCCTAGATGCAAATAGCTGAGCAGGGTTTGGATGCCTCTTTCTGACTCCTACTCAGGAATTAGATTTTGCTCACTGAAGAAATAACATGCAGCTCACAAAATATGTATATCATCATATTATGAGTTCTCCAATTTACCAGTCCAATTGAAAAATAAGCAATGATTGTTTGTTATTAAATGGCAAGAAACAACAAACTCTGTTTTCACTATGAATTTTGGGACCTTGTTGTAAGTGAGAGAAATGACAGATAGGTGTTTCTGGCCAGCCATATTATCCTATTAACCAAAGGACTTCTCATGCCTGGATGGAAAAGAACAAAATAGAAGCCAGTTTAAATAACTACTAAAAGGGTGACCTCTAAAAGTCAACTAAATCTCAGAGGTGGTGGTAATTAATGTTTGTCTAGGTTGACACATACATGGGGTGTCTTCAGGCAATCCCATACTGAAAATGAGAGTTTTTACAGCCAAAACTTAGTTTAAAAGTATCTATAAAAAGAGAAAGAGATTGCATAGCCTTACATAATTTTGAAGAACAATTCAGACATACTTATCTCTGATGAAACTCAAAATAAATCATGGGCAAGAATCCTTTAAAAAATATATATCACAGAGAAAAACCTTATATTTTATAGAGCAATCACAACGAGACTGATTTTGGGGAGAAATATAGGAGAATGCTGACTTTGTATTTAGATTTGGAAACACTCTAATATCTAGACACTAGTTGATGAAGCTGAGACCTCAAAATGAGAGGTTGATTACATTCATATTTCATCAGTTACATGTCTTTAACCTGTCAGCACTAAAGGAAGGCTTTTTTCAAATGGTTCTACTCACCTACTGAGGTATTAAACTGTTCTATAACAGAAGAGGACCTATGAATATCCTTTTGTATTCACACACACACACTTGTCTTCGGTAAGTTCTTTCGGGTGTTGCTTTTTCAGGATTCTATTACAATCTTCAGGATGGCTCTCTGAGGAATGACCAAATGGAAGCAAATATGTGAGTGTTGTACTGTCCAGAGAGCCATCCTAAAGATGACCATTGAAACCTGGTGCCATGACAGTTCATGACTCTAGGCTGCAAACTCATTGTGGGCAGGGAAAACGTCTAATAACTCTGCTGCATTGTATCCTTCTAAGTGCTTAGTATAGTGCTCTGCACACAGTAAGTGTTCAACAAATGCCATCAATTGACTGATAATTACAGTATTTATTAAGCAGTTATTAGGTGCCAAGCACTGGGGTAGATACAAGTCTCATTCAGTTCAGAACCAAACCCAGAAAGAAGTATCCTTATAAGCCAGCTTATTCTTCCCCAGGAGATTGGAATCTCTCAAAGGCAGGTATGGGAGAGACTCTGGTATCTTGTGAATCCCTGGACTCGTTCTGAGCAGTCAACCTAACATCTTCCATTCATTCATTCAATCGTACTTACTGAGTGCTTACAGTAAGCCTTCCAGATCAATATGTCCCAAGTCAGTCTGAAATATGTATCCCCAGGACCACACTCTGGTCTTAGCCTACATCCCAAGGAGTAGTCGAGGTGCAGACAGACTCCAAGGTGAAGGAACATAGCATTTCACCCTACCACTGATCTGTTGGTCTTCATCGTTTTTGGCTCACAGGGAGTTTCCATTCAAAGAACGGAATTTGGTGCTTGCTATTTTGTTCGATGGGGAGAAGAAGAAAGAGAAAGGGAGAATATCCATGATCAGCAACAGCAGTGGCATAGCTAGAAGGGTTAGATTTGAAGGACAGATGGAAGTCCTTTTCTTTGGAGACAGCTGGGGTAGAAGAGAATTGGGACTCCCCTCCTCAAAAATCTCCAGTGGCTACCAATCAATCTGCGCATCAGGCAGAAACTCCTCACCCTGGGCTTCAAGGCTGTCCATCACCTCGCCCCCTCCTACCTCACCTCCCTTCTCTCCTTCTACAGCCCAGTCCGCACCCTCCACTCCTCCACTGCTGATCTCCTCACCGTACCTCGCTCTCACCTGTCCCGCCATCGACCCCTGGCCCACGTCATCCCCCGGGCCTGGAATGCCCTCCCTCTGCCCATCCGCCAAGCTAGCTCTCTTCCTCCCTTCAAGGCCCTGCTGAGAGCCCACCTCCTGCAGGAGGCCTTCCCAGACTGAGCCCCTTCCTTCCTCTCCCCCTCGTCCCCCTCTCCATCCCCCCATCTTACCTCCCTCCCTTCCCCACAGCACCTGTATATATGTATATATGTTTGTACATTTTTTTTACTCTATTTATTTATTTACTTAATTTATTTGTACATATCTATTCTATTTTATTTTGTTAGTATGTTTGGTTTTGTTCTCTGTCTCCCCCTTTTAGACTGTGAGCCCACTGTTGGGTAGGGACTGTCTCTATATGTTGCCAATTTGTACTTCCCAAGCGCTTAGTACAGTGCTCTGCACATAGTAAGCGCTCAATAAATACGATTGATGATGATGATGATGATGTGGGATAGGAAAGCATTTAGGAGGTGAGAATGGCTTTTGGGGAAGTTCACATCTGATAGTCCCTTCTTGGCTAACAAATAATGAGATTGTAAATCATTAGGAAGGGAGGAGATGAGGTCGTGGTGGGCTTTTGGGATGGAGTTAAAGGTCCTGAGGATGAGATACAGCTCGTTTTGGAGAGAACAGCACTTCAAACAGGGATGGATTATTAAGCAATCAGTGAGCCCTGGCAATGACATTCATTCATTCATTCAATCGTATTTATCGAGTGCTTACTGTGTGCAGAGCACTGTACTAAGCGCTTGGGAAGTACAAGTAGGCAACATATAGAGATGGTCCCTACCCAACAATGGACTCACAGTCTAGAAGGGGGAGACAGACAACAAAACAAAACATGACATCAACACTTACGTCCTGATGGGAAGACAAACATCCTGGCATTAATATACCCCCCCAGAGGATTCTCTCTAAACCCTCCATCCAAACATTTTCTTCACTTTCCCCAAATTTATCAAGACAGTGTAACCCTACCTTCCCACCAAGCTGCCGGTCATATGACCCTCTAAATAGTTTTTTCTAGACGATTTCATTAGGAAATTCAAATAGGAATATTCAAATTTGCTTAAGCGATTACATTCTTTTAAAACCAATAAAATGGAATAATTATTTAACCCATTTTTCAACTTGTTTCTGTGCTCTAGGAAAATTTGCATTCCCTGAAAATGACACATGGAAACAGCTAAATCACAGACATCCATGAAGTCCCAATTTTGTTCTGAGTTAGTTCATAAATACATTATTAGTAAACTTGTCTCTCTGAGACTGCTACTTTCCTTTCTCAAGTAACTTTATCATTCCTTTTGTTTTCTCCTCTTCTAGGAGTTTTGAAAGAAGACAGAGATTTAAATTTACATTTATCATATGATTCCTTGTACCAATTTTACTGTTGTTCCATGTCCTAATAAACTTTGGTAGTGACAAATAATTCATCTGAGTCTTACATTCTCTCTGGGAGAACTTGAAATACCATAAATTGTAAAAACTACTAAAGTATGAAGGATCATGGAATTTTTGTCTTCCACATATTTCTTATTAATCTCTTCATGTTGAGAACATGATGACTTGATAGAAATGTCTTTAACCTATTGTCCCATCAGAAACTACATTAAAGCATGATTTTTCCTCTCTCCATAATGTTTTACAGACTGCTTGTCCTAGTCATAAAAGCATTAAAAACATGATTAATAGGATGTCAGTTCTATTATCTAAAATTATTTTCTTTTGTTGCTCAATCATCTTAAAGACACATTAAGACACATTTTCAAAATATCCATTCTACATTATCACTGAAATGAAATTTCTTAATTAATGCCATGCAGCATAGCTTTAAGTCTGTCTTACAGATGTTTCATACCATATGGTAATGGATTACTTATGACTTTGTCTTCAAAGACAAGATGAAAGACAAATAATTTTCTCTCTGATAGCTAAGGATCCTTACTGTTACCTTTTAGTACCACTCTTTTAAATACCATAAACTATTTTTCCACTAAGTGGTGTTAGGAGTAGCGTGGCCCAGTAGAAAGATCATGGTCCTGGGAGTCAGAGGACCTGGGTTCTAATTCTGGCTCTGCCATGCATCTGCTGTGTGACGTTGGGCAAGTCACAACTTCTTCATCCCTCAGTTACCTCATCTGTAAATTAGGGATTCGATACCTGTTCTACTACCCATTTGAACTTTGAGCCCTGTGTGGGATGGGGACTGCATCTGACCTGATTATCTTCTATCCTCTCCAATGCATAGAACTGTGCTTCTCACATAGTATGCACTTAACAAATACCACCATCGTTATGGTTATTATAATGTTCACCAAATTGCTTCATTATGTTGAGACTACTTCCTCAGAGCAGGTTGGGCAAGTTTTCAGGATGCCAGACCTCAGGATAGGGTTGTAAGGGGATATGGCTTTGGGCATTATAGCTTTTCTTTCCCTGTTTCCCATTTTCATTCCTTCAATCATATTTATTCAGTGCTTACTGTGTGCAGAGTATGGTACTAAGTGATTGGAAAGTACAATTCAGCAACAAATAGACAATGGGCTCACAGTCTAGAAGAGGGGAGATGGAAACCAAAACAAGTAAACAGGCATCAGTAGTATCATTATAAATAAAGAGAATTATGGATATATACACATCGTTAATGAAAATAAAAAGAATTATAATTATAAATATGTACATATATAGACAAGTGCTATGGGGTGGGGAGGGGAGGTAGAGCAAAGGGAGCAAGTCAGGGCGATGGGGAGGGGGAGTAGAGGAAAAGGGTGACAATCTGGGAAGGCCTCCTGGAGGAGGTGAGCTTTCAGTAGGGCTTTGAAGGGGGGAAGTGTGCTAGCTTGGTGGATTTGAGGAGGTCGGGCATTCCAGGCCAGAGGTAGGACGTGGGCCAGTGGTCCACGGCGGGACAGGCAAGAACAAGGCATAGTGAGCAGGTTAGCACCAGAGTGTGTGGGCTGAGATGTAGGAGGAGAGAAGGGAGGTGAGGTAGGAGGGGGCAAGGTGATGGAGAGCTTTGAAGACAATAATGAGGAGTTAGCTTTTGCTTGATTCGGACATTGATAGGCAACCACTGGAGATTTTTGAGGAGAGGGGTGACATGCCCAGAACGTTTCTGTAGAAAGATAATACAGGCAGCAGAGTGAAGTAGATACTGAAGTCGGGAGAGACAGGAGGTTGGGAGATCAGAAAGGATGCTGATGTAGTAATCCAGTTGGGATATGATGAGTGATTATTCTATCATGGTAGTGGTTTGGGTGGAGAGGAAAGGGCGGACCTTGGCGATGTTGTGAAGATGAGACCAGCAGGTTTTGGTGACAGATTGGATATGTGGGGTGAATGAGAGGGTGGAGTCAAGGATGACACCAAGGTTGGATGACACCAAGGTTGCAGGCTTGTGAGATGGGAAGGATGGTAGTGCCATCCACAGTGATGGGAAAGTCAGGGAGAGGACAGGGTTTGGGAGGGAATACAAGGAGCTCAGTCTTGGACATCCAGGTGGAGATGCCCTGAAGACAGGAGGAGTTGCAAGCCTGGAGGGAGGGAGAGAGAACAGGGGAGGAGATGTAGATTTGGGTATCATCCATGTAGAGGTGATAGTTGAAGCTGTGGGAACAAATGAGTTCACCAAGGGAGTGAGTATAGATGGAGAACAGAAGAGGACCAAGAACTGAACCTTGAGGAACCCCTACACTTAGGGGATGGGAGGGGGAAGAAGGAGCCCGTGAAGAAGACTGAGAATGAACAGTCAGAGAAATAAGAGGAGAACCAGGAGAGGACTAAGTGAAGCCAAGGTTGGATAACATGTTGAGGAGAAGGGAATGGTCGATTTTCCCCTAACATATCTGCCTGAAGAGGTTGCTGATATATTTCATTCAACATCACCTCTCACATCTATTAATACCCTCCCCTCTCACACTCAGCTGCACTTTTACCTTCCCTAGTAAGCCATGCAGATAAAGGGCAGTAAAGACCAAAGCCCTGGTCCAATGTGAGGGTCAGAGAGGCATCCAAGCTCAGGATGGGCTCCAGTCGTTCTTTCATTCAACTGTATTTATTGGGTGCTTACTGTGTGCAGAGCACTGTACTAAGCACTTGGGATAGTACAATACAGTTGAGATGGAGATGTGCTCACCAGGCTGCTAAAATGATGGAGTGCAGAACCATCTTGGGATGGGGGAAGAGACAAAGAAAGTTCTAATTTCAGATCTGCAGCAGGCCTGCTGGGTAAACTTGGCCCAGTCATTTAACCTCAGTTTCTTCATCTGTAAAATGGAGCTAATAACACCTGCCTCCTCCTACATCACAGGGATGTGTTTAATAAATTCCATAATGAACAGAAATGAGACCCTGTTGGTACCACAAAGCACCCAGGGGCAGCTCCAGCTTAAAGTTGATTGAACTAACTGTTCTTAGCCTTCTTCGTATGGGTCACTGGGCATGTTTAGAAGCAAGAGAGAAGCATAAACTTTTAGCATTCACTAGATTTTTGAGTACTACCTTCCCTTATGACCAAATTGATGCCATCAACACCACCCTCTATACTGAACTCAACTCACTCGCTGCCCCCCCCCCCCCCGAACACCACCCCTCTGCCACTTTCACACCGCTAATCCACAGCCCTGTTTTACCCCACAGTCTGCTTCCTTGGTTCCTGTGCATGAGCTGCAGAGCACTACTGGCAGAAATCCAGATACCAGGCTAACCTTATCCATTTTAAGTTCATCCTTGGCTGCTCTAATAATAATAATAATAATGGCATTTATTAAGTCCTTACTATGTGCAAAACACTGTTCTAAGTGCTGGGGAGGTTACAAGTTGATCAGGTTGTCCCACAGGAGGCTCACAGTCTTAATCCCCATTTTACAGATGAGGTAACTGAGGCACAGAGAAGTGAAGTGACTTGCCCAAAGTCACACAGCTGACAAGTGGTGGAGCTGGGATTTGAACCCATGACCTCTGACTCCCAAGCCAGTTCTCTTTCCACTGCGCCACACTGCTTCTCTAACTATGCACTCTCCTCTGCCCGGCAACATTATTTCTCCATCTTCTTTGACTCCTATGCCTATTGCCCTCACCAAACCCCCCACCCCCTGCCTCCCCCATCTCTTACCCCTAATGACAAGGCCACATACTTTACCGAGAAAATTGAAACCAATAACAGACATGATCTCCCTGATATCTTCCCTGCTTCTCTCCAGACCCTCCCTCCTTCTGCCCCTTTGTCAACTCTTTCTTCTTTCCCAGAAGTATCTTTCAGTTACTCCAGTTCCTAGTTTGACATAGAAGAAGCAACTTCCACTCTGACCTGTGCTTTCTCTGCACCCAAATATGGTGTTTTTAATGAAACCTTCAAGGGTTTGGTGTGCTTCTCCATTCTCTTCCTCAGTCTCTTTCTCTGACAGCAAGCATGTTGGTATCAGTTCTACTAGGGAAAACAAAGAGCTCTCAACTTGTGTAGGTGCAGGGAAAAAAATCTCTAGAACCAAAAATCATCTTCAACAGTTTTGTGTTAAAATTATAATCAAATATAATGCTTAAGCCTGAAGCATGCATTCCACTAATGATTTGATATCTTAAACAGCTGTTTTTTCCAAACTTGGCAATTTATCTCTGAAGAAGCACATTAAGCTTTTTGAATCTTCATAAATAGTAAACAGTTTTAGTAGCAAATATCTTGTAATATGAAATTTGTTCCTAGTTTTTGGAGGCAAGTTGCAAATTCTGATTAGACATGATAAATCATTATACAACATCCATTGTATGAAAATACAATATAGTAAGAAGTACAGTCTTTGGTCTGATGAATGCATATTAAAGACATCAAAACTAAAGCATCTGTCTCATATTGCTAGAAAGATAGGACACTGCGAAATTTTAAGGACGTATAGCAGCTGGTGTGAATGTAAGTAGTTTAGGAATGTAATGGAAAAAATAGAGATCGTAGGTTTAGGTTCAAAGCCTGCATCAAAAAGGTGACTTATTTTTTCCCTTCCAAAATGAAAAAGCTTTCTTCATATCCACCACAGATGTTAACAGAACAGAATGTATGTGGTATGAAAGTTCAATCAATAAAATCCCTTGGGCATATCTGAAAAGATAACTTTTTTCTCAGGCAAAAGGATCATGAAATTATTTAGACTATTTTAGGACTGTTGTTCGATGGTAGTGTTAGAAGCTAGCAGTATTTTGACCTGTGACTGGAATTATGCAGTAGGTGAGGAAGACTGGGTATTAAAGTGATGATCTTCTGGCAAAATAAGTAGACTTTTCAAACTGTTTTCTTTAGCAGTATTCCTCCGTGCCATTATTGGCTTAACACAGAAAGTGGAAGGCAGATTTCAACTTCTTTTTAAGGAGCTTTCACCTTATGTAATGTAAAATGCTTAGTAAACTGTGGTTATTTTTCCAAACAAAAGGATCATTTTGATTAAGTTTTGAGAACTCTGTTGAGCAAGAAATTCCTTTAATCATGGAGAGCTCGGACAGCTTTTTGCTGGGTTTTTCATTTCCTCTCTCAAAGGCAGGTCCAAGGATAGGAAAACAAAACTTCATTTACATAGTAGCAATATGGAATAACACTGAAGCACCTTTGGGCAACCATGCAATTTGGACTTTCTGGATAATCACGCAAAACGATGATGTTGATCACTGAAGGTCTTCATTAAAAAGTAGTAAGTACTCATCTCTGCATGACTGGGAAACCCAAGAATAATGCCAGTAGGACCAGGCCAATTCTGGTACAAGTGACCTAGAAACTCAATCCGGATTGTTCAGGCCAGAAATGGAAGGCTTTGTTCTCATTGCCAACATGATGCAAAAGTTAAACATGAAGTAAATTATTATTTCTATGCTTTCCCTAATAGAGGAAATATAAAAAACCTTGACATTCTTATATCTTACTGCCACATCCAATGGCCTCTACTCCATCCTAATCCACTCCAGCCTCCCAGCTGTCTTCAACACTGTCGACCATCCCCTTCTCTTGGAAACGTTATCCAGGATTGGCTTTCATTGGCACTGTTCTCTCCTTGTGGTTCTCCTCTTATCTCTCTTATGGCTCCTTCTGAGTCTCTTTTGCAGCGTCCTCTTCTGGCTCCCACCCTCTGACATTGGGGATACCTCAAGGCTCAGTTTTGGGTGCCCATTTATTCTCCATCTATACCCACTCCCTCGAAGAACTTATGCACCGCAATGGCTTCAACCACTATGTCTATGTGGAGGATTTCCAAATCTCCATCTCCAGCCCTGATCTCTCTTCTTCTGTGCAGGCTCACATTTCCTCTATCCTTAAGGACATCTCAAGTTGGATGTCCCACCAACACCACAAATTGAACACGTCCAAAGCAGAACTCCTTATTTTTCCACCCAAAACCTGTTCTTCCCCTGATTTTCCCTTCACTGTAGAAGACACCACTAACCTCCCTTTGTCACGAGCCTACCACCTTGACTCATCTCTTTCATTCAACCTACATATTCAATCTGTCGCCAAATTGTGTCGGTTCAACCATCACAACATCTTTAATATCTGCCCTTTCCTCTCCATCCAAACCGCTACCACATTAATCTACCCACTTACCCTATCCTACCTTGATTACTGCATCAGCCTCCTTGTTAAACTCCCTGCCTCCTGTCTCTCCCCACTCCAGTCCATACTTAACTCCTCTGCCTGGCTCATTTTTCTAGAAAACCATCCAGTCCACGTTTTCCCACTCCTCAAGAACCTCCAGTGGTTGACCAGCCACCTCCACATGGAACAGAAACTCCTTACCATGGGATTTAAAGCACTCAATCACCTTGCCTCATCCTACCTTAACGCCCTGATTTCCTTCCCAGCCCACCCACTCCCTTAATCTAATGCCAACCAACTCATTGTACCTCGATCTTGTCTATCTCACTGTCAACCCCTCGCCCACATCCTGCCTCTGACCTGAAACATCTTCTCCGTATCCGACAGACCATCACTTTCCCCTCATTCAAAGCCTTATTAAAAGCCCATCTACTCCAAGAGGCCTTCCCCAACCTAGCCCTCATTTCCTCTTCTCCCACTCCCTTCTGCTTCCCCCTTGCACATGAATTTGCACCCTTTATTCACCCCTCCCTCACTCCCACAACACTTCTGTAGATATCTGCAATGTATTCATTTATACTAATGTCAGTATTCCCCCCTCGACTGTAAGCTTTCTGTGGGCAGGGAATGTGTCTACCAACTGTTATATTGTACTCTACAAAGCGCTTAGTATAGTGCTCTGCACAAAATTGACAATTATGATTGTTGGATCGTATTAGAAACTTGCAAAGACCCTAACCTAATTTGAGCAACACTTAAAATGATTCTTATGAGTAACTTTTAAAAGAACCTAAAAAAAAGAAAAAGTTGATAACATTTCAAAGCTAAGTGGCACTTTCAAATTTTCTAATCTTAATTATAAGCTTTAAATTTTAACCAAATTACTACTATTTTCCATGAAGGTAAATCTAAGTATGAATACTAAAGAGAAGGGAGTTGGGCATTATTTTCTATGAAATATTTTCGCAGTACAAAATGCTTCAGTTTTTTTTCCAACGCCAGTGTAACCTAAAAACCATAGTGATAGCAAATGGAAATGCAGATTCTGTTATTAATCTGACAAAATGATTTGTTAATTAAAACCCAAACATTGTAAAATATAGCGATGAGGCAGAGAGCTGCTACACTTACATAGTTTCATGATACTCATTAAGCTTTTGGAAACATTGGGGAGCAAGCAGTGAGAATCTAGACAAAAGTTATTAGTAAGTTCGTTTGTCTCACTTGGGGTTTTTTACAGAAAACTCTTGAATGGCTGTGTTTTGCTAGAAGTCCCCAACATCTGATTATCTCAGTGCACTCATCTCCACATTATTAAATGTTCTGGACACCATTTACAGTATTGTTTGCTGAATCTTTTCAAATGCTATGATTTGATCCCTTCCTTTTGCCAAATATATCAGCAGGTTCAAGTTGGGTTTTGATAAAGTCGTGGACGAGAGATCCAATTATTTGAAGGTAGGGATTTCATTGTACCCTCCCAAGTGCTTAGTACTTGTGATTTCTTGCCTTGACTACTGCATCAGCCTCCTCCCTGACCTCCCTGCCTCCAGTTCCTATTTTGCTTGGCTGGTGAGATCGTTTTTTCAGAAAAAATATTATTCCCATATCTTCCCACTCCTCATAAACCTCCAGTGTTTGCCCATCCACCTCGGCACCAAACAGAAACTCCTTACCATTTGGCTTTGAGGTACTCAATCTCATCTCTCCCTCCTACCTTATCTTATTGATTTATTAAAATCCAACCTGCACACTTCACCCCTCTAACGCAAACCTACTCTCTGAACCTTGATCTCGTCTACCCTTCACTGACCCCTTGCCATGTTCTCCCTCGGGCCTGGAACTCCCTCCCCCTTCACAACCGACAGTTCACCACTCTCCACCCTCATCTTTCTAAACCCTCATCTTTCCAAACCCTCCCCAAATCACATCTCCTCCAAGAGGCCTTCCCTAAGCTCTCATTTCTCCTATCCACCCTCTCTCCCAGGTTGACTATGCACTTGGCTGTGTATTTAGCCATTAAACACTTTGATACCTCAGTCGTTCATTCATTCAATCATATTTATTGAGAGCTTACTGTGGGCAGAGCACTGTACTAAGCATTTGAAAAGTACAGTTCGGCAACTCAGTCCCACAGTACCCATCTAAATATTCTTATACTTTATGATTTCCCCTATCATTTATTTTAATGTCTGTTTCCTGCCATAGACTGTAAGCTCGTTGTGTGCAAGAAATGTGTCTACCAACTCTGTTGTACTTTCCTAAGCACTTAGTACAGTGCTCTGCACACAGTAAGCACTCCGTTAATACCACTGATTGATTGATTGGGGTGAAGTAATAATAATAATAATAATGATATTTGTTAAGCACTTATTATGTGCCAGGCTCTGTACTAAGCGCTGGAGGAATGGAGATGGAACTGGCTTGGCTCACAGTGGCCAGGAGGCATGTCGACTGGGACAGCCAGGCTCATAGCAGCCAGAAGGGATAGCCGTAACTGACTGGTGGGCAAACCTACCTGTTGAGTGTTCACCCCAACTGAGCCTAGGCCGGATTAGGAAGAAAATCTGCCTTTGAGTCCCCCACACCAATGATGCAATCTCTTCTGGTTTTGAATGCAGGACGGTGCAGAGCACCCATTGGATCTTCTCACGGCAGCAGCCATTCTTTTTCTTATATCTCCTGACTACCAGTCCCTGCTCTTTCCAAAGCAAAAACAAAATATCTGGGAATGGGGACATCAGAAACTGCAGGAGGTGGGGATAGGTAGGAGGGGGAGCAGTTTGGATATGATAGCTGGAGTTTGGCTCGGGAAAGAGGAAAAAAAGCCTGGCAGAGTTTCAATAGCTTTTGAAATCCGATAATAACCTGCAAACAAGAGGAAGGGAAAGCAGAAAAATATTCTCCAGCACCTACTCAAGAAGTGAAGCTGGCCCTCTTTTCTCCTGTTTTCCCATAGATCTATGAAAAACTGTGGGTTCCTTACTTGCTGGAGGAGATGGGTGAAGGTTTGGAAAGCAGGTAGGATTCAGGCTGCCAGCTCCAGAAAAATTAGGGGTAAATGGGTGGTCTCTGGGGAGGAGACCCTGTGTTGGAGGAAGTCTGATCCCACCTCCTCCTCCACTCCGCCCCACTCTTCTCTAGCAGCTGAAATCTAGCCTTACTAGACCACAGAAGGACAAGAGTTGCTTTGTAAAATCGCCTCAAAAAAAATCATCCATCTCGGGGATTTCTCCAACAGAAGGATCTCTGGCATTACAGTTGGGATTAGCTTCATGGTACCAGATTGGTTAGGAAGATTGGCTGGGAGAAGTGAAGAGAATGATCTTGGGTCCAGCAGTAGAAGAATGTAGATAGGTAAAAGTCAGTCAATCAGTGGAAGGATGATTCTTTGTGTGACTTCTTCATTTACAAAATTGCGATTAAGATTTCACACTGGTAATAGGAAGTATGCTCTGACAAAACTCCAGAGGGCATGGGATTTCCTTTCACACCTGGGGAATTATTTGTGAAAAACACCAACATTTTCTTCTGGGCCTTTAAAACTATTCAGCTAGGCTTACATCGCCATTTTCTCATGAGGTTTAGTGGTACTACACAAACAATTTTGTCAATGTGGAAAGCAGGATTTGGGGGGCTTCATTTGAAAAACGTGAATGGGGCTTTTAAAAAGCCAAAAACCTACTTTAAAATCGCAGCACTGTCAGAAATGTTGCACTTTGAATCTTTAGATCTTCAATGCGCATCAATTCAAACTAATTCAATTCAAGAAAACACATCTTTGAAATTACAGTTTGCCTTCAGCTTTGAGATGTAAAGGATGACAGGGGAAGAACAATTGATCCTAATCTTCCACCAAGTAGGAAGTGTGCAGGCTGGTGAAGTGAGTTTGGAGATGTGCTTTATGCACCTTGAAAATCAGAGGAAGATTTTGCATCACCTCTCTTCCCACTGCACAGTTACAGATGGCACCTAGAGCGGAGCCTCCAGGGCGTGAAATGTGCCCAGTGCGAAGGAAAGTTTAGTCTGATTACAAGCTGTTACAACTATCTACTAGCCAGCAATTCTGTTGCAAGAAGCTTTGCTGCATGAAAAGCATCTACACATTTCAAGGGAAGCGGAGCCTCACCCCTCGGGTCTGGGAGAACTGTAGAGCCCAATATCCAATGGATAATTTTCTGAAAGATGGGCAAATTAGTAAGGATCTGTTTTCTTTTTCCTGTTCGGTTTTCTCTGGCTTTTCCACTGATTTTAGCAAGAAGCTAAAAGGCCCCTAACCTTTGTTATAGTCAACCTGAGTGTCGCATGCCACAACCACTTATGAAAAGGGTGAGGGCATAATAGTGTCTGCTGCTACTGAGGTATCACAGGGACATTAGGCTCTAAGATCACAGACTGTACCCGCCCCACCTTGCCAGTCATCTTACAATGCAGGATTTTGGCCACATGGGAACCGACTGAGAGAGTACAGATGGCTCAGTGTAATCTATCAGCACCACAGGAACAGCAAGTTAAGTGCATGTCCTGCTGGCAGCGGGATATACCTTATCCATCCCCTCATCCTGAAAGTCCTGTGTAATTTAGACAGCTCAAATGTACTGTGTTGTTGAAAGAGAGTGCTTTTTGATAGCAGATGCAATGCTCCCCCCAAAATGGGCATGAGGCTAAAAAGGGGGTGGTGGGTAGATACAGTATTGAAGCACTTCCTCTCCATGGCACGACACTTATGAAGGGAATCTCACCTGCAAAAGAATTCATCTTCAGATGGCAACAAATATAATAATGATGGCACTGGTTAAGTGCTTACTATGTGTCAAGCAGTGTTCTAAGCACTGGGGTATATACAAGATCATTAGGTTGGACACATTCCAACCTGAGAAGCAGAGTGGCTCAGTGGAAAGAGCACAGGCTTTGGAGTCAGAGTTCATGGGTTCAAATCCCGGCTTTGCCACTTGTCAGCTGTGTGACTTTGGGCAAGTCACTTAATTTCTCTGTGCCTCAGTTACCTCATCTGTAAAATGGGAATTAAGACTGTGAGCCCCACGTGGGACAACCTTATCACCTTGTAACCTCCCCAGTGCTTAGAACAGTGCTTTGCAC
Source organism: Tachyglossus aculeatus (assembly GCF_015852505.1). Taxonomy (NCBI): domain Eukaryota; kingdom Metazoa; phylum Chordata; class Mammalia; order Monotremata; family Tachyglossidae; genus Tachyglossus; species Tachyglossus aculeatus. Next base: position 98,925,683 of record NC_052101.1, on the reverse strand, counting down.
ATAGTAAATGCTTAATAAATGCCATTATTATTATATTCCATGTCCCACATGGAGCTCACAATCTTAATCTCCATTGTACAGATGAGGTGACTGAGGCCCAGAGAAGTGAAGTGTCTTGCCCAAGGTTACACAGCAGACAAGTGGCAGAGTGGGATTAGAACCCAGGTCCTTCTGACATCCAGACCCATGACCTATCCACTAGGCCATGCTGCGCTGTAACAGCACAGGCTGGGGCAATGTCCAATGAACTAGAAGATGATACTTTTCCAATGAGCAAAACTTTTCCATGCCCATAGAAAGCATCTTCCTACTGTACCTCCTGAACACAAAGAAGAGCACAGAGTTGACTGTGCTTAACTGGAAGTCATCATTCAAAATAATCATGATAATTATGATATCCGTTTAGGCCCTGTCACACAATCTAAGTAAAAGTTTTGGGCAGGGAATGTGTTTCTTCATTGTTGTATTGTACTTTCATTCATTCATTCAATAGTATTTCCTAAGCTCTCAGTACAGTGCTCTGCACACAGTAAGCACTCAATAAATATGACTGACTGACATTTACAGAGATAAATATGTGTTTGAAGGTGGAAGAACTAAATTATAACCAAGTCTGGCAATTGGAACTTTTAGAATTGAATAGGGAGAGATAAAGGTAGAAAGAAGGGAAATACACAAAGAAATCACTTTTGTTGGCACTGAAATGTACACCTGTGTCACAGATGGTTTGAGAAAATGGTTAAACACACCCTTTTAATGGTTGCAAAGGGTTGGCAGGGTGTAGTGTTTGTCCAGAAAAAGGGTTGGCAGGGTGGAGTGCTTGTCCAGAAACTCATAATTGGTCCTGATGAGTCAGGTATTTGGGAGAAGCAAGTAAGTCAGTTTATCTGTTCATGCTCTTGGAGCTGTATTCCTTGCTGTTTTCCTTCTTTATCTTCATCTGCACTGCAGCTTAGAGGGCAATTTTTCAGAAGCACAAAACTTATGCATTTGAAAAGAACACTCACCAAGGGTGCCTATATATTTTAGCAGCATTTATGCATGGATTTAAAAGTGCTGTGGATGTACCTTTCACATTAGAAATTTACGCTGTAAGTGACAAGGGTGACTAAATCTGAGTTGAGACAAATGTTCAGTCTGTACCTGGAATGCAATCTAAAGCTATATCCCACTTTACCAAAAGAGAAGCAGAGTAGATGAACAACGATAATAGGTAGACGATGCATATGTCAATAGCAGCCAACAGCCATTTTTCTGTCTTTCCTTTGTATTTCCTTCACTCTGTCTCTTAAAGGTGCACAATAAACTTCCTTTTGCCAGGTTTGGGAAAATGAGGAGCTCAGAAACAAGTAAAAAAATGCTGTCGGATCCCATCTGGATTACTGCATCAGCCTCCTTGCTGACCTCCCAGCTTCCTTTCTCTCCCAACTCCAGTCCATACTTCACTCTGCTGCCTAGATAATTTTTCTACAGAAACGTTCATGACATATCATCCCACCCCTCAGGAGATTCCAGTGGTTGCCTATCCATCTCCGCATCAAACAAAAACTCCTCACATTTGGCTTTAAAGCACTCCAACACCTTGTCCTCAACTCGCTTCTCTCCTTCTACAACCCAGCCTGCACACTTTGCTCCTGTAGTGCTAACCTTCTCACTGAGCCTCGATCTCACCTATCTTGGGCTGACCCCTAGCCCACTTCCTGCCTCTGGCCTGGAACACCCCCCCACCCCCCTCCGCCAAATCCAATAGCCTTATTGAAGGCACAATTCCTCCAAGAGGCCTTCCCAGAATAAGCCCCACCTTTCCTCATCTACCACTCCCTTCTGCGTTGCCCTGACTTCCTCCCCTTGCTCTTCCCCACTTCCAGCCCAAATGCACTTATGTACATATCTGTAATTTTATTTATTTGTATTCTGTCTCCCCCGCCCAAAGACTTTCAGCTCATTGTGGGCAGTTAATGTGTCTATTATTGTATTGTACTTTCCCAACTGCTTAATACAATGCTCTGCACACAGAAAGCGCTCAATAAATACGATTGAATAAGTGAATGAAAGTGACTGGACAAAGGAAAAGGGAGAAATAAACTTTGTCATAAGTTTGAAACGGTAAAATTTAGCTCTGTTCCAAAACCCATAACTTCATCTTTCAGTTTATCATTCCTCTCTCCTATATTCTTCAAGACTGTGAGCCTGTCTTCTAGACTGTGAGCCTGTTGTTGGGTAGGGACCATCTCTATATGTTGCCAACTTGTATTTCCCAAGCGCTTAGTACAGTGCTCTGCACACAGTAAGCACTCAATAAATACGATTGAATGAATGAAAGCCTGGACACTACAAAAAAAAAATCCTTAAGCACGGTGGTCAGAGATTCATGAATAAAGGACAGAAGGGTTGGGTGAATGTTCTATTCAATATGACTCTAGTACATATTCTGCTACTCAATAAATATGAAGTTACCATGGTTACTGCCACTTGGCATGACACATTTGCTTATATTATTGTTATAGAGATCGCCAAATTAAGTTGGCATTTTAATTGATGAGGCATGTAAACTTTTTAAAGGGTTAGAATAATATGATTTCTTAGGAAGGATGAAAAACTGATTGCAAAAAAATGACATTTTTTGAAGGTTCAAACTCATTAGATAGCTGCAAAATCGCTTAAATGAAACACTTCCAGAAATTAATTTATTTTTTGTTATTCCCACTGCTAATTTAACAAGTTCCTTAAAGTTTTTTTAATCTCTATCAAAGTAAACATCCATTTCAAAAGAATATTCCCTAAGGATTTAATACACGGTTTTCAATCAATCAATTATATTTATTGAGCACCTACTGTGTGCAGAGCACTGTACCAAGTGCTTGGGAGGGTAAAATACAACTGAGTTGGTAGACACATTCCCTGCCCACAATGAGTTTACAATCTAGAGTGGGATAAGGAGGACATTAATATCAATAAAGAAATGAATGTGCATAAGTGCTGTGAAGCTGAGGTGAATAAAGGGTGCAAATCCACATGCAAGGGCAATGCAGAAGGGAAAGGGAGAAGAGGAAATGAGGGGTTAGTTGGAGAAGATCTCTTGAAGGAGTTGTGCTTTCAATAAGCAGCATGGCTCAGTGGAACGAGCACGGGCTTGGGAGTCAGAAGTCATGGGTTCTAATCCTGGCTCAGCCACGTCTACTGTGTGTGTGACCTTGGGCAAGTCACTTAACATCTCTGAGCCTCAGTTCCCTCATCTGTAAAATAGGGATTAAGACTGTGAGCTCCACGAGGGACAACCTGATCACCTTGCATCCTCCCCAGTGCTTAGAACAGTGCTTTGCACTTAGTAAGCACTTAACAAATGCCATTATTATTATTATTATTAATAAGGCTTTGAAGATGGTGAGAGTGATCATTTGTTGGGTATGAAGAGGGAGGACATTCCAGGCTGGAGGCAGGATGTGGGCGAGGGGTCAGCAGCACGATAGACAACATCAAGGTGAAGTGAGTAGGTTGGCATTAGAGGAGCAGAGTGTGTGGGCTGGATTGTTGAAGGAAATCAGGGAAGTAAGGTAAGAGAGGGCAAGGTGATTAAGTGCTTCAAAGCCAATTTTAAGGAATTTCTGTTTGATGGGCAACAACGGAAGGTTCTTGAAGAAGTTTTTCTAGAAAAATGATCTGGGCAGCAGAGTGAAGTATGGACTGTAGTGGGGAGAGAGAGGAAACAGGGAGGTCAGCAAGGAGGCTGGTGCATTATTCAATATAGGATAAGTGCTTGGATTTAACATGGTGGTAGCAGTTTGGATGGAGAGTAAAGAGCAGATTTTAGTGATTGTGTGAAGGTTGAACTGACAGGATTGAATATCAATCAATCAATCAATGGTATTTATTGAGCACTTACTGTGTGTCGAACACTGTACTAAGCACTTAGGAGAGCAGCATGGCCTAGTGGATAGAGCATGGGCCAGGGAGTCAGAAGGACCTGGATTCTAACCTTCCACTTAATAATAATAATAATTGTAGTATTTGTTAAGTGCTTACTGTGTGCCAGGCACTGTTCTAAGCACTTGCTGCTGTGTGACCTTGGGCAAGTCATTTAATTTATCTGTGCCTCAGTTCCCTCATCCATAAAATGAGATTAGACCTGTGAGCCCTATGTGGAACAGATACTTTGTCCAATCTGATTAGCTAGTATCTATATTATTATGCATTCTCTGCCCATGACAAGCTTACAGTCAGGATGGGGAGACAGACATTAATATAAATGAATAAGTAATTTATAATACAGAATTTAAAGATAGATACATAAGTGCCATGGGCCTGGGGGTGGGGTGAATACCAAATGCCCAAAAGTCATAGATCTAAGTGCAAGGGCAACACAGGAGGGAGCGGGAGTAGGGGAAATGAGGGATTAGTCAGAGAAGACATTTTGGATTTGTGATTTTAGGATGGCTTTGAAAGTAGGGAGAGTGGTGGTCTAATGGATATGAATGGGGAGAGAGTTCCAGGCCCAAGGGAGGATGTGGGCAAGGAATTGGTAGCAAGAACAAGGTACAATGAACAGGTTCATTCATTCATTCATTCAATCGTATTTATTGAGTGCTTACTGTGTGCAGAGCACTGTACTAAGCGCTTGGGAAGTACAAGTTGGCAACATATAGAGATGGTCCCTACCCAACAGTGGGCTCACAGTCTAGAAGGGGGAGACAGAGAACAAAACATATTAACAAAATAAAATAGAATAAATATGTACAAGTAAAATACATTAATAGAGTAATAAATATGTACAAACATATATACATATATACAGGTGCTGTGGGGAAGGGAAGGAGGTAAGGGAGGGGGGATGGAGAGGGGGAGGAGGGGGAGAGGAAGGAGGGGGCTCAGTCTGGGAAGGCCTCTTGGAGGAGGTGAGCTCTCAGTAGGGCTTTGAAGGGAGGAAGAGAGCTAGCTTGGCGGATGTGTGGAGGGAGGGCATTCCAGGCCAGGGGGAGGATGTGGGCTGGGGGTCGACGGCAGGACAGGTGAGAACGAGGCACGGTGAGGAGATTAGTGGCAGCGGAGTGGAGGGTGCGGGCCAGGCTGTAGAAGGAGAGAAGGGAGGTGAGGAGGGGGCGAGGTGATGGAGAGCCTTGAAGCCGAGGGTGAGGAGTTTCTGCTTGATGCGTAGGTTGATTGGTAGCCACTGGAGATTTTTGAGGAGGGGAGTAACATGCCCAGAGTGTTTCTGGACAAAGACAATCCCGGCAGCGGCGTGAAGTATGGATTGAAGTGGGGAAAGACAGGCGGATGGGAGATCAGAGAGGAGGCTGATACAGTAATCCAGACGGGATAGGATGAGAGCTTGAATGAGCAGGGTAGCGGTTTGGATGGAGAGGAAAGGGAGGATCTCAGCAATGTTGCGGAGCTGAGACTGGCAAGTTTTTGTGACGGCTTGGATGTGAGGGGTGAACGAGAGAGCGGAGTCGAGGATGACACCAAGGTTGTGGGCTTGTGAGACGGGAAGGATGGTAGTGCCGTCAACACTGATGGGAAAGTCAGGGAGAGGGCAGGGTTTGGGAGGGAAGAGGAGTTCAGTCTTGGACATGTTGAGTTTTATTTGGCGGGCAGACATCCAGATGGAGATGTTCTGAAGGTAGGAGGAGATGCGAGCCTGGAGGGGGGGAGAGAGAGCAGGGGCGGAGATGTAGAATTGGGTGTCATCAGCGTAGAGATGATAGTTGAAGCCGTGGGAGCGAATGAGGTCACCAAGGGAGTGAGTGTAGATCGAGAACAGAAGGGGACCAAGAACTGAATCTTGAGGAACCCCTACAGTAAGGTTGGTGTTAAAGGAATGTAGTGTGTGGGCCTGGGTGTAATAGGAGACCAGGGAGGTAAGGTAAGGGTAAAGAGGGTCTCCTGAAGGAGATAATGATTTTATGAGGGCTCTGAGGATGAGGATATGGAGTTCCAGCCTGAAGGGAGGACTGGAACAGGTCAGCTTGTGGTAAGATGAGTTGTAGGGGGTGGGGGTGGGAGGACAGAGGAAAAGGTGAATTTGAGGTGTCAAAGGCAGGGAAGACTGACTGCTCGTCTCCCCACCCTCTTCTCCCTCTCTTCTGCATCTCCCCCAAACCTGGGTCTGGACCCCCAAAGCACTTAGATACTCACCCACCCCTAGCAATAATTGATTTTAGTGTCTGTCTCCTCCACTAGTGATGTTATTAGCTCTGCGCCCAGTAAGTGCACAATAAAAAATCTGGTGAGGAGAATGAGTAGTGGTTGTGCCTGTGGCTGGGCTCTGGGTATCCCTGTCTCCTTCCATCCTGGGATGGAGGATGGCTGCTCTCTTGGCTAAATATGTGGGCTGAATGAGAGAGATGAGTAAAGGGTAATGAAGATTTCTTGTCACTAATCATCTTCTACCTTAAAAAGAAAGATGGCAACAAGAAAAAATTGAAAAAAGCTTCATTCATTCAATCGTATTTATTGAGCACTTACTGTGTGCAGAGCAATGTACTAAGCGTTTAGAAAGTAGTATCTCATAGACTCTAGACTTTAAGCTCATTGTATCTATACTGTAAGCTCGCTGTGGGCAGGGACTTTGTTTATTGTCACACTGTACTCTCCCAAGTGTTTAGTGTAGTGCTTTGCACTCAGTAAGTGCTCAATAAATATAAGTGAATGATTGAATGAATACATGACCTAGTGGAAAGAGCACAGGCCTGGGAATCAGAGGACATGTGTTCTATAATGGCTCTGTCAATTGCTTGTTGTGTGACCCTGGGCAACTCATTTAACCTCTCTGAGCCTCTTTCCTCAACTGTAAAATGGAGATTCAATACCTGTTCTCCCTCCTCCTTTGGCTGTGAGCCCCATGTGGGACAGGGGACTGTGTCCAATCTGATTAGCTTGTATTTACCCCAGTGCTCAGAACAGTGCTCGGCAAGTAGTGAACACTTCACAGAAACCCAAATAACAGTAATAATGATAAGACACCTTCCACCACTGACTACAAAAGTCCTTCAACAAGAGTCAACCTGCCGACAGGTCAAGGTGGGGTCCCGACTTCTAGTTCCTCAGGAGGCTGGGCCCGTAACCAACTCTGAGAACCAACTGAAGTTGTGGCAAATCCTTGGATGAGTTAGATTGGAAATGTGGAGGCAGAGATGGGGAAAATCACTATGCATACTGCTCTCCTGAACTTCAAGGATGTCTGGACGGACAATAGGCAGGCCTCAAGAACTCTGATCTAACTGATTTGATAGCAGACCACTGCCAACCATAGAGGATTGATTCTGTTGGGGAACAATGAGGAGTGTCAAAAAGATGAACATGCCCCTCTCAGCTCCCTGCTGCAAATAACATTTCCTTGGCTATGTGATCTCCATGTTGTATTAGTTTGAGCAAACTGAGTCCAGGATCCTTTGTTCTTTCTCTGACCCTGACAAACATTTAAAGACTGAAACATATACTGGAATAGTCCATTATGAATGCAAAAGAGCATTCTTTATTCCATTGTGTGAGATACAATTTGGTAGCTGGCTTTTGTTTTAAGTTAAAGAGTGGTTTAGCTTAAAAGAAAAGGAGTCCTATTGCTACATTGCATTCTGATGTACATTAAAAATGCCATTTAGATAATTGTCTTCATTAACTGGGCTGAACAACACAAGGTGCCAAAGATCTGAAGTTATTTTCATTCTGAAAAACACCCAAACCATTTCCTCCACAGTGAGAAGGTTTTGTGCAAAGGGCAACACTGTCACTCACAAATGTGGTAATAGCTTTAGATTACTAGTCATTTTCATTATATATAATTTATTCTGTGCCTTGCTTTGCCTTGTCATTCATGTTGCCAGGATCTTATCAAGCAGTGTTGCATAAGCGAGTCCAGAAAAGAACCTCCACTTAGGTCAGTGGGATTCACCTAAGGCCAGATCTGCTCAGGAGCATTTATCTGGGCTAATCCAGTCAAACCCCATTTTTTACCTGAATTTTCAACCTAAATTATACAAATTGGTCATCTTTATGCCCCAGATTTATCAGACAACTGCCAACCCTCTATTTTTCTGTGCTACATAGTCCCAGAAAATAATATTTCAGCCAGAAGGGATAGAAACTGGTCTAGGTATCAGTTTGGGGATAATCAACACTGTCAAGCCACAGATTCATTTCCCAGCAAGGTTGATGAAGCCATTCTCCTTATGTGACAAAGCATTTGAACATCATACAAAACATCTTACAAACAAAACCTGGTTTCCATACTTTACATTTGCACTTAATGGCTTGGAAAGCCATGAAAAGTAGTTCTTTATTTTAGGCAGAATTACAGGGAACCTGCCTACCAACTTTGTTATAGTGCACTTTCCCAAGCACTCAGTACAGTGCTGTGCACACAGTAAGTGCTTGAAAAATACAATTGATTGATTGGGACTTCAGATATTGCTGCAGGAGGGGAGGTGACACTGTCAGAGGCAAAGGAGTACCTGCCTGCTGAGATAAGACTTCCAGTGGAGTGAGAGGCAGCATGGCTTAGTGGATAGAGCACAGGCCTGAGTCAGAAGGACCTGAGTTCCAATCCCAGCTCTGCCACATATCTGCTATGTGACCTTGAGTAAGTCACTTAACTTCTCTGGGCCTCAGTTAGCTCATCTGTAAAATGGGGATTAAGAATGTGAGTTCCATGTGGGACAGGGACTGTGTCCAACATGATTATAACTTGCATCTACCCCAGTACTTAGAGCAGTGCTTGGCACATAGTAAGTTCTTAACAAGTACCATAATTATTATTATTGGTATAGGTTTCTGACCAAAGAATGACCCAGGGCATACTTCATGGTGGGTTATCCAACCAGGCAGGAATCTTGAAAATAGCAGGTTAAGGAGGGTGGCAAAATCAGCTACCGCGGCAGGGGCTACTGAGGTAGCTACCATGACAGCTACCTGTTGGTCCATGGCAGCACCGCTCAGCATCGACACTATACTGTGATTACTTTGACTAGGAATGGCTTTTGTTCATGAAATCCTAGCCGACACGGGGCCTCGCCTCTGCTCCCAATGCACTTGGTGCACCTACTTGTCTGGCACTTAGAACAGTGCTTTGCACATTGTAAGCATTTAATAAATGCAATTATCATTATTATAATTATTATTATTATTATTATTATTATTACTTCTCCATCAGGTACCTGAGTTGCAGGGCTGGGTTGTGGAGTGGTGCTTCACAAACCACTAGTGCCATAATCAATTCCCTCTTACAGGATCCGGGTCCTAAAGTCTTTGGAGCTGGACTTTCTGTTGCAATTTGAATGAAAAGTGACTTTAAGGATTTAAAAACATGTACTGAGAGTGAATTCAAGTGAGATGGCCCGGCGTAGGTAGAATCGGACTGAAGCTTGGCTGAAAACAGCTCATAGACTCTGCCAGTTTCTTACTGGCCATTACGTGGCCTACCTTTTTAAGCAGATCGACAGAGCACTGAGAGGTTGTACTCATGCAGACAGGCAGGTTTGGCAGAGGATTACACTCCCAGAGAAGCAGCGTGGTGTAGTGGATAGAGGACAGACCTGGGAGTCAGAAGGCAGTGGGTTCTAATCCTGACTCTGCCACTTGTCTGTTGTGTGGCCTTAGACAGGTCAATTAACTTCTCTGTGCCTCAGTTCCCTCACCTGTAAAATGGGGATTAAGACTGTGAGCCCCATGTGGGACAGGGACTGTGTCCAACTTGATTACCTTGTATGTACCCCAGTACTTAGAACAGTGCTTGGCACATAGTAAGCACTTTACAAATGTCATCATGATCATTATTGTGTACATTGAGATTGGCCCTGAACTATGGATGACTAAGTACAGAAGACCACGAATGATGATGTCCCTGCCCTCTTAACTCTATACTCAAAATTGACCCCTACTGACTGATTTGAAGTTATCTGGTATTGTAAGGGAAAAGTGGGAAGAATGCTGTGCTTGGAAAGACTGAAATATTCCCTGTCAATCAACTCTCTGACACTAGACTTCCTGGGCCAGGCTTGGAGGTGGAGATCATGGTAGGAGGCACAACAGAGAACCAGCTTGGCCTAGTGGATAAAGCAAGGGCCTAGGAGTCAGAAGATCTGTGTTCTAATCCCAGCTCACCACTTGCCTGCTGTGAGACCTTGGGCAAGCCACTTCACTTCTCTGTGCCTCAATTTCCGCAACTGTAAAATGGGGATTCAATACCTGTTCTCCCTCCAACTTGACTGTGAGTCCCAAGTGGGGCAGGCCTGTATCTGGACTGATTAATCAGTATCTACCCCCACCACTTAGAACAATGCTTGGCACACAGTACGCACTTAACAGATACCAAAACAAAATAAAACAACACAAAAAACCCCCCTGACATCAGTTCTGTCTGTCCCAGGTATTGGGAGGCACTTACTATGGGGTGGTTCTGAAGTTGATTTATACCAAGTTTTTTTTCCCAAAAAAGACTCTTACCCCACCCCAACAAGTCCATTGTTTGTGCAAAAAAAGTGGTACAATGGTAACTAGAAGCCAGTCTGTATGTTCTGAAATTTAGAGGCATTTAAAATGCCTAATAACAATAAAAGCTGTACCTCTAGACCCAAGTGTGGAAGTAGGACTATAAATGGTAACTGGTGAAAAAATATTATTTCCCCCCCATTTTTTTAGGCAACAAATAACAAGTAGACAGGGTTTTCTCCCAAAATAATTTCTTAGGTATGTGGGTTAGTTTCACCTCAAAATCAATGATGGCTCTTGTGAGTATATGGTGTAATTTTTACTGGTTTATTCAATTTGAAGCAGCAGCATGACCTAGTGGAAAGAGCAAGGGGCCGGGAGCCCCAAGCGTTTAGTACAGTGCTCTGCACACAGTAAATGCTCAACAAATATGACTAATTGATTGAGTCAGAGGACCTGGGTTCTAGTTTAGTTCCACCACTTTCCTGCTCTGTGACTTTGGGTAAGTCAATGAACTTCTCTGTGCCTCAGGTTCCCTCATCTGTAAAATGGGGATTCAATACCTATTTTCCTTTAGACTTTGAGCCCCATGTGGTATAGGGATTGTGCCTTACCGGAATGTCTTGTATCTTCCTCAGCATTCAGTATAGTGCTTGGCACATAGTAAGCATTTAACAAATATCACAATATTATCATTAATATTAACTGAATACCCATAAAGTGTGCTAGGCATTGTTCATAATATAAAAAAGACTCAGCCCTGTATCTGAAAAGTTATGTTTCAGGAAAAAAAATATTGGATCCTCACTTTTCCTTCCCCTATGTGACAACATGAGTAAAAGCATTGGGAAAGCAGTGACCATGTCTGTATAGGAAAGCATAATTTCGATAGGAAAATTCCTAAGTTTTTTCTTCCTGAAGCTGCATGGGACACACCTAACAATAGATGTCAAGATATTGTTAGTGGGGATTGCACTTTGTACAGAGGACTAACATTTTTGGAGCCACTTTGGCGTGGCCTAATGGATAAAGCACGGGTCTGGGAGTCAAAAGGACCTGGCTTCTAAACCTGGCTCTCACTACATGTCTGCTGTGTGACCTTGGGTAAATCACTTCTCTGTCTCTCAGTTACCTCACCTGTAAAATGGGGATTAAAGACTGTGAGCCTCATGTGGAACAGGGACTCCATCAAAGTTGATTAGCCCCAGTGCTTAGTACAGTGTCTGGCACATAGTAAATGATAAACCAATACCATTAAAAAAGTCAGCATACAAGTCTGATTGGCATTTTGGAATTTTTCTATCCCTCCACCCCACTTTCTCCCTGGGTTTCTTCATGGCAGTCACCAAATTTTAGCTCAGTGGCAGCTGTGTGGGGGGAGGTGAAGCCGGGGTGGAGGGTGGGGGAGAGTACAGAGCTTCCCCTAAATCCAGAGAACAGTTACTTATAAGGCAAACTCTCAGGTTAATCAGGAACCCCAAAATGCCACCTCATATCAAAAGATAGAATCATTTCTGCCAAAACATGTTTTCATTATGGGCTTGGAATACAATGCTGTTGTGGAATTAGGGATCATTTTTCCAACAAAATGTGACAGTCTGGATACAGCATGATGTGGTGTCAGAAAAAAACTGCTGTGCACATGCACGTCTAAGCAGATGCACTGTGATAACTACCGTGTGAGTTTTATGGAACATGAGGTTCATGAAAATTCAAACCCCATGTTATGGCAGAACTCAATAAACTCTGCAGTAGATCATCTTAATGTTTGTGAGTCCTATTGTGCTCAATTGTGCCAAAAACTACTAAGATCAAATCCTAGTAACGCTAGCACAGGCAATAGCATTAAGGCTATGAAGACTAAGGCTACCAGAGATCTCATCCCATCACCTTCCTTTGATTCTTGGGGAGCATATGTGTCTGTCAGACCTCAGGTTTATAGGAAACACTGTCTTGTGGCAAAATAAATAGCTAGCACCAGAGGTCACGTAGTGTCTTCCAGTTGAATCTGGCTTAGCAGCTTTGCCACCAGGACCAGGTGGGCAACAGATAAATCTGCCACTGTGCACTTGTTCTATCTCTCTGGAGGGACTCAGGATGGATAACACGCTGGGGGTGACCATCAGGGCAAGAGTGCCGCATGTATCTAGGGACTGCCAACATAGCCCGCTGCCCACTCCTATGGGCTAGAGGGACATCTTGCAATATAACCAAAGCATTGGTGAAACCAGAACTGGCTACAGTTAAAACATAAAAATACATTTGAACTTAGTCAGATATTTCAAACCAAAAAACCTCATCCATCTGAGAAAATTAGATAATCTGGCCCAAACTGTACTGCGGGGGTACAGGGCATCCTGAATTACCCAGATAATTTGCATGTACAACCCAATCAGTCAATTGTATTTATTGAGCACTTAAAGTAATATTTTTTAAAACTGTGATATATCTTAAGCATTTACTATGTGCCAAACACTGTACTAAATTCTGGGGTAGATTCAAATATGAGCAGGTGCTTGGGTAGATAAAATATAAGCAGACTGGACACAATCCCTGTCCTAACATAGGGCTCCCATCTAAGGGAAAAGGAAAACAGATATTTTATATACATTTTAAAAAATGAGTTAACAGAGACCCAGAAAAGTGACTTGCCCAAGGTCACAAAGCAGGCAAGTGGTGGAGCTGGGATTAGAACCCAAGACTCACAGAAGGCAAGTGGTGGAGCTGGGATTAGAACCCAAGACTCACAGCAGGCAACAGGTGGAGCTGGGATTAGAACCCAAGACTCCTGACTTCCAGTTCTGTGCTCTTTTCACTAGGCCAGTTAATCTCATTCATGTAGTCATACCACCTAGATAATTTAAGACAAAAAAATCCAATGAACATTTCAGGGATATGTCTACATTGCTAAAGAGGGAAAATTTTAATGATTGTAAATGAGGGAGGCAAAATTATCAAACTTCCCACAGAGGAGCAAAGTGAAAGGCAGATAGGAACCTCCTTAATGGCAGCAGGTTTTGGCTCAATCATCAACCAGATTTATTAAAGACCATAAAAATATTCTGATATATTTGACAATAATCCACTGGACCTGAAGTTTTGGGTAAAAATTAACTCCCTTTAACCACTGTAGAAAAACTGTAAATTTCAGAAAAAGTAAGACAAGATTCTCAATTCTGAGTTTTTAGAGTGAGGCGAAGTTCCTTTCTACCAAACTCAGCTCCCCAAATTGTCTTGTTCCTGGCAAACACTCCAATGTCAAATGCATGAAATAAAAGAATGAAATGGCTAAACAATGAAGTAAAGATAGAAAAACCTCAAAACCAACAAAAATGACATTTCTCCTTTATTTTGTATTAAGGAGCTTTGACTTTGTTGCCAGTTTTTGTGATATAACAGTGGAAGGAAAATCAAATCTTGGGACAGTATTTCTAGCTTTCAGATTTAACAGTGAAACACATTTTCTTTCTTCCTTTTCATGTTTCCGTGATTGTGCACTCTGCAGTAATCCCACTTGTCAATAAAGTCTAAATAAAAACTAATCTACTCTCTGAAGCACCTCAGACAGCAACCGAGTCTGCAGGGTTAAGCCTATCAGCAGCTTGAAACCATTGTACAGACTCCACCATTGCCTTAGTAATATCCCACCTATCATCCATCCTACTGGAATAATTTTGTCCCAGGTCATCATGGAAGGACTCAGAAGCCTTGGGTTGAACTGGAAGAGATACGAAATCTTTTTCAGTGAGATTCTGCCCTATCGTGCACCCTCTGAGTGGCATAGGGCTACATGATTGACAGTTGCTATTCTAGAGTGAGACTGGCCCTATACCTGCCTCTGTAACACACTGTCTCTAGACTGTAAGCTTGCTGTGGGTAGGGAATGTGTCTATTTATTGTTATGTAATATTCCTTGCCCATCCACTTTCTAATGCAGCAGTGGGGTTGTTGGAGGGGGGGAGGGGAGGCAGTCAGGACTGGGGGCTAGGAAAGTTCAAAATCCTCTACCAATCGGGGAACATGTGGCCATTTGGGCTCCCAGGGGCAGCCCTGATGCAAGACTATCAATGGTAATTATCAAGGGTATTAATTGAGCATTTACTATGTGCAGGCCACTGTACTAAATGCTTGGGAGAATACAACAGAATTATCAGGCACGTTCTCTGCCCATAACAAGCTTACAGTCTAGATGGGGAGACTACTGGGAGGTCTCTCCAGAAGAAATATACCAAAAGAAATATACCCATGTGTTCCTTAGAAAAGAACCGTCATTTTGAACTAAGACCTGTTTATATGGCCAAGTCCTTCAAGATGATCGAATAAGCTGCCGCAGTTTCTCACCACCTCATCCATTCCCTAAGTGGTTTAAAACTCTGTTTGCCACTGGGCCAGTGACAAGGAGATGGAAATGGGACAGAGGGAGATCGGACATTTGGTGAACCAAGCTTCTGCATCTCCCGGCCCCACCTTCTATCTCTTCTGTCTCCTTCTGTGGTTCTACATCTGGAGGAGCCAGGGAGGCTTGCAGGTGTGGAGATGTGGCAGCCCCCAGCTCCCAACCCTCCCACATCAACCTCTTGGGGAGGGGATATGCAGCGGCCCCACTCCCATCATTCCCCTAGTGGCCTCTCAAGGCACGGAGACTCAGTGGTCCCAGCTCTGATCCCTCCCGCAGTAGCTTCTCAGGGCACAGAGACATGGCGGCTCTCACTCACACCCCTCCCACAGCAGAGTCAATATGCGCTGGCATGGGGAACTATACAGATTTTGATTTTTCAGAAGCAGGAGGGATTTTCATAAAACTTCAGCACCCCACCCCACTCTAATCTGCTTCAGGCTGCACCATATGATTGGCAGATCTTTCAAACAAATTTGATATTGGTAATAGCAAGGTGATGCTGATGCTGTTACACTCACATTGCTATTTCAACTTTCCACTTATGTGTGGTCCAGTGATTTGTCTCTAAGTGTCAGCATTCCTGCTACACCTGGGTCGAAATCAGTGCCTATCAACTTGTCAGATGCTGTCACTGTTACACAGCATGGCCCACCTGTTTTCTAGATAATTCTTGAGTTGCTAGATGTTCACTAATGCTTCTGCATAATTTAGAAGACCTGAAATAAGAAATTGCCTGATTGTGAGGTCAACGTCCAATAGTCTTGACTCAGAAAAGTAAAGTCATCTCTAGAAGGAAGTGCCTTCTGCATCTCTTTCCATGAACTGCCCATCAAGAAGATTTACTTTGTTCAGTGCCCAAAACAGTTTACTTTGAGATATCTCTTCCTCTTGTTTCTGCTCAGTCCCTGTGAGTGGTAATTGTGTCTACCAACTCTATTATAATGTACTCTCTGAAGTTGCCTAGTACAATGTTCTGTACACAGTAAGCACTCAATACATACCGTTGACTGACTGATGGATAATTCACAGAATTGTCTGTCATTTTCTTTATGATCACCCACATTTGGGCTAGTGAAATAACTTTTTTTTTATTCCACCCAAATTGAAATATGGAAAACACCATAATCACCAAAGTTAGTGGCAGTCTGAGATAGCAATTATTTTCCCTCTTATGGGCTTTTATTGTATATAACCAAACCATTCAGAGTCATTCTGCACTCTTGATGGTCAATGCCAAAGGTCAGGTGACCCTCCAGCAAACTTTCTAGATAATTTAGGCCCAAAAGACACCACTTTAGATTCACTTTTCTGAGATTACAAGTACAAAAACAGACCTATTGTCTGAATTATCAGATTGAGTGCATGTTTAAGAAGTCTGAATTATTTGGCGAATTTGTTAGTGCATCTTCAACTGGGAGAAAATCTATATTAAATACTTAATGCATGGCAAATTGGCAGGGTATTACTGTCTGTTACTAAATATCTTTATACTGTCCATGCTCTGACAAGTAATTCCTTAGATTTTGTGTTAGCCCACTAAAAACCAGATCTAAAGTCCAGGGGCTGTTTAATGAAAACATTTTCATGAATTCTTCATTCTAGAATTTCAACCCCTCAAAAACAGTTTGATTATAGTGAGTATGAATGGCTGGAAAAGTTTTAAAACTTCCTCTAAAAGATGGTACCATCTTTAAAATGGGCTTTGTAAACTAAAGAAAAAATACTTAAGAAAAAAACTTCAAACCCCTAGCTACTTCAGAGCATAAGCAAGGTCATATTTTTTATTTTCTTTCAAATTTTCTCTGAGAACTTCAGAGAAGTAACAGTTAAAAGAACCTATGAGATTGGATAGGTGTAATTTTTCCTTATGATGTAGCATTATACTGATCCTTTAGGTATAAAATTCTCTTTGAGGGGATTTATCTGATTTACTTCAGCAGTTAGGCTAACTGTGCCTAAAGGTTATAGGAACACAACTCTGATTTAGATCTATTTATACTGAGCAATCCCTAAGGCCTGTGTCAATTTGGCTATGGTCTCCAATTCCCCTATCATTCTTTGTTTTCTTCCTGTCTTCCCTTATCTTTCTGCCAAAATCCTGCCCTCCCATCAACTTTACCATCACTGCAAACAGCACTACCATCATTCCCATATCTCCCTGCTCATAAACTTGACATTATCCTTGACTCATCCCTCTCATTCAATCCACATAGTCATTCATTCATTCAGTCATATTTATTGAGTGCTTACTGTGTGCAGAGCACTGTACTAAGCGCTTGGGAGGTACATATTAAATCTGTCACCAAATCCTATAACTTCTACCTTCACTTTCCACCCTTTCCTCTACATACAAACAGCTACTAAGCTGGCCCAAGCTCTTACACTATTCTGCCTTGACTACTAATTCTGGCTCAGCCTCTTGTCTGCTGTGTGACCTTGGTCAAGTTACTTTACTTCTCTGTGCCTCAGTTACTTCATCTGTAAAATGGAGGTTGAGACTTTGAGCCCCATGCGGGACAGGGATTGTGTCCAACCCGATTTGCTTGTAGCCCCCCAGTGCTTAGATCATCTTTCTACAAAAACGTTCAGGACATATCACCCCCATCCTGAAAAATCTTCAGTGGTTGCCCATCCACCTCCGTATCAAACAAAAAACCTTCATCATTGGCTTTAAAGCACTCCATCACCTTGCACTATCCTACCTCACCTCACTTCTCTCCTTCTACAACCCAGCCCACATACCTCACCCCTCTAGTGCTAACCTTCTCACTGTGCTCTGATCTCGCATGTCTCACCACCAATTCCTGGCACACACCCTGCCTCTGGTCTGAAATGCCCTCCCTTTTCAAATCTGACAGACAATTACTCTCCCCCACCTTCAAAGCCTTATTCCAAGAGGCCTTTCCAGACTAAGCCCCACTTTTCCTTATCTCCCACTCCCTTCTGCCTCGCCCTGACTTGCTCCCTTTGCCCTCCCCTCTCGTCCACCAGCCCCACAGCACTTACGTCTATATCTGTAATTTTATTTATTTGGATTGATGACTGTCTCCCCCTCTCTGGACTATGAGCTCATTGTGGACAGGGAATGTCACAGTTTATTGTTGTATTGTACTTTCCCAAGCGCTTAGTACAGTGCTCTGCACACAGTAAGCGCTTAATAAATACTACTGAATGAATTGAATGATTGAAAGAATACAGTGCCTAGCATATAGTAAGCTCTTAACAAATACGATTATTATTATAATTATTATTATCATCCTCCTCGCATTCCAGCTTTCAATACTCTGCTCACTCCAGTCCATACTTCATTCTGGTAACCGGGTTATTTTTTGAAAAAAAAACCAAAAAAACTGTTCAGTCCAAGTCACCTCACTCCTCACAAATCTCCAATTGTTGCCCATACACATCTGTATAAAACAGAAACTCTTTACCACTGGTTTCAAGGCACTCAATCAACTCTCCCCTTCCTATTTAACCTTGCTAATCCCCCATTACAACAGCCTGCCCACTTAGCTCCTGTAACACCAACCCAGTCACTATATCTTGCCGAGAATCAGTGTGGCTCAATGGAAAGAGCCCGGGCTTGGGAGCCAGAGGTCATGGGTTCTAATCCTGGCTCTGCCACTTGTCAGCTGTGTGACTTTGGACACATCACAATTTCTCTGTGCCTCAGTTACCTCATCTGTAAAATGAGGATTAAGACCGTGAGCCCCACGTGGGATAACCTGATCACCTTGTATCCCCCCAGTGCTTAGAACAATGCTTGGCACATAGTAAGTGCTTAACAAATGCCATCATAGAGAAGCACTCAATCAACTCTCCCCTTCCTATTTAACCTTGCTAATCCCCCATTACAACAGCCTGCCCACTTGGCTCCTGTAACACCAACCCAGTCACTATATCTTGCCAAGAATCAGCGTGGCTCAGTGGAAAGAGCACAGGCTTGGGAGTCAGAGGTCATGGGTTCTAATCCTGGCTCCCCCACATGACTGATGTGTGACCTTGGGCAAGTTACTTAACTTCTCTGAGCCTCAGTTACCTCATCTGTAAAATGGGGATTAAGACTATGAGCCCCACGTGGGACAATGTGATCACCTTGTATCCCCCCCAGCACTTAGAACAGTGCTTTGCACACAGTAAGCACTTAACAAATGCCATTATTATTATTATTATTATTATTATTATTATTATTATTGTTATCTTGATCTCATCCATCTAGCTCACATCCACTTATTCATGTCCCCTCAGTATCCTGGAACTCTTTCCCCCTTCATATCCAACAGACCACCTTTCTCCCCATATTCAAAGCCTTACTGAAGCCAGTCCTGACTAACCCCTCATTTCCCCACTATTCACACTTCCTTCCGTGTCTCCTACACATTTGCAGCTGTACCTCTTAAGCACTTTGATTCTTTCCCCATCCTAGCCCACATCACTTTTAAGTACTGTGACACTTTAATACTCACGGCATCCCAGCACCACAGCACATTATGTATGAATCCTTATACTCTGCTGTTTCCCCTGTTTCCCCTACAACACCGTAAGCTTCTTGAGAGCCAAATTGTGTATTGTTTTCTCCCAGGTGCTTAGTACAGTGTTGCACATAATAAGCCCTCAATCAAAACCATTGATTGATTAAATGATTGAGGTTCTCTGACTTCCAGGCTTGTGCTCTTTCCACTAGACCACTCTACCAAATAATTATTTCTTAATATTAATGTTTGTCTCTCCCTCATTCAAAACCTCCATGAGGAATGGGATAAACATACTTCCCCTACACAGTAAGCTCATTGTGGGCAGGGAACGTCTCTACCAACTCTGCTACATTGTACTCTCCCAAGCACTTATTACAGTGCTCTGCACACAGTAAGCACTCAATAAATATCAGCTATTGATTGGTTGCCATCATTTCAATTTCTATAATCTTACAGGAAAATAGGACATTTCAATATCTGGAGTGGAAGCATAGTAAATTGAACACCACAGAGTACACTTGTTTTCCATTCAAGATAATTCCAATGAAAATCCATCAAGATCTCAGAACCCTGGTTAAAGTATAATAACGTAAAAATCTCCAATCATCTTGAAGGTACATAAAGACAACTCTATAGACTTGTTATGGGGTGGGAGTCATAGACAAAGTTATACTCCATGAGTCTTCAATGCTTTACCAATGGAAAACACTATGATTCTTTCATTTACAAAAGGAGAAAATAGTAGTAATAGTAGTCGTAGTAACATTTATTAGGTGCCCTTTGAGTGCAATACACTGTACTAAGAACTTAGAAAGACATAACAGAAGAGAGTGACATCTTCCCTGTCCATAAGAAGCTTATACTCTAATGGGAGAGACAGACATAAACATATTGAAAAATGAAAGAATAAATGAGTGAATGTGAACTGATTTGCCTGAGGTTAGAAAAGAGATAGAAACAGAATGCTTGTACAACCTCCATGACTTAAATAATTAAATAGTTAATTATTAATTAATTAAATAGTTCAGTGTAAGCCTTTGTAGGTAGGGAATGTGTCTGTTTATTGTTGTATTGTATTCTCCTGAACGCTTAGTACAGTGCTTTGCAGTAAGTGCTCAATAAATTCATTCATTCAATCATATTTATTGAGCGCTTACTGTGTGCAGAGCACTGTACTAAGTGCTTGGGAAGTACAAGTTGCCAACATATAGAGATGGTCCCTACCCAACAGCAGGCTCACAGTCTAGAAGGGGGAGACAAACAACAAAACAAAACATATTAACAAAATAAAATAGAATAGTAAATATGTACAAGTAAAATAGAGTAATAAATATGTACAAACATATATACAGGTGCTGCGTGGAGGGGAAGGAGGTAGGGTGGGGGGGATGGGGAGAGGGAGGAGGGGAAGAGCAAGGAGGGGGCTCAGTCTGGGAAGGCCAACTGGAGGAGGTGATCTCTCAGTAGGGCTTTGAAGGGAGGAAGAGAGCTAGCTTGATGGATGTGCAGAGGGAGGGCATTCCAGGCCAGGGGGAGGACGTGGGCCGGGGGGTCGATGGCGGGACAGGTAAGAACGAGGCACAGTGAGGAGGTTAGCGGCAGAGGAGTGGAGGGTGTGGGCTGGGCTGTAGAAGGAAAGAAGGGAGGTGAGGTAGGAGGGGGCGAGGTGATGGAGAGCCTTGAAGCGAAAGGTGAGGAGTTTTTGCCTGGTACATAGGTTGATTGATAGCCACTGGAGATTTTTGAGGAGGGGAGTAACATGCCCAGAGCGTTTCTGCACAAAGATGATCCAGGCAGCGGCATGAAGTATAGATTGAAGTGGGGATAGACAGGAAGATGGGAGATCAGAAAGGAGGCTGATACAGTAATCCAGTCGGGATAGGATGATAGATTGAACCAGCAGGGTAGCGGTTTGGATGGAGAGGAAAGGGTGGATCTTGGAATGAATGAATGAATTGGGATACTATTGCCCTGTGGCATAAGTGATACTGCGAAATGATCCAATTTTTATGGCAAACACAGTTAGAGAAGCTTCCTTTCTTTTACCATAACCAGATCAGAAAAATGGAAGTGGTTGGCTAGAGATCCAAGCAAGCTGCTGTTTGTGTGTTGCTGGAGTAGCCTGTAGTTTGCTTCCAGAATGAATCACATGGAAGGCTACTTCTGAAATTTGAACCTTGGGTGATGTCATGAACCATGCTCAAACTTAATTAGCTATTCTAGAGGCAGCAGGAATGTTTTTCAAAATGATAAACAGCCTATAAATATACATTCTTTGGGGTGCTCATTCCACTCATCCCAAAATATGAGAAGGTCAAGGGCAAAATCAAATTTCAATTAAAACATTTGTACCAATTATCCCTGTTAGACACAACATTTCATTTTTGGTGCAGGCCTGGCATCTTGTAGTAAGTCAGTTACAATAATCTATCAGCAGCAGAAAAGAATGGAAATCATTGCTATGATGAGAAGAAAATCCTAACAGAATACGTAATCAGGTACAACAGCTTTGTGGCTAGCATTTGAAATGAACTGGAGATGAAAATCCTGATTCTGCCATTCACTAATGTCCAGTGTGAATGACTTAAAGATTCAGCCTCAATGTCCCTTTGTGCTTTAGAATGAGATTGGGTGAATAATATCGAGGATTCCATTCTGTCTAGTTTACTCCCATTCAATGATTGGGTTCACATATCAGTGTCTTTTTTCCACTGGGCCAGCTGATAGATTTTATGAATCCAGCACCTGGATTATGACTATAAGTACATTGCACCAGGTCACAGAACAGATATCATATGGTGAAATAGCCTGTTGATACCAACAGATGAGCCTCAGTCCTGAGACTTGAGGACTGAAAAACTGGATGGAAGAATTGATTCTAGTGATAGGGGCTTGCGTAATGCACCCCCCCCACCCCCCCCACCACCACACACCCTTTTGTTCCTGAAAACTTTGTTCCAATTTGGCCAGGAAGTGTAAAAGATAGTGTAATATTGGATTTAAAATGTTTTCGTGCCCATTAAAAATGGACTACATGATCACTATATCTTGCTAACCCAACAAGCTCCCTGAAAGTGTTTTGATATTGCTACTAGTGGTCAAAAGCTGTTTTGCCACATATCACTGACCCACCTCTTTCCACAGAGGCTTTATTTTTAGTTTGAGACAACCCAATGTCAAAGCCACCTTCAAATGATCATTTTGACCAATTTGGGGTTGATACTTCTAGGTATTCTCAAACTCTTTCCTTGTTCAATGCATTGTCCCTTATGAGGGTAGGATGCAGATATGGAAAATACTCAAACTCTTTATGTTCAAGGGAATTCCAAATACAATGCAAGGAAGCATCACCCCTAAGTTCAAGTGGCAGCTAAATAAATCAGCAGTGTGAACTCAATGATAATAATGGTAATAATCATAATGATAATAATAATAATATTTAAGTGTTCACTATGTGTTAAACACTGTTAGTACAGTGCTTTGCACAGAGTAAGCACTCGATAAATATGATTGAAATATTATTGAATGTTCTAAGTGCTGGGATAGAAACAAATTAATAAGGTTGGACACAGTCTCTGTCCTACATGGGGCTCACAGTCTAAGTAGGAGGGAGGGCAGGTATTGAATCCCCATTTCACAGATGAGGAAAGTGGGACACAGAAATGACTTGCCCAGGGTCACACAGGAGGCAAGTGGCAGAGGCAATCAAGTGCACAAGATGATGGAATAAGGCCAGTTACCCTCTATCTGTACCCACAGGGAATCTCTGCTTTACTCTGGTTTCCTCTCCTTTTCTTATGTGTTAGTAAGCTAAAGTATCTCATGCTTGGTGGGAAATTTGAGAGCCTTTGTAGAGCTGCATGTATCAATCACTCAGTGATATTCATTGAGCACTTACTATTTGCAGAGTACTGTACTAAGCGCTTAGAAGCATACAACAGAGTTGGTAGTCATGTTCCCTGCTCACTATGAACTTGAAAACTAGATATCTATAAGCTCACTGTGGGCAGGGAACATGTCTGCAGAAGAAGCAGCGTGGCTCAGCAGAAAGAGCCCGGGCTTTGGAGCCCGAAGTCATGAGTTCAAACCCCGGCTCCGCCAATTGTCAGTTGTGTGACTTTGGGCAAGTCACTTCACTTCTCTGCACCTCAGTTACCTCAGCTGTAAAATGGGGATTAAGACTGTGAGCCCCCCGGGGGACAACCTGATCACCTTGTAACCTCCCCAGCACTTAGAACAGTGCTTTGCACATAGTAAGCACTTAATAAATGCCATTATTATTATTATTATTATTACTCTCCCAAGCACTTAGAACAGTGCTCTGCACATAAAAATCACTCAGTAAATGCCTTTGATTGAATGATTGATTGATTCAATATCTCAGGATATTGGCTATTCTCTCTCCCCTCCCATTTTATTCCCACTTTTTTTCAACCTTGAATGATTCCCTTTCCACTTCTCAGGAAATTGGTAATCACACACACACACACACACACACACACACAAACACAGAGATAGAAAGGGGAAAAAAGAGAGAGTAGGGAGAGAGAGAGAGACATACAGAGAATAAGAGAGACTGTTACTCTCCCTCTTCCCACTCTCCCCACCTAGGCCCCTGCCAACTCATCCCAATCCAAACCCTCCCCATCACTCGCACCCTTCCCCCTCCCTCCCCTCCCTCCACAGCTACTGCTAAGTGTGACCTCTGGAACCCCCGCTCCGTTTTAAGTAAGATCCCTTCCATCCTGGACCTATTCCTTTCCAGCTCTCTACTCCTCCTCTCCCTAACTGAAACTTGGTTGTCTCCAGATGACACGGTCTCTCTGCTGCTCTCTCCAGTGGAGGCCTCTTCTTCTCCCACTCCCCAAGACTCACTGGAAAAGGAGGTGTCGGTTTCCTTCTCACCCCCCAGTGTCACTTTCGCACTATCCCTCCTCCCCCTTCCCTTTCCTTCCCTTCCTTTGAAGCCCACGTTATTCACCTCTACCACCCTCTCCAGATTCTTGTAGCCATCATCTACCGCCACCCCCCAGCCCCACCTCCAACTTCTTTAACAATTTTGACCCCTTCCTCACATTCCTTCTCTCCTTTTCCATGCCCACTCTGATCCTCGGAGACTTCAACATCCACATGGATATCCCTGATGACTCCTCTGCCGCCCGCCTTCTATCTCTCCTTGATGCTGCCAACCTCTTGCTCCACCGCACCTCACGCACTCACCAACTTGGTCATACCCTCAACCTCATCATCTCCTACCGCTGCACTGTGTCCACCCTCACCAACTCTAATATCCCTCTCTCTGATCATAATCTTCTCACCTGCCTCCTCACTCACACTCCTTTCCCCTGTAAATCCATATTACTCCCTCACAGAGATCTCCACTCTCTTGACCCCATCCATCTTTCTGAGTGCCTCACACCCCACCTCGCCTCCCTCTCCTCTCTACCCAGTCTTGATGATCAGATTACTGCGCTCAACTCTACCCTTTCCACTCAGCTAGACTCACTCACTCCCCTTTCCCTTTGCCACTCTCGTACCACTAACCCACAGCCCTGGATCACTGCCACTGTCTGCCTCCTTCGCTCTTATGCTCGAGCTGCCAAACGCTGCTGGCGAAAGTCTAGACACCATGCCAACCTCGTTCACTTCAAGTTTATCCTTTCCTGCCTCAACTCAGCCCTCTCCTCTGCCAGACAAAACTATTTCTCCTCCCTTATTGACACCCATGCCCATCATCCCCGTCAGCTCTTCTGTACATTCAACTCCCTTCTCAGGCCCCCAGTTCCTCCCCCTCCTCCTACCCTCACCCCCAACGATCTGGCCTCCTACTTCATTAACAAAATTAAATCCATCAGGTCTGACCTCCCCAAAGTCACTCCCCCCACTTCCCCAACCCCCCAGCTCTCAACACTCTCTGCTACTCTCCCATCCTTCCCAGCATTATCCTCAGAGGAGCTCTCCTCCCTCCTCTCAAGTGCTACTCTGACCACCTGTGCTTCTGACCCCATTCCCTCTCATCTCATGAAATCTCTTGCTCCATCCCTTCTTCCCTCCTTAATTTCCATCTTCAAATGCTCACTCTCCACTGGTTCCTTACCCTCTGCCTTCAAACATGCCCATGTCTCTCCCATCCTAAAAAAAACCCTCTCTTGACCCCACCTCACCTTCTAGTTATCGCCCCATATCCCTCCTACCATTCCTTTCCAAACTCCTTGAACGAGTTGTCTACACGCGCTGTCTCGAATTCCTCAACACCAACTCTCTCCTCGACACCCTCCAGTCTGGCTTCCGTCCCCTACATTCCATGGAATCTGCCCTCTCAAAGGTCACCAATGACCTCCTGCTTGCCAAATCCAATGGCTCATACTCTATCCTAATCCTCCTCGACCTCTCAGCTGCCTTCGACACAGTGGACCACCCCCTTCTCCTCAACACGCTATCCAACCTTGGCTTCACAGACTCCGTCCTCTCCTGGTTTTCCTCATCTCTCCGGTCGTTCATTGTCAGTCTCTTTTGCAGGCTCCTCCTCCCCCTCCCATCCCCTTACTGTGGGGGTTCCCCAAGGTTCAGTGCTTAATCCCCTTCTGTTCTCGATCTACACTTACTCCCTTGGTGACCTCATTCGCTACCACGGCTTCAACTATCATCTCTACGCTGATGACACCCAGATCTACATCTCTGCCCCTGCTCTCTCCCCCTCCCTCCAGGCTCGCATCTCCTCCTGCCTTCAGGACATCTCCATCTGGATGTCTGCCCGCCACCTAAAACTCAATATGTCCAAGACTGAACTCCTTGTCTTCCCTCCCAAACCCTGCCCTCTCCCTGACTTTCCCATCACTGTTGATGGCACTACCATTCTTCCCGTCTCACAAGCCCACAACCTTGGTGTCATCCTCGACTCCGCTCTCTCATTCACCCCTCACATCCAAGCCATCACCAAAACCTGCCGGTCTCAGCTCCGCAACATTGCCAAGATCCGCCCTTTCCTCTCCATCCAAACCGCTACCCTGCTCGTTCAAGCTCTCATCCTATCCTGTCTGGACTACTGTATCAGCCTTCTCTCTGATCTCCCATCCTCGTGTCTCTCCCCACTTCAATACATACTTCACACTGCTGCCCGGATTGTCTTTGTCCAGAAATGCTCTGGGCATGTTACTCCCCTCCTCAAAAATCTCCAGTGGCTACCAATCAATCTGTGCATCAGGCAGAAACTCCTCACCCTCGGCTTCAAGGCTCTCCATCACCTCGCCCCCTCTTACCTCACCTCCCTTCTCTCCTTCTACAGCCCAGCCCGCACCCTCCACTCCTCTGCCGCTAATCTCCTCACCGTGCCTCGTTCTCGCCTGTTCCGCCGTCGACCCCCAGCCCACATCATCCCCCGGGCCTGGAATGCCCTCCCTCTGCCCATCCGCCAAGCTAGCTCTCTTCCCCCCTTCAAGGCCCTACTGAGAGCTCACCTCCTCCAGGAGGCCTTCCCAGACTGAGCCTCTTCCTTCCTCTTCCCCTCGTTCCCCTCTCCATCCCCCTTGTCTTACCTCCTTCCCTTCCCCACAGCACCTGTATATATGTATATATATTTGTACATATTTATTACTCTATTCATTTATTTTACTTGTACATATCTATTCTATTAATTTAATTTTGTTAATATGTTTGGTTTTGTTCTCTGTCTCCCCCTTCTAGACTGTGAGCCCAAAGTTGGGTAGGGACTGTCTCTATATGTTGCCAACTTGTACTTCCCAAGTGCTTAGTACAGTGCTCTGCACACAGTAAGCGCTCAATAAATATAATTGATTGATTGATATTAACATTGTCAGAAGTTTCTAGCAAAGACCTAGGATTCAGGAGATTTGGGTCCTCTCTGACTTCTTATGGGATCTTGGGCATGTTACCTTTCACACCTCCTTTTCACAGAGTGCTATCAACAGTGTTTCTTTTTGGGGAAATGTTGGAAATGTCATATGTGCAAAGAATAAAAATTAAGATTTAACAGTCCCATAAGCATTACAGTTTGGAGTTTTATGTATCTACACCTTACACATGTTGTGCCTCCTCTTTAAAACAATAAACCTGATACCTGCAGTAGCTGATTACAGATCAGAACTAATAATCTCTTTATTCTGGTGTGGGGCAGATTAACCTGCTCAAATCCCTATACATTAAGTATTCTGTAGAGATAACTCTGGGAGTATTCTGCCTTATAGCAAGGGAAAATAACGAAGGACAAGAAAGGATGTTAAAATTTTGCAGCAACGCCTTCATACTGCTTTGGGGTTCAGGTCACAAGTGAAAACATATTATGATATTTGTTAAGTGCTTACTATTTGCCAGGCACTGTATTAAGCACTGGGGTGGATACAAGCAAATCAGGTTGGTCCCATGTGGGGTGCACAGTCTCAATCCCCATTTTACAGATGAGGTAACTGAGGCTCAGAAAAGTGAAGTGACTTGCCCAGGGTCACACAACAGACATGTGGCAGGGCTGGAATTAGAACTCATAACCTTCTGACTCCCAGGCTTGTGATCTAACCACTACACCAGCTCATTTCCATCATGCTGCGTCCCGTGAGAGTTCACCTCTGAAAAGTCCCATAAAGCTCAGAGCAATTGGAAAGGCTGAGTTCTGTCCAAACTGGAGGAGCCCTGATAGAGAGAGTGGGAGAGGGAGGAGGAGAGGAGAAATGATGGACCCCGAAGATTAGGCCTGAGGAGCAACCAAAGTCAAGTGTGAGAAACCTGAACAATCAACCACCTATTTTGCATTATCTCCAGGAATTCTATTCCTTCCACACTTTCAGATAACTCAATTTTACTCTTTTTTTATTTGGTGAGAGGGCAAGAGTGGAGATGCTGGGGACGCTTTAAATGAAAAAGCTCTCTTTTTTTTTTCTAAACACTCTATTGAGAAATGAAATGCCGGCTGGCTCCCTTTTTAGTAGTCACAGATGAGAGAGGGATGCCAGTTTCAGTTTCCCTTTTTTTCTTTTTAACCATGTCTCTGCATTGAGGTCCAGTGAGGTAACACTGCAGCAAAGGCTTTGGGAATACAACGTGACACTTAAATGATCGTTCCTTACAACCCACAGCATGGTTGAAAGACAGAACAAGTCTGTTAGCCCTGTAATCTTTGTTAGAAAAAAACTCTCTCTACAGACCTTGGCTCTGCATTTTTTTCTTGGGCCTATTTATGCAGAAGATTAATTAGTACCCAGGAAAAAAAGAGAAACTCTCTCTCTTTAGTAACTTCTGATTTCTCATTGTAATTTGTGTCCAGGTGATAAACCTCACTGGTAGCTGGCAGAGCACTGCTATTTATAGCTGGGGAGGTTGTTGAATTACTAATTGTCTCAACTTTACTGAGACTGATGGGAAGTCATTACAGCTGGGAATGATATAATTTATTAGAAGTGAAGACTATAAAAGTGATCGGAGATGAGACCCACTCTTCACGTAACTTGATAACAGCAAACTAATACGTTCCTGTTTCATGATTAAATCATGAGATGCTGCAAAGAAATCTGCAGTCCAGGACCAAAGCTCCATAGTCTGTCCTTGTGGATCCTCAGGAAAGCCATCAGAAAGGAAAGATTCAGAACAACTTTAAAAACAGAATGATAATATAGCTTCATTTCTACAAAGAGTGTTTCCATTTGAAATTGAAGCAGAAATACTTCAATTTTACATGTCTTCATTGTAGGTTTAGAATTAACATGAAGGAAATCTGTTTTCAGGCCTACTCCCGCTTTTTACATCTTTTGAGAAAATGGAGGAAAACTGAGGATGCCTGTGAGAATGTAGAAACAGAATGCTTTAAGGACAGAAGGATTTCCCCTAGATTTTAAACTTGTTTTGGGCAAGAAACGTTTCTGCTAATTCTGTTGTATTGTACTTTGCCAAGTGCTTTGTACAGTGCTCTGCACATAGTAAACACTCAGTAAATACAATTGATTTCTCCTGACCTACCTACTCGCAATATCAATCAATCGTATTTATTGAGCGCTTACTATGTGCAGAGCACTGTACTAAGCGCTTGGGAAGTACAAATTGGCATCACATAGAGACAGTCCCTACCCAACAGTGGGCTCACAGTCTAAAAGGGGGAGACAGAGAACAGAACCAAACATACCAACAAAATAAAATAAGTAGGATAGAAATGTACAAGTAAAATAAATAAATAAATAAATAAATAAATAGAGTAATAAATATGTACAACCATATGTACATATATACAGGTGCTGTGGGGAAGGGAAGGAGGTAAGACGGGGGGATGGAGAGGGCGACGAGGGGGAGAGGAAAGAAGGGGCTCAGTCTGGGAAGGCCTCCTGGAGGAGGTGAGCTCTCAGCAGGGCCTTGAAGGGAGGAAGAGAGCTAGCTTGGCGGATGGGCAGAGGGAGGGCATTCCAGGCCCGGGGGATGACATGGGCCGGGGGTCGATGGCGGGACAGGCGAGAGCAAGGTACAGTGAGGAGATTAGTGGTGGAGGAGCGGAGGGTGCGGGCTGGGCAGTAGAAGGAGAGAAGGGAGGTGAGGTAGGAGGGGGCGAGGTGATGGAGAGCCTTGAAGCCCAGGGTGAGGAGTTTCTGCCTGATGCGCAGATTGATCGGTAGCCATTGGAGGTTTTTGAGGAGGGGAGTAATATGTCCAGAGCGTTTCTGGACAAAGATAATCCGGGCAGCAGCATGAAGTATGGATTGAAGTGGAGAGAGACACGAGGATGGGAGATCAGAGAGAAGGCTAGTGCAGCAGTCCAGACGGGATAGGATGAGAGCTTGAATTAGCAGGGTAGCGGTTTGGATGGAGAGGAAAGGGCGGATCTTGGCAATGTTGCGGAGCTGAGACCGGCAGGTTTTGGTGACGGCTTGGATGTGAGGGGTGAATGAGAGAGCGGAGTCGAGGATGACACCAAGGTTGCGGGCTTGTGAGACGGGAAGGATGGTAGTGCCGTCAACAGAGATGGGAAAGTCAGGGAGAGGACAAGGTTTGGGAGGGAAGACAAGGAGCTCAGTCTTCGACATGTTGAGCTTTAGGTGGCCGGCGGACATCTAGATGGGGATGTCCCGAAGGCAGGAGGAGATGCGAGCCTGGAGGGAGGGGGAGAGAGCAGGGGCAGAGATGTAGATCTGGGTGTCATCAGCGTAGAGATGATAGTTGAAGCCGTGGGAGCGAATGAGGTCACCAAGGGAGTGAGTGTAGATCGAGAACAGAAGGGGACCAAGCACTGAACCTTGGGGAACCCCCACAGTAAGGGGATGGGAGGGGGAGGAGGAGCCTGCAAAAGAGACTGAGAAAGAACGACCGGAGAGATAAGAGGAGAACCAGGAGAGGACGGAGTCTGTGAAGCCAAGGTCAGATAACGTGTTGAGGAGAAGGGGGTGGTCCACAGTGTCAAAGGCAGCTGAGAGGTCGAGGAGGATTAGGATCGAGTATGAGCCGTTGGATTTGGCAAGCAGGAGGTCATTGGTGACCTTTGAGAGCGCAGTTTCCGTGGAATGAAGGGGACGGAAGCCAGACTGGAGGGGGTCGAGGAGAGAGTTGTTGTTGAGGAATTCTAGGCAGCGCGTGTAGACAACTCGTTCAAGGAGTTTGGAAAGGAATGGTAGGAGGGATATGGGACGATAACTAGAAGGTGAGGTGGGGTCAATATACTACTGAGCTCACTGCAATTCAGATCAAGATGCTGTTAGCAGGTGGCAACGCAGACAATTCTCTCCCCTCCCCAATCTCATATCTCCACACTATGTGGACAAAGCATATGAATTTTATTGAGCTCTTACTGTGCTAAATGCTTGGGAGAGTATAAGATAATAGAGTTAATAGGCACAATCCCTGCCCTCAAGGAATTTACAATATTATGCTTGTACTATACCCAGTGTAAAATGCAGGGTTTTCTTTTGGGCCACTTTCTTCTTACATTTTGTCCTGTAGTGTTTTACATATTGTGGTTTTGTGCAAAGGTAGCCAGGCCCAATGTGAATGCCCTCATAATAATAATAATAATGATGATGGCATTTGTTAAGCGCTTACTATCTGTGAAGCACTATTCTGAACACTGGGGGGGATACAAGGTGATCGGGTTGTCCCACAAGGGGCTCACAGTCTTAATCCCCATTTTACAGATGAGGTAATTTAGGCTCAGAGAAGTTAAGTGATTTGCCCGAGGTCACACAGCAGACATGTGGCGGAGCCGGGAGTAGAACCCTCATGGGAGCATGGACTTGTGGAAAGAAGGTCTGCTTCCCTTTGACTCCCAGTGGCTTTTCGTCCAGCTAGTGGGTGCCAGTGCTATGCATCCTCATTCTGAGAGCTGCCATAGTGACATCGAGCAATGAGTCTGTGAGCACAAAGTCGGGAGGGCTCAAAGAGTCTGCTCTAACCTAGGACATCACCAGGAGTTTAAATTAGCTCCAGAGTCTTCCTGCATGTCACAAAAGGAGGCAGCATTACCCAGTGGATAGAGCATGGGTCTCAGTGTCAGGAGAACCAGCGTCTAATTCCGATTCTGCCACTGACCTGCCACATAACCTAGGATAAATAATTTAATCTCCTTGGATCTCAGTTTCTTTCTTTGTTAAATAGGGAATGTACTTACCAACTGTTGTATCATACTCTTCCAAGAGTTTAGTACAGTGCTATACACAAAGTTAAGTGTTCAATGAATACCATGGATTGACTGACTGACTGATTAAATAGGGGTGATGCCTGCTCTTCCTGTCTCTTAGATTGTGAGATCCATGTGGGAGAAGGTGTGTGTCCAATCTGGTAATCTTATCTGAACCCCAGCTCTTAGCTCAGTGCTTGGCATCTAGTATGAGCCAGATGTTATTATTATTATTAGTAGAATATTACACAATATTCTTATTGCATAAATTGGAGCTGTCATGAGGTAGTATACGACTCTGAGTCCCTACCCCTACCCCACACCCATATTAGCATTCAAATGCAGTGAATAAAGAAGTAGTGGCGACAGAAGGAATGAGGGCTAAATAATTGAGGTTAATGTCGAGCTATTCTTCAGTTAATAGATGAGCACATCAAGATCGCTGATTTATTTTTGACCTTTAATAAAATACATCACTTCACTGACTTTAGCCTTAAAGTGTGCCAATAAAAAAAAAAAAAAAACAACTATCCAGGGTATGTCTAAGGAATATGAGAGCCATTCCTCCAATGAGAGACTTTAATTCTTCCTCATCTATGGAAGTCTACTAATGTGGTAACAAAAGGGATAAAAAGAAGATGTAAAAAGCTTTGATATGGCAACATCTTTTTTTCAAGCAGAATACAAACTGAATAAACAAATACAGCAGCAATCAAATTACCCAGAAACTTAACTGAAAATAAGAGTGAGGCATGGTGTTGTTCCATAACATAGACTATTTCCTTCAATTGAGATGTGTTGTAAATGAATTTTTTAAGAGCCATGTCAACAGATATGATGTCTTACATCTTGTAACGACAAATTAGATTTTCTTTGAAACATTGGTGTATGCATTTACTCTTTTCTCTATTTGAACAAAAACAGATTTCTCAATTTCAACTAGATTGTTTTTGGCCTACTATCCTTTGGTGATAAAAGGTAAGAGGAGTGTTAAAGGCTACAATCAAAACCTGATGGGTTGATAACAATGGCTTAGCATTGTATAAAAGCATCAAACATGCACTTGAAAATAATTGCAAAACAAATAGCTTCATATGTATATTCTTCCACTTCCCCTTCCCTCAGTCTCTGGCTAAGTCTATACTACTTACAAGGTGATATGGATAATTCAGGCAATTGCCAAGATAAAAACAAATTAAAAACCCCACCAGTGCCTCAGCTCTTTGCTTGCTGCAGAAAATACTATGTATTTGGCTGGAGTTCAATCAATCATTGTTTTTTATTGAGCACTTACTATGGGCTGAGCACTGTACTAGCACTTATTGGTTATCTGGTTATTGTCTCAATTTTCCACAACACAATTCCGGATTTAGCCGAAGTGCTGGTCTTGTGCTACTGTAATTCAGATTTCTAAGAAGCACTACTATTCATGTAGTAATGAGCCTATAAACTAAAAAAAAATAAGAAACGTTTAGACTCAAGGTGATGTTACACCACTCTTAAATCTTCTAACATTGCCTTTCTCATCATATCAATTGGGCCAGAAATCAAACTTTTATGAATCAAAAGGCCACAACCTTGGCCTAGGCCATCCTCTAAGCTGTAAGCTTTTTGTGGGCAGGGAATGTGTCTACCAACTCTATTATATTGTACTCGCCCAAGCGCTAAGTACAGTGCTCTGCACACAGTAAATGCTCAAAAACAACAGTGATGATGATGACTGATCATCCTTGACTCATTCATTCATTCAATCATATTTATTGAGCACTTACTGTGTGCAGAGCACTGTACTAAGCACTTGGGAAGTACAAATCGGCAACATATAGAGACGATCCCTACCCAACAACGGGCTCACAGTCTAGAAGGGGGAGACAGGTAACAAAACAAGTAGACAGGTGTCAATACTATCGGAATAAATACAATTATAGCTATATACACATCATTAATAAAATAGAGTAATAAATATGTACAAATGTACACAATTGCTGTGGGGAGGGGATGGGGGGAGGGTAAAAGGTGGGTTGGGAGGGGAGGAGGAGGAGGAGAGGAAAAAGTGGGGGCTCAGTCTGGGAAGGCCTCCTGAAAGAAGTGAGCTCTCAGTAGGACTTTGACGGGAGGAAGAGAGCTAGTTTGGCGGATGTGTGGAGGGAGGGCATTCCAGGCCAGGGGGAGGATGTAGGCTAGAGGTTGACGGTGGGTCAGTTGAGAATGAGGCACAGTGATGAGGTTAGCAGCAGAAGAGTGGAGTATGCAGGCTGGGCTGTAGAAGGAGAGAAGGGAGGTGAGGTTGGAGGGGGCAAGATGATGGAGAGCTTTGAAGCAGAAGGTGAGGAGTTTTTGCTTGATTCGAAGGTTGATAAGCAACCACTGGATATTTTTGAGGAGGGGAGTGACATGCCCCAAGTGTTTTTGTAGAAAGATAATCCGGGCAGCAGAGTGAAGTATAGACTGAAGCCAGGAGAGACAGGAGGATGGGATATCAGAAAGGAGGCTCATGCAGTTATCCAGTCGGGATACGACGATAGATTGAACCAGCAAGGTAGTGGTTTGGATGGAGAGGAAAGGGTGGATCTTGGTGATGCTGTGGAGGTGAGACTGGCAGGTTTTAGTGACAAATTAGATGTGTGGGTGAATGAGAGTGCGGAGTCAAGGATGACACCGAAGTTGTGGGCTTTTGAGATGGGAAGGATGGTAGTGCCTTCTACAGTGACGGAAAGTGAGGGAGAGGACAGGGTTTGGGAGGGAAGATAAGGAGCTCAGTCTTGGACATGTTGAGTTTTAGATGGCAGGCAGACATCCAGATGGAGATGTCCTGAAGGCAGGAGGAGGAGATACGAGTCTGGAGGGAGGGAGAGAGAACAGGGGTGGAGATGTAGATTTGGGTGTCATCAGCATAGAGATGATAGTTGAAGCCATGTGAGTGAATGAGTTCACCAAGGGAGTGAGTATAGCTGGAGAACAGAAAAGGACCAAGAACTGACCCTTGAGGAACCCCTATAGTAAGGGGATGGGAGGGGGAGGAGAAGCCCGCAAAAGGGGACTGAGAATGAACGGCCAAAGAAATAAGAGGAGAACCAAGAGAGGACGGAGTCTGTGAAGCCGAGGTTGGATAGTGTGTTGAGGAGAAGGGGATGGTCCACAGTGTTGAAGGCAGCTGAGAGGTCGAGGAGGATTAGGATGGAGGAGAAGCCATTGGATTTGGCAAGAAGGAGGTCATTGGTGGCCTTTGAGAGGGCATTTCGGTGGAGTTTAGGGGATGGAAGCCAGATTGGAGGGGGTCTAGGAGAGAGTTGGGGTAGAGGAATTTGAGGCAGTGAGTGTAGATGACTCATTATAGGAGTTTGGAAAGAAAGGGTAGGAGGGAGATAGCGCAATAATTAGAAGGGGTAGTGGGGTCAAGAGAGTATTTTTTGGGAAGGGGTTGATGTGAGCATGTTTGAAAGCAGAGGGGAAGGAACCAGTGGAGAGTGAGCAGTTGAAGATGGAAGTTAAGGAGGGGAGGAGGGAACGGGGAGAGTTTTCATAAGATGAGAGGGAATGGGGTCTGAAGCACAAGTAGATGGGGTGGCACTTGAGAGGAGAGAGATCTCATCTGAAGATACTGCTGGGAAGAATGGGAAAGTAACAGAGAAGGTTGAGAGCCGGGGGGATGGAGAAGGGGGCGGTGACTTTGGGGAGCTCAGACCTGATGGTGTTAATTTTACTAATGAAGTAGGTGGCCATATCGTTGGGGGTGAGGGATGGAGGAGGGGGAGGAACAGGGGGCCTGAGGAGGGAGTTAAATGCCTTGAACAGCTGATGGGGGTGATGGGCATGGGTGTCAATAAGGGAAGAAAAATAGTTTTGCCTGGCAGAGGGGAGGGCAGAGTTAAGGCAGGAAAGGACAAATTTAAAGTGAACAAAGTTGGCTTGGTGTTTAGACTTTTGCCAGCAGCATTCAGCAGCTCATTTTTTAGGAGAAGCAGCGTTGCTCAGTGGGAAGAGCCCGGGCTTTGGAGTCAGAAGTCATGGGTTCAAATCCTGGCTCCGCCAGTTGTCAGCTTTGTGACTTTGGGCAAGTCACTTAACTTCTCTGGGCCTCAGTTACCTCATCTGTAAAATGGGGATGAAGACTGTGAGCCCTTTGTGGGGCAACCTGATCACCTTGTAATCCCCAGCACGTAGAACAGTGATTTGCACATAGTAAGCACTTAATAAATGCCATCATTATTATTATATGAGCAAAGGAGGCGGACAGTGGCAGTGACCCAAGGCTGTGGGTTAGTGGTGCAGGAGCGATGAAGGGAAAGGGGAGTGAGCGAGCTGAGTTGAGTAGAGAGGGTGGTGTTGAGAGCAGTTATCTGGTCATCAAGAGTGAGTAGAGAGGATAGGGAGGCGCTGAGAGAGATGGATGGGATCGAGAGATCGGAGGTCTCTGTGGGGGAGTAATACAGATTTACAGGGGGGAGGAGTATGAGAGAGGAGGCAGGTGAGAAGGTTATGATCTGAGAGAGGGATTTCAGAGTTGGTGAGGGTGGAGATAGTGCAGGGGTAGGAGATGATAAGGTCGAAGGTGTGACCAAGTTGGTGAGTGGGCTGGGTGGGGTGGAGCAGGAGGTTGGCAGCATCAAGAAGAGATAGAAGGCGGGCAGCAGAGGAGTCACCGGGGACATCCATATAGATGTTGAAGTCTCCGAGGATCAGAGTGGGCATGAAAAAGGAGAGAAGGAAGGTGAGAAAAGGGTCCAAGTGGTTAAAAAAGTTGGAGGTGGGGCCAGGGGGCAGTAGTTGAGGGCTATAAGAATCTGGAGGGGGTGGTAGGGGCGAATAATATGGGCTTTAAAGGTGGGGAAGAAAGGGAAGGGGGAGGAGGGATGGTGCGAAAGCGACATATGTAATGAGCCTTTTGAATTCCAGAATTCCATTCAGTGAA
Organism: Tachyglossus aculeatus; assembly: GCF_015852505.1. Classification (NCBI taxonomy): domain Eukaryota; kingdom Metazoa; phylum Chordata; class Mammalia; order Monotremata; family Tachyglossidae; genus Tachyglossus; species Tachyglossus aculeatus. The sequence continues at coordinate 98,888,877 of NC_052101.1, read as the reverse complement.
AATGAAATTGAAAATGCGACCCCCTCGGTGTCGTGTTTGTAATACATTAAGAAACTACAGAGTGCTAGAAAGACAGCTATTCAATACACGTTTTAATTTGGACAAAGTTTAATTCTGGAGCTTGAATTAATCTGAACTGAGAGTTAGTTGTAATTTTTAGTTGTTCATCTGAGTACACCCATTTTCACTCCTTATGTTGTCAAAAGGTAAGGAAACAGAATTAAGAAAAAACGTTGTCATCATCCAAACACAGTTCTCTACTTCCCAATACATGAATTGAACAAATGGACTTCAGATATTCTACACAAGAATTAGAATTAAATTTTGGTGAATGAATACTTTTTGTAAATTACTTCCTTTGAGCAACTGAATTTGTGCTCATTTTCACATCTCATTTGCCTCATAATTCACCATTGTTGTGGGGAAAATACCCAAAGATTAAGGATTTTAGATTTACTGAAAAATTCTTCAGTAATGCATTACTTTTTCTATGGGAAGAGTTCTGAAAGTGAGTCTTGCATGGGAATTACTGACTGCTGATACTAATCAACTCTCATTGTTCTCTTTTATCTACCCAAGTGCAATTTTCCAGTACAATACCCAGCACAGCAAATGCACCGTTGTCCACAGTAGTGGACAACCAAAGAATTATTTCTGCATATCATGACTGATTGCAAATGTAAGGGTAATTACTCCAATTTTTTTTTTAACTCACCTAACCTAAATGACTATAACTGGCAAACATATTTACTGTAAGGGGGAGAAAAAAAAATAAATTTGAAGTGAATAAATGATTTTAACCCAAATATTCAATTTTTCCTGTACTGCTAAAAAAGTTCAATGATAGCAATATTAAATGAACTGACTGGACAGGCCTATACAAATACTTGAAACACTCAGCAATCTAGAATGGTTTGAAAATAAGTACTGTATCACTTTAAATTATTCTGTTATCCTAGAAGTTTCATAATAGTATTTATTGAGTACTTCAGTGGTGGCAATAGTAGTAGTACTAATAAAAGTAGTCATAGCAGCAACAACAGCATTTCCTGAGCCTCCCACATGGTATGGTAAATGGTGCTAGGTGCTTGGGAATTGCAGAATAAAGAAGTGACATGTTCCTTGTCCACTTACACTCTAATGGGGGAGACGAACATAAACATATTTACAACTTGAGTGATCGAAAATAAATAGTCAAGTATACATACATACATACATGAGTGCTGAGAATGGGTGCAAATAAGTTCATAAATGCTAGAGTTGGTCGAAGGGATGATATGACTCAGGGTTCTGGGAAATTAATTGAGGAAACCTTGTTGGAGGAGGTGGGATTTTGCTGTTAATACTACTATTGTGTGAAAGGCAAGAGTGTAACAGGCAGAAGCACTTATATGTAAGTGTCCTTTTTTGGCCTTCACTTTTCAGCAGATGAAATAATTCAGTGGAATTATACTGAGTTCATTCTTAATTTTTCAGATGAGCCTTCCACTACCAGTTGTTTGAATCATAAAAACATTCAGACCCAAGGATCTGTCAACATAACTGTGGGACCTCCTGGATGTTTTTGAGAATCTATGAACACTGTTCATCCTAAATACATTTAGCTCCTCCCCATCCCCTCCTGGCCAACCCCCATAGTGATTATTCACATTTTGGGTTGCTAAATTCTAAACATATAATTATATTTGCACATCACTTTAATTTCAGATATTTAATTATCAGTACAACAGAGGTTTCCAAATAAAATTTGTAAACATGTCAGTTCTCCAAGTCTTAAAAGATAAACACTCTATTTTGCAAGATCAGTTGTAACTTTTTCATGACTGTCAGCTGAGGTTTACCAGAGATGACATTTTGCAGCAATGACTAGGTAAAATAACAAAGTTCCCTGTCGTCATTCTCAAACTGAACACAATCACTCAAGGAACATCTCAGAAACAACTGAATTTCTCAAGAAGGTACATCTAGCCCTAGACCCATCTTCAGGTGGTGGTGTTACAGTCTGGGTTGTGACATCTAGCAAAACACAGTTCTTCTTGTGGTATAAGATGTTGGCCAGCACAAAGTCTAGGTAAGGTTCTTTTTAACCCTGGTACCTCACCATTTTTAAAAAGACATTTTCAATTTCCAGGTGAGTTATATGTATTTCTGCCACAAGAGGGCAAGAAGCAGCTGGACCTAGCGGAAAGATCACAGGCCTGGGAGTCAGAGTTCCTGGGTTCTAATCCTGGCTCTGCCAGTTGCTTGCTAGGTGACCTTGGGCAAGTCACTTAACTTCTCTGTGCCTCAGTTTCCTCAAATGTAAAATGGGGATTCAATCCCTGTTCTCCCTCCTACTTAGACTGTGAGCCCCATGCAGGACAGGGACTGTGTCCAACCTAATTAACCTGTACCTACCCCAGAGCTTAGAACAGTGTTTGACACATAATAAGCACTTAATGAATACCATAAAAAGAAGTCAAGCTGACCTTTGTATAGCCTACGGTGGCAATTCTCCTGTACCTTGGTGTGTCTGCTGCAGTGATTCTGTTCAGATCATTGGAATTTTTCTGTCTCGGTGAATTACTCATATACCTGGTAAGATTTGGAAAACCTTGTCTCCTTGCCCCCAGCCCAATGAAATCCACCCCTCAGCCTGCATTACCAAATCTTTGGCCTGAGAACACCACTAACTGTGTAACCATTTTGGATTTACTAAGTATCGTTTGGCAGAACTTCAGTAATAATACCACTCTCTCTTTACATTTTAACAAAGTGGGAAATAAACCCAGGGCCATCTTAGTAGGTAGGACATTGTGATTTCCAACCACCTGGCTCTCTAGAGTCCACGAAGCTCTGCAGTAAGTGGAAAAGATTTTATTTTACTCTAAGGGAAAACCCAAAGGAAGCCCTCAGAGTTAAGACTTATAGGATATTTAAACTGGCTTAAAATCTTAATGGAATCTATTTTTCTTAAATTACCATTACAGACTCGGAGGCTATAACACTGTAAAAGTAAATCTATGGTAATTGAATTGGGTAATAGTGAGAACTGGAGACACCACTTAGGTGGCCTGTGCTCCATGACAATGAATGTCATCAAGGCAAAAAATACACATTTTCCAAGGAACACAAGTAACCTGGAAGTGTTTCAAGAAGTCACCAACAACAGCGTACCTTGGCACCTTAGGAGATCTCTTCCAGCGTTGTGCTGGCTCATCAGGAAGCACTCCGGTCTGTTCAAAAGGGGCCACGGGTTCAGACAAATGGATCAATGAGCCCCACGGGGAACAGGGACTGGATCTGATCTGATTGCACACCTCAGGGCTTAACCCAGCACTTGGCACATAGCACGCACTTCCCAAATCAGACGTCAATCGGTGATTATTTTCACTGGACTTTTCTCTTTCAGGCCCTGCTGCAAAAAAGAAGTACGTCAGTTATAACAACCTAGTCATCTAATCCGTTCCATCCAACGGAAATATGAGGGAGGAAGACCTTCAATTATTCAGTCATCCAACCTGGCAGAGGACTCTTCCCGTCGTGCAGCATCCCATCACTGGAGGAGTTTAATGGCTGGGCAGTTACTGGAGACCAATGTTAGAGGATCTAAGTGTCCTAAACAGCTGCTTTTGAAATATCCTTAATTAATCTTGGCTTATTAAGTCACTGGCATCAACACTGCCACTCGGCTGTGACTTCAGACCGTCTCAATGAATGGGTACCTAGCTCCTTATAATGAACAGCATTTAGTGATGGTGACTTTACAGGGGCTGATTTGTCATTCTATGTACTTCCAGACTGCAAGGTTTTAAAGACTTTCTGTACAGTTTGTGAGGATTTTTGCGTATTGCCATCCAATGTTGTTTCAAAGGTCACTGTTTGTTTCAAATGCCCAGTTCTGTAGGAGCCCTATTCTCTCAGACATTTGAAAAAATCTTGGTGGACTAAAACAAATCTGTATATTACTGTATAACTATTATTATCGTATCACAACAAACCATATATGTTATTTTTTTTTTAAGAAAAAGAGATTTAAAGACCAAAAACTGTGCTGCGAAGTATGCCCCACCTATCCTAAGCACGATAGGCCACAGCAACGAAGAAAGGGTTTGGCTGAATTGAATAGAGGTCTTGATATTTGGAATGCATGCCAGTAATGTATTTTACAGTACATGTTAAGAATTTACGTTTGATATTTGTATTTGTGTTATATTTTGTTATTTTCGTTAGGTATATGAATATTTTGCAATAATTTTACTACTTACTAAGATATTTGGAAGAAAGAATATGGCTTTTACATGTCTTGAGGTTTTGTTGATGCCCCACTATGACTGACCAGTGTGATAAGGACTTAAAAAAAAGCATGTATGTTTTTTACTGTTTGTAATAAGTAATTTCGTTAATCTTGCTGCTTATGTGCCAATTTAGTGAATCAATCCTTGCCGCAAAGCTCCCCCTTTCCATTCTCTTTCGATCCTGTGATATTGTCCAAGAATGTATCAATAAAAGACTTTGGTTAACTTTTTTATTCACTGCAATAAATCTTTTTAGCTGTTTTTCCCCCTTTCACCCCCCAAACCAGAAACCAGGGTAGAATGGTTCGCCAGATTTTCTCACAAGGCACGGGACAAACCGTAAGGGTCTAGAGACTCCACTGGGAAGCCTAGACTCTTCCGCTCCCCATAATCCCCCAGACTGCCAGTCTCACCTGAAGTGGGCCACACACCTGGGATCCCCACCCTTCCAGAACTGCCCAGGAATCATACGTCAGGATTCTTCACGGGAATCCCTCCTGCCCTCTTCAGATTTCACTCTCCCTTGCATAGGTCCTCCCTTTGGCCTGAAACTCTCTCCCCCTGTATATCCAACAGACCACCACCACCCACCTTTAGAGCCTTATTAAAATCACATCTCCTCCAAGAGCCCTTCCCTGAATCAACCCTCATATCCTCCCTTCCCTCTACCTTCTGCGTCACCTATGTACTTGGATCCGTACCCTTTGAGCATTTGATACTCACCCCACCCTCTGCCCCCATCACTCAAGTACATATCCGCAATTGATTTTAATGTCTGTTGCCCCCTTAAGACTCTAAGCTCCTTTTAGGCAGGAAATGTGCCTACCAACTCTGTTCATTCATTCATTCAATCGTATTTATTGAGCACTTACTGTGTGCAGAGCACTGTACTAGCGCTTGGGAAGTACAAGTTGGCAACATATAGAGATGGTCTCTACCCAACAACGGGCTCAGAGTCTAGAAGGTGGAGACAGACAACAAAACAAAACATATTAACAAAATAAAATAGAATAGTAAATATGTACAAGTAAAATAGAGTAATAAATCTGTACAAACATATATACAGGTGCTGTGGGGAGGGTAAGGAGGTAGGGCCGGGGGGATGGGGAGGGGGAGAGGAAGGAGGGGGCTCAGTCTGGGAAGGCCTTCTGAAGGAGGTGAGCTCTCAGTAGGGCTTTGAAGGGAGGAAGAGAGCTAGCTTGGCGGATGTGCAGAGGGAGGGTATTCCAGGCCAGGGGGAGGACGTGGGCCGGGGGTCGATGGCGGGACAGGAAAGAATGAGGCACAGTGAGGAGGTTAGCAGCCGAGGAGCGGAGGGTGCAAGCTGGGCTGTAGAAGGAAAGAAGGGAGGTGAGGTAGGAAGGGGTGAGGTGATGGAGAGCCTTGAAGCCGAGAGTGAGGGGTTTTTGCCTGATGTGTACATTGACTGGTAGCCACTGGAGATTTTTGAGGAGGGGAGTAAACGTGCCCAGAGCGTTTCTGCACAAAGGATGATCCGGGCAGCAATGTGAAGTATAGACTGAAGTGGGGAGAGACTGGAGGATGGGAGATCAGAGAGGAGGCTGATGCAGTAATCCAGTTGGGATAGGATGAGAGACTGAACCAGCAGGGTAGCGGTTTGGTTGGAGAGGAAAGGGCGGATCTTGGCGGTGTTGCGGAGGTGAGACCGGCAGGTTTTGGTGACGGATTGGACGTGAGGGGTGAACGAGAGAGCAGAGTCGAGGATGCATTGTACTCTCCCAAGCGCTCTGCGCAGAGTAAGCCCTCAATAAATATCATTGATTGAGGGATTACACCCAGGATGTCTCCCACCAGGGAAGCATCCCCTCTCCTCCAAGTTAAGGTAATGCTGGTTCCAAATAGGATCACTGACTATCGACTTACCTTGTTAGGCAAGTCTCGGATTTGGCAGTTGTCTTCTAATCAGTTCCCTTAAGGACCCAGCTCTAGACAACACTTTGGGGACATTTCCTCCTCTCTCAGCAGGCAGGTGAGCTGGGGGGTGGGGTGGAGGGGAGGAAGCATCTCCAAGAGAGCATCTAGTATGCTGTCAGGGTCACCTAGTCCCTTTAAGCAAGTCATCAGAATCAGATTTACATGACACATGGGAGTTCATCACCTAGAGATGAAAAGTCGATTTAATTTGAGAAAAGTGCCTGTATTTAATACACTTTGTTATTTTATGCCTGTATCTGGTCTTTCTACCCTATCTCTAGATCACGTCCTGGGAATCTCAGTCATAGTGCTCTGAATTCTTGGGCTAATGAACTGCTGCTTCTGATTTTCTCAGGCCTTTGGCTCTGATAAGCTTGACATGCCAATCCCCTTACTTAACATTGTGCCCATTAGGCATGACAGCTTCCTCCCCCTTCCCACCTCTCCAACATACACCTATCACTGGAACCCTTCCTTCCTACCCATCCTCTCCTATAGGCCACCTGAGTTGTGGGAGGGCTAGACAGGTAAAAGAGGTGAGGAATGGAGGTCATTACCTGGATCATTTAAGCCACAAACTGGGTCCAACTAAAATATCTGGATTACTGAGGCAAGTGTATTTTTGGTTGGAAGTAGATAAATAATTGTTTCAATTGTCCACTTCCATCTGCCATACACCTTGCCTAGGCTAAGAAAATGGAAATGGAAACCTGCAACCAATGAATGCCACTGTAGTGAGTGCTTAGGAGAGGTCGATATAACAGAGGTGGTAGACACATTTCCTGACCATGCCAACCACTCTACATTAATCTGATAACCCTAAAGCCCACAGAAACCTAAAAGAAAAAAAAGAGTAGAAAGGAGAATCAGCTGTTAAGACACTGCTTCAGCTAACTGTCTGAATTTCTAACTCCAAACAGGAAGTTCGGCAATGACGACTTCTCTCATTTTACACTTGGCAAATCAGACTATGTGACCAGCACTCAAAAAACAGTACACCAGGTTGTCATGCTTGATTTGAAACTATGGGGATGCAATATATTCCACTTAAAAAAATTCTAAATCTGGTTCTGTCTCTTGAAATTTTCTTCCTTAAAAGACATGAGAAATAGGGATGGCAGAGTGCCAGGTATGAAATGGATGTAGGATAGAATCTAAGCCAAGAATGGGAAAATCCTGGTGGGCTGGTGCTGAGTGGGTTGAGCTGAATTGCATCCATGGCCACACGGGAAGAGATGTGGAATAGAGCTGTCAGCGGGTGCAGAGTTCTTCGGAGGAAGCTATTAGAAGCCATGTGCAAGCGGTAGCCAAAAGTGATGAATTTCTGCTCGTCAAACCTCTCCATCACCTCTTCCCTCTGTACAGGCTTCATGATGCTGAATTTAAGATTTCTCAAAACAATTTTCAGAGCGAGTGTGGTGTTGGGCATGTGTGCATGTGCGCACACGCACACACACACACACACACCATGCTTTGCAATCTATGAGAAACAGTAAAGACATCTGGTCACTATAGGCAATATCATAATGAGGAGCAAAGCCACTCCACCCAATAATTTCAGCCAAAGCTTCTTCGAGCCTGAGGAAATGGAGGCTAGCTCTACCCAGACAAACTTAAATGGAACATGGAGCAAACTACCCAGATATAAGCAAACCATCGCTATGGAATTATGACTATCAATCAAATTCACTGGTTAAGACACTAACTCCCCACTTCACTCTGAATGAAGTACTTAAAGCAAAGTGATCAGATTTTCCCAAGCTCGAAGCCAGCCACTATCCTGCAGAGAAAACAGGCTGTCCAATTTCCTAAATTCACTCAAGAGTTGCAGGGAGGTGAGAGTCAACCATAATTAAAGGGAGAGGGGTTGTGTTGCCTTTCCCTTTCTGCTGCAGAGTAGGCTGGCCCTTGCTAATGTTTCCAATTGTTTCAGTTCCTCCCTGCCCTGTAACTGCTTAATCACATCCACACAGGTTTCTAGGAGAGCATCCAGGAAGGGGAGGAAGGGAAGGTGGAAGGACACGGGGAGGAGAGGAAAGAGGACTAGAGTTAAACACAGATGTGGTAGCAATGGTTGGAGAAATGAGTAGTAAGATGGTGAGTAGGACAGGGGGACATTTTGTTCCAACGTGGGACTGATCTGTTGGCACTGAAATATCGGTCCCCCTAACACAAAGGATTTTTTCTCATTTTCCACTGCTTCTGGGAAAATTTTAGATCACAAACACCTTGCTCTCTCTTTCCCCTTTCTTTTGCTTGCCCTGAATGTCCTACTGCACTGTGAGTGGGGAAGTGGGACACATTTGAAATGGATTCAATGGGCGGATACCCGATTATCTGCACACCTGGTATCCTAATTGCAGAAACACTCTGGCTCTCCACCTTAGGAGCCTACTCAAGACAATACAGGAAAATAAAGCCTTCATACAGAGTAATTATCCCCATCTTTGAGGCAAGCAGCAAACTAGCTAAGTTTATTGTTAAAGTAACTGGAATCTCGTTTACTTTGCATCTATCTGAAAACTAAGGGACTCTGGGTTCTCCACTTGCTGGATATTAGAATATTGCTAGTAATTACATTATAATAAGGACAATGCCAATTATACTATAATAATGATCAGAATGCTGTAATAATCACCATTGTATGTAAGATCATGATGCTTGAAGGAAATTTTTGAAAATTCAAAACATTTCAACACACTTTCCAAAACAGAGGCCTGGAATCTACCCCACACCCAAGACAAAAATCACAGAACTATATCCATATCTGTGTAGCCACTCTTCATATTTGAAGATGACTGTCATAAGACAGAGTTAAAATGAAAACAATGTCAAGTGATAAAAACAACAAATATTGGCAAACAAGGGAACATATCTCTCTCTCTCTGTGTGTGTGTGTGTGTGTGTGTGTGTGTGTGTATGAGAGAGGGTAAGGTGCAGTAGACACTGTCAGTCTCACACCAGTCTTTTCAGACACACTTTGAACCACAGGTCAGCTTTCCTGCCAGTGGAGACTTCTTCTAGCATGAAATCCAATCAAATGTATCCACATGTGGATTGTGGCTAAACAAAAGTGATGTGGGACAAATGTTCCTTTCTAAATTGTGCACATATAAGTGTGGAGACATTTACTATTGTCCAGTACCTGAAGATGTGCTTTCAAGTTTTCTCTTCAATATCAAAACATTTCCAAAGTCTCTGCGTGAAAAGAAATCCTTGATTTTGTGTAGTCATTCAATTTCCAAAGTATTTTCATATAATTTGAGTCATTTTTGTGCTCGCAACATCCCCATGAGGTAAGGAAATATTTTTTTTCTCCATTTTGCAGATGGGGAAACTGAAACATGATGGGTTAAGTGATTTGCCCAAGGTCACATAGCAGGCAAGTGACAGAGCTCTGATTACAATCCCGCTCCTCTGACTTTCAGATCCAAACTCTTTCCACTAACCTGTCTCTCGTGATTCACCTACGTAAAACATTCAAATCAACTCTGTGTAAGAGCATGACTAATTTCTAATTAGTGGGTTACTGCAGTTCCACTTCACAAAGGTTTTAGTCAAACAAGCCTGAGGGAGAAGACACAAATAGGAGAGTGGGTGTTCATTACCCTCTTCCCATAACTTATCGATCAATGTATCAATCAGTAGCATACATTGAGTGGCTCTAGATTGTAAAACACTGCCATTCTAAATGCTTGAGAAAGTGCAAGAAAAGGGAGACACATGTTTCCTGCCCTCAAGCAGCCTTTATTTTTTATGGTATTTGTCAAGTGCTTACTACGTGCCAGGTACTCTACTAAGCACCGGGGTGAATACAAGCTAATCAGGTTGGACACATTCCCTGTTCCACATGGAGCTCGCTGTCTTAATCCCCATTTTACAGATGAGAGAACTGAGGCCCAGAGAAGTGACTTGCCCAAGGCCGCACTGTGGACAAGTGATGGAGCCAGGATTAGAACTCAGGTCCTTCTGACAATCAAATGATGTCACCATCTCTACAGGCTATCTGTCCTTTCATTCATTCATTCAATCATATTTATTGAGCACTTACTGTGTGCAGAGCACTGTACTAAGTGTTTGGGAAGTACAAGTTGGCAACATATAGAAACGGTCCCTCCCCAACAACGGGCTCACAGTCTAGAAGTCCTGATCCCAAAGCCTCCCACCCCAACGAGGAAGTAGAGAAGGGTCACCAGGTATGCCTAGACTATGCTTTGGGAAACAACACAAAATATTTGGGGATTGATCTGAACAACAAATTTCAGAGTAAACAAGTGAAAATCAACTCCAGAGGGTAAGTAATATCCAGGCTTGAACTGCCTAAACACATTTTGCAATGGGCAGGAGGATGAGGGAGGAGAGAGGGTGATGGATAGGGGGTGATGGAGAGAGAGGAAAATGAAGAAAGGAAAAGAGGGGGAGTGAGAGTGAGAATCTAAGTTGCGAGTCCACAGGAGGAGTCTTTCTAGACATCCATCAAATGTGCACAGTACTCTGATGAAGATAATCGGCATCTAAAGAAAGTTGGGCAGATGAGATATAGACAGCCCAAAACAAATACATATGTATAAAAGCCACTGTAGTCTCACAGTTATTGAAACTAATTCTCCCTTTGTAAGTAAAATGAAACTTGTTATATGTCTTTTTGATTGTAAAAATGGTCACTGGAGAGCTAAGAGATCCAATTTCACCAATTCCTCTCACATCTAAGTATGTGACTGGGTGGAGGAGAAAGTAGGTTGCCTGATTTCCCACCTGGGGGTGGCCCCAGGGAAGTGGGAGGCAGAACATTCTGTGAAGCTCCATAGAAGGAAGGGACCCAGGCTGGCCGTGGGTTTGCAGATAGGGGAAGGGATGTGTGAGCAGATTTTCCAGTGGCTCTATTCTAGCTTTCCCTCATATTCCCAGGCCTCAGGGCTGCTACCCCTCCAGGGGACAGAGAGGAGGCTGAGAGGTGATGAGGGCGAAGGGGGTGGGGGTGGGGGCACACCCATGTGTGATTTCTACCACTGCACCAGGGTATTGAGAGGCTGCTCCAGCAGGGGTAGAGGGCACCAATGTCCATCTCCCGACTCATCAGCCTGGGTTCCAGAGTGGCAGCCAGAGCAGGAAAAGCAGGAAACCACCTGTGGTTCATCACAAAAACCTGGATCCTCTGGCCCTGACCCCAGGGCAGGCAGAGGAGACAAAATGAGAAGGCTCTTGCTTGTTTCCCTTTCCTTTAAAAAGAAACATGACCAAAATTAAATTCCCTGGGGCCAGCAGCTCCTGCCCAAACTCCATTGTGGTCGCACGGATGTATGCAGGAGGTGGGCGAAGGGCCAACGTCTGATTGCATCACTTGACTGTGGAAGAAGGTGATGCCATATTAGATCATAGTTCAACCCCTTCTACCAAGGATTTGTAGATTTGATAGAATGCCCAGACAAATTCCTAATCCAAATGACACCTGTTGTTTCCTTCCCTCTACCCTATTTTCTCTTTCTTTCTGTTCTCTCTCTGTTTGGTCAACTCCCAATCTAATTCACTATAATAAGAATCTAACAGATGAGGTTAAATATTCAATTTTTACAAAGTGCATTATGCTGAGGTCTGGTGTCTGAGGTTAGGGCATTAGTCTTTTGCCTAATGAAAGAATCTCTTTGTGTCTATAAAATAATTATTTGAAGATGTACCAATCTCTAAACCATAGTATTTTAAATTTATTTATAAAGCTAAAGTCTCAGTAATCACAGAAATTACTTGCAATTTTAACTGATGGCAAATGCATTCCTAGGTACCTGGCCATTTGACATTAAATTCAATCGAGCTTGGAGAATATTTAGGCAGAAATTGCTTTTATAAAAAGACATTTCCTTGAAAATCAATTCTAGGGGTTGATCTTTTTCCTACCTAACCCACTGTAATTTTTAAGATGCACCTCAGAATCGTTTTATTAAACTCTCAAGCCTAAGCTATCTGGAAACCTTTGGAAGCTGCCTTAATTCTTTCAGGTGAGTAGAATACCATCTTTGCAAATGTATGCTCCCATTCAGGAAACTACCATAATAGCCTGTTTATTTTATTTTGTTAGTATGTTTGGTTTTGTTGTCTGTCTCCCCCTTTCAGACTGTGAGCCCACTGTTGAGTAGGGACTGTCTCTATATGTTGCCAACTTGTACTTCCCAAGCGCTTAGTACAGTGTTCTGCACACAGTAAGCGCTCAATAAATACAATTGATTGATTGATTGAAAAAAGTGAATCCAGTGGCCCTACATCCTGGGAGAATGAAACTAACTTGAATTTGTATAATCTCTTTTTGCCTAGGTGTTCAGTCCTTGGGTGGTAGATAGACCAGATATCACAGGGTTGTGTTTACTATTTAAATAGCAAAATACTCTTGTCCAGTGGTCTCAGAGTGCTTTGCTAATAGGCATTCCATTATTCCAAACACTTTATAATGGAACTTTAAATGGCTTTCCTAATATTGCACAACATATAAGTGGTAGATCTCTGAATGTCACACTGAATGCCTGCCTTCAAATAGTTCTTTCTATTTATGGAATGACTTTCTTACATTGAGCTCAAAGTGTTTTACACACACTTATGTAGTAGAAAGAATTACTATACTGCTTTGAAAGGCAGACAGAGAGCTGCCCTTTGTGTTCAGAGATGGTGTTACTATGTGGTTGCTAGCCTCAGGCATGTTATGCATGCAATGAGGCAGGAAAGGTGATGTTAGACAGACAGTGCTTTCCAGACTGTGTTGATGCATTTCCTCTTTACAGCCCTTGCCTGCAGCCTTCTTCAGTCTGCCTCTTGCTAACTGGACCTTCCACCTGTGTGAACAGCGACTTGGGAAGTGAATGCAATGGCTCTGGAATAAGGTGAAGTTAGGGGTTCCCCCAAAGAAACACTCTAGCTTTGGTGAGATGAGCGAGATCAGAGATCATGGGTTCTAATCCCGGCTCTGCCACTTATCAGCTGTGTGACTTTGGGCAAGTCACTTAACTTCTCTGTGCCTCAGTTACCTCATCTGTAAAATGGGGATTAAGATTGGGAGCCCCACATGGGACAATCTGATCACCTTGTATCCTCCCAGCGCTTAGAACAATGCTTGGCACATAGTAAGCACTTAACAAATACCATCATTATTATTACCTGGTAATCTTGTGCATGTCACTTAACTTCTCAGGGACTCAGTTACTTCATCTGTAAAATGGGGGTGAAGGCTATGAGTCCCATATGGAACATGGGCTGTGTCCAACCTGATTAGCTTGTATCTACCCCAGCACTTAGTATAGTGCCTGGCACAAAATAAGCACTTAAGAAATACCATAAAAAAAGAAGCTGCTTGAGGGCAGGAAACATGTGTCTCCCTTGACCTGTACTTTCTCAAACATTTAAAACAGCTCAAAAAGTTGAATATGATGTCTCAGGTAGGAAAGTTCTGCACTCTAAAATGGCTCTGGAGACCTTTGGCTTGATAACACACATAAAAGCGCAGAGAGGTCAAGTGGCTGCAACAAAGAAATCAAATGGCTTAAAAGATAGCCCTCAAATCCACTCCATAGCTAACCAAAATCTCATAGAACTATCTACTTTTTGTAATCACTTTGAAGCCATAGCTACATCTTTAAGTATAAATTAAGCATTGTTGGAAAGCACAAGTGTTCTCCAACAAAAGTGTGGAGTATGAAGAATGGTTCTGAGAAGACAGGGGCTGCCTTAGCTATAATTTTGCAACAGAAACATTTCTCCAAAAGTATTTTAGCAGTTCTAAATACCCTCAAAACAATACTTGAAATTTCAGAGTCCTTTCTACTAGTATATGTGTGTCTTCACAATGCCTCTTCCTATTAAGAGTACCTGACGAATCCAATGTTTATATTCCTTTCCACATCCTTGGGAAGAAGTTGCAAGAGGAATTCAGGATCATCTCCATTCTATAGGTGTGGAAAGAGGTGTGGAAAAGCTAAAGAATTTTGCCAAAGTCATATGCAGATAATCATATTACACATAAGGAAAGAGAAAGATTTTATTTTCAAAAACCACTACTTTGAAGGCAAGATGCCACCCATCAATGTGGGTGCTTTTTTGTTTGTTTGCTGGCTTTTATATTTTTAGGTGCTTACTATGTGTCAAACACTCTCCTGAGTGCTAGGAAAAGTACAAGTCAATTAGATTGGACACAGTCCCTGTCTCTCATGGGGCTCAGATGATAAATCAAATGTATTTATTGAGTGTTTACTGTGAGCAGAGCACTGCACTAAGCACTTGGGAGAGTACAACATAACGACATGACAGAGCTGATAGAAACGTTCTCTGCCTACAGTGAGCTTACAGTATAGAAGGGGAGACAGATGTTAATATAAATAAATCAAATACTGATATGTATCTAAGTGCTCTGGGCATCAGGAAGGGGAGAAAAGAGAGAACAAATCTAAGAACAAGGGTGATGCAGAAGGAAATGGGATAGAGGAAATGAGGACTTGGTCAGGAAAGGTCTCTTGGAGTAGATGTGCCAAAGTTGCTTTCTATTTAAGGCACTCATTAAGGCCTGAATGTAATTTGGAAGATTAACAGAGAGAGTGTCATAACAACAGTCAGTCAATCACAATTATTGAGCACTTGCTGTGTGCAGAGCATTGTACTAAGTGCTTGGAAGAATAGAATATAACAATATAACCGACACATTACCTTCCCACAATGAGCTTACAGTCTAGAAGGGGAGATAGACATTAATATAAACAAATTACATATATGTGCATAAGTGCTGTGGGGCTGGGAGAGGGGATGAATAAAGTGAGCAAGTCAAGGCAATGCAAGGAAATGCTCTGGACATGTCAATCCCCTCCTCGAAAATCTCGAGTGGTTTCTTATCGACCTTCAAATGAAGCAAAAACTCCTCACTATTGGCTTCAAAGCTCTCCATCACCTTGCCCCCTCCTACCTCACCTCCCTTCTCTCCTTCTACAGCCTAGCCCTCACACTCCGCTCCTCTGCCACTAACCTCCTCCCTGTGCCTCGTTCTCTCCTGTCCCACCATTGACCCCTGGCCCGTGTCCTATTCATTCAATTGTATATATTGAGTGCTTACTGTGTGCAGAGCATCATACTAAGCACTTGGGAAGTACAAATCAGCAACATATAGAGAAGGTCCCTACCCAACAACAGGCTCACATTCTAGAAGGGGAAGACAGACAACAAAACAAGTAGACAGGTGTCAATACCATCAGAATAAATATAATTATAGCTATATACACATCATTAATAAAATAGAGTAATAAATATATACAGATAAAATAGAGTAATAAATATGTACAAATATATACAAGTGCTGTGGGGAGGGGAAGAGGGTAGGGCAGAGGGAGGGAGGGGGCGATGGGGAGCAGAGGAGGAGGAGGAGAGGAAAAAGGGGAGGGCTCAGTCTGGGAAGCCCTCCTGGAGGAGGTGAGCACTCAGTAGGGCTTTGAAGGGAGGAAGAGAGCTAGTTTGGCAGTGTGGAAGGAGGGCATTCCAGGCCAGAGGTAAGACGTGGGCCAGGGGTAGATGGCAGAACAGGCGAGAATGAGGCACAGTGAGGAGGTTAGTGGCAGAGAAGCAGAGTGTGTGGGCTGGGCTGTAGGAGAGAAGAGAGGGTGTGGTAGGAGGGGGCAAGGTGATGGAGAGCCTTGAAGCCGAGAGTGAAGAGTTCTTGCTAATTTCGAGGGTTGACAGGCAACCACTGGAGATTTTCGAGGAGGGGAGTGACATGCCCAGAGCGTTTCTGTACAAAGATAATCCGGGCAGCAGATTAACCTACCCCTGGCCTGGAATGCCCTCCCTCCAAACATCCACCAAACTAGCTCTCTTCCTCCCTTCAAAGTCCTACTGAGAGCTCACCTCCCCCAGGAGGCCTTCCCAGACTAAGCCCCCCATTTTTCCTCTGCTCCTCCTCCCCTCCCCATAGCCCCCACTCCCTCCCTCTGCCCTACCCCGTTCCCCTCCCAAAAGCACTTGTGTGTATTTGTACAGATTTATTACTCTATTATATTAATGATGTGTATATAGCTATAATTCTATTTATCTATTCCAATAATAATAATAATAATAATAATGGTATTTATTAAGTGCTTACTATGTGCAAAGCACTGTTCTAGGTGCTGGGAAGTTTACAAGGTTATCAGGTTGTCCCATGTGGGGCTCACAGTCAACCCCATTTTACAGATGAGGGAACTGAGGCACAGAGAAGTTAAGTGACTTTCCCAAAGTCACACAGCTGACAAGTGGCAGAGCTGGGATTTGAACAGATGACCTCTGACTCCAAAGCCCCGTGCTCTTTCCACTGAGCTACGCTGCTTCCCAGAGGCAGGAAGTGGGCTAGAGATTGGTGGCGAGATAGACAAGATAGAAGTACAGCGAGAAGGTTGGCATTGAGGAGCTTCAAACTTCACACCAAATGGCTTTTCTATGGTTGTAAGACCTGGACCAATCATCAAGACACATATAGCATCCAAATAATTTATTTCATTATTATATAAAAATCAAACTCAACTGAATGACAGGATCAAAATGAGGTGCTGGAATGCAGTCAGCTCACTAAGGAAAAGCTCCTTGAAACACAGCTTGTCTGGGTGGGCCCTGTCAGAAAATGGATGACAGCAGGATATGCAAAGAAGCTGCTGCATGGTGAATTGAAATGAGGACAAAAGAGGGCTGCTGAAAGACCCCTGTAGCAGTTGGGCCAGCCTGGTGAAGGGTTTATGGGGAACAGGTTGCTCTCCTTGAGCAGAGCCTTCAGGTGGCTTGGAATAGAAAGAGAAAGATTCAAAACTACAGTCAGACACTGAGCAGCAAACACATTAACATGGCAGAGGAAAATATTCATATGGTCCCAGTGTGAAACAGCTTGTTAATCACAGACACATCTTTTTGGCCATTCCTGCAAGCATAGATCTTTAAAACAGACAGACACACAAAGAAGCACAAAGAGCTATTCCATTTTCATCAGCCATTTCCATTCAAACATGCTTAAGTAGAACTGTTAAATCTCTCACCCTCCCTCCTTTCCCTTCATCCTCTCTTCCCCTAAAGTAAGCTTTCAAATATTACGTAAATTGGTCAAAACGTGGTTTTTAAGGGACTATTCAATGTGACTTCTGCCTGATCAAACGTTGGGTCAGAGCTCCTGTATCTAGGATTTTGGGATGACACTAGCTTTTCAATGCTCTCAAACTTGGGTTTAAGCATTCCATGCCAGGGCTAGAACAATTTACTCATGAGCTAATGGAAGGCTTATGCCCTAAGTCCCCTCCTTCCTTGACATGAGGTGAATATGAGAGCAGCAACAAAATGTTGCTTTTAGTTCCATAAGGGTTGCTGGGAACAGTCCAAAAATTGGGTCTTGAATAGCAAGGAGGTAGAAATACACTGAGCAAGGAAGTCAGGGCATTTTCAGAATTACTTCAGACCTTTCTTGAACTGGAGCACAGATTAAGGGGGTCTTTGAGAAGCCCCCTGGCTAGGTTCCTTACCAGGAAGGATAGTAACCAGAAAATGCAAGGGACCTGGGACACAATCTCAGCTGCCTCCATGTCCTTTGGCTCCTGCTCCACACGCAGTTCACTCAATCACAAAGACCTTTTTGAGTTCTTATCATCATCCTTCATACATTCCTAGTTGTTAAATCCTGTTGGCAGGGTTCTATAGTTCTGATTAACTCTTTCCGAAACCAGAAACCATTCTTTCGTTCCTCTATGGAACAAAAGGTTTCCCCATTCCCATATGCAACTTTGTTGCATCAGTTCACCCCCACATTCCCTAAAGGCTGCTTCCCTTTGGAATCCCACTGGTACCACCAACTTTGACTCATGCTATGAAAAATGGATGGGAAGAATAGCATCTTAAAGAGTTAGTGATAAAACAGATACTAAATCAATTACTATTGTTTCAGAATGATAGTTTCCTTCCTCCAACCTCCATTCCTATTTGTCTTTTATGATTCTTACCCCCTCAACACCATCACGCTCCTTTAGGCTGAAGACGGATGTTCTCTGTTGGGCTTGAGGCCCTATAATTAAAGGAACCTTAAGTGTCATCCAGTGGGAATTGCTCTCCATGATATACTTTTCTCCTCACCTTCATTAAGGGGTTGGTATACTAGTGTTCTAGCATGCTCCACCCCTTCAAGCTTAAAAATGCTACTGTATTCTATTTTATTCAAAATTCACACATCCCCTCCCCCCCATCACCTCTTGTCTGTGACAGAAAGTAGTGGAATTAAATGCAATGAGGGAAAATTCACGGAAGTTGACTGAGGAAAGAAAAGCAAACTGCACTAAAACAGGATGGAGAATAATTTATTATGTGGGCATTCTTTAAGACCACCTGGCTCCCCTGGCCACAGCCACACAAATGAACTGTCCCTGAGGCCTCCTCTTTTTTTTTTAATGGTATATGTTAAGCTCTCACTATGTGCCAGGGTAGATACAAACTAATCACATTGGACACAGTCCATGTGCCACTTGGGGCTCACAATCTTCAACCGTTCACTCTCCACTGGTTCCTTCCCCTCTGCCTTCAAACATGCCCATGTCTCTCCCATCCTAAAAATACCCTCTCTTGATCCCACCTCACCTTCTAGTTATCACCCCATATCCCTCCTACCATTCCTTTCCAAACTCCTTGAACGAGTTGTCTACACGTGCTGCCTAGAATTCCTCAACACCAACTCTCTCCTCGACCCCCTCCAGTCTGGCTTCCGTCCCCTACATTCCACGGAAACTGCCCTCTCAAAGGTCACCAATGACCTCCAGCTTGCCAAATCCAATGGCTCATACGCCATCCTAATCCTCCTCGACCTCTCAGCTGCCTTCGACACTGTGGACCACCCCCTTCCCCTAAACATGCTATCTGACCTTGGCTTCACAGACTCCGTCCTTTCCTGGTTCTCCTCTTATCTCTCCGTCGTTCATTCTCAGTCTCTTCTGCAGGCTCCTCTTCCCCCTCGCATCCCCTTACTGTAGGGGTTCCCCAAGGTTCAGTGCTTGGTCCCCTTCTGTTCTCGATCTACACGCACTCCCTTGGTGACCTCATTCGCTCCCACGGCTTCAACTATCATCTCTACGCTGATGACACCCAGATCTACATCTCTGCCCCTGCTCTCTCCCCCTCTCTCCAGGCTCGCATCTCCTCCTGCCTTCAGGACATCTCCATCTGGATGTCTGCCCGCCACCTAAAACTCAACATGTCCAATACTGAACTCCTTGTCTTCCCTCCCAAACCCTGCCTTCTCCTTGACTTTCCCATCTCTGTTGAAGGCACTACCATCCTTCCCGTCTCACAAGCCCGCAACCTTGGTGTCATCCTCGACTCCGCTCTCTTATTCACCCCTCAAATCCAAGCTGTCACCAAAACCTGCCAGTCTCAGCTCTGCAACATTGCCAAGATCCGCCCTTTCCTCTCCATCCATACCGCTACCCTGCTCATTCAAGCTCTCATCCTATCCCGTCTGGACTACTGCATCAGCCTTCTCTCTGATCTCCCATCCTCGTGTCTCTCCCCACTTCAATCCATACTTCATGCTGCTGCCCGGATTGTCTTTGTCCAGAAACGCTCTGGGCATGTTACTCCCCTCCTCAAAAATCTCCAATGGCTACCGATCAATCTGCGCATCAGGCAGAAACTCCTCACCCTGGGCTTCAAGGCTCTCCATCACCTCGCCCCCTCCTACCTCACCTCCCTTCTCTCCTTCTACAGCCCACCCCGCACCCTCCGCTCCTCTGCCACTAATCTCCTCACCGTACCTCGTTCTTGCCTGTCCCGCCATCGACCCCTGGCCCACGTCATCCCCCAGGCCTGGAATACCCTCCCTCCCCACATCCACCAAGCTAGCTCTCTTCCTCCCTTCAAGGCCCTACTGAGAGCTCACCTCCTCCAGGAGGCCTTCCCAAACTGAGCCCCTTCCTTCCTCTCCCCCTCTCCATCCCCCCCCATCTTACCTCCTTCCCTTCCCCGCAGCACCTGTATATATGTATATATGTTTGTACATATTTATTACTCTATTTATTTATTTATTTTACTTGTACATTTCTATTCTATTTATTTCATTTTGTTAGTATGTTTGGTTTTGTTCTCTGTCTCCCCCTTTTAGACTGTGAGCCCACTGTTGGGTAGGGACCGTCTCTATATGTTGCCAACTTGTACTTCCCAAGTGCTTAGTACAGTGCTCTGCACACAGTAAGCGCTCAATAAATACAATTGATTGATTGATTGACAATCTTAATCCCCATTTTACAGATGAGGTAACTGAGGCACAAAGAAGTGAAGTGATTCACTCAAGACCACACTGCAGACAAGTGACAGAGCCCTCTGACTCCCAGGCCCGTCATCTATCCACTAGGCCACGCTGCTTCACTAAGCAGCCTCCTGTACCACTTATGTCTGACTCTGTTGATGGGATGTGTCTGACAAGGGCATTTGGGAAATCCAGGTTTAGGCCAGGCTGCCCAGAAACCCTGTCGGAGACAGAAACACTGATGAAACAGATCAAAGGGGAATAGCTTTCCCAGCTTTTCATCTCTCTAGCCTTCCAATGTACCAAACCTCTGAACCATCCTCTGGACTGCAAGCTCTTTGTGGCCTGGGAACATTTCCACCAACTCTGTTACATTGTACTTTCCCAACCACTTGGTTCAGTGCTCTGCACACAGTAAGCACTCAATAAACACCATCTATTGATTGATACTGGCAGGGGCATAAAGGAAGCAGCAGCTGCAGCATATCAATCAATAGATATTTATTGTGTTTACTATGTGCAAAACACTGCACTAAGTGCTTGGGAGAGTAATAATAATAATAATGATGGCATTTGTTAGGCGCTTACTGTGTGCAAAGCACTGTTTTAAGTGCTGGGGGGATACAATGTGATCAAGTTGTCCCACCGGAGGCTCACAGTCTTAATCCCCATTTTTACAGATGAGGTAACTGAGGCTCAGAGAAGTTAAGTGACTTGCCCAAGGTCACACAGCAGACATGTGGTGGAGCCGGAATTCGAGCCCATGACCTCTGACTCTAAAGCCCGTACTTTTTCCACTGAGCTATGCTGCTTCAAACTGGTAGATAAGTTTCTTGAACTCAAAGAGCTTACAGTCTAGAGGAGGAACCTATGTCCCTGGACCTGCCATGCCACCAAATCGCTTGAACCATGATGCCAGGGACCTACACTGACCTGTCGCCACCCTGCCCCACTGTCATCCCAGGGCTTTTTGTCCAACCTGCCCTGCCTGAGCAGGGAGGAGAAAGCCTGGAGCAATGGCATCAGCATCTTCACAACTTTTTAAATGATCAATCAGTAGTGTTTATGGAGTGCTTACTGGGTGCTGAGCACTATATCAAACTCCTGGGAGAGTACAATACAACAGAGTTGGTAGGTGTGATCCCTGCCCTCAAGGAACTTCCAGACTACAGAACTACTTTGAAAATATTGAGAAGTCTTTGGCTGGCTGTGCTGCCATTACTATTGCAATCTGGAGAGGTCCTCTTGGGCAGTACAGAACCTCAAAGGGGCTCCTTCAAACAAAATGATCTTACACTTTCAATGTGCTAATTTTTGTACTTATGTTCTTATGGATTTGTGTGTTTGTCTATTCGAACTTTACACATTAGCCCACTGCCACCCCCAGGGCACCCTTTTAAATCATAAGCCCCCTGAGGGCCAGGAACTTTGTCTTGTTCAACCTGTATTGTATTCTTTCCCAGAACTTAGTATGATGTTTCACACACAGTATGTGCTTAATAAGTATCTCTGAATGAATAAATGAACTTTTTCTTGAGGACACCCCTATTTTATGCCAGAGAGTCTAATGATTTGCTGTCATAGCCCAATCTGTCAACTCAAATCACTTTTGCCTCTCATTATTAAATCCCACCAACTTGGCCACTGCATTTTTTTCTTTCCATTGATTCTGAACCTTCTAAAAACTCTTAATTACCATCTCTTGTCATGAAGAGAAAAGAGGGAGAAGGTTAGGATCAGTTTTTATGCTTATGTGTCTCTGTAAATACCCTTCCCTCCCTGACTTCTTTCCCAGTTAGATAATTTCGTATCATAGTAAAGATGCATAGAGGATTTTAGACTTTTGTTTTGAAGACAGAGAAACCTAGGAAATGAGCAGGATGAATATAGTAATCAAATAAATTAATTCCCTTAACCGGGGGATCTCAAGGCTCAGTTCTGGGTCCCGTTCTATTCTCCATCAACACCTCTCCCTTAGAGAACTCATTGGCTCCCACAGCTTCAACTACCATCTCTATGCAGATAATTCCCAATCTACCAGCCTTGACCTCTCTTCTTCTCAGAAGTTTCTCAGTTTTCAGTTCAATGATTACACAGCCAAAGAGAGAAGGAGAGTTGGGCTTCGCAGCTAAATAGCTAAGAAGCCTGGCATGATAAAATGGGGAAGGAAGGTGGACTTATATAACTCAACAATGCTACTCACTCACATACATACAACCTACATGGCTTTCTCCTGTCCTCTAGTGAGAGCCTGCTAATTCACTTCTGATGCTTAACCTCAACTCCTCTGGGTTCATGTTAGCATCCTTCTTTGCACAGTTGTTAGGGGGGACAAGAGGGCATCCCACTAAAAATGTTTGACTTCTGATTTTAAAGTACAGAATAACTCAAAAGACCTCTTATTCTTGGGAAGTAGCAGAGAACCCATTTTGCATTTACAATTGTGGTGCATGCCTGTGGCATTGCTCTTGGCTGTATCCGAGGAGAATCCCAGGGTCAGAGCCATCTTTGTGAAGCCTGAATTTCCCGAAGCAAGGCAGTATATTCCACGCAGTTTTACAAAAGCACCCTGGCTACCCTACATTGGAGACTTCTTATCTTAAAATAGTTTCAAGAAGTTGGAATTGTTCTTTCCAAAAAATATACAATTGCCTAAAACCTAAGGCACTTCACAGTGTTTCTCCTTACCTACATAGCCACAGGAGTCCAGGAATTCAGTCATTCGTTATCTTATCACAGATTCATGGAAATTAGAAAGTAAAATGATCTATGGTGCTGCTCTCTATTTTGCCCCTTTAAAAAAACAAACCCAACAGCAAAACTACATGCATACCTAAAAACACATATCTTTTGTTCATAAAGGGGAAATTTCAATTGCCTGCATTACCTAATAGCCATTTCATTTTTCAAAATCCATCCAAGATTTCAGGATGTTGAATTGTTGTCATCTGAAACTGAAGACACCTGACATGTGTCAGACATTTGATCGAGATGTAATGAAATTCAGTTTTAAAGAAAATGAAGATAAAGATTAAACCAGTCTTGAAAATTAGCCCTGACACATAGGCCATCTACATTAGGGCTAAAATTTGTAATAAAAAATGACAACAAGAACCACAATATTAGAATTAATTCTGAAACGGAACCAGTGAAATGTTTTGGTCTGAAACATAATTTTAACAAATGTTTGCCCAGTGATGCTTCGCCAACAGAAAAAAAAGTGAGATTTTCCTTGTACCTTTGAAGTCACTTCATCTCACCACTTTGTTTCCATAGCAGAAACAATAAAAATTACACAACCACCTGCAACTCCCCGACCAATACCTTTCACTCTTGCCAAACAAATCTTCTTAATGTCTTTCTCTCGCACTTCTCCCGCTCCTTACTCCAGCACCTTGCCCTCCTGCCTGGAATTCCCTCTTACTTCAAATCTGTCAGACAACAATTCTCCCCATCTTCAAAACTCTCCTGAAATACTGCCTCCTCCAGGACACCTTCTTCAATTAATTTTCTTCTTAATAATAATAATAATGGCATATATTAAGCATTTACTATGAGCAAAGCACTGTTCTAAGCACTGGAGAGGTTACAACATGATCAGGTTGTCCCACGGGGGGCTCACAGTCTTAATCCCCATTTTACAGATGAGGGAGCTGAGGCCCAGAGAAGTTAAGTGACTTGCCCAAAGTCACACAGCTGACAATTGGCAGAGCTGGGATTTGAACCCATGACTTCTGACTCCAAAGCCCGGGCTCTTCCCATTGAGCCACGCTGCTTCTTCCCAGGTCTGATCCCCCGAACTACCAACTCAGCAGTGATGGATTTCCAGAGACCTGGAGCATTTATGTCCCTATCAATTAGTGTACTTCACCCTTTAAACACTTATTCATTCACTTACCCACCTTACAAGTCTCTCCTTTTTTCTCTCTTTTTCCTCCTGACTGTACATAATTTTGTGTCTGTTTCCCCTTTTATACTATCAGCACTTTGAGGATGAGATAATATCTTCAACACAGGATATCTTCAACCTTTATTGTACTCACCCAAGTGTTTGGTACAGTGCTGTGCGCACAACAGGTGCTCAATAAATATGATTGATTGATTATAAGGCACCAGAGCAAAAATGATATTTTAGAAAAAAATGCCTTGTCTCTTGATGTAAATGCAAGAGCATGACCTAGTGGAAACAGCACAGGACTGAGAATAAGAAGACCTGGGTTCTAACCCCAACATCACTGCTTGCTTGCCTTGTGGCCTTGAGCAAGACCCGGGGAAGGAAAGGATTGGTTGGGAATGTGAAGCATTCTGTTTTGGACATTTTAGGTTTAAGGTGTCGGTTCAAGACAGAATAATATCTTCAACCTTTATTGTACTCACCCAAGTATTTTGTAAAGTGCTCTGCGCACAACAGGTGCTCAATAAATATGATTGATTGATTATAAGGCACCAGAGCAAAAATGATATTTTAGAAAAAAAATGTCTTGTCTCTTGATGTAAATGCAAGAGCATGACCTAGTGGAAACAGCACAGGACTGAGAATAAGAAGACCTGGGTTCTAACCCTAACATCACCGCTTGCTTGCCTTGTGGCCTTGAGCAAGACCCGAGGAGGGAAAGGATTGGTTGGGAATGTGAAGCGTTCTGTTTTGGACATTTTAGGTTTAAGGTGTCGGCAGAACACCTAAATAGAGATATACTGAAGGCTGGAGGAAATATAATACTGCAGAGAAGGAGAGAGATTAGGGCTGGACATGTAGATTTGGGAGTCATCCACATAGATATGGTAGCGAATCCATGGGAGTGATAGAGTGGGTGTAGATGGAGAATAGAAGAGCCTTGAGGGACTCCTTCATTTAGGGGGTGAGAGGCAAAGGTGGAGCCCAGGAAAGTGACTGAGAATGAGCATCCAGAGTTAGAGGAGGAGAACCAGGAGTGGGCAGTGTCAATGAAGTCACTGTTGGCTAATGTGATCAAGAAAAGGGAGTAGTTGACAGTGTCAAAATCAGCTGAGAAGTCAAAGAAGATTAGGATGGAGTAGAAGCTGTTGGATTTGGCAAGAAGGAGTTCGTTTTTGCCCTTTGAGAGGACAGTTTATGTGGAGCGAAGGGGTTGGAAGCCAGATTGGAGGGGGTCAAGAAGTGAATTGCAGGAGAAGAACTTGAGGCAGCAGGTCTAGACAACTTGCTCAAGGAGTTTGGAGAGAAATTGTGTGGCCTAGTGGATAGAGCATGGGCCTGGGAGTCAGAAGGACCTGGTTTCTAATCCTGGTTCCACCACTTCTCTTCTTTTGACCTTGGGCAAGAAACTTCTCTTGGCCTCAGTTACCTCATCTGTAAAATGGGGATTAAGACTGTGAGCCTCTGTGGGACCGTCTCTATATGTTGCCAACTTGTACTTCCCAAGTGCTTAGTACAGTGCTCTGCACACAATAAGCGCTCAATAAATACGATTGAATGAATGAAAGGACAAGGGGCCACTGGCAAGATAGACAAGATCAAGGTTCAATGAGTAGGTTGTCGCTAAAAGAGCGAATTGTGAGGGCTGGATTGCAATAGGAAATTAATGAGGTATGGTAGGTGGGGGAAAGCTGATGGGCTTAAAAACAGTGATAAGGAGTTTCTGTTTGATGTGAAAGTGGATAGGCAACCCCCGGAAGTGCTCGAGAAGTGCGGAGGTGTGGATTTAACGATTTTTTAGAAAAATGATCTGGGCAGCAGGGTGAAGTGGGGAGAGCCAGGAGGGAAGGAGATTAGCGGGGAGGCTGATACAGAAGTCAAGATGTCATATGAGAAGCAGCATGGCTCAGCAGCAAGAGCCCGGGCTTGGGAGGCAGAGGTCACGAGTTCTAATCCTGGCTCCGCTACATGTCTGCTGTGTGACCTTGGACAAGTCACTTAACGTCGCTGAGCCTCAGTTACCTCATCTGTAAAATGGGGATTAAAACTGTGAGTTTTAATGGACTGTGGACTGTGTCTGGACTGGACTGTGGAGGCTCAGTCCTCTGGCTCAGTCCTCTCCCAGTCCTCCTCACTAGGCCTCCTTCTCGCCTGTCCCACCGTCGACCCCTGGCCCACATTCTACCTCTGGCCTGGAATGCCCTCCCTCCTCACATCCACCAAACTAGCTCTCTTCCCCTTTTCAAAGCCCTACTGAGAGCTTATCTCCTCCAGGAGGCCTACCCAGACTGTGCCCCCCCTTTTTCCTCTGCTCCTTCTCCCCTCCCCATCACCCCTACTCCCTTCCTCTGCTCTACCCCTTTCCCCTCCCCACAGCACCTGTGTATATTTGTACATATTTATCACCCTATTTATTTTATTAGTGATGTGTATATATCAATAATTCTATTAATCTATTTTGACGCTATTGATGCCTATCTATTTTGTTTTGTTGTCTGTCTCCCCCTTCTAGACTGTGAGCCTGTTGTTGAGTAGGGATTGTCTCTATCTGTTGCCCAATTGTACTTTCCAAGCACTTAGTACAGTGCTCTGCACACAGTAAGTGCTCAATAAATATGTCTGAGTGAATGAATCTTGTCTGTCTCACTACCAACCTCTCACCCATATTCTACCTCTGGTCTGGAACACCTTCCCTCCTCATATCAGACAGATAATTGCTCTCCCCCACTTCAAAACCTTATTGAAGGCACATCTCCTCCTTATGGAAGCCGTCCCTGAGTAAGCTCTCCTCTCTTGTTCTCCCACTCCCTTCTGCGCTGCTCTTACTTGCTCCTACATTCACCCTCCCTCCCATCTCCACAGCACATATGTATATATCTGTAATTTATTTATTCGTTTATGTTAATGTCTGTCTCCCCCTCTAGACTAAGTTCATTGTGGGCAGGAATGTGCCTATTTGTTGCTATATTTTACTCTCCCAAGTGCTTAGTACAGAGCTTTGCACACAGTAAGCACTCAATAAATACAGTTGAATGAATGATATTTGTGGATGGGCCTAATGTTGGTCTATTGAGATTTGGGATCTACACCTGGCACTGCAAATAGGGTAAGCAGGGGCTAGGCCTGCAGCAATGAAGCCTTCTGGAGCATTCCACAAGCTATACCTCCCCCATGGAAATTCTGAAAAATAGCTGGCTAACTTGGGCAGGGAAGATCACAGCCACTGCCCGCTGGGTCATTCATTCATTCACTCAATTGTATTTATTGAGCACTTCACTTACTGTGTGCAGAGCACTGTACTAAGCACTTGGGAAGTACAAGTTTGCAACATATAGAGACAGTCCCTATCCAACAGTGGGCTCACAGTCTAGAAGGGGGAGACAGACAACAAAACAAAACATATAAACCAAATAAAATAAATAGAATAAATATGTACAAGTAAAGTAAATAGAGTAATAACTATGTACAAACATATATACAGGTGTTGTGGAGAGGGGAAGGAGGTACGGCCGGGGGGATGGGGAGGGGGAGTAGGGGGAAAGGAAGGAGGGGGCTCAGTCTGGGTCATGGCACTATGGCACAGTTTCGGGACTTTGTTGTGGTCACTTTGGAAATAAATGGGTCCTGCATGGAAAAGACTTCAACCCACCTACTTATGAGTTGGACTCTATGTCCCCAGCACTGGCAGTAATCGAAGAGTGGAGGTGGCGCTGAATAATTGTGGCATTTGTTAAGTGTTCACAATGTGCCAGGTACTGTACTAAACACTGGGGTGAATACAAGCAAATAGAGCTGGACATGGTCCCTGTCCGACATGGAGCTCAAAGTCTCAATTCCCATTTTACAGATGAGGTAACTGAGGCACAGAGAAGTGAAGTGACTTCCCAAGGTCACACAGCAGACAAGTGGTGGAGCCAGGGTTAGAACCCAGGTCCTTCTGACTCCCAGGCCCGTGATCTATCCACTAGGCAACACTGATTCCTTAGAAACCACTATCACTATAATCAATTCCTTCACTCACGTTCCTGGTCCGGATGTTCCCGAGGAAAACTACACCATAACTGTGGAGACAGTAATGATTTCCTTTTTTCTAAAATTGATTATATATTTTTTTCTCCTTACTTTTTTGTGATAAATTACCAAATAGGATGATCGTGTTCAGTTGCTTCAACACAAATGAAAAGGATGATTACTTAAAACCAAGTTTAGAAAAATCCCAGATTCTTATAGGCCAGATAGATACACTTAACATCACTCAAAGTGTTACATAATGGAAGCCTTATGCTGTGGAATGGCAACAAGAAGAAAGAAGCAGAAATCCCCACAATGAAATGCTTCCCTAGCTTGCAGTAAACCTTGCTGAGCTTTGATTGTCCTGATTAGGCACATTCAAATTCATAAACAACCCACAGAATAGTGCAAATCCTTTCTATTGTACTCTCTTAAGCACTTAGTACAGTGCTCTCCACCCAGTAAGCACTTGAGAAGTATGATTATGATTATTCTTATGGTTATCATTATGATTGTCATTATTATTATTGCATTTGTTGAGTGCTTACTAAGTGTCAAAAAGTGTTCTAAGCGCTGGTGTAGGTTACAAGGTAATAATCACGTTGGACTCAGTTACTGTCCCACGTGGGGCTCACGATCTAAATCAGAGGGAGGGGGAATTGAATCCGATTTCACAGATGAGGTAACTAAGGTATGGAAAAGTTAAGTGATTTGCCCCATATTACACAGCAGACAAATGTCAGAGCCGGGATTAGAACACAGGTCCTCTGACTCCCAGGCCCATGTCCTTTCCACTAGGCCATGCTGCTTCCCACGTGCCACTGATTGATTGATTTGCCTTCCCTCCTCCAGGAATCCTTCCCTCATTAACCTCATATCTCCTACCCTATTTCCCCCCCTATTGTCACTTCAGCACTTCCACTTCACCTAAACTCTCGGGAACTTGGAGATTGTGAGCTCCTCAAGAGGCAGGATCCGTGTCTAATTCCCACCTATATACTTTTTCCCAGAGCTTAGTACAGTGCAGTGCACATAGTAAATGCTTGATAAGTACTATTACTACTACTACTACTCACAACTCCATTATCCCCTTAGTTCCCTTTGTTTTGTCTTGTCTTATTCTGTAGAGTTGTCTCCAACCCATAGCGACTCCATGGACACATCTCTCTCAGAATCCCCCTCCCCTCAACTCCATCTGCAATAGTTCTGGTAGTGCATCCATAGAGTTTTCTTGGTAAAAATACAGAAGTGGTTTACCATTGTCTCCTTCCATACAGTAAACTTGAGCCTCCACTCTTGACTCTCTCCCATGCCGCTGCTGACCAGCATGGGTGAGTTTTGACTTGTAGCAGATTGCCTTCCATTTGCTAGCCATTGGCCAAGCTAGGAATGGAATTGGTATGCCTCTGCTTGACTCTCCCTCCCATAGCCAAGACTGGTAGAATAGTGGAAACTCTCCAGGAGCTATCCTGAGAGGGGATAATTCCCCTTGCCCCTGATTCATTTTAGTATCTGTCTCTTCCACTAGACAGCAAGCTCCTTGAGGGCAAGAACTGAGTGTACAAACTACATCATCATCATCATCAATTGTATTTATTGAGCGCTTACTGTGTACAGAGCACTGTACTAAGCGCTTGGGAAGTACAAGTTGGCAACATATAGAGACAGTCCCTACCCAACAGTGGGCTCACAGTCTACACTGGACTCTCCCAAGTGCTTAGTACAGTGGTCTGCAAAGGTGAAGTTTTTAATCAATATTATTGATGGATTGATATTCAGAAAATTGCCTCTGAGGATTAATTTTATTATGAACAGGCTCTTGTTCTTTCCTTGCTTTTAAACTATTGTTATTCCTCATTTTTTGTATCACTCAGCACTGCAATTATATGAGTGAGAATTTGTAAAGTATCAATTTCAAGACCATAGTGAATTAAACCTACTGCATGATAGCCTTGACTAAATTCAGCCTATTTTGGATGGCATTAGATATCCATTTGCATCAACAAAATATCTCTTAGCTCATTTCCTTTCTAGATAACTAGATATTTAAATTCAGTAAAACAACAAGAACCCATAATGCCTTGCTTCTTAACATTTCAGTACTTTAAAAAAATATTTAGAGAATCCGAGTTGGCCACCACATACATGCTCTTGGCCTGTACAGGATCTCACAGACCAAAATGAGCATGCATGCTTAGTTCCCTCCCTGCCTAGTCCTGACTCTCTCCTGACACTGGTGGCTATGGCTGCTGTCACTGATGGAGACACCAACCTGCTCCCTCAGAGTGACACTTCTGTTTTAAGTCACAGCCACTTCCAGTCCCAATTATGGTCGCTAGCTCTCATACAAAAAATGTGTGTTCTGGTAAAAAACTTCACAAGGAAACAATGGTTCAGGCTGCATGCCAGCAGCATAAGGCCAGAAGTGTGTGGGCAGTGTACATGCAAAGGAGAAAAATTCCTATTGGAGTTATAGTAAGCTGTCTAAGGTTCCTGAAACATCCAAACCTCTGATTTGTGTGGATATGGGAGGCTGCCTTCAAGTTTGAATTTCCAAAATTCCTTTCTTCCAACAAATGTATTCAAAATACTGTTGGCAAGTTACCTTTGATCCATAGGCCCATCTTTGGGAATTCCTGAAATGAGAATGCTAATAACTAATACTACCAATAAAAATAATAGCATTTGTTAAGTGCTTACTATGTGCCAGACACTGTTCTAAGTGCTGTGGCGGATACCAGCAAATTGGGTTGGACATAGTCCCTTGTCCCACTTGGGGCTCACAGTCTCAACTCCCATTTTACAGAAGAGGTAACTGAGGCACAGAGAAGTAAAGTGACTTGCCCAAGGTCACACAGAAGATAAGTGGTGGAGCCAGGATTAGAACCCATGACCTTCTGATTCCCAGGCTTGGGCTCTATCCACCACGACATGATGGGCTGACAGTATCAAGTTCACAAGACTATGGATTGCTTGTCGTTGCCAAAGCCAAAGTTGGCAAGGTAGAGATGCACTAAATAATACCCTAATGACTTGAAAGTGTCACTACTCCTTCCCTATAATTAGGATTATTTGGTGTCCATGTTTCCTTCCATGCTAAATGGCTTTCACGCAAGAACAAAGAATAATGACATTGTTATTATATGGGCTTGGGATGTGCCACTTAGAGCTGACCTGATTTTAACATTATCATTTCTCCTAGGTAACAAACAATGCATTGTGCCATGAAATAAATATTATAAATGAGATATGAAATGAATTCACAAGCAACACCACCATAAAATTGCAAAAATTGCAAAAATGTAAATTAGGAAGAAAAGTTGAAGAATCTAAATGAAGCTTCAAGCTCATTTAGTTATTTTAAAATAAACTGTGTAGGTGTAATATGCAGAATGTAAAGGGATGAAGCAAAATGAAGATTCTCAAATTTGGCATGCTCAAATGCTAGGAGCCTGTTGAGTCTTTCCTATCTAGTTCTCTTAATCTTGGGGATACAAGTGAATCATCTTTGAGAATGTGATCACGCTCATAGTTTTAAAAAGGCAGCTCTTCCATAACAGGCAACATTCAGCTGAATATGCCGTGTCCTCCTGCTGCATTATTATTCATAAATCTAGATAAACTACTATATTGAAGCTGAAGAAGTTTCCCGGATATTAACACTGGGAAAGCTTAGATGATAAAACGTATTTACAATGATTTCTTTCCACTCTAACATTTATTTAACATTTAACATTTATTCTTGCAGGCGGTTTTCAGGGGAAAAAAAGCCCATTCAACATGGAATAAATAATTAAGGATTTTGGACAATGTCAACTTATAACAAGGAAACCAACAGGGAACTTTGATGATTATACATTGCTTGCTCAGAAGAATTTTGAACAGCAAAATAAGATGTATCAAATACTAACAGCTCACCTTTAACAAACAATGTTTCCTCAGGATTTGAAATCAATATTGTCTAGTTTGTTTATCACTGAGTACTTGTTTTGCACTACACTTTCATGTATGTGAAGAATCTTCTTTAGAAATTTTACCCTAAAGCTCTGATCTACATGAAATGAAATAAATTTTAGTACAATTTTATATCAGAGCTTTAGCTTTTAAAACTGTCCACTTCTCAGAAGAGCAAACTGTGCTAGTGATTTGGCAGAACAGCTGATCAGGCACTAGGAACTCCAAATGTTTTTGTTGCTGGGTATCTTCTCTGAATAAATACTACTAATAACAATAATTTTAGTATTTGTTAAGCACTTACTATGTGCCAGGCATTGTACTAAGTGCTGGGGTCGATACTAGGAAATTGGGTTGGACATAGTCCTTTTCCCACATAGGGCTCACATTCTCAATCCCCAGTCCCCATTTTACAGATGAGGCAACTGAGGCAGAGAGAACTTAAGTAACTTGACCAAGGTCACACAGTAGACAAGTGGCAGAACTAGGATTAGAACCCATGACCTTCTGACTCTCAGGCCGGTGCTCTATCCATTAAGCCAGCTGCTTGAATGATTGATATGCTCAGTGACAGCTTGCTCCATTAGCACTAGATCAGTAATTTTGGGGTGGAGGTGGGGGAGTGAGATGGTTATTATTCAGGAAAATAGCCTTGGGCTCGGAACTCCTTCCCCCTTCATATCTATCAGGCCACTGTTCTCCCCACTTTCA
Source organism: Tachyglossus aculeatus (assembly GCF_015852505.1). Classification (NCBI taxonomy): domain Eukaryota; kingdom Metazoa; phylum Chordata; class Mammalia; order Monotremata; family Tachyglossidae; genus Tachyglossus; species Tachyglossus aculeatus. The sequence continues at coordinate 98,855,837 of NC_052101.1, read as the reverse complement.
AATCCTCCAAAATCACATCCTCGCCAAGGTTAAATATTTTATTTCCCCTATCTGCCCTCTCTCCTGCATTGCTTACACACTTGGCTGTGTTCCCCTTAAACATTTTCATGTTGATTCCAGCCACACAGAACTTATGTATTTATCCTTGTACTTTACTATCTCCCCTATCCCTAAATCACTTTAATGTCTGTCCTCCACCTGTAGAATGCAAGCTCCCTATAGGCAGGGATCATTTCTACCAACTCTACCATATTGAACTTTCCTAAGCACTCAGGACAGTGCTCTGCACACACTAAGTACTTAGTCACTACCAGTGATTGAAGAACAAACAAAAACCTAAAATCTTTTTGATCAATAATAGACTACATTTGTAAATATATTTCTTCAATTGCAGTTTGTATCCTACAGACTGTCAGAACAATGCAACACAGAGAGTTCAAAGGTCACAATGTGACTGGATTCTTTTGTATGGCCCTCTCCAAAAAAACTTGTCCCAGAAATAGGGTTGCAAGTGCAGTTGCACATCAATCAATGGTATTTATTGAGCTCTTAATGGGTACAGAACACTGTACTAAGCTCTTGGGAGAGTGCAATACAACAGAGCTGGTAGGCAAGATCTCTGCACGCAAGGAGTTTACAATCTACAAGAGGGCTTACAACATGGTTCTTTTGTGTCCCTGAATATGTGTAGGTATGTGAAAAATCTCAGAGATGCTACAAAGCTTCAGTGATCTTCTGAATACACCTTCAAACTATGAGAATGAAGCACTTGGAACATGGTTAACCAATCAAAATGTGAAGCTCTTACCTTTATTCCAATATTTCCTGAAGTCACCACCTCAGTTAAAGCCAGGAAGACAGGTAAAGTTAATGGATCTGATGGTCTACCTGGTAAACTCTACAGGTGGGGAGAGGATTTACTGCTGACCACTGAATTTGGATTTTTTAGGAAATGGCAAAGGATTTCAGAAGTGCTAATATCACCATCATCTTCCCCCAAAAAGAGGTGAGAAACTACTGTGGAATCTCGTTGTTCTCCATTCCTAGCAAAGTCCTAGCCAGTTTATTCCAGCTACTGAAGAACTTCATGAACTATGCACTCCCAGGGCAGAAGAGGAAATAGCATCATCATATATCCAAGGGTTCTCCTAAACCTGACAAAAATTTAGAAAAGATTTGAAAACTTGGGTTCTGGCTACTACTAAAAACGTTTTGCTGCCCTGAAAAGTTTAAAGTGTTCCACAGTGATATGGGGAGCCATATCAAAATTAAAAGAGGTTTATCAATCAATCAATCGTCTTTATTAAGCACATCCTGGAGGCAGAGCACTGTTCTACCTGCTTGGGAGAGTACAACAGAATTGGAAGCTATGATCCCTGCCCTCAAGGAGTTTACAATCTTGTAGGGATACAGTCACTAAAATAATATAAAGATAGGAGGAAGAAAGAGAAGGGGATATGTACCTAAATTAGTGTTGAATCACTGGGGTATGTTAAGTGCCAAGGGAGATTGAGAGTCAGTCAATCATAATTATTGAGTACTTACCGTGTGCAGAGTACTGTATTAAGTGTTTGTGTGAGTACAATGTAACAGTAATCAGACACATTTCCTACCCACAATGAGGTTTCAGTCTAGAGAGAAGAGAAGGCTGAAGTGGTGCTGTGGGGTATAAACTGTGGACAAATTGAAATTCATTGAAGTAGGTCTCCTTAGGGATATCAGATTTTGGAAGAGTTCTGAAGATGCAGAGAACTGTGATCATATTGGTTTAAGTGGGGACAGAGTTCCAGGGTAGGGGGCAGGGCATGAGCAAGGGAGGAGGAGAGACAAGAACAAGACCCAAGTGAGTAGGTTAGCTTGAGAGGAACTATGATTGCGAGAAGACTTTAGAGGGAGGGAGCTGATCCAAATGCCTTGAAGTCAGTGATTAGGACCTTCTGCTTGATATGGAGAAGAATGGATATCCAGTGGAGATTTTTGAGGAGTAGGGAGACATCAAACAAGCAAGCAATGGTATTTATTGAGCACCTACTGCATGCAGAGCACGGTACTAAGCACTTGGGAAAGTACAACACAATTGAGTTGGTAAGCACAATCCCTGCCCACAAGGAGCTTTCAGTCTATAGGAGGAGCGTAAAGTCTTTGCCTTTTTAGAAAAATGAATCATATGACGGACTGAAGTATGGATTTGAGAGGGGAGAGACTGGAGGTACAGGAAAGTCTGAGAGGATGCTGATGAAATAGTCAGGTTGAGTTATGACCAATGCCTGGTCCAGGGTCATGGCTGTTTAGGTGGAGATGAAGGAGCGGATCCTGGAAATGTTGAGGATGAAAAATCAACAGGATCTGGAGACAGACTGAATATGGAGATTGAAAGAGAGGGAGGATTCACTGTGGTCAGTGAATAGGTCTACCAATTCTGCTATGGTGTACTCTCCCAAGCGCTTAGTAGAGTGCTCTGCACAAATTAAGTGCTCAATTCATAGCACTGAGTGACCAATGATAATACCAAGGTCATGGACTTCATTCTTTTCCCCATCACCAATGGAGTAAGAATAATAATAACCATATGAATAATAATTGTGGTATTTGTTAAGTGCTTACTATACACCAGACACTTTGCTAAGTACTGGGGTGGGTACATGCAAATCTTGTTGGACACAGTCCCTGTCCCATGTGTAGCTCACAGTCTCAATCCCCATTTTACAGATAACGTAACTGAAGCATGGAGAAGAGAAGTGACTTGCCCAAGGTCACACAGCAGACAAGTGGTGGAGCTGGGATTAGTATCCACAACTTTCTGACTCCCATACTCTATCCACTACACCATGCTGCTTTGATCCCAACAGATAAAGGCTGAGCAGGGTCTCTCAGTAAAGTTTACAAAAAGAGGCAAAGAATTGTTGTTCACAAAATCCCACAACAGAATGAGGGAGCAACCACAGAAGCTTGAAGTTTTAAGGTTCAAAATAAATTCTGTTCTTAGTGTGTAGAACATTTAAGGACTTTGCTACCACAGGAAAAATACCGCAGGCTGAAAAATATGAGAAAATTCAAGACAGACTTTTATAAATTCAAGGTTGAGACGTTGTCACCCGGGGACAGGTTCATCTGGGGAGCGAGAGAGTGAGTGAGAGAGAGCGAGAGAGGGAGAGAGAAAGGGAGAGAGAGACACAGAGACAGAGAGAGAGACAGAGACACACACCAGGGACAGAAAGGCTGAGTTTTATACAAAATTTATTCCACAAGGTGGATTGAATTATTTGATTATTTTGGATGCAGCGAATTGAATTATTTGATTATTTTGGATGTGGTGAATTGAACCTTCCTTTCGGGAGGAATATGATTAATTATATTAGAGCTTCCCCATCAGGAGGAATATACTTATGTGTTACTTGCGTATGACAAAACACCCAGGTCCCACCCAGGAAGAATTCACTTATGGTTTGTTCACACATGGTGAGGTGGCTAGCTCCCACCCACAAGCACTTCCCACTTGGGAGGAATCCACTTATGCATTACACATCCATGGTGAGGCGGCTAGCTCCCACCCATGAGCACTTCCCACTTGGGAGGAATCCATTTATGCGTTACCCACCTGTGGCTAAGTGCATAGCTTCCAGCCCCATGAGCATTCAGCGGGACACTCACCCATCCCATGGCTTCTCACTTGGTGCAGGAAGAGTGGGCATCTCACGCTCTGCGCAGAGGTGGCACGCAGCTGGCTGCTGCAAGTCTCAATGCACTGAACAGAAGGTCAGCGGCTGCAGGTATTTATCACCTGTGCTCCTAGGCCACTCCAGCTTCTGGCCTCAGTTTATCCAATCTCCACCCTCCCCCCCTCCTCCATACCTAATATGATTGGCACTTGGATGAGGGACACCTTCTGATATCCGGCTTGGACTTTCAATCTAGCAGTTTTGGTTGTGGGGGCGGTATCCAACCCGCACTTCCGAGTTCCACCTTGCTGGCTCAGGTGGTCACAAGATGGCATTTGACCTTGAGATGGTGGGTACCCCGGGTTCACCTTGGGACATACCACCCCTTGGCCTTCGCTATCTGTGCCCACCTGACCCCGTTCCCCTGCATCCATTCCAGGCCATGTGGTGGTGGAGCTGCACTGGAAGCCGTGCCCCTGACCACATCGGCCAATATCCCTCCCTGGCTTGCCATGGGAACCAGGAAAGCAGATCCATGGGTCGGGGCAGAGGATGGTTCCGAACCCATGGCCAGGGGCAACAGAAGGTGGTGCCCCGCCCTTAAGGCTTGCGAGTAGGAGGATGGAGGTATGGAAGCGGGGAGGGTGGTTGGTGGCCCACCATGGTTTTGAGGCACTGCACTGAGGTAAGGGGCCAGGAATGACTGAAGTGCCCACTGCACGCGGATAGAGCTAGGAATACTGGGAGGTCAGACGACATAAACTAATGGTCGACAGCGAAACAGACAAAATTGAGGCACAATGAATAGGTTGGTGTTAGAAGAGTGAAGTGTATAGACTAGGTCATAAATTGGAGAAGAACGAGGTTGAGATGGAGAGGAAAAACTGATTGAGTGCCTTAGAGCCTGTGAGAGGAGTCAGCGTGGCCTCGTGAATAAAACCCAGGCCTGGAAGGCAGAAGGACTTGGGTTCTAATCCGGGCTCCTCCACTCGTCTGCTGCGTGACCTTGGGCAAACCACTTAACTTCTCTGGGCCTCAGTTACCTCATCTGTAAAATGGTGATTAAGATGATAAACCCCATGAGGGACACAGACTGTGTCCAATCTGATTAGCTTGTATCTAACCCAGTGCTTAGTAAGTGCCTGAAACATGGTAAGCACTTAACAAATACCACAATTATTAGAAAGATGAGCAACCATTGGTGGTTTTTGAGGAATGAGGAGACATGTTGGCTCAGTGGAAAGAGCACGGGCTTTGGAGTCAGAGGTCATGGGTTCAAATCCCGGCTCTGACAACTGTCAGCTGTGTGACTTTGGACAAGTCACTTAACTTCTCTGGGCCTCAGTTACCTCATCTGTAAAATGGGGATTAAGACTGTGAGCCCCCTGTGGGATAACCTGATCACCTTGTAACCTCCCCAGCACTTAGAACGGTGCTTTGCACATAGTAAGCACTTAATAAATGCCATCATTATTATTATTATTATGTTCTGAATGGCTTTTTAGAAAAATGATCATTGACCCTACATTTTCTCACCCATGAAAAGCACTCGTCCCCACTCTCCTCCCCACTCTCACTGCCATCCTCAATCTCTCACTCCTGATTGGCTTCTGTCTTCTGTCTTCAAATATGCCCCATAGTTGAAAAGCTCTCTTGAGATCTCACAGCCTCCTCTAGAAATCGCCCCATCTTTATCCAAACTCCTAGAGTGGGTCATTTACTTACACCTGCTACCTTCACTGCCTTTCCATTAACATTCTTTTTGACCAGCCACAGTCAGGCATTCCACCCCTTCACTCCACTCTTTGAGGTCACCAATTTCTTCCTTATTGCCAAATCCAAAGGCAGCTGAGAGACCAAGGAGGATTAAAGTTAGAGTAGAGCTCTACCTTGACGCTGTAGTTTTTACCTTGGTTTGGCCTTGGTTTTACTGATACAGTCCTAATCTTGTTCTGTTCCTACCTCTCCAACTGCTTTTCTTTTATACTTCTCAAGGGCTTGTTATGATATATGCACTGCACCCAAGCAGCACTTAATCAATTCTGCTGCTACTACTATCACCACCACAGGCAAGAAATCTGGAAATCTGGCACTACCATCCTTCCCGTCTCACAAGCCCGCAACCTTGATGTCATCCTCGACTCCGCTCTCTCATTCACCCCTCACATCCAAGCTGTCACCAAACCTGCCGGTCTCAGCTCCGCAACATTGCCAAGATCCGCCCTTTCCTCTCCATCCATACCGCTACCCTGCTCATTCAAGCTCTCATCCTATCCCGTCTGGACTACTGCATCAGCCTTCTCTCTGATCTCCCATCCTCATGTCTCTCTCCACTTCAATCCATACTTCATGCTGCTGCCCGGATTATCTTTGTCCAGAAACGCTCTGGGCATATTACTCCCCTCCTCAAAAATCTCCAGTGGCTACCAATCAATCTGCGCATCAGGCAGAAACTCCTCACCCTGGGCTTCAAGGCTCTCCATCACCTCGCCCCTCCTACCTCACCTCCCTTCTCTCCTTCTACAGCCCAGCCCGCACCTTCCCTTCCTCCGCCGCTAATCTCCTCACCGTACCTCGTTCTCGCCTGTCCCTCCATCGACCCCCGGCCCATGTCATCCCCCGGGCCTGGAATGCCCTCCCTCTGCCCATCCGCCAAACTAGCTCTCTTCCTCCCTTCCAGGCCCTGGTGAGAGCTCACCTCCTCCAGGAGGCCTTCCCAGACTGAGCCCCTTCCTTCCTCTCCCCCTCATCCCCCGCTCCATCCCCCCCATCTTACCTCCTTCCCTTCCCCACAGCACCTGTATATATGTTTGTACATATTTATTACTCTATTCATTTATTTATTTATTTTACTTGTACATATCTATTCTATTTATTTTATTTTGTTAGTATGTTTGGTTTTGTTCTCTGTCTCCCCCTTTTAGACTGTGAGCCCACTGTTGGGTAGGGACTGTCTCTATATGTTGCCAATTTGTACTTCCCAAGCGCTTAGTACAGTGCTCTGCACATAGTAAGCACTCAATAAATACGATTGATGATGATGATGATGATGGAAATGGGAAATCCAGTTCAGTTGGTCTCTCCCAAGTCTTTCTGCTGCTCCTACCTAAATTCCCTGGGTTCACTTCATCCCCTCAGCCCTCTGGCACTTGTCATTGGGTACGGCACATTGGTTGCTGAGTGGCCAGAATCCTGCATCCTAGTGGTTAGAACATGGTCCTGGGAGTAGGAAGGACCTGGGTTCTAATCCCAGCTACACCACTTGTCTGCTGTGTGACCTTGGACAAGTCAGTCCATTTCTCTGTGCCTTGGTCACCTCATCTGTAAAATGGGGATTAAGACTGTGATTCCCATGTGGCACATGGACTGTGTCTAACATGACCATTTAGAACAGTGTCTGGCACATAGTAATTGCTTAAATACCATAAAAAACCCCTCGCATATGTCCAGGAGTTTCTAAAAAGAAACCCACATCTTTGCTGCCTCGAAATAATATAACATTATGAGGTGGACTTCATTCTAAAAGGATTGTAGGTGGAGAGCATGTACTAAAAAAATAAAAACACCTTCAAATAACCTATGCAACTCCCTTATTACCAGTTAAGTATATTTAGGTAAGGGATTTTTCTTTCATGTTCTAGTTTGCCTTCTGCAGTTAAAGCATAAACATGTGCTTCAGTGTATACAAATATATACAAAATCCTCTTGAAAATGTGTTCTCCTGGACACTTGCTAAAGGACCAAATAGAAATGGCTAAGAGAAAAACACCTGATTGAGTGAAAATATTTTTAATAATTAGCAAACAAACTTAATAGCTACATGAATTGATTAGCACGTATTTCACTTGCATAACTGGAATAATAAGGTAATTATCAGCTGGCCAAGTATTATTAATAATAACAATGATAATTAGTAATGATGATGATGATGATAGTATTTGTTAAGCACTTACTATGTGCAAAGCACTGTTCTAAGCGCTGGGGGATACAAGGTGATCAGGTTGTCCGACATGGGGCTCACAGTCTTAATCCCCATTTTACAGATGAGGGAACTGAGGTCCAGCGAAGTGAAGTGACTTGCCCAAAGTCACACAGCTGACAGTTGGCAGAGCCGGGATTTGAACCCATGGCCTCTGACTCCAAAGCCCGGGCTCTTTCCTCTGAGCCACGCTGTAAGCCCCATGATAATAGTAATGATAATAATAATACTTGTGGTATTTGTTAAGCACTTACTATGTGCCAAGGACTGTTGGAAACAGTCCTGTCCCACTTAGGCTCACAGTCTTGAGCGCTATTTTACAGATGAGGAAAGTGAGGCACAGAGAGGTTAAGTGACTTGTCCAAGGTCACACAGCAGACAAGTGGCAGAGCTGGGATTAGAACCAGATCCTCTGACTCCCAGGCTCACGCTCTTTCCACTATGCACTGCTGCTACTCAATAATAAAGTTAACTTACAGATGACAATAAAGCATATGTTCATTTTAAAAATGACAAGACGTTCATTTTGGAATTCTCTTCAGAAAACATTTTAATCGATAATTTTTTGGGAAGAGAAAAATGAGAAGCCAGTTTATGGCTGGGACTAATGCCCTATCAATGCTTGGTGGACTACATTATTCAAGACAAAACTAAGCCAAAAATGATCTGCTTCCACCAGTGATTGGCAACTAAAGAATGGTTGCTGTTCACTGAAGGAGCCCGAAGGAAAATAGCAGGGATTCTAGAGGGAGCAGCCACTGTTACACTTCCAAGTAATTTCACGGCTGCAGTTTCAAAGACCCACACTACCATCCCCTGCCCTCCCTGGTGTCGTTGTCACCAGTGACCAGATAGATAGCATGAATCACCAGAGCAACTGTTCCATATAGAAGTGGTACCCCCAGGCATGGATGTTCCACTGCCCAAACAGAATTGGCCACTGATTTCCCGGCACATCCCGAGACTGGCAAGGCAGGAAGATTGGCTTGGTTCAGATGTGGAAAGCAGTCATTACATCACTTCTTAGCTATCTCTTTTCCAAACAAAACAACCTCAATTCCTAATGATAATTGGTATTTGTCATATGCTTACTATGTGCCTAGCACTGGACTAAACAATGGAGTAGATAAAGGAGACACAGATCAGACATATTCCCAGTCCAACAGGGAGCTCACCATCCGTGGGGGAGGGGAAACAGGCATCAAATTCCCATTTTACAGATGAGGACACTGAGGCAAAGAGAAGTCATGTGACTTGCAACAGGCAAGTGGTGGAGCCGGGCCTAGAACCCGGGTCTCCTGACTACCAATCCGGTGCCACCCTGCTTCTCAAAAATTAATTCATTCATTCAGTCGTCTTCATTGAGCGCTTACTGTGTGCAGAGCACTGTACTAAGCGCTTGGGAAGTACAAGTATGCAACTTATATGAATTCCTTACATTTGCATCTCATTTCATCTATTCTCACAGAAGACAGCGTCCATTCCAACAATCATTTTTCTAGTCCTTTTCCTGTTTCTCCACTTCCAAATGGACTGCAAGCTCTTTAAGGGCAGAGATTGCATTTTACATTTCTTCGGTTTACTCTCAAAGGGCTGAGGTCAGAGCTTGGAACACAGCAGGTAATCAATCAATACTCTAGGTAATAATAATAATAACAATAATAATAATAATGGTATTTGTTAAGCACTTACTATGCACAAAGCACTGTTCCAAGCACTGGGCAGTATCCTCAGAAGAGCTCTCCTCCCTCCTCTCAAGTGCTACTCTGGCCACCTGTGCTTCTGACCCCATTCCCTCTCATCTCATGAAATCTCTCACTCCATCCCTAATCCCCTCCTTAACTTCCATCTTCAACCGCTCACTCTCCACTGGCTCCTTCCCCTCTACCTTCAAACATGCCCATGTCTCTCCCATCCTAAAAAAACCCTCTCTTGACCCTACCTCACCTTCTAGTTATCGCCCCATCTCCCTCCTACCATTCCTTTCCAAACTCCTTGAACGAGTTGTCTACATGCGCTGCCTCGAATTCCTCAACACCAACTCTCTCCTCGACCCCCTCCAGTCTGGCTTCCGTCCCTTACATTCCAAGGAAACTGCCCTCTCAAAGGTCACCAATGACCCCCTGCTTGCCAAATCCAATGGCTCATACTCTATCCTAATCCTCCTCGACCTCTCAGCTGCCTTCGACACTGTGGACCACCCCCTTCTCCTCAACGCGCTATCCAACCTTGGCTTCACAGACTCCGTCCTCTCCTGGTTCTCCTCTTATCTTTCCGGTCATTCATTCTTAGTCTCTTTTGCAGGCTCCTCCTCCCCCTCCCATCCCCTTACTGTAGGGGTTCCCCAAGGTTCAGTTCTTGGTCCCCTTCTGTTCTCAATCTACACTCACTCCCTTGGTGACCTCATTTGCTCCCACGGCTTCAACTATCATCTCTACGCTGATGACACCCAAATCTACATCTCCGCCCCTGCTCTCTCTCCCTCCCTCCAGGCTCGCATCTCCTCCTGCCTTCAGGACATCTCAATCTGGATGTCTGCCCACCACCTAAAACTCAACATGTCCAAGACTGAACTTCTGTCTTCCCTCCCAAACCCCGCCCTCTCCCTGACTTTCCCATCACTGTTGACGGCACTACCATCCTTCCCGTCTCACAAACCCGCAACCTTGGTGTCATCCTCGACTCTGCTCTCTCATTCACCCCTCACATCCAAGCCGTCACCAAAACCTGCCGGTCTCAGCTCCGCAGTATTGCCAAGATCCACCCTTTCCTCTCCATCCAAACTGCTACCCTGCTCATTCAAGCTCTCATCCTATCCCATCTGGAGTACTGCATCAGCCTTCTCTCTGATCTCCCATCCTCGTGTCTCTCCCCACTTCAATCCATACTTCACGCTGCTGCCCGGATTGTCTTTGTCCAGAAATGCTCTGGGCATGTTACTCCCCTCCTCAAAAATCTCCAGTGGCTACCAATCAATCTGCTCATCAGGCAGAAACTCCTCACCCTCGGCTTCAAGGCTCTCCGTCACCTCGCCCCCTCCTACCTCACCTCCCATCTCTCCTTCTACAGCCCAGCCCACACCCTCCGCTCCTCTGCCGCTAATCTCCTCACCGTGCCTCGTTCTCGCCTGTCCAGCCGTCGACCCCTGGCCTATGTCATCCCCCGGGCCTGGAATGCCCTCCCTCTGCCCATCCGCCAAGCTAGCTCTCTTCCTCCCTTCAAGGCCCTACTGAGAGCTCACCTCCTCCAGGAGGCCTTCCCAGACTGAGCCCCTTCCTTCCTCTCCCCCTCGCCCCCCTCTCCATCCCCCCATCTTACCTCCTTCCCTTCCCCACAGCACCTGTATATATGTATATATGTTTGTACGTATTTATTACTCTATTTATTTATTTATTTATTTTACTAGTACATATCTATTCTATTTATTTCATTTTCTTAATATGTTTGGTTTTGTTCTCTGTCTCCCCCTTCTAGACTGTGAGCCCACTGTTGGGTAGGGACTGTCTCTATATGTTTCCAACTTGTACTTCCCAAGCACTTAGTACAGTGCTCTGCACACAGTAAGCGCTCAATAAATATGATTGATTGATTGATTGATCAAGTTGTCCCACGTGGGGCTCACAGTCTTAATCCTCATTTTCCAGATGAGGTAACTGAGGCACAGAGGCACAAAGAAGTTAAGTGACTTGCCCAAAGTTACACAGATGATAAGCAGCGGGGCCGGGATTCATGGATAAACTTTTCCAGAACTTCCTGTCCTCTGCCATAATCCGCAACCTTTCTAATAGTTCTTCTGTTATCGTTGTTATGGTCTCTATCCATCTATATTATATTATTATTATATATTATTATATATTATATTATTATTATTATTTATTATTGCCATAGCATGTTAATCGTTAACTACCCCCTGTGATGCCATCGCCTACTTATATCATTGCTACTGTTTTATCGCTTCTGCATCTCAATTGTTAACCTCCTGCTGTACTGTCACTCGCCTTGCTGACCTCACCATGAACTTTCAGTTCCCTTGCTCCCAACTGCCATTCCCATTACTCACCTTCCCCTTCCCCTCTCCCATCCAGCTTTTTCCCTCCCTCTCCCCCACCAAGACCACTCCCCCTCACCCCCTACCAAGGATCCCTTTGTACCAGCACCAATCCTCCACTCCTCCCTCCCAGCCCCCTCCCTCCCCACCCCCACCCCATCCCAGTTCTCCTTTCCCATCACCACCCTTCTTCCCACTCTCCCTGCCTAGGCCCCCACCAACTCATCCCAATCCAAACCCACCCCACCCCTCGCAACATTCCCCCTCCCTCCCCTCCCTCGACAGCTACTGCCAAGTGTGGCCTCTGGAACCCCTGCTCCGTTATAAGATCCATTTCATCCTGGACCTATTCCTTTCCAGCTCTCTACTCCTCCTCACCCTAACTGAAACATGGCTGTCTGCAGACAACACGGTTTCTTCTGCTGCTCTCTCCAGTGGAGGTCTCTTCTTCTCCCACTCCCCCAGACTCACTGGAAAAGGAGGAGGTGTCGGTTTCCTTCTCGCCCCCCACTATCGCTTTTGCACTATCCCTCCTCCCCCTTCCCTTTCCTTCCCTTCCTTTGAAGCCCACATGATTCGCCTCTACTCCCCCCTCCAGATTCTTGTAGCCGTCATCTACCGCCCGCCCGGCCCCACCTCCAACTTCTTTAACGATTTTGACCCCTTCCTCACCTTCCTTCTCTCCTTTTTCATGCCCACTCTGATCCTCGGAGACTTCAACATCCACATGGATATCCCTGGTGACTCCTCTGCCGCCCGCCTTCTATCTCTCATTGACACTGCCAACCTCTTGCTCCACCCCACCTCGCCCACTGACCAACTTGGTCATACCCTCGACCTCATCATCTCCTACCGCTGCACTGTGTCCACCCTCACCAACTCTGATATCCCTCTCTCTGATCATAATCTTCTCACCTGCCTCCTCACTCACACTCTTTTCTCCTGTAAATCCATATTACTCCCTCACAGAGATCTCCGCTCTCTTGACCCCATCCATCTGAGCACCTCACACCCCACCTCGCCTCCCTCTCCTTTCTACCAGATCTTGATGATCAGATTGCTGCTCTCAACTCTGCCCTTTCTATTCAGCTAGACTCACTCGCTCCTCTTTCCCTTCGCCACTCTCGTACCACTAACTCACAGCCCTGGATCACTGCCACTGTCCGCCTCCTTCGCTCTTATGCTCAAGCTGCCGAATGCTGCTGGCGAAAGTCTAAACACCATGGCAGCCTCGTTCACTTCAAGTTTATCCTTTCCTGCCTTAACTCAGCCCTCTCCTCTGCCAGACAAAACTATTTCTCCTCCCTTATTGACACCCATGCCCATCATCCCCATCAGCTCTTCTGTACATTCAACTCCCTTCTCAGGCCCCTGGTTCCTCCCCCTCCTCCTTCCCTCACCCCCAACAATCTGGCCTCCTACTTCATTAATAAAATTAAATCCATCAGGTCTGACCTCCCCAAAGTCACTCCCCCCGCCTTCTCCAACCCCCCGGCTCTGAACACTCTCCACTACTCTCCCATCCTTCCCAGTAGTATCCTCATAGGAGCTCTCCTCCCTCCTCTCAAGTGCTACTCTGGTCACCTGTGCTTCTGACCCCATTCCCTCTCATCTCATGAAATCTCTCATTCTGTCCCTTCTCCCCTCCTTAACTTCCATCTTCAACCGCTCACTCTCCACTGGTTCCTTCCCCTCTGCCTTCAAACATGCCCATGTCTCTCCCATCCTAAAAAAAACCGCTCTTGACCCCACCTCACCTTCTAGTTATCGCCCCATCTCCCTCCTACCATTCCTTTCCAAACTCCTTGAACGAGTCGTCTACACGCACTGCCTTGAATTCCTCAACACCAACTCTCTCCTCGACCCCCTCCAATCTGGCTTCCGTCCCGTACATTCCATGGAAACTGCCCTCTCAAAGGTCACCAATGACCTCCTGCTTGCCAAATCCAATGGCTCATACTCTATCCTAATCCTCCTCGACCTCTCAGCTGCCTTCGACACTGTGGACCACCCCCTTCTCCTCTACACGCTATCCAACCTTGGCTTCACTGACTCCGTCCTCTCCTGGTTCTCCTCTAATCTCTCCAGTCATTCATTCTCAGTCTCTTTTGCAGGCTCCTCCTCCCCCTCCCATCCCCTTACTGTAGGGGTTCCTCAAGGTTCAGTTCTTGGTCCCATTCTGTTCTCGATCTACACTCACTCCCTTGGTGACCTCATTTGCTCCCACGGCTTCAACTATCATCTCTACACTGATGACACCGAAATCTACATCTCCGCCCCTGCTCTCTCTCCCTCCCTCCAGGCGCATCTCCTCCTGCCTTCAGGACATCTCAATCTGGATGTCTGCCCGCCACCTAAAACTCAACATGTCCAAGACTGAACTCCTTGTCTTCCCTCCCAAACCCTGCCCTCTCCCTGACTTTCCCATCACTGTTGATGGCACTACCATCCTTCCCGTCTCACAAGCCCGCAACCTTGGTGTCATCCTCGACTCCGCTCTCTCATTCACCCCTCACATCCAAGCCGTCACCAAACCCTGCCAGTTTCAGCTCCGCAACATTGTCAAGATCTTCCCTTTCCGCTCCATCCAAACTGCTACCCTGCCCGTTCAAGCTCTCATCCTATCCTGTCTGGACTACTGTATCAGCCTCCTCTCCAATCTCCCATCCTCTTGTCTCTCCCCACTTCAATCCATACTTCACGCTGCTGCCCAGATTGTCTTTGTCCAGAAATGCTTTGGGCATGTTACTCCCCTCCTCAAAAATCTCCAGTGGCTACCAATCAACCTACGCATCAGGCAGAAACTCCTCACCCTCGGCTTCAAGGCACACCATCACCTCGCCCCCTCCTACCTCTTCTCCCTTTTCTCCTTCTACAGCCCAGCCCGCACCCTACACTCCTCTGCCACTAATCTCCTCACCATGCCTCGTTCTTGCCTGTCCCGCCGTCGACCCCCAGCCCATGTCATCCCCCTGGCCTGGAATGCCCTCCCTCCCCACATCCACCAAGCTAGCTCTCTTCCTCCCTTCAAGGCCCTACTGAGAGCTCACCTCCTCCAGGAGGCCTTCCCAGACTGAGCCTCCTCCTTCCTCTCCCCCTCTCCATCTCCCCAGCCTTACCTCCTTCCCTTCCCCACAGCACCTGTATATATATATATATATATATATATATATATATATATATATATGTTTGTACGTATTTATTGCTCTATTTATTTATTTATTTTACTTGTACATATCTATTCTATTTATTTTATTTTGTTAATATGTTTTGTTTTGTTCTCTGTCTCCCCCTTCTAGACTGTGAGCCCACTGTTGGGTAGGGACCGTCTCTATATGTTGCCAACTTGTACTTCCCAAGAGCTTAGTACAGTGCTCTGCACACAGTAAGTGCTCAATAAATACAATTGATTGATTGATTGATCTATTTTCTGGTCTGCCTCTTCCACATTTTCCGTGGACTTTTCCTAGCATTAGTGTCTTTTCCAGAGAATTAGTCCTCCTGATAATGTGTCCAAAATATGCTAATCTAAGTCTAGTTTTGGGCCTTCCAAAGACCACTATGGTTTAATTTGCTCTAAGGGCTTAACAAATACAATTAAAAAAAAAATCATGTCCTTAATGAGGCTTATGGTATAAGTAGGTGGGAGAACAGGAATTTCATCCCCATTTTGCAGATGAAGGGGCTGAGACACAGAGACGTTAAGTGACTTGCCTAAGATCACACAGCAGGTATGTGGCAGAGCCGGTATTAAAACCTAGGACTCGAATAAATAGGCAGGTGATGTGGTTTGGGGAAACACCCCTTTGTAAAGTGAATGGATGACCTGAACCTCGGTGATTAGCACATTTGGGGGGTGAAATGACATTGTAATTTGTCTGAAGGAGTTAGTTTACTGAATCTACTGCAAAGGAAATCAAAGACAATTACTACAAGTAGAGGCTAACTACTATAATTTAGAGTGTAACTGCTTGTGAGCAGGGAAGTGTGCTTCATTATTCTGTTTTTCCCAAGTGCCTAGCAGAGTGCCTCATCTCAAATTGACACAATAAATGGTACTACTACTAGTATTAATAATAACAAAAATAATAATGCCACTACCTTCTCAGTAGTTACTGATCTAGGGCCTTTCATGAATACCGAATTTCCCTTTTAAGAGAAAAATCAAATCCCCAAAATTAAGTACACCCAAGTGTGCGGAGTCAAAAGGGGACCACTAAATTGCCATGTACCAGAGAATAGTTAGTAATTCCCATCTTTGATTTACAATCAGACACTCAGTAATTCAATGGTACACACCTGGAGATTTCTTCTTCTCTACCATATATTTTCAAACCCAATCAAACCACACCCTCACTTTTTGGACAGAATATGAAAGAACTCAGTTACAAATTTTGGATCACTTTTCAGGGCAAGATTTTCTCTCGTGGCTTGTACAGCCCTTTTCTTGGTTCCTACCCTGTGCAGCACAAGGGCAATCTTCACCACTCAAACTGCAGTATGAGGTTTCCTTTCAATTCCGTGGCTCTTCTAGCAGCTAAACAAGACAAAACATCAAATACTGCAATAGGAAGTTTTCATGGTCCTTTCACATGAGAAATAACAGAGGTGGGGCCCATGCAGATGAAAATTCACTGGCTTTAATGAATGTTTAGCTGACTTCAACACCAAAATAAATCTAAAGAAAATGCATCTGCCTTACAATTGCACATTTTCTTCTTGAGTCCACATAACCGTTTTTCACAGAATTGGATTCTGATGTCTTAATTCTGGTTTTGTCTGCATTTCTTCCCACTCACACTCTGCTATGAACTCCAGGGGTCAAAGGGGAGAGCATTCTGAAATAATTTAATGAACCAACCAGGTTGACTTGCTAAACAAACATACTTTGCTATGACTAATAGGAGATTTAGGTTTATGAAATGTAAGTACAATAAAAGGACGTGCCAATTTAATATGTGGGGAAGGCATCACCCCGAGAACAAAAGAACAGGTATGGTTTAAAAATAACAGGGAAAATGAATGGTTCTGCCTGAGTTTTTTAAAGGCATTTGCAACTTACAGTACAGTTGTGTAGAGTGAAATATATTCAAGATCACAACCATGCCTAAGAATTGGCCTTTACATCCCTGCCTTCCCAGGAAAAGAAGAGAGAAGATCATTAACTAGATATTTCAAGCCAAGCACCCTGACTAAAGTTGAGGCTATCTTAGCAGATATCTAGATGATTGAAGCCTACAAAACACCCTTGGCTCGGTTTTCCAGACAGTTGTGCCTCACAAACACTTTTCCTTAATAACTGAAGTCAAAGTACATTTGGGGGACCTGAATTATCCAGATACTTTGAAGAGGATTTTTTTGGCTTGAATTATTCAGAACAGCTGCCTCAATTGACCACATTTACCAATGATTGCTTAACTCTCTGCTTCCCTTGCCTGTGATGGAGTAAAGAATCACTGGGGAGGAAATAAAAAGCCATCTATTTCACGGCCCTGGAGATACACTGGCTTTATCTGCAACCATTCAATAAATGGCATTTTTCATAGTATTTAAGTATTCATTAAATGTCGGGCACTCTACTAAGTGCTGTTGTAAATATAAGATAATCAGGTTGGGCACAGGCCATGTTGGTCAGTCAGTCAACCAATCATATTTATTGAGCACTTACTGTGTGCCAGACACTGTACTAAGCACTTGGGAGAGTACTATATAACATACACATTACCTGTCCACAATGAGCTTACAGTCATGAGAAGCAGTGTGGCTCAGTGGAAAGAGCACGGGCTTTGGAGTCAGAGGTCATGGGTTCAAATCCTGCCTCCACCAATTGTCAGCTGTGTGAGTTTGGGCAAGTCACTTACCTTCTCTGGGCCTCAGTTACCTCATCTGTAAAATGGGGATTAAAACTGTGAGCCCCCCATGGGACAATCTGATCACTTTGTTACCTCCCCAGCACTTAGAACAGTGCTTTGCACATAGTAAGTGCTTAATAAATGCCATTATTATTATTATTATTATTAGAGGTGCCCCACATGGGACTCACAGTCTTAATCCACATTTTACAGATGAGGTAACTGAGGCACAGAAAAGGTTTTTGAGTTTTCTTTAGTGGTATTTGTTAAGGGCTTACTATGTGCCAGGCACTGTCCTAAGCACTGGGGTAGTTACAAGATAAGCAGGTTGGACACAGTCCATGTCCCACATGGGGCTCACAGGATTAAGACGACTCATCATTTTACAGATGAGGTAACTGTGGCACAGAGAAGTTAAGTGACTTGTCCAAGGTCACACAGCTGACAAGTGGCAGAGTTGGGTCTAGAACCCAGGTCCTTCAGACTCCCAGGCCCATGCTTTATCCCCTAGGCCATGTTGCTTCTCTGGAGCAGACAGATCAGCCTGCCACAATACAATCCAGAGAGGAGCAATTCTTTTTGAGTCAAAACTCTTTAAATATTTTGGTGCAAGGACTAAAACAGTGCCAGCTTGGCAAACATCAAATATGATTCCTCAACAAAGATGATCCTTGTGTGTGTATTGTGTAGTCAGAACTGTAGTTTCCACATTGGATCTTTTCAGCCACAGATACACCCCTGGGTGAACTCATTTTACTTGGTGTCTTCTTCAAGTATGAAGGACATCTAGTGGGGTTTGCCATTTTTTGGTAGCTCCTTGCTACTTTTGGATTCACTTTGAAATGGCTCAATATTTCAATCACTCAATGGTATTTATTGAGAACTTACAGTGTACAGCGCACTGTACTATGTACTTGGGAGAGTACAATATAATAGAGTTGGTAGACATGATCCCTGCCCATAAGGAGTGCTCAGATTAAGGAGGATTAAACAATCAGAGCCTTCAGGAAAAAGAAAATTTCCCCTTCCACCCCTTCACCTACAAGTCATGGAGTTCAGGGAACCAGGAAAACATGAAGCCTACTGCAAGTGAAGTTGAATCTTCCTATGAAGATACATCCTTGCTTGGTAGGGGAATAAAATCACTAAAGAATGTTATGTGAATTAGACTGATATTTAATATAGTTCTTAGAAAAAAAAGAAAACCAAAAGGATATCGGTCACAAAGGATGAAAATTATACACACTTTTTTTTAAAGATTATAAGCAATTTGCACTTCCAAGTGGGAAATGACAGGTTTTCCATGTGCTTGAAGCATATATTAAAGTGCCAACATGCATTTATTTCAAGTGAGGTTTTCAATGTTCATATTTTTAAGGAAAACTGACCCCATACAGGCAGAGTGAGTGAAAGTCAATGTCTCTATTTTAGGGCATAATAATAACTGAGCGAGATATTATCCTTGAAGTCCCCAAAGGTTACACAAGGCTCTCTGTTAGAAAGGTTCCAATTTTCTTTTCTTAATTTAAAGTTCCACAATAGTGAAGCTCTTCCTTCACTGACTGTATTGCATAAACACAGAGATGGCCTACTTACAAAATTGTTTCAGCCCCTGTTCCTCACCAATCAATATTTATCTTTGAAAAGATGTTTTGTTTTTTTTTTTCCTCACAAGCCAATCATACTTATTGAGGTCTTGGATACTTAGTGATTGCACGAGGTTCTAGAAAGGAACTCTGAAAATACATCCTCTGCCTTCTCAGTGGTAACATCCTGAAAAAGGAGCTTATGGTCTTAAGGCCTGAGGAAGACTGCTGAAACTCACCTCCCACATTTCTCCTCATTTACAATTAAACAATCCCAGAGCAGCTAAAAATGGAACTTTAAGTGATTTAGCTGCAACTAGAAAACTAGACGGTTCGTTTAGCCACTATCAGAGGCAGCATGACCTAGTAGACAGAGCACAGGATGGGCGGTAAAAGACTCTGATTTGAACCGTAGGTCTGCCACTGGCCTGCTGTGAGACCTTGGGTCAGACACTTAAACCTCTCTAAGTTAGTTTTCTCATCTGTAAAATGGGGATAAGACAGATGGCAAGCCTTGTGTAGGACAGGGAATGTGCCCGATCCCATAATAAGTCTTAATAACTACAATTATTATCACAATTATCATTCATTCAATTGTATTTATTGAGAGCTTACTGAGTGCAGAACACTGTACTAAGTGCTTGGAAAGTACAATTCAGCAACAGAGACAATCCCTGTGCACACCGGGCTTACAGTCTAGAAGGGGGAGACAGACATCTAAACAAGGAAAGAGGCATCAATATAAATAAATAGAATTATAGATATGTACACATATACACACGTGCTGTGTGGCAGGGAGAGGGGGATAGAGCAAAGGGAGCAAGTTGAGGCAAAGTAGAGGGAGCTGAGGACAAAGGGGGCTTAGTATGGGAAGGCCTCTTGGAGGAGGTGAGCTTTCAGTAGGGCTTTGCAGGGGGGAAGTGTGATTGTTTGGAGGATTTGAGGAGAGAGGGCGTTCCAGGTCAGAGGTAGGATGTGGGCCAGGGGTCGACGGTGGGAAAAGCGAGAATGAGGCACAATGAGAAGGTTAGAACCAGAGGAGTGGAGTGTGCAGGCTGGGATGTAGGAGAGAAAGGAGGTGAGGTAAGAAGGGCAAGGAGATGGAGAGCTTTGAAGCCAATGGTGAGGAGTTTTTGTTTGATATGGAGGTTGATAGGCAACCACTGGAGTTTTTTGAGGAGGGGGCAGCAGAGTGAAGTTTGGACTGAAGTGGGGAGAGACAGGAGGTTGGGAGGTCAGAAAGGTGGCTGATGCGGTAATCCAGTTGGTATATGATGACCGATTGTACTAACATGGTAGCGGTTTGGTTGGAGAGGAAAGGGTGAATCTTGGTGATGTTCTGAAGGTGAAACCTGCAGGCTTTGGTGGTGGATTGGATATGTGGGGTGAATGAGAGAGCAGAGTCAAGGATTAGATCAAGGCTGTGGGCTTGTGAGACGGGATGGATGGTTGTGCAGTCAACAGTGACGGGAAAGCCAGGGAGAGGACAGGGTTTGGGAGGGAAGATAAGGAGCGCTGCCTTGGATATGTTGAGTTTTAGGTGGTGGGAGGACATCCAAGTAGAGATGTCCTGATGGCAGGAGGAGAGGAGAGCCTGGAGGGAAGGAGAGAGAACAGGGGAGGAGACATAGACTTGGGTGTCACCCTCAAAGAGATGATAGTTGAAGTCATGGGAGTGAATGAGTTCTCCAAGGCAGTGAATGTAGATGGAGAATAGAAGAGGACCAAGAACTGAACTTTGAGGGATGCCAACAATTAGGGAATGGGAGGGGGAGGAGGAGTCCAAGAAGGAGACTGAGAATGAATGGCCAGAGAGATGAGAGGAAAACCAGAAGAGGACGGAGTCAGTGAAGCCAAGATTGGATAACGTGTTGAGGAGAAGGGGATGTTCCACAGTGTCAAAGGTAACTGAGAGGTCGAGGAGGATTAGGAAGGAATAAGAACCACTGGATTTGGTGAGAAGGTGGTCACTGGTGACCTTTGAGAGGGTGGTTTCACATGGGGCTCACAGTCTCAATCCCCATTTTACAGATGAGGTAACTGAAGCACAAAGAAGTGAAGTGACTTGTCTAAGGTCACACCCCAGACAAGTGGCAGACCCAGGATTAGAACCGATGACCTTCTGACTCCCAGGCCCTCGCTCTATCCACTGCACCATGGAGTCCAGACTGAGCCTCCTCCTTCCTCTCCCCCTCTTCCCCCTCCCCATCCCCCCCCGCCTTACCTCCTTCCCCTCCCCACAGCACTGCATATATGTATACGTATTTATTACTCTATTTTATTTGTACATATTTATTCTATTTATTTTATTTTGTTAATATGTTTTGTTTTGTTGTCTGTCTTCCCCTTCTAGACTGAGTCCGCTGTTGAGTAGGGACCGTCTCTATATGTTGCCAACTTGTACTTCCCAAGCGCTTAGTACAGTGCTCTGCACACAGTAAGCGCTTAATAAATATGATTGAATGAATGAATGAATGAGTCCTCTTTTTGACCAAAAGCTTTGTAAAGAATGAGAGACAAAGAGGCAGAAGAGAAAACAAGTGTCAGGCCCTGGAAACATT
The DNA here is from genome assembly GCF_015852505.1 of Tachyglossus aculeatus. Taxonomy (NCBI): domain Eukaryota; kingdom Metazoa; phylum Chordata; class Mammalia; order Monotremata; family Tachyglossidae; genus Tachyglossus; species Tachyglossus aculeatus. Next base: position 98,834,152 of record NC_052101.1, on the reverse strand, counting down.
AAGCATGATAACCCAACAAGGTAGCATGTTTCGTGTGTACAACATGGCTGGGACGGTGGGTCCTGCATTATCCTTTTCTTTGGCACATGCACTCAGAGGTAAACTTCCCAGTCAGTGGCTCCTTCTTCGAAAACCAAGTTCACCTGCATGTATAGCAGAAATGGAGGCCCAGTTTCCTTCTAGTTCAACTATCCAGATGAGCTTGGGAGAGATTAACCCAGTTTAAACCTGTAAAGTGGTTGTGGGCAGGGAATGTGTCTACCAACTCTGTTACATCGTACTCACCCAAGCACTTAGTAACCTGCTTTGCACACAGTAAATGCTCAACAAATGCGACTGATTGATTGATTTCATCGGCAACATAGACTGTTACCAAGGGGTGGTCTAGGAGCCTCTGGGAGACTGGATATCTGGATTCCTGACCCCTGTGCCCTGTCCTCCCTACAAGGATACAGATATCAGTTTGGGGAGCCTATGTCCTTACACACCTACCTGCTCACTCTCAAAGGACAGCTCACCTTTGAGCTTCACTTATCGCCCCACCTCAGGTAGTGGCAACGCAGAACTTCTGCCTGTTGTCTGGGGTGGATCCAGGTCTCATTCACCTAAGCCTAGCTTGAGGAGCTGATCAGCTACATCTGCTCAAGAGTGTATGGGGGTGGGATTAGGAAGAAGACAGCCAGAAACAGATGTCCTACTGAAGGCAACCAGCAAAAGAGGCAGAAAAGAGGCTCTCCACAGGACAATCAAACTGGAATGAGAAGAAGGGCTAGATTGAAACTGGTCTACAAATATAATTTAGTGAACTTGTAAGCAGTTGTATTTGTTGATCACATTGTATACAGAGTACTGTACTAAGCACTTGGGAGAGTCCAATACAACAGAGTTGGTAGACACGTTCTCTGCCCATAAGGAGATTTTGCGATCATCCTCAGCAAAATAACTGGGGATAGCCAGTTTTTCTTAGAGTTTGGCCTTCCTTCTACACCTATCATACTATAATAAAAAATGCTACTTTACATCATTTCTCACCCCACCCCATGTTTCAGGGACACTGACTTAGACAGGAGACGAAAAGACCTAATGCAAACAAGTACAAGCCTGAAAGTCTGAAGAACTGCATTCTAGGCTCAGCCTTTACACTGCCTGCTTTGTGATCTCAGGTAAGTCATTTAACCCTCTGGGCCTCAGTTACTTCAACAATAAAATAGAGAGAAAGACACCTGCCTCCCAAACTCATAGGAATGTTGTGAGGGTAAAATGAGATAGTTGATGCGAAAGCAACGTGCAAAAATTAAATGCTCCTACAAATTCAAGGACTGGTAAACTCTAAATTTTCAAGCTTGGCCTCTAGCTCAGGCAAGCCAGGAAATTGAAAAGTCCAGAAAATTGTAAAATACTTCTTGCTGGCAAAGATCGGACTGTCAGCTCCCTGTGGACTTGAAACCTGTCTACCAACTCTGTTGTATTCACCCCAAGTGCTTAGTACAATGCTCTGCACACAGGAAGTGCTCAGTAAATACCATTGATTGATTGTACTTTTTTTTGGCTCAGGCCACCCAAAAGCAGAAACCAGGGACAACAGACATCCAATGTTCCCCGCAAAGGGAACAGGGTTGAGTAGGGCTGGAAAACTTAAATCCTACTAACCACAAAACCCTGCTCGATACTGCAACTGTCATGGTGTAGATTAGAAACTTCTTGCCTTGGGTGAACCACCGCCTCCTGTAGTCACACTTACAACAGGAAAGATATGGATAATCTACCACATAAATCAAGTGCACCCTGATAATCGAGATTTTACTGTCTTGTAAATGCATGTTCCATATTATTCATGGCTATAAAATACCATCAGTCTTTGGCAAGAAAGCAAAGATCAAAATCAACTTTGGCTCTCAGTTATGTTCTGCTTCCTAAAATAACTATTGGAGGTTTGAGAAGTCTAGGGTTATTTTCTAGACTTGCCTTCGCTTACCTCTGAGTACTACACATGACCCATTCCTTCCTCTTCAATGAAAATAAGAGGTGTGACAGGCAACACAAGGGCTCATTACTACTTTCTACTTGAAAATTTCCTACAAATTTGTTGGAAATTTGATCACACAAAAGAAAAAGAAATGTGAATGGGACACATTCGGCTTTAAGAAGATGTTGAACCCAGAGAAGCAGCATGGCCTAGCAGAAAGAGTATGACACTGAAAGTCAGGAGAACTGGGTTCTAATGGTGCCTCTGTCATTTGCCTGCTGTGTGACCTTGAGTAAATCAGTTAACAGCTCTGTGCTTCAGTTTTCCCCTCTGTAAAATGAGGATTAAATACATGTTCGCCCTCCCACTTAGACTTTGTGTTAGAAAGGGACTGGGTCCGATCTGATTATCTTGTATCTATCCCATGTTTGGCACATAAGACTAAGCAAATACCTCAATTACAATTAGAACACTAACATCCAAAAGATACCTGGATGTTATGATAACCAACGAGATTCTTTAAGATCAATGCTAGTACTCTATGGTGAATACTATTTTTAAAGGAAAATTAGATTGTCGGTCAAATTGATACATTTTTGGGTACAGCTTTGTGCTATCTGCTGGGCATGACAAGTGAAATACAAAATGCAGTCACTAGAGGGCAAGTAAGCATATGAATTGATGTAAAATAGCAATGTAGAATATTTCTAAATGGAGAAAATTTAAACATATTTTATGTTCAATTCATTGAATACAATTGAAATTTTAGAGATGTATTAGTATGCAATATATTGGCAGGTTTCTTTAAACATGTTTACCATACTTGCGATATAAAATCAATCAATCAAAACTTGGATGATTACAATTTGTAATATGCCATCTCATTCTATTAACACCATGGGGTTACTTAGACTCAAACTGTGTCTGTTCCTGGATTATACACTTAGTAACAAGGAAGGGATAAATCTTCAATTTTCTAATTCTCTTATAACCCTTTTGATTTGCTTCATCAGAACTGGGGGAGGTCATTTACCACTATTAAGTAGTCACAGTATGCTTTCACTAGCCCTCCGCCTCCTGCTATCCATGGGGTGTGGAACCTGCACCATATCCCTGACCTTTCACTTGACTGCCATTATCCAAGTTACTGCACAGAACCAGTTTCCTTGAATGACCACCGACTCTATCTGAAGAAAAAAGAAGAAAAATTTGCTTTTCACTCTGCAGAATGAAGAACAAGATCCATGGCAAGTTAGAAAAGTGTGTGCATGCGTACGTGCGTGTGTGCGTGTGTGTGTGTGTGTGTGTGTGTGTGTGTGTGTGGAGGGGCGGGACGGGGGCTAGTTTATATCTGGCCAGTAAGGGTAGAAAGACTGTCCTGAGTTGGATGGAGTGTTCTTCCCAAAATGGCATCCCCAAGCCACTTGCTAGCTGGTTCTGGAGTTAGATGATGCAGGGATGATACGAACTAATACAACCCTGGTAATATTGGGTGGTATTAAGAATAGCATCATTTCTGGAGATCTCTACACCAAGCTGTTCTCCTACCTGGCCTGGCTCAGAGGTAGTCCTATCTGAAGGCAGAGAGTTGACCTCTTCCAATCTCTTCCAGTCCTATAATTCTATGATTGATTTAATCTGCTCTTCAATTGCCCACCTTCTTGTACCCAGGTCTCTATGGACATAACAGTGTGGCTTAGTGGAAAGAGCATGGCCTTGGGTATCAGAGGTTGTGGGTTCTAATTCCGGCTCCACCACTTGTCAGCTGTGCGACTTTGGGCAAGTCACTTCACCTCTCAGTACCTCAGTTACCTCACCTGGAAAATGGGGATTATGACTGTGAGCCCCACGTGGGACAGGGACTGTGTCAAACCTGATTACCTTGTATCTGCCCCAGAGCTTAGTATAGTACCTGGCACATAGTAAGTGCTTAGCAAATACCACAATTATTCCAGCACTTAGTACAGTGCCTGGCAGATAGTTAAGTGATTAACAAATACCATATTTATTATAACAAAAAGGGAAATTGGGAAAGATAGCTCATTGTTCTCTGAAAATAACAAATCCATGTTCTATGGAACACTTCCCAGCTACAAAACCACTCGGGGTTGCACCTTCCAAAAAGAGATGAACCTTCTGTCACCTGTAAGGGATTTAGAACAACAAAAAAGTGTCTGAAAATGTCCAGCCTTGGTGCCCACCCCTCCTAACCCATCTGCCCCTCCTGGAGTCTTTGGTGTTACGTTGTTTAAACATTGCAAGCACCATTCCAGCATTATACTCCATTTCCCCTGCTGATTGCCCAAGAATTATCATGAGACTGATGCTCTCTCTCTTCTGTTACTGCATATGGTAGGTTGCGAGATGGTTGCTATTTGGAGTGAGTTAATGGATACAAGTGGCTTTGTTTTGTCAGATGCTCCCTAGCATTCAACATTATTTGGGGTGGGAGGTAACTACCAAAGTTTCTCTTTACAGTTATGCAATGCGATGTTTTTCCTGTTGAGATTCGTATTTCGTTTGCCTGCATTATCACCTTTAAAATAGGAGATCCCTGGAAGTGATGATGGTTAAATGGTTAAAACAATGGTGATATGCCTTTGTCTATAGGAAGGAGAGTGCTGGACCAGTGTGTTTTATTTCTTTGAGGAACTGACTACAATTTGCGGGAGAACTTTATTGTAGATACCTTGTATGCAAAGTGATAGAAAATTCTCGCTTGTTTTTTATTGCTATGTCCTTGCTTCCCTTAGTACACATAATGAGGAGATTGCAGCTCCTGAAATTAAGCTACACCATTAAAAGAGGTTTATTTTGATTCACAGGAGTGACTCATTCACAAATGGACTAATCAGGACCCAATAAAGTACCTAGATTTTTGCTGTGAATGCGTACAGACCTTTGGAATATTCCTTTTCATTATTTTATAGGTTTTCTGTTCTTTCTCCCAATTTCTGTTTCTGTTAGTTTGTCATGAAAATGTATGTTTATGGATTAAATATGATTCACTGCTAGCATGTGTTAGTGTTGTCTTGGTCTCGCTATAGCGGTAGAAGTAGCAGTAGGAGGGAACTAGGGTTGGAATTGGTTAATGTGAGTGGATTGGTAAATTGTTTGTGGATTGATAGATTTTTTTTAATCTAGGGGCTTTAGCCTCCAGTGATTGGGAAAATATACCTTGCGGATCCATTGTAGAAATAGGCATAGTGCTTATGCTCCAGAAAGATTGAAATAAAACTAATAAAGGACCATTTCCTGATATGTAAAAATTCCTACTATGACCGGATGCATTATAATAAGAAGCAACAACATGGCCTAGTGGAAAGAGCATGGGCCTGGGAGTCAGAAGGACATGAGTTCTAACCCTGACACTGCCATTTGTCTGCTGTGTGACCCTGGGCAAGTCACTTAACTTCTTTGTGCCTGAGTTACCTCATCTGTAAAATGGGGATTAAGACTGTGAGCCTGATGTGGAACAGGGACTGTGTCCAACCTGATTTGCTTATACCCCCCAAGTGCTTAGTAGAGTGTCTGGCAAACAGTAATCACTTAACGAATACCAGAATTATTATTATTAATTATTAAATGGTCAGTGATAGGGTTATAGCATAAAAAATGTTAATCTTTGCAGAAAAGGGGAATCAGATAATAAAAGCACTTATGTGGTGGACACAAAAAATCCAACAATAAAGAAGATGTTATATTTTAGAGTCAGAGATTCCATTGTGGTAGATGGTAAAGTTTGTCTTTATCAATGAAACACTGTACTAAGTTACTAAGTACTTATGAAGGTACAACAGAGGTCAGACACACAGTCCCTGCCCTCAATAAGCTCACAGTCTAACGAGAGAAAAGCATAAAAAAATTCACATATTGGAAAAAAGTTACTGAGTATTAGATTATGTAAATCAAAATGTATAAAAAGACCATGGATGTATGTGTGTGCGTTTGTGTGTAAGTGCTGGGGATGTGCAGATGTGCTGAGATGATAGCTGGGAGGATACAACCTGAGGAGAACAAAAAAAATCACTGGAGAAGACCTCCTGGAAGGCTTGGAATTTCCAAAGGACTGTGAAGATTGAGAGAGCTATGGTTTGGCAGATTTGAGGAGGGAGGGAGGGAGTACAATTAATTAATTAATTCAATCATATTTATTGAGAATTTACTGTGTGCAGAGCACTGTACTAAGCACTTGGGAGAGTACAATACAGAAATAAACAGACACATTTCCTGCCCACAGTGAGCTTACAGTCTAGAGGGCCAAGGTAGATGCAAGGCAGAAGCAATGGATCGGAGGCATGAGAGTTGAGAATGAGGCTCAATGAGAAAATGAATTTGGGAGGAACAGAGTGTGTGAGCTAGGGAGAGTAGAAGAGTGTGGATACACAGGAGAAAGAGAACCATTGGAGTGTCTCAAATCCAATGGTCAGGAGTTTCTGCTTGATGTCGAGAGGAATGGCTGTCAACTGAGGATTTTGGAGGACTAGATAGGCGTGTGTAGAACCAAGTTTTAGAATGACATTCCAAGAAACAGAGAGAAGTATGAACTGGAGGGAGGAGAGGCTGGAGGAAGAGCGATCAGCGAGGAAGCTGATGCAATAGTCCAATTAGAATATTATGAGTGCCTGGACCAGGTTGATGGACGTTTGGATGGAGAAGAAGGGGCAGATCGAGGAAATATTTAGGTGGGAACACTGACAGGGTTGAATGACAGACTTCACGTGAGAGTTGAAAAAGAGAAAGGAATCAAAGATAGTGCCAAGGATGTAGGCCTCCGAGATGAGGAGAATATTTCTGCTGTCAACTGTGATAGGAAAATAAGTAGGGAAGGAAGATGAGACGTTCAGTTTTTGACACACTGAGCATGATGTACCAGTGAGACATTCTTCATGATTTCAGTAAAGAACCCAGGTCTGAATAATCTTTTTGCTCCTGTTTATTTGCAAATACAGTATGTTAAAAGTCCATTCTTCAATCACATATAGTGAAATTCAAATTATCCCTCTGTATCAATTCATGCTTAGGTAGAACATGACCCAAATCATTGTGAATATCTCATGCATCATACATTCTTGGTGTGATGGTCCTGGTTTCTTTTGAAATGATCATACTCTTCAATACTACTGTTCATGGACATTCTCATGTCTCTTTAACCTCTCTGAGGTCAATAACGGTGCTTCAATAAATGGCCTTGACAGAGTTAGAAAAAGGACATTTTGTTTTGGTTTGAGTTAAGGTTACAAAATGTGTAGGCTTTTCTTCACCCTCTTGACTAGGACTAGAGTAATTTCACCTTCTTCAAGCTATTCTATCATGGCAACTATCAAACTGATGGGGATTCAACCCAACTGGTATTACTCTCCCCATTCAATTATCTTCACCAATATACAAGACGAAATTTTTAATAAAGTTGGTGTCTTTGGAGGTCAATGAAAAGTGTTTAATTTGGTACTCTTATAGTATATTTCCTCAATCTACCTCTTATTCCTCATCCAAGCCACCACCACCCTGGTCCAGACATTCATAATATTCTAGCTGGACTATTACATCATTCTCATGGGGTCAGAAGCAAGTAGCTAGGTTAACCTTTGAAAAGGTCCCTCCAATCAAATAGCATGAATGAAAATACAAAACCTGTGATATAGAAAATGAACAGTCACTTACTACTAACAAGGAGCAGAAAAAACTTAAAAATTGTTGCATTAGCTAATAATCATCTAATTTGTCAATAAATAATGAGGGAAATGAAAGAGATGATGTTTTATAATAATGATAATGGTGGCATTTGTTAAGCGCTTACTATGTGCCAGGCACTGTGCTCAACACTGGGGTGGATACAAGAAAATAGGGTTGGATACAGTCTCTGTCTCAATAATAATAATAATAATAATGTTTTTTGTTAAGCACCTACTATGCGCCAAGCACTGTTCTAAGTGCTGGGGTATGCATTCATTCATTCAATCGTATTTATTGAGCGCTTACTGTGTGCAGAGCACTGTATTAAGCGCTTGGGAAGTACAAGTTGGCAAGATATAGAGATGGTCCCTACCCAACAGTGGGCTCACAGTCCAGAAGGGGGAGACAGAGAAAAAAACAAAACATATTAACAAAATAAAATAAATAGAATAAATATGTACAAATAAAATAGAGTAATAAATACGTACAAACATATATACATATATACAGGTGCTGTGGGGAGGGGAAGGAGGTAAGGCGGAGGGGATGGGGAGGGAGAGGAGGGGGAGAGGAAGGAGGGGACTCAGTCTGGGAAGGCCTCCTGGAGGAAGTGAGCTCTCAGTAGGGCTTTGAAGGGAGGAAGAGAGCTAGCTTGGCGGATGTGCGGAGGGAGGGCATTCCAGGCCAGGGGGATGACGTGGGCCGGGGGTCGATGACGGGACAGGTGAGAATGAGGCATGGTGAGGAGATTAGCGGCAGAGGAGTGGAGGGTGAGGGCTGGGCTGTAGAAGGAGAGAAGGGAGGTGAGGTAGGAGGGGGCAAGGTGATGGAGAGCCTTGAAGCCGAGGGTGAGGAGTTCTTGCCTGATGCGTAGGTTGATTGGTAGCCACTGGAGATTTTTGAGGAGGGGAGTAACATGCCCAGAGCGTTTCTGGACAAAGACGATGCAGGCAATGGCATGAAGTAAGGATTGAAGTGGGGAGAGACAGGAGGATGGGAGATGGGAGAGGAGGCTGATGCAGTAATCCAGATGGGATAGGATGAGAGCTTTAATGAGCAGGGTAGCGGTTTGGATGGAGAGGACAGGGCAGATCTTGGCGATGTTGTGGAGGTGAGACCGGCAGGGGTAGTTACAAGGTAATCAGGTTGTCCCACGTGGGGCTCGCAGTCTTAATCTCCATTGCACAGATGAGGTAACTGAGGCAAAGAGAGGTTAAGTGGCTTGCCAAAGGTCACACAGCAACAAGTGGCAGAGCTAGGATTAGAACCCATGTCCTCTGACTCCCAAGCTCGTGTTTTTTCCACTAAGCGATGCTGCTTCTCTTTGGGGCTCACGGTCTTAATTCCAATTTAACAGATGAGGTAACTGAGGCACAGAGAAGTTAAGTGACTTGCCCAGGGTCACAGAGCTGACACGTGCAGGAGCCTGCTAGACTACTCCTGCAGTTGTAATCCATTCTTCTGCCTCTCTCAAGGCAATGACTGGAAAGGTGAATATTTTTGCCCTGCATTCTGAAAAAAAAAACCCTAAGAAAATGAATATATAAAATAATGGCAAGCCCCATCTGTAAAACTAAAGTAACAATTTATTAAACATAAAGCACACTATGTCCTAGAATTCTGAAAGAAAAAGACAGAGCAGGAGGGCAACAATTTTCACAGTATCTCAGTACATTTTTACTGAGGAAAAAACATCTAAGAGATCAAAGAGGCCACTATACATACAAGATGACCATATGAGAGATGAAAGTAAATTCACTAGTAAAAGTAGAATTACAATAGAAGACTGAGGAAAATGAAACTAATGAATTACTGCAATCTGAATACAGCTGATAAAACCTACAAAAATGAGGAAAACTTCTGATATGTTTCCACAAATGCTGTCTTGGAAGTGAAAAAACAGAACAAAGCCACTGTGGTAATAGTTTGGTCAATCAATCAATCATATTTATTGAGCCCTTACTGTGGGCAGAACACTGTCTGAGCATTGTCTAGCATGGTAAAATACATAGAAAACACAGAAGAGATGCAGTCAGAAAAAACCTGGAAAAATGTGGTCATAAAGAGGTAAATCATACTCCTCTCCCCGCTCCCCCCCCCCCATTACAAATTGTCTCTCTTTCCTTAAGAAGCTTGTGAGCTCCATATGGAACAAAGACGGTGTCCAGCCTGATTACCCTGTATCTACCCCAGTGTTTAATACAGTGTTTGACACATAATAAGTGCTTAACATATACTAAAACGGTAAAGGTATACTTGCAAGTCAAAGTTATTCCTAAAGCCATTTGATACACACTTTCGAAATGATTCTCTACACTCATTACATGCCAAATTGGAGTTAGTTAAACTCAAGGGATTGGGGGTGGAGCTCTGAAAAGTTTCAATTCCAATTTTGTATATCAAAAATAAGTGGTTTCCTCAAGATCATTTTCTTTAATTAAGGTAAAGTAACAGGATGTTTTTGCCCAGGTTATTTTACTGTCCCATAAAGATTGCTCTGTGCCATCAACAGGTTGCTTCAGAAAAGCCACTGATTTGAACAACACTCCCTGATTTGCATATCTCACTAGGTTCTCTAAGTAGTGATTCAGAGCCAAGGGCAAATCACTTAACTTCTCCGTGCCTCAGTTACCTCATCTGTAAAATGGGGATTAATAATAATAATAATAATAATAATAGCATTTATTAAGCACTTACTATGTGCAAAGCACTGTTCTAAGTGCTGGGGAGGTTACACGGTGATCAGGTTGTGCCACATGGGGCTAACAGTCTTAATCCCCATTTTACAGATGAGGGAACTGAGGCACAGAGAAGTTAAGCGACTTGCCTAAAGTCACACACCTGACAAGTGGCGGAGCCGGGATTTGAACCCTGGACCTCTGACGACCAAGCCCATGTTCTTTCCACTGAGCCATGCTGCTTCATTGAGCCATGCTGCTTCATGATTAAGACTGTGAGCCCCCCGTGGGACAATCTGATCACCTTGTAATCTCTCCAGCACTTAGAACAGTGCTTTGCACATAGTAAGTGCTTAATAAATGCCATTATTATTATTATTAATAATAATAATAAAATTGGGATACTTGTTCTCCCTCCTACTAAGACTGTGAGTCCTATTCATTCAATTGTATTTATTGAGCGCTTACTGTGTGCAGAGCACTGTACTAAGCACTTGGGAAGTAAAATTGGCAAGATAAGTGTAAATTCCCTAGCCTGGAATGTCCTATGCAGGACAGAGACTGTGTCCAACCTAATTAATCTGTATTTAAACCATTGCTTAGAACAGTGTTCGATACATAGTAAGTGCTTAACAAATACCATAAAAAGGGATAATCTGGGGGCCAAGAAAGGCCGAAATGCTTCCTCTCTCTCTGGAAAAGAACTGAAGATGTCTCTACAGTGGATGGAAAAGAAGTTTAGATTGCCATGAAGGGGCTGAGGCTGAGGATCCCAATATGGCTGCCTGTGGGTGGGATTGCAGTAAAAGGGGCAGCAGAGGACACAGCACCCATCACCAGAAAGAATGACTGATCCTCATGCCATTCACACCATCTGTTGGAAAAATTTCTTCAGCTGTGGCACCAGTTAGAAAACTTCTAAATCTCACCTTTCTTATCTCATAAATAAGAATATCAATGCAATAAGAAATGAATATAAAACAGCTACAACTGTAAAACAGTGTGGCCTAGCAAGAAGAGCTTGGGTCTGGGAGTCAGAGGACCTGGGTTCGAATCCTGACTCTGTCACTTGTCTGCAGTGTGACTTTGGGCAAGTTAAGTACCTAACTGCTCTATATCTCAGTTTCCTCATCTATAAAATTCATTCATTTATTCAATCGTATTTATTGAGCACTTACTGTGTGCAGAGCACTATGGAAATCAGATACTTGTTCTCCCTCCCCTTTTAGACTGTAGGCCCCATGTGGGACAGGGACTCTCCCATCTGATCAGCTTCTATCTACCCCATTGCTCATTACAGTGCTTGGCACACAAGTAATCACTTAATGAATACCGTGGCTATTATTAACTATGAATGTTGTAACACTGAAAACAAAAAAACTGTTAGTTTAATAATGGAAGTGATGCTTGATTCTGACCAGCGATTTGCTATTTGATACCAGAAAAATAATAGGAAAATTTTCCAATTATGTAACATTATTGGAATATTGAAGCTATCTGATGTTGGATGTAGTTGTCATGGAAAGGAGGCTAGGCCAATTACAAAAGGTATCATTGTCAAAGAGCAAACAGTGAACTGCAAAAACCTGTGCTTTATTTCTCCTATAACCACAAAATATGATTTGAGGGGATCATGCTCTCCCGACTTTAGTACCTGACCCAACCAGCTGCCTGGATCATCTTCCATTTATGTACATGTCTTAGATTCTCAATTACTCCTTCCTATTTATTATGAAAGCATTTGTCTCTCCCTCTAAATCTGAAGCTCCTTGGGATTAGGGATCATATATATCCATTCAGTTGTACTCTCCCAGTCAATGCTACTGATTGAATGTCATTCAGCACTCATCTCTGCTGAAATCCCCCAATGGTTGGCCTCTTCCTCCGTATCAAGTACAGATGCCGCTTCAGAGATCTCCACCATCTGTGGTAACCTCAGTGGCTCTTCTCCCCAGATATTTCCCTGCTTATACTTTTCTCTCTGACCAAACCCAGATCCCGCTGTACCACTCTCTCCTCTCCGACCCTTCGCTCATGCTGTCCACAGAGCTCCCTTCTCCCACACATCCATCACACCACTGTCATCTCACATACAAAGTCCTCCTAAAATCTCACCTCCACCAATATAGTCTTCCCTGACTAATTATCAGCAACCCAATTCTTATCAATCTTAAAGCCATTTCTTATATTCTCTACTACTATGAGCCTCTTCGCTGATCTCCAAGCCTCTTTTCTCTCCCCTCTCCAATCCACACTTCACGCTGCTGCCCAGATCAGCTCAGTCCACATCTCCCCCCTCCTCAAAATCCTCTAATGGTTGCCCATCCACCTCTGCATCAGACAGAAACTCCTTGTCATAATTATTGTGTTTTTTGTTAAATGTTTACTGTGTGCATTTAACTACATAAAAAGCAGTATGGCATAATAGACAGAGCACGGGCCTGGGAGTCAGAAGCTCATGGGTTCTAATCCCAGCTCCACCATTTGTCTGCTGTATGACCTTGAGCTAGTCACTTCACTTCTCTGAGCCTCAGTCACCTTATCTGGAAAATGGGGATTGAGAATGTGTGCCCTACATGGGACAGGAACTGTGTCCAACCTGGTTTACTTGTATACACCTCAGTGCTTAGTACAGTGCTTTGCACATAGTAAATGCTTAACAAATACCATAATTAATTAATTAATGTGCCAAGAATTATAGCAATATCTGGGGTAGATATGAGATTATCAGGCTCCAGATGGGGCTCACAGTCTTAGGATGGAGCATAGGCGCTGAATCCCCATTTTGCAGATAAGGGAACTGAGGCGCAGGAGAAGTTAAGTGACATGCTCCAGGTCACACACCAGGCAAGTCACAGATCCAGGATTAGAACCCAGGGCCCCTGATTTCCAGGCCCATGCTCTTTCCACATCTCATCCACTGTAAGACACTCAATCAACTCTCTCCCTCCTACCTTACTTCACTGATCTCTCACAACCCAATCCCCACACTTCGCTCCTCTAACACCAACCTACTCTCCGTACCTTAATCTTGTCTATCCCATGGCCTACCCCTTGCCCACATCTCCCTCTGGCCTGGAAATCCCTACCCCTTCATATCCAACAGACCTCCACTCTCCCACTTTCAAAGCCCTACTAAAATTACATCTCCTCCAAGAGGACTTCCCTAAGTCCTCATTTCCCCTACCTCCCCTCCACATTGCCTATGCACTTTGCTGTGTACCCCTTAAGTGCTTTGATAACTACTCAAACTCCAAAACGCGCACATTCTCTTCTACTCTACTATTTCCCGTATCTGTAATTTATTTTAATATCTGTCTCTCCCTGTGTACTGTATGTTCCTTGAAAATGGGGATGACATCTTTCAACTCTATTGTATTTTCCCAAGAACTTAGTACAGTGTATTTCACAGAGTAGCTCAATAAATACCATTGACTAATTATATTTGTATATTCATGTATATAAATCCACCCTTAGCCTCTGTGTGAATACAGTGGAAAAAGCACAGGCCTGGAATTCAGGAGAGCTGGGTTCTAATCCTGACTCCTCATCTTGTCTGCTCTGTGATCTTGTGCAAGTCACTTAACTTCTCTGGGTTTCAGTTACCTCATCTATAAAATGGGGATAAAGACTGTGAGCTCCATGTTGGGACATGGATTGGATACAACCTAAGCTTGTTTCTACTTCAGTGCTTAGTACAGTGCCTGGCCCAGAGTAAACACTTAATAATAATAATAATAAATACCATAACAATAAGTCAATTATAGTATTTTATAACTCACTGCATATGCTTATTTTACATATCTTTCCCATTAGAGTGTAAGCACCTTGTAGGCAGGAAACCTGCCTATTATACTTCCCAATTGTTTAGTACAATATATTGCATTCAGGAGGCTCAATAAATTCCATTACTACTATTACTGAGCCCCCTCTCAGAATGGCACCTGAAGAGTTTCCAGTACTCTACTAGTCTTGGCTACAGGAGGGAGAGTCAATCAGAGACCTACCCATTCCATTCCTAGCTTGGCAGTGGCTAGCAAATGGAAGGCAATCTGCTACAAGTCAAAACTCACCTGCGCTGGGCAGCAGCCACATGGGAGAGAGTCGAGGGTCGAGACTCAAGTTTACTGTGTGGAAGGAGGCAATGGTAAACCACTTCCATATTTTTACCAAGAAAACTCTACGGACACACTACCAGAACGATTACAGATGGAGAGTGGGACATTCTGGGGGAGATCTGTCCATGGAGTGTCGCTATGGGTCGGAAACAATTACTGAGAGTATCTTTTTTGATTTTTCCAGAACATATTCCCATCATTTAATTATATGATGAAAATATCTATGTGAATTAGGGAGAGGCATGCATTATTATTTCTGTCTTACAGATGAGGAAACTGAGTTACAGAGAACTTAAGTTACTTCCCTAAGGTCAAACAACATGGCAGTGGCAGAGATGGGACTTGAACCAAGATCTCCTGCCACCAAGAACCCTGTAGGTTTCACTAGAGCACCCTACTTAGACTGTGAGTCCTGTGAGGGGCCGGGACTGTGCCCAATCTGTACTTATTGTATCTACTCTAGTGCTTAGTACAGTGCTTGGCACAAAGTAAGTGCTTAACAAATGCCACAATTATTATTACTGCTCCATTAATAATCTCTATTGATTGTCTTTATGGCCCAAATCCTCTGGACAATTACCAAGTCTCTCCTTCACTTTTACCAGTAGGAATCCTCCTGAAACACCAGATATGAAACCTACTCAATATCCCATTCCTCCAATCATCTGCAAAATCTCTAGGTTTAGCTGTATTTTTATGCCTAAGCACAAAGCCTTATAGATGTACTGGGTAGGAAATAGTCAAATTCCAGCCAAATTCGCATTCTCTGCTGGTCTATAGAAATGATTCACCTCTGCCAGACTTTCTCTGTTTTTCTATAGAACCCACTCCCCTCTGCCTACATGATATCAGTTCAGCTGTCATCAGCTTTCATCATGCATCTTTTCCTAGTGCCCTGAGAGAGAAAATACATTCTGGTCTCTTTTGCTCTCAAGGCCTATATATTTTTATTTTTTTTTTGGAATTCTGGTTTATCTCCAGAGTAAAATGAAATGGAAAGCAGGATAATTCTGGTCCCAAATCTGTACTTTTTCTCCATAAAAGCATTTTTTTCCCCTCTAAATTTTCTCAACTCTCCTCCTATCCTGAATATTTACAGGCATAATGATTCCCGTGGAGCATTTACACAAGCTGGTCAAAGTATTTTTCCTGAATTAATTTTTCAAATGATCCATTCCTTTTGGCCACAGTTCTGTCAAACCGAGTCACACTGAGCCTTTCAGACATCGTCACCTTCACAACAATGCACTCTTAGTCCAGTATCTGGGAAATGTTGGGGAGAAAAAGCTGATAGGATTAAGCTACAGACTGAATGCAAGAGTTGAAAAAGAGTAAGGACTCAAAGATAATGTCCGAATCTGGGAGGACGGTGGTAATGCCAACTGTGATGAGAGAGTTAGATGAGGAAGGACTTGGCAGGAAAGATGAATTCAGGTGCTGGCGGGTATCATAGGGAGATTTCTTGTATGTCTTGCATGGACCCATTATCTCCAATAAACCACATAAAGATCGCAGAATGAACTGGAATGAATTTTGATCCACCTAAGCAAGTTTCTCTTGTCCTGTTCTGCCATTAGCCTGCAGTGTGACCCTGGTCAAATCACAACCTCTCAGAGCCTTGGCTTCCTCTTCTGTAAACTGTGGACAATCACATCTTCCTCTCCCAACATCAAAGGGATATTACAGGGTTAAAATGAGATTAACGATGTGAGAGCATTTTGGTAAAATCAAAAATGTTATTACCACTATGCTCCCCCCATCCCTAATCTATTTTCAGGTATGTCTCCTCCTGTAGATTGTATGCTCCTTGTGGGCAGGGATCACATCTACCAACTTTGTTGTGTTATACTTTCACAAGCGCTTAACACAATGTTCTGCACACAGGAAGTGCTCAATAAATATCATTGATAGATTAATTGACTAATCATCACCCTCATCATCCTGAACATGCCATCATAAACAATTGGGCTGTTGAAAAGTATTCACCTAAGAATTCTTTTCTGTGCTATGCTTAGTGATCGGGTAGATAGAAGATAATCAGGTAGGACACAATTCATATCCCACACAGGACTCACAGTCTAGAGAGATAAGGTATTGAATCCCTATTTTACAGATGAGGAAACTGAGGCACAGATAAGTTAATGACTTGCTCAAGGTCACACAGCTAACAGATGGGAAAACCAGGATTAGAGCTCAAGTCGTCTGACTCCCAAGCCCAGGCTCTTTCCACTACAGCTAACTGCTCCTCTATTTTGCCTCAGGTACACAGAACATAAGGATCCTCTACAATTCTGTTCAATTGTTCTGGTGATTAAACCATTTCTTTCTCTATTAAAATATCTCAATTATAAGATGGAAATACATTTTTCTTGCACATTCAAGGTGACAGTTCAGTTGGCAATAAAAGCCTATACAGCTATCAAAAAATACTTTCAAAAAATAGGCTAAGCCTGGAGAAAGTAATAAAGCAAAATGTTTGCACTTCTTTAACCTGTTTCAACATAATTGTAATTTTAAATGCGACAGAAAATGGAAACTTTGCAAAGGTCTCATCATAAAACTCCTTTGGAATTAATTTAGCCTGAGAAAAACATTTCTGAGTGAATATAGATGTAACTAAACATGATTTGGGTGTACAATAACTACAAGGATTATTTGGGGGAAGATGTCACAATTTCAAATGAGAAAAAGGATTTTCTAAGAAGAATTGTGTTGGCGGTAAAAGAAATGCTAACGCACCAATAAACCAGAAGGGCTAAATTGCTCTGCTTTCTTCCCTTTTCTTCATCTTGAAAGTGCAGAGATGTGTTTACTTAGGCTAGATTAACTGGAGAGTTAAATATCCAAAGGATTTGGAAATGCAGGATAATTTGTCCAGATAATTCAGGTTTCGGGAATGTACTCTCGTATAAATGATCAGGATAATCTGGATAATTGGTCAACTCAGTAAAAATGGTAATGATAATGCAGGATTGGTTTGGGATTGGCTCAAATCTGCAGGTGTGACATTGTATAGATGAGAATATTGACCATGATAGTACATCCTGGGGTGTGCAGCCTGTCTGCCCCAGGAACAGCACTAGAAATTTGGTGGCTTTGGTTGGATCAATAAGGCTCATGAAGGTGCTTCCAGATTCAGAAAGAATGGAACTACATTGTAGTTCTGTTGAAAGGACATGAACCTGGGAGACAGAGGACCAGGGTTCTAATCCTGGCCTTGCCACTTGAGTGTTCTGTGACCCAAAGCAAGTCATTTCACTTCCCTGTGCCTTGGTTATATCATCTGTAAAATGGGGACAAAACACTTAGAGTCTGAGCCCAATGTGGGAACGGGGACTGTGTCCAATCTGTTTATATTTCATCAACCCCAGAATTTAAGACATAGTAGGCATTTCACAAGCATCGTTTTCTGTAACATTTCAATGTTTGTCCTTACCAATAGATTGTAAGATTGTACACTTCTAAGATTGTAAGATTGTAAGGACAGGGAACATTCATTCAATTAATTCAATCATGTTTACTGAGCGTTTACTGTGTGCAAAGCACTATACTAAGCACTTAGGAGAGTACAATATAACAATAAACAGACACATTCCTTCCCACAACAATCTTACTGTAGAGGGAGAAACAGATATTAATACAAATAGATAAATGAATAAATTACAGATACATGCAGATATAGACATATGTGCTGTGGGAATGGGAGGGAGGATGAATGAAGAACAAGTAAGAGTGGTGCAGAAGGGAGTGGGAGAAAAGGAGAGAAGAGCATAGTCAGGAAGGGCTTCTTGGAGGAGATGTGCCTTCAATTCATTCATTCATTCAAAAATATTTATTGAGTGCTTTCTGTGGGCAGAGCACTGTACTAAGTGCTTGGAAAGTACAATTCAGCAATAAAGAGAGACAATCCTTGTGCACAACGGGCTTACAGTCTACAAGTTGGGGAGACAGACATCAAAACAAGTAAATACGCATCAATATAAATAAATAGAATTATAGATATGTACATATATACACAAGTGCTGTGGGGCAGGGAGGAGGGTAGAGCAGAGGGAGGAAGTCAAGGTAACAGGGAGGAGAGGGGGAAATGAGGAAAGGGGGCTTAGTCTGGGAAGGCCTCTTGGAGGAGGTGAGCCTTCAGTAGGTCTTTGAAGAGGGGAAGTGTGTTTGGCGGATTTGAGGAGGGAGGGCATTCCAGGTCAGAGGTAGGACATGGGCTGGATTCGTTGGTGGAACAGGAGAGAATGAGGCACAGTGAGAAGGTTAGCACCAGAGGAGCGGAGCATGCAGGATGGGATGTAGAAGGAGAGAAGGGAGGTGAGGTAAGAGGGGCAAGGTGATGGGGAGTTTTGAAGCCAATCGTGAGGAGTTTTTGCTTGATATGGAGGTTGAAAGGCAACCACTGGAGATTTTTGAGGAGGGAGTGACATGCCCAGAATGTTTCCGTAGAAAGATAATCCGAGCAGCAGAGTGAAGTATGGACTGAAGTGCAGAGACAGGAGGTTGGGAGGTCAGAAAGGCGGCTGATGCAGTAATCTAGTTGGGATAGGATGATTGATTGTACTACCATGAGAAGCAGTGTGGATCAGTGGAAAGAGCACGGGCTTTGGAGTCAGAGGTCATGGGTTCGAATCCCGGCTCCACCAACTGTCATCTGTGTGACTTTGGGCAAGTCACTTAATTTCTCTGGGCCTCAGTTACCTCATCTGTAAAATGGGAATGAAGACTGTGAGCCCCCCCGTGGGACAACCTGATCACCTTGTAACCTCCCCAGCACTTAGAACAGTGCTTTGCATATAGTAAGTGCTTAATAAATGCCATTATTATTATTATTATTATTACCGTGGTAGCGGTTTGGATGGAGAAGAAAGGGCAGATCTTGGTGATGTTGTGAAGGTGAGACTAGCAGGATTTGGTGATGCATTGGATACGTTCAATAAGGTGTTGACGTGGGGGAGAGCAATTATCTGTCTGATATGGGGAGGGAGGACTTTCCAGGCCAGAGGTAGGATGTGGGCGAGAGGTCAGCGGCAAGATAGATGAGATCAAGTTACAGTGAGAACGTGTCTACCAATTCTATTGAACTGTATTCTCCCAAAGACTTAGTTCAATGTTCTGCCCATGGTAAGCACTCAATATATAATATTGATCGATTGAATTATTACCGCAATTATTATGATTATGGTTGTCATTATTGCTCCTTAAACTGTCCTTTTCCCTTCCCTCTTCACTTCTAGGATAAACCTGTGGTGTGTTACTGTAGGAGTTATCACACCAGACCATTTATCCCCAACCATCCATCCCTCCAATTTTGCTGTCTGTTTCTCCCAACTCTTTGCCCATGACAGTCTGCATTTTCGACTTTGGTATTTGATGACTGGATTTTCTGGGGGATGAAGGCTACTCACCTTTCCCACTCTTCCAGCCTAACGTGGCTCCAGGGGCTGCTATAGGGCCTACTGCAGGAGAGGCCTGAGCAATGGAAAAGTCTAAAATGCAAACTGTCATGGGCAAAGGGTCCTGGTTTCTGGACAGTTATATGACTACAAATAAAATTATCCTGTTTGCATGGCACTCTTTCCACAAGTGTGTATGAAGTATCACAGGTACTGTAAACTACATAAGCCCAGATCACAAGAGGATTTTTTGGTTTGGAAAATGGTTTCCAAAAGTCTCCACGAAATCTAACCAAGTACAGCAAATCTGAATAATTTGTCACCCGCTCCCCCAAGAAATCTACCACTTGCCTGAATTGTTCAACTGCCACTTAATCCAAGTCCACAGTGGCAGGACAGCCATGTAGTACAGATTCCAAAATTTACTTTGGCCTCAATTAAGTGCAGTCCTGATTTTTTTTTAATTGATACCAAAATGAATTTTAAGTCCAGAATTATTTGTATCATTTACTACTGTAGATCTGATCTATCATAACACTTGGTCAAAAAGCACAGCATGATAAAAACTGTCACCTTCTGATACCTGATTTGTGTCTTCACTAAAAGCAGTGTTTTCACTTCGTTAGCTTTACAGCATGCATGCAGATATGTCCTATATTCAAATAAAGTTCTCATCACCAAAATCACAAATATTTGTAGTCGAATATACTGTTCAATCTGTTCATCAGCAAAACACATTCCATGTTAATAGGCTCTGTTCAGTTTCTTGAACATTGATGGAGATTTTGAACTAAAGAGAGGCAGTGAATTGAATAGCATGTGTGGATTCTTCTTACTTTCTCAAGACAGGAAGCGTCATTTTATCTATGCCCAACCAATAATTTGGGAATCAAACATTCAACAACCAATTTTAGCCAAAGAAATGTTGTTCAACACCAAAACAATCACAACAAAAACAACTTGATTTGTTTTTTCTAGAAATAATAATCATTTTCCAATTGTGCAATAGGCATAAATGGTTGATTACTTATGTGAAAAAATTCAAGTACTACTTTGAAGTCATTTTCTCCAGTTAATTTCCTCTCAACACGCTGTTTTTACCATTTGCAGCAAAAGAGCAAGAGAGATGAGAGTGAGGCATAGTGACTTGGTATTAGAGCAGCAAAGAGTGTGGGTGGCGATATAATGGGAGAGCATCCAAGATGAGTAGTTGGAGGCACAGCTAATTGAATGCCTTAAAAATGATAGTGAGGACTTTTGGAATGATGTACACAAGGATGAGCAACCATTGGAGGTTTTTGAGGAGTGGGGAGATAGCTTCAGAGCGATTCTTTAGAAAAATGATTTGGGCAGAGAAGAGAAGTATGAACTGGAGAGGCAGAGGAGTCAGTGAGGAGGCTGATGCAATAGTCGAGATGGGCTATGACAACTGCCTGGACCAGCATGATGGCCGTTTGGATGAAAAGGATGGGGCAGGGATAAGATGATAAAAAGAACAGGATTTGGTGGCTGACAATATGTGGAATGAAGGAGAGAAAGAGGAGTCATGAATAATGTCAAGGTTGTAGGGATTGTCAATAGTGATAGAGATGTCAGGGAGAGGAGAGGGTTTGGGAGGGAAGAGAAGGATTCAGTAAAGAGTGCAAGTGATTATCCAGATAATTTGGCAAAATTACTGGTCTTTGTTGATTATATACCACAGGATGCTTCCAAACAGCTTTACTGTCAAGCATAAAATGGGATGTGTTCATAAGGAAAAAGAGACAAAAAGAGCATGGCAGTTATAAGCAAGATTATAAGAGAGGTATAAGCAAAATTCTCTGCAACCTCAGGAAGGTGAGTAAAAAGACACCCCACACACCTGTCTCCACTCCTTTACCAGGAGACTTGCACCCATTTCCAATCCTCAAGCAGAAAACCCTCAAATGTACCCTGGTGTCATTAACATTCATTCATTCATTCAATCGTATGTATTGAGCACTTTCTGTGTACAGAGCACTGTACTAAGCACTTAGAAAGTCCAATTTGGCACCAAATAGAGACAATCCCTATGCAACGGGTTCACAGTCTAGAAGCGGGGAGAAAGACCGCAAAACAAAAGTGGACAGGCATCGATCTCCCAGCTCATTTTGCCCAAAATAATGGACAAAGCTAAGTTCACCAGAGGTACCTGCTAGGAGATAGGGTGGAAATAGGGGAGTGAAGCTGTGGGTGAAATGTGTATTGTCAGAGGTAGTTCCAGAATCTTCACAAGGTATGCAAGAAGAACAGGACACAGGTAAGTAGTCAAAAGCAGCATGATTCTTGGGGTTCCAGTTTATTTGACCTTACTCCTAGCAAATAGTCACTCTCCCTTTACCTTGTATAGGGTGAACCATTTGGTTTACGCTTCAGTGAAAGGTTTACACATACCATAACCTTGTTTTCAAATTAACATATTTCTATGTTGCTGGTTAATAATGATAATGATAATGGCATTTGTTAAGCACTTACTCTGTGCAAAGCACTGTTCTAAGTGCTGGGAAGGATACATGGTGATCAGGTTGTCCCACGTGGGGTTCACAGTCTTAATCCTTATTTTACAGATGAGGTAACAGGCACAGAGACGTTAAGTGACTTGCCCAAAATCACACAGCTGACAATTGGCAGAGCCGGGATTTGAACCCATGACCTCTGACTCCCAAGCCCATGCTCTTTCCACTGAGCCATGCTGGTTAACATAAACATTCTATTGACTCTATTTTCAAAAGTAACATAGCCTATGGGCTAGCACTAATCATACTGTCAAATCAGCACAAACATTTCCAGAGCTTAGTGTCCCTAAGACCGAGGTGATGTGTTCCCAGACTAAGCCCCCCTTTTCCTTAGCTCCCAGTCCTCCAGAATCGCCCCGACTCCTTCCCTTTGCTCTACCCCCCCTCTGCCCCACAGCAGTTGTGTATATATGTACATATCTACAATTCTATTTATATTAATGCCTGTTTACTTGTTTTGATGTGTACACATATCTACATTTCTATTTATTTATATTGATGCTATTGATGCCTGTTTAATTGTTTTGATGTCTGTTTCCCCCCTTCTAGACTGTGAACAGGAGTTGTTTCTCTTTGTTGCTCAACTGTACTTTCCAAGTGCTTACTACAGTGCTCTGCACACATTAAGTGCTCAATAAATACGACTGAATGAACATGTTCTCAGGTGTACGAATGTCATGGTTGATCCACTGGTATACACACTGGAATTTCTCTAGTTGGTGCTAGATGGTTCAGAGCCTCCATTCTTGTTTTATAGCCAGGATGCTAATGGTAATGTCAATGTGGGAGACCTCAGTGGGAATTTGCTTCCTGGCCTATCCCATGTTTTGGACACGTGATTAATGATTACAATTGTATACACTTTCCCAACCAGAGATGTCCCCTCTGCATGGTTCCTTATATGCACTGGCTTGCATGTTTAACCCCTACTCTCCCTGTATATTTTTTAAATTCTGCATGAAAACCCAAGGCACTGTAAATAATGATAACAATAATAATAATAATAATAATTGCAGTATTTGTTAAGCACTTACTATGTGCCAAGCACTGTACTAAGCACTGGGGTAGATATAAGATCCTCAGGTCTCAAATGGGGCTTACAGTGTAAGTCAGAGGGAGAATAGATATTGAATCCTCATTTTGCAGCTGAGGAAACTGAGACACAGAGAAGTGAACTTATTTTCCCAAGGTCACATGGCATGTACGTAGAGGAGCAGAACGCTGGAGTAAGCACTTGGAAGACTACAATATAACAGAGTCGGTAGATGTATTCCCTGCCCACAGCGAAATTCATTATCAATGGCGACTTGTATGAAAATGAAGGACCACTGTGTGTGTGTGTGTGTGTGTGTGTGTGTGTGTGTATAAGTATGTATATATATAATAATCATGATGACATTTGTTAAGTGCTTACTATTCATTCAATCATATTTATTGAGCACTAACTGTGTGCAGAGCACTGTACTAAGTGTTTGGGAAGTACAAAGCACTGCTCTAAGCGCTGGGGTAGATACAAGGTAATCAGGGTGTCCCATGTAGGGCTCACAGACTTCATCCCCTTTTTACAGATGAGGGAACTGAGGCCCAGAGAAGTTAAGTGACTTGCCAAAGTCACACAGCTGATAAGTGGCAGAAGCAGATTAGAACCCACAACCTCTGACTCTGACTCCCAAGTCCAGGCTCTTTTCACTAAGCCACGCTGCTTCTCATATGTATATAATGGGATTTGTAAGGCATTACTATATTAGTACGTTTCATTGTCAAGGAAATGGAGCAAGATCCAGGTCCTCTGACTCCCAGGCCCAAGCTCTTTCCACTAGGCCACACTGCTTCATCTCCTAATATTACCGACTCGTATTTTGTAAAGTGAAAATGAGTACAATATTGGCATTGTTATTTCTCTATACTTAATTCAGTATATTACAATCATAAATATAGTTTCAGAGTCAGTATCTCCATATTTAGTAAGTGCTAAATATGATTTGGATTTCATTCACTCATTCAATCGCCCCCTCCTCCCCTTCCTCCCCCTCCCCACCCCCCCCGCCTTACCTCCTTCCTCTCCCTACAGCACCTCTATATATGCATATGTTTGTACATATTTATTACTCTATTTATTTATTTTACTTGTACATATTTATTCTACTTATTTTATTTTGTTAATATGTTTTGTTTTGTTGTCTGTCTCCCCCTTCTAGACTGTGAGCCCGCTGTTGGGTAGGGACCATCTCTATATGTTGCCAACTTGTACTTCCCAAGTGCTTAGTACAGTGCTCTGCACACAGTAAGCGCTCAATAAATATGATTGAATGAATGAATGAATATTGAGCTCTTACTGTGTGCAGAGTACTGTACTAGGTACAATTCAGCAACAAAGAGAGACAATCCCTGCCTACAATGAACTCACAGTCTAGAAGAGGGGAGACAGTCATCAAAACAAGTAAACAGGCATCAATAGAAATAAACAGAATTATAGATATACAAACATCAAAACAAGTAAAGAGGCATTTGTCAATCTATTTGTTAAGTGATCCATACTTTAAATTATATTGGGGCATAGTGATGACCCATCATCATCAACACTATTTGACTGAAGATCTACTGTGTGAAGAGCACTGTATTAGGTAATAATAATAATAATAATGATAATATCCCCCCTCCTACCTCACCTCCCTTCTCTCCTACAGCCCAGCCTGTACACTCGCTCCTCTGCTGCTAACCTCCTCACTGTGCCTCGTTCTCGCCTGTCCTGTCATCGACCCCTAGCCCACATCCTTCCTCTGACCTGGAAAATCCACCCTCCACACATCCAGCAAACTTGCTCTCTTCCTCCCTTCAAAGTCCTACTGAGAGCTCACCTCCTCCAGGAGACCTTCCCTGACAGCTTCCACTTTTTTCCTCTCCTCCTCCTCCTCCCCTCCCCATTGCCCCCCCCTCCTCTTCCCTCCCCCTTCCCCTCCGCACTTGTATATATTTCTACATATTTATTACTATATTCATTTTATTTGTACATATTCACTATATTTATTTTATTAATGATGTGTATATAGCTTTAATTCTATTTATTCTGATGGTATTGACACCTATCTCCTTTTTTTTTTGTCTGTCTCCTCCGTTCTAGACTGTGAGCCCATTGTTGGGTAGAGACTGTCTCTATATGTTCCCGATTTGTACTTCCCAAGTGCTTAGTATAGTGCTCTGCATACAGTAAGTGCTCAATAAATACGATTGAATGAATGAATGAATAATAATTATGGCATTTGTTAAGAGCTTACTATGTGCCAAGCGATGTTCTAAGCGCTGGGGTAGATACATGGTAATCAGGTTGCCTCAAGTGGGGCTCACAGTTTTAATCCCCATTTTACAGATGAGGTAACTAAGGCCCAGAAAAGCAAAGTGGCTTGTCCAAGGTCATACAGCAGACAAGAGGTGGAGCCAAGATTAGAACCCATGTCCTCTGACTCTCAAGCTTGTGCTCTTTCCACTAAGCCATGCTGCTTCTGTTAAGCCACGCTTCTTCTCTGAAGCCATGCTGCTTCTCTTGGTACATGGTACTTGGTACTTCTGAAGATATATAAGGCATAACCCCTGCCCTCTAAGAGCTTACAATTTAATCAGGAAGACAAGTAGACATAATATAATGCATTTTCTCCTCAAAAATCATTTATTAAGAGCCGACCAACATTTGGCACAGATTCCACCTGTAGTTTTGTGAAGAGAGCATTTCTCTTTCAAAGAACTTCAGGAGACCCTCAATCATCACTTCTTTGAACAAGCTACAGAGATCGTAATTGAATAATGACAAATTGAACTGTTACTTGACAGCAAAGCAATTAAATATATTTTGCACTAGACATTTTTCTGAACCATGAGTGCTTGAATATTTGTCTAAGCAATCCAATGAGGTTCACCCAACCCACATGTCAAACCACATTACTTTATCTGACGCTATCTGATAGTTCTCTATCATATTTATTGACTCAGTCTTACCTCCTGATGTAAGCAATGCCTTTCTGTATATTTTCCCTTTACCTCTGTCTGTTAATTTGTTTTATGTGACTTCTCTCCTGCATAAATTTAACATTGAACACAAACATAGCACACTCATAACCTTAAGCGCTTAGTATAGTGCTCTGCACACAGTAAGCGCTCAATAAATATGATTGAATGAATAACCTTGCTTCTGCTTTTATTAACTGAAGCTGATTTTTGACATCTCTAGTCATTCTAAAATTCTCTAGAGATTTGAAGACTTGTGTTTCAACCCAAATGAAAGCTGTTATGAATATTTTTACATGTAATCTACAACTCTGCTGATTGCCTAAAATAAAAATTTGAAGTTGAAAATTATAATGGACCCAGTCATTATAAATTAATCATGGGTGAAGACAGAAGATTTTCAATCATATTATGAATACAAAGGAATTCAATTCCCACTAGTGTCTTCAGTGATTCAATTTGTTTCCTGCATATGTTAATCTTCTAAACCCACAAGATGAGACTATGGCAATATTTAGTAAGTAATGAGTAGGGTTTAGTAACAACTATTCATCAATCAGAAACAAAGCAAGTTCAGTGTTTAAAAGGAGACTGTGATACAATTTCACACAACCTTTGGCAAAATATCAATCTGTGACATTCATAATGATCCCTATTTTAATGGCAATTATTATAACATGAAGTGAATGAATTAACTTGATAAACAGTATGAAAATCCTAGGCTCTTATTTCTGTTTATTCTTGCAACAAGCAGAATTCACTAAGGCAAAGGTCAATTGATAAAGATCATTGGAATACAAAGTCTGCACAAATCCTGTACCAACAATTTCATTTCATTTAATATTACAGATTTTTAGAACTCTTATTAAATGAGTATTTAAAGGTCACACTAATTTACTACGACATATACCTTTCCCACTGAAAACCATCTGATCATCACAAATCCTCTAAAGAAGAGCAGCATGTTCCAGGAAGGTGGTACTAATCAGGCGTGATCTATATACCGGCCTCTTTACTCTGCGGTTCTTTCACAAGACTAGCTTGAAGGCAGGTAGCTCTGAAACACCGGTTAAGCCCATTAGTTTTAATTGGTGAGTTGAGCAGTTTTTAGATCTCAATTTATGTTTCCATGGGGATCAAATGTTCCCTGAACTCAATGAGGGCCCTTTGTGGGTTAGGGAGTTAATTCACAGGTACAGTGAGAACTGTCCAGACCACATTGAACACATTTGCTTTCCTCAACCCATCCTTTCCACTCCTGCCTTTGAAAAAATTTTAGCATTGATTTGATGAAGGGCTTTCTTTTCCTTTCCCATGAGCAGGCCACCATTTTGGTACAGTTCACTCCTTTCTTAACTAGCCTACCTGGTTCCCCGTGTCATCCAGCAAGCCTATTTCAATCGATGTAATAATAATAATCATAATAATGATGATGGCGTTTAAGTGCTTACTATGTGCCAAGCACTGTTCTAAACGCTGGGGGGGGGGGGGAAACAAGGTAATCAGGTTGTCCCACATGGGGCTCACAGTCTTAATCCCCATTTTACAGATGAGGGAACTGGGGCACAGAGAAGTTAAGTGATTTGCCCAAAGTCACACAGCTGACAAGTGGCAGAACTGGGATTAGAACCCATGACCTCTGACTCCCAAGCCCTGGCTCTTTCCACTAAGCCATGCTGCTTCTCTAGATTTCTAGATTTCTTAGAGCCCTGTATAGGCTGTTTCAACATATAGTTAAGTAACATATACTTAACCTGAAGAAATGTCCAAAATTTTGATCAGTCAAAAAAGAGATGAAATTTGTTACCAAGTTTTGTTTCCTAGTTAGTACACTATTCTAACATGGCATAGGGAGATCAAAAAGCAGCTTGGCTTACTGGAAAGAGCACAGGCTTGGGAGTCAGAGGATCTGGAATCTAATCCCAGCTACGCCTCCTTCATGCTGTGTGACCTTGGGCAAGTCACTTAGGTGCTCTGTGCCTCAGTTTCCTCATTGTAAAATGGGAATTCCATCCCTGTCCTCCTACCTAGACTGTGAGCTCCATGTGGGACAGGGCCTTATTCTGACCTGATCAACTCATATCTACCCCAGCTCCTAAAACAGTGGTTGACACATAGTAGTGCTTAACAAATGTAACAATAATAATAATTGTCTTGTATCTACTACAGTGCTTGGCACATAGTAAGCATTTAACAAATATGATTTGTATTACTTTATTATTGTTATTAATAATAATTCAAAGAAGAAACTTGAGCCTTTATGTTTATCTACATATTCAACTGTATACTCATTTCAGTTCTCTCATTCTGATGTACTTGTGTTAATATCCACTATATCCTTGCTCTTCTTCTTGTTCCCATTATTTGTAAGTGCTTTAAGTCTGCCTAATTCTCCCATTAAATTGTAATCTCCTAGAGGGCAGGAACTGTGGCCTACTAGAAAGACCACAGGCCTGGAGTCAGGGGATCTGCGTTCAAAACCCACACTGCCACTTGCCTCCCTTGTGGCCTTGAACAAGTCACAACCTATCTGGGTCTCAGTTTCCTCACTTATAAAAATGGGGATTCAATACCTATGCCCTCCAACCCCCCACCTTTAGACTCATGAGCCCAATGTGGGCCAGGGGCTGGGCCTAACCTGATTATCTTGTATTTACCCCAGCACTTAGAACAGTGCTTGACACAAAGTAAGTGCTTAACAAATAGCACTATTATTACTATTTTGATCCTGGAGTGCTCTCCTAAATGCCTATTTAAAGAGGTTTATATAGGTACAGTGCATTGCATTCAGTGGGTGTTCAGTAAATGCTATTATTACTATGACTCAATGACAGCCCACACACAAACCTTTTGAAAATTATATACATTCTGCATTCAAACTATCACATCCCTGATAGGCACTTCCATAAACAGCTTTCTAATTTATAATTTAGTGGAGTTTCCCTGCCACAGTGCCCACTTGTCATATTCCTAAAGAACTTTTATGTCAGACCCTGAAAGCAAAGATGATTTTAATAGATTTCCTTTTGCAGGACTTCACTAGTCCCTAATGCATTCAATAAAGTTTCACCCTAAATTACTTTTTAGAATCTATCATTTTACTTACATACATTCACACAGCCAGCCATATGCACCGGCATTTTGGCTAAATAGGGAACTTTAGGTCAAAGTGTGGCCTGAGGGTAAGGGACAGCAATATGTCCATTAAGACTAGCTTGTTACCCTCAGTGCATGCGTAAATATGAGACTCTCACAGATGTCAGATTTAAACATATCCTTTCTTGGCCACCATCTGTGCAATTGCCATTCCCCACACATGTACCATTCAAATAAATCAGATTTAGAATTTGTTCTGATAGCAATTTCCAGTTTGGGTCAAAAGTGGGTCTTATGCCATTGCAAATGGAGATATGCCTCAATTGGTCACCACACCTTAAATGTTTGTGAAAGTCTGTGTTAGGGTCATTTGACCACTGGTAAGATCTGAATGAGCATGAACCCCATTGATGAAAAATGCTTCAGAACCATGGTATAATAGAACAACGATGCAGTGACTCCAGATTGTTATTTTTTAGGGGAAAAAGATAGCTTTAACTTCATCTGGGAATGCAAAGCAGATGGTAATTATGCTAGTTCCTGCCTTAGAGCAGCAAAGAACTCTAATGCCTAAACCAGTCTTGTCAGTGACCTAAAATAAGTAGACTCACAAATTCTTAAAAGGACAGTGCTGAGACCCTTTGGATCTAAAATAGGCCTCTATAGCAGGAATGTTAATATGGTTTATTGCTCAACCTGTGTTCTTGGCAGTATTATGAAAATGAATTATTTTAATTTCTGTAGAGTGATTTATTCATAAATTAGTAGAGGTGTTTTAGCTTCCACTCAGGATTGTTTTCAGAATCATAAATGCACCCTATGTCCCAGGCTATATGCCTTTTCTGTTCCAAACAACACACACACAAGTACAGATATGTTAATGATGATGTTATATTGCCAATGCTGATAACCAGCTGCTTTCCACTACCACTTATATAGAGCTTAAATGTGCTTAAACTGGAGCAGGAGAGATTCAGATCAGATACCAGGACAAATCATCATCATCATCTTCATCAATCGTATTTATTGAGCGCTTACTGTGTGCAGGACAAATAAACTGGAGGGTGGGATATTCAACACTGGAATAGGTGACTAAGGGATGTTAGTGGAATCTCCTGCTTTCTTGGAAGCGTATTTTCTATTTGTGATATTTTAGGTGTCATACAATTTCAAAGGTGCAGAGGTGGACCAGATACCTTCCTATGGTTCTATGGCTTTATAGCTCAAGCGGAGTTAAAATTGGATACTCATCTACACAATTTCACAAGTAGCATGCCATTTCTAGATCCTCCTTGTACTTCCCAAGTGCTTAGTACAGTGCTCTGCACACAGTAAGCGCTCAATAAATACAATTGATGATGATGATGATCATTTCATCTTGAGTGACAGGAAATTCCCCCCTCTCAGGGTCACATCTGGAGAGACACCTACCAGTCTCAACTACAGGAGGAAGATTCAGGCAGAGGCATAGCCATTCCATTCCTAGCTTGGACAGTGGCTAGCATGGAAGGCAATCTGCTACAAGTCAAAACTCACCTGTGCTGGGCAGCAGCCGCACAGCAGAGAGTCGAGGGCAGAGACTAAGGTTTACTGTGCGGAAGGAGGCAATGATAAACCATTTCCATATTTTTACCATGAAAACTCTATGGGTACACAATCAGAATGATTGCAGATACTTTGCTCTGCTGCCGGGATCATTTTTCTACAGTAATGTTCGGAGCATGTTTCCCCACTCCTCAAGAAACTCCAGGGGTTGCCCATCTACCTCTGCATCAGACATAAACATTTCACCATTGGCTTCAAAGCACTCAATCGTCTTGCCCCCTCCTACCTCACCTCGCTCTTCTAATGCTAACCTTTTCAATGTACCTTTATTCATTCAATCGTATTTATTGAGTGATCTCGCCACCCATCCTTCACCTCAGGCCTGGAACACCCTCCCTCCTCAAAGAAGCAGCATGGCTCAGTGGAAAGAGCCCAGGCTTAGGAGTCAGAGATCATCATGAGTTCTAATCCCAGCTCTGCCGCATATCAGCTGTGTGACTTTGGGCAAGTCACTTAATCAATCAATCAATCAATCAATCGTATTTATTGAGCGCTTACTATGTGCAGAGCACTGTACTAAGCGCTTGGGAAGTACAAATTGGCATCACATAGAGACAGTCCCTACCCAACAGTGGGCTCACAGTCTAAAAGGGGGAGACAGAGAACAGAACCAAACATACCAACAAAATAAAATAAGTAGGATAGAAATGTACAAGTAAAATAAATAAATAAATAAATAAATAAATAGAGTAATAAATATGTACAACCATATATACATATATACAGGTGCTGTGGGGAAGGGAAGGAGGTAAGACGGGGGGATGGAGAGGGGGACGAGGGGGAGAGGAAAGAAGGGGCTCAGTCTGGGAAGGCCTCCTGGAGGAGGTGAGCTCTCAGCAGGGCCTTGAAGGGAGGAAGAGAGCTAGCTTGGCGGATGGGCAGAGGGAGGGCATTCCAGGCCCGGGGGATGACGTGGGCCGGGGGTCGATGGCGGGACAGGCGAGAGCGAGGTACAGTGAGGAGATTAGTGGTGGAGGAGCGGAGGTTGCGGGCTGGGCAGTAGAAGGAGAGAAGGGAGGTGAGGTAGGAGGGGGCGAGGTGATGGAGAGCCTTGAAGCCCAGGGTGAGGAGTTTCTGCCTGATGCGCAGATTGATTGGTAGCCATTGGAGGTTTTTGAGGAGGGGAGTGATATGTCCAGAGCGTTTCTGGACAAAGATAATCCAGGCAGCAGCATGAAGTATGGATTGAAGTGGAGAGAGACACGAGGATGGGAGATCAGAGAGAAGGCTAGTGCAGTAGTCCAGACGGGATAGGATGAGAGCTTGAATTAGCAGGGTAGCGGTTTGGATGGAGAGGAAAGGGCGGATCTTGGCAATGTTGCGGAGCTGAGACCGGCAGGTTTTGGTGACGGCTTGGATGTGAGGGGTGAATGAGAGAGCGGAGTCGAGGATGACTCCAAGGTTGCGGGCTTGTGAGACGGGAAGGATGGTAGTGCCGTCAACAGAGATGGGAAACTTAACTTCTCTGTGCCTCAGTTACCTCATCTGGAAAATGGGGATTAAGACTGTGAGCATCACACTGGACAACCTGATCACCTTGTATCCATTCCAGTGCTTAGAACAGTGCTTTGCACACAGTAAGCGCTTAACAAATGCCATCATTATTATTATTATTAAATCTGACAATTACTCTCCTCTCCTTCAAAGCCTTATTGGAATCACATCTCCTCCAAGAGGCCTTCCCTGACTAAGCCCTCCTTTCCTTTTCTCCCACAACCCTCTGCCTCACCCTGATTTGCTCCCTTTATTCAGCCCCCCTCCTAACCCCGCAGCACTTATGTACATATCTGTAATTTATTTATTCATATTAATGTCTGTCTCTCCCTCTAGATTGTAAGCTCTTTGTGGGTGGGAAATGTGTCTGTTTATTGTTATAATGTGCTCTCCCAAGCATTTAGTACAGTGCTCTGCACTGTATAAGCACTCAATAAATATGATTGAATGAATGAATGATCATAATTACTATTATTATTTCTGATGCATACAATATGCATACTTTACATGGAGCACTGTATTATGCTCTAGAGAAATATGCAAGGAGAGTGACTAAGACAGGGTCCCTAGCCTACAGAGAGTCAACAATCTAAAAGGGATGGCAGTCCAAGTGGGAAAATACAAGGCTCTCAACTGTAACTCCTCCTCTAGACTCAGCATGGCTTAGTGGATAGAGCATGGGCTTTGGAGTCAGAGGTCATGGGTTCAAACCCTGGCTCCACCAATTGTCAGCTGTGTGACTTTGGGCAAGTCACTTAACTTCTCTGGGCCTCAGTTACCTCATCTGTAAAATGGAGATTAAGACTGTGAGCCCCCCGTGGGACAACCTGATCACTTTGTAACCTCCCCAGCACTTAGAACAGTGCCTTGCACATAGTAAGCACTTAATAAATGCCATCATTATTATTATTATTAGAATGTAAACTTGGCTTGGGCAGGGAACATGTCTACCAACTCTGTTGTGTTGTACTCTCCCAAGCGTTTAGTACAGTGCTTTACACAAAGTATATAATAATAATAATGTTGGTATTTGTTAAGTGCTTACTATGTGCCAAGCACTGTTCTAAGCGCTGGGGGGGATACAAGGTAATCAAGGTTGTCCCACGTGGGGCTCATAGTCTTAATCCCCATTTCACAGATGAGGGAACTGAGGCCCAGAGAAGTGAAGTGACTTGCCCAAAGTCACACAGCTGACAAGTGGCAGAGCCGGGATTAGAACCCATGATTTCTGACTCCCAAGCCAGTGCTCTTTCCACTAGCCACCGCTGCTTCTCCAATGCTCAATAAATACCACTGATTGGTTGATTACAATACAGTAGTGTTAGTAGATATGATCCCTGCCCTTGAGCAGTTTACAGTCTACAGGAGACAGATGTTAAAATAAGTTATAGATAAGGGATACAGAATAAGAATAGCATAAGAACTCATACATAAGTTTCATGGGGCTGGGATGACTATCCAAGTGTTTAAGGGGGTACATAGCCAAGTACATCGTCTAGCCACAATGCCCTACTGCTATTGGACTTATCATCATTCTTGTCTTTTATGTTGTTTTGTGTTTTTATCATTACATCTTTCCTTAGTACAGTGCTCTGCACACAGTAAGTGCTCAATAAATACAATTGAATGAATGAATATCTGCCACCAACTTTGCTCCCATTATTCTCAGATTATTAACCCTTTGGTAATGAGGGGTAGTGTCTAATTCTCCCCACTTTAGTGTTTTGTAATCAATCAATCAATGGGATTTATGCAGAACACTGTGCTAAGAACTTGGGGAAATACAATACGATAGAGTTGATAGACACAATACCTGCCCTCAAGGAATTTACAATCTAATGGGGAGATTGACATTAAAATAAATTAAGGGTAGGGGAAGCCCTGAGTATAAGGATATGTACATATGTGCTGTTGGGCTGGGGTGGGGTATCATAGTGCTTAAGGGTGATGTGGAGGGAGAAAAAACCAAAGTGCTTAAGGGGTACAGACTTATTCATTCATTGAATCATATTTATTGAGTGCTTAATGTGTGCAGAGCTCTGTACTAAGTGCTTAGCACTGTAAACACAAAACTGACACTGAATGAAGGCCAAATGGGGGTGGGGAGGGGAGTGAGGGGATAGTCAGGGAAGGTCTCTTGGAGGAAGTGTGATTTTAGCAACAATAATAATAATAATAATTCTGGTATTTGTTAAGCGCTTACTATGTGCCAAGTACTGTTCTAAGTGCTGGGATAGATACAAGGTAATCAGGTTGTCCCACTTAGGGCTCATAATCTTAATTCCCATTTTGCAGATGAGGTAACAGAGGCACAGGAAAGCAAGAACACGGGCTTGGGAGTCAGAGGTCGTGGGTTCTAATCCCGGCTCCCCCCACTTGTCTACTGTGTGACTTTGTGCAATTCACTTCACTTCTCTGGGCCTCAGTTACCTCATCTGCAAAATGGGGATTAAGACTGTGAGCCCCACATGGGACAACCTGGTCACCTTGTATTCTCCCCAGTGCTTAGAACAGTGCTTTCCACATAATAAGTGCTTAACAAATACCAAAATTATTATTATTAAAATGGGGATTAAGACTTTGAACCCCACGTTGGACAACCTCATTACCTTGTATCTATCCCAGCGTTTAGAACAGTGCTTGGCACATAGTAAGCGCTTAACAAGCACCATCATTATTATTTTTAGACTGTGAGCCCATTGTTGGGTAGGGACCATCTCTACATATTGCCGATTTGTACTTCCCAAGCACTTAGTACAGTGCTCTGCATGCAGTAAGCGCTCAATAAATATGATTGAATGAATGGATAAGTGGCTTGCCCAAGGTCACAGAGCAGACAAATGGCAGAGCTGGGATTAGAACCCACATCCTCTGACTTTCAGGCCTGTGCTCTTGCCACTAAGCTTTGAAGATGAGGAGAGTGGTGGCCTTCCAGAGATGCAGGAGAGGGACTGCCAGGGTACAGAGGGGACATGAGCAAGTGGTCATTGGCAAGACAGGCCAAATTAAGGTAAACTGAGAAGATTGGCATTGAAAGAGCAAAGAAGCATGCGGGCTGGGTTGTACTGGGTGAGGAGCATGGTTAGGTAGGGGGTGAGTGCCTTAAAGCCGACCATCAGGAGTTTCCATTTGATGCAGAGGTGGATGGGCAACCCCTGGAGGTTTTTGAGGAGTGGGATGGATGGATTTTCAGAAAAATGACCTGAGCAGCAGAGTGAAATATAGAGTGGAGAGACTGGAAGCAGGGAGGTCAGCGAGGAGACTGATGCAGTAGAGAAACAGCTTAGCTTAGTGGATAGAGCATTGGCCTGGAAGTCAGAAGGAAATGGGTTCCAATCCTGGTTCCGCCACTTGTCTGCTGTGTGACCTTGGGCAAGTCACATCACTTCTCTGTGTCTCAGTTACCTCATCTGTCCAATGTGCCGTGAGCCCCATGTGGGGCACGGACTCTGTCCAACCCGATTGTCTTGTACCTACCCCAGTGCTTAGTACAGTGCCTGGCACATAGTAAGCACTTAAGAAATACCATTAACAACAATCATACTCAAAACAGGATGTGATCAGTGTTTGGATCAGTCTCATAGCAATTTGCATGGAGAGGAAGGGGCAGATTCTAGAGATGTTATGAAGGAGGAACCAATAGGGTTTGATGACAGACTGACTATGGAGTTTGAATAAGAGGGACGTATATGGCAGGTGCTTATTAATACTACTTCTACTATGGAGCAGCAGCATGGTCTATTGGAAAGAGCCCGGGTCTGAGAATCCGAGGACCTAGATTCTAATCCTAGTTCCACCACCTGCTTGTTGTGTGTTCTAGGGCAAGCCATTTAATTTCTAGGTGCCTCAGTTTCCTTATCTGTAAAATGGGGATTCAATACTTCTTCTCTCCCTAACTATACTGCAAGCCCTGTGTGGGCCGGGGACTGTGTTAGACCTATTTATCTTATATCTACCCTGGTGCTTAGTAGGGTGCTTGGCCCATAGTAAGCAGTGCATAACAAATACCACAGTTATTATTAGGAAAGCAGGAGGTGTGCATTTGCCTGGGAAATTGAGCTAAATTAGGCAAAGAGGAAAAAGTTGTACTAGTAGTACCAGTACCACCCAGGTGCTCAGAGAAGGCAAGGAAAGAAAGGTAGAAAAAAGAAAAGAGGTGAGTTTTTGTTTTTACCCTGAGAGATGAGTGAAAATAGGGTGCCTCTCAGATATGATTGGCAGAGCATTTGGGATCTAAATAGTGCTTGTGTTCCAGTCTCATTTTGAAAAGTAAAAATTAGGATCTCATGTCAGAATAGCAATTTACAATAGGAACAATAGTACAGAGTTAAGAATGAAAGTGCAGTTGTCATAATGAGATTCAATGTGTCACCTCTAAGGTAGACATAGATGATCCTGGGATAATTGCTTAACAAGCACTTCTTATGGCAATGAGAGTATTTATTCCCCGTGGTATGACAACAGTTAAACAGACACACAGAGTTTGTGTTTGTCCTTAATTACAATTTGTCCTTTGTAAACTCAGTTGTTTGCGAACAACATGGATGGCTTTTAGTTAGGCTTGAGGGATTCTCACATTCTAATATTGCCCACATTGCATGTACTCTGCCACAATTTAAGAAAATCTAAAGAAGCTTGACAAGTACACAGATAGCATTCCTGTTTGTAAGGGCTGTTCATTAAGGCCAAAGATAAATGCCAGTTGTTTAGCTGACACAACAAAGAATCCTTCATGACCTCTCTAAAATGCAAAGAAAAGGGACTATATCCTGCACCTAAGGTTTGTTTGGAAGTGCTTTCCAAGACAGCAAGCTTTTCACACAAGAAAATGTGTTTTTGCTTTTAAAGTATAGCAGAATAATAAATTTAATCAAGAAAATTCAGCTTTCAACTCAGGGAAATGAGGCACACTTTCTAATCTGCTCACGATGGGTGGAGAGGCCAGGTCAGCATCTGGAAAAGGTGTGGCTTTGTGTGGAAAGACACAAAAAGGGGGAAGACACATAAAAAATGTTAATTTTTCATGGGGATCAGTTACTGAATTAGGGTCTTTCCGGTTAAAGTAGTCACTCTGTCGACTGAAATAGGAGAGATGTCCTATAATAAGCAAAATGTGGGCACCATTCCAACATCTTCAATGGATGGAAAAATGTATTAATGTCAATGAGGGATTAGGATATATTGCAAGTAGAAAATAAGAGTCTAATTTTATAACCATCCAGCATTCGCCTTCCGGAAAGTTTCCAAATCCCTTGTTCTGCCATTTTGGAAAATCCATAATTTTTTGTTTTCAGAAACTGAGTAACTATTTCAGTGAAGTTCACACAAGGCCAAATGAACCCCTTTCCCCCATAACTCTGAGCAGTGTCGCTCCTCCAACCTATTGTTACCTCCAGGTTGCTCTGACCCTTACTTCCTGTGCCCCAATCTCATCTATCTTGCCACCCGACCCCTTTCCCACAACGTTCCACTAGCCTGGACCTCCATCCCCCTCTATATATGCCAGACCACCACTCTCCCTACCTTCAAAGCATTCTAACATCTTTGTGGGTGGGGAATGTGTCTGTTTATTGTTGTATTGTACTCTCCCAAGCTCTTAGTACAGTGCTTCACACACAAGCACTCAATAAATATGATTGAATGTATGAATAAATCTTAATTATCTTAATCTGGAGGTCACAACTCCTCTAAGAGGCCTTCCCCCAGTAGGCCTTCTTTTCCCTGGCTCCCTCTGCCTCCTGCATCATCTATGCACTTGGATCTGTGACCTTTGGGTGTTTGATATTCACCCCATCCTCAACCACAAAGCACTTATGTTTCTATAAATTATATATAGTAAATTATTTGTATTAATGTCTGCCTCCCCCTCTAGACAATAAGCTCGTTGTGAGCAGGGAACATGATCACCAATGCTGTTGTATTGTACTCACCCAGGAGCTTAGTACCGTACTCTGCACAAAGTCACCACTCAATAAATACCATTGATTGATTGCAGTTGGAGATGGTACAGACATGGGAAAGAGAGAAACTGCAGCACTCATCTCCACACTCACACATGCTCAGTAGAGTCACATGGAGGTACCTCAGATTTCTGCAACACAGACTCCTTTACCAACACCTTTTAATATAAACAGATTTCACCTTGAAAGAACAGAGAGACCAGACCACAGATTGTTATAACCAGAATTCCCTTGCAATGCAAGGGGATTGGGGTATCTGGGGAATGATAGGGAAGTGGCCTACTGGATAGAGTACAGGTTTGGGAGGGAGCTGGATTCTAATGCCAACTCTGCCACTTATCTGCTGTGTAATCTTGGGCAAGTCACTTAATGTCTCGGTGCCTCATTTAGTTCATCTGTAAAATGGGGTTAAAAATGTGAGTCCCATGTGGGACATGGATTGTATGCCATTTGATTATCTTGTATCTACCCCAGTGCTTAGAGCAGTGCCTGGAACTTAATAAGCACATAAAAAATATCACTGAAATGCATAGCTCCCTAAACTATATAATAATAATAATAATTATAATAATAATGGTGGCACTTAAGTGCTTGCTATGTTTCAAACACTGTTCTAAGCACTGAGGCAGATATGAGTTAATCAGGTTGGACACAGTCCCTGTCCCACATGGGGCCCATGGTCTTCATCCTCATTTTATAGTTTAGGTAACTGAGGCACAGAGAAATTACGTGACTTGCCCAAGGTCACACAGCAGACAAGTGGCAGAGCTGGGATTAGATCCCAGGTTCCTTTAACACCCAGTCCTGTGCTCTCTCCGCTAAGCCACGCTGCTTCATATATACATATGAAGCACCATATCCACTGAAAGCATAGGTAAAATGTGTTTCAGATACACAGCCTTGTGTTCATTAGACTGATCTGATTTGTTTTAGGACTTTACCAAGCAGGCCAGTGTTTATTTTTCAGGCAGTATTGGTAACCCCTTTTCCAGGGCCTAAAGCAAAAGTAATTATTTTCTTCTCATCTTGCCTAATCAATGGACCTAAGGGCCCTTATCATATAGGTAATAATAATAACAATGATGGCATTTATTAAGCACTTACTGTGTGCAAAGCACTGTTCTAAGCACTGGGGAGGTAACAAGGTGATCAGGTTGTCCCAAATGGGGCTCACAGTCTTAATCCCCATTTTACAGATGAGGTAACTGAGGCACAGAAAAGTTAAGTGACTTGCCCAAAGTCACACAGATGACGATTAGTGGAGCCAGGATTTGAAGCCATAACCTCTGACTCCAAAGCCCGGAGTCTTTCCACTGAGCCTCCAATAATGGAATCATTTTCCACAGCCTCGATAGAGTACTTACAGTATACAGAGCAATGAACTAGACACTTATCAATCAATCAATGTTTACTGTGTGCAAAGCACTGTACTAAGTGCTTGACACTTGGGGAATATACAAATGAAGTAAAGGATGTGATTGATCCCTGGGCTTGAGGAGCTTAGAGTCTAATGGAAGAAACAGTTGGTATAAATTGATTAGTATAGTATGGTTAATACTGAGCAAATAGAAAAGATGCAAATGATTGAATACATTTCAAATTCATAAACAGATTTGTGAATGCTAAGGTAACTGATTGAGAGGATGCCTGGGAAGATGGGGTTGGTATGCTGGTACTAAATGGGGAGATGGGTATTATGGGCTCTGATGTTTTCAGAGGCTTTCATTTATTTGTTCAATCATATTTATTGAGCACTTACTGTGTGCAGAGCACTGTACTAAGTGTTTGGGAAGTTTCCTTGTCAGGTTTTCCATTGTGTCCAGGGAGAATTGGGTGTGAAAATTAGTCCCTCTTAAATCAACTGGTACTGGCCAGCTGATAGTCTTTCCATTGGAACCTGGCCTGGAGTGGATGAATAAATGGCTTGCCTAGTTTTTCTCCATCCTGCATTTCAGAGTACTGAAGCCTAGCGGTCATTAGTTCTATAAAGAAATTGTGGTCACACTATCACAAGCAGGAGGAACGTTCAGGAGTTTTAAATGATTCATCTTCATCTCAAATCTCTGAAGCACATATCTGTTCTGCATCTCCCTTGGCTTTCTACAGTCTGCTGCTTCTTAGCAGTTTCCATGGTGGAAGATTAACCACTTATCCAGGGACACATTCTCAATAGGGTTTTATTTGATTAAAATGTTCATCTTCAGTTGTAATATTGTAATCAGAATAGTAATGGCAATGTGTAATGGGCTCTGGAGAGAACATACTGTATGCCATTTAAATTTGAGAAGATTATCTTTGTCCATTATAGGCTTCCATCCTTCTGTCTTGGGTTTTTTCCAAAGGCCTATGCCTACTTGTAGTCATTTATCTGGAGGTTACCAGAGTGGATGTTACAAGTCCTCCATCTAGCTGGTGGAATAAGAACGTGATATTCACCCTGTATTCACTTCCCCAGGGAAACTAGCTTATGAAATTCTCCCCACCCCTCTGCCCCCACCCATTTATCATTAAGTTATCAGGACATCGAGTTTCTTCTGTCATCCAGTAGCGAACAGCATTAGATAATCCAGCCAGGGAACTTAAAACCTTTCCGTGCAGAAGAGCCAAACCAAATGAAACCTTTAAGGGGTTGATGCTCAAAGATCTAATCATACAAATTAAGCACTCAACTTGAACGTATTTCACTTCACTGAAGATGTGATTGTTAAAGAACAAGACAAGAGGGGGAGAGAAAAAAAGGACAGAAGGAAAAAAAGGAGGAAAGAGAGGTAGGAGAAGCTGGCAAGGGATAAGGAGGGGAAGAGAGGGAGGATAAAAAACAGTTTCTGTTTTTGCTTGGGAAAGTGTCACTGTGGTTGCCATTCAATCAGTCAGTCAGTGGTAATTACTGAGCACTTACA
Source organism: Tachyglossus aculeatus (assembly GCF_015852505.1). Taxonomy (NCBI): domain Eukaryota; kingdom Metazoa; phylum Chordata; class Mammalia; order Monotremata; family Tachyglossidae; genus Tachyglossus; species Tachyglossus aculeatus. The sequence goes on along the minus strand of NC_052101.1, from coordinate 98,792,730 downwards.
ATGTGAACTTACAATGTTCATTTCATTCAATCATATTTATTAAGCACTTACTGTGAGCAGAGCACTATACTAATCACTTGGGAAAGTACAATACAACAATAAAGAGTGACAATTCCTGCCCACAACGAGCTCACAGTTTGGGGTGGGGGAGGAGGGAGACAGACATCAATACAAATAAATAAAATTACAGCTACATACATAAGTGCTGTGGGGCTGGGGTGGGGGGAAAAGCAAAAGGAGCAAGTCAGGGCAATGCATAAGAGAGTGGGAGTTGAGGAAAAGTGGGGCTTAGTCTGGGAATGCCTCTTTGAAGAGACATGCCTTCAGTAAGTCTTTGAAGGTAGGGGACAGTAACTGTCTGGCGTATTTGAGGAGGGAGGGCATTCCAGGCCAGAGATAGGATGTGGGCCAGGGTCAGAGGTGCCTGTTTGCTTGTTTTGATGTCTGTCTCCTCCCTTCTAGACTGTAAGCCCAGTGTGGGCAGGATTTTCTCTATTGCTGAATTGTACCTTCCCAGTGCTTAGTACAGTGCTCTGCATACAGTAAGTGCTCAATAAATATGATTGAATGAACCAATGGATGAAAGATGAGATCGAGGCACAGTGAGAAGGTTAGCATCAGAGGAGCGAAATATGCAGGCTGGGTTGTAGGAGACGAGTGAGGTGAGGTAGGAGGGGGCAAGGTGATGGAGTGCTTTAAAGTCAATGGTGAGGAGTTTTTGTTTGATACAGAGATGAATAGGCAATCACTGGGGATTTTAGAGGAGTGGGGTGACCTGTCCTGAACATTTCTATAGAAATATGACCCAGGTAGTGAAGTGAAGTATGGACTGGAGTGGGGAGAGGCAAGAGGCTGGGAGGTCAGCCAAGGAGGCTGATGCAGTAATCTAGTTGGAATAGGATGAGTGATTGTATTAATGTGGTAGCAGTTTGTATTGAGAGGAAAGGGTGAATTTTAGTGATGTTGTGAAGGTGGGTCCAAAAGGATTTGGTGAAGGATTGAATATGTGGGTTGAATGAGAGAGAAGAGTCAAAGATAATAATAATAATAATAATAATGGAATTTATTAAGCACTTACTATGTGCCAAGCACTGTTCTAAGCACTGGGGGGATACCAGATAATCAGGTTGTCCCACGTGGGGCTCACAGTCTTAATTCCCATTTTACAGATGAGGTAACTGAGGCACAGAGAAGTTAAGTGACTTGCCCAAAGTCACAAAGCAGATAAGTGGCAGAGCTGGGATTAGAACCCATGATGTATGACTCCCAAGCCCTTGCTCTTTCCCCTGAGCCATGCATGGGAAGGATGGTGGTGCCATCTACAGTGACGGGAAAGTCCGGGAGAGGACAGGGTTTGGGTGGGAAGATAAGAAGCTCGGTTTTGGACATGTTAAGTTTGAAGTGATGGGAGAACATCCAAGTAGAGATATTTTAAAGGCAGGAGGAGATGCAAGCTTGTATTGAGGGAGAGAGAAAAGGGGAGGAGATGTAGATTTGGGTATCATCTACATAGAGATGGTAGTTGAAGCCGTGGGAGGGAATGAGTTCTTCAAGGGAATGACTGTAGATGGAGAATAGAAGGGGACTGAGAACTGAACCTTGAAGGACCCCCACAGTAAGTGGGTGAGAGGCCAACTTGTACTTCCCAAGCGCTTAGTATAGTGCTCTGCACACAGTAAGCATTCAAGAAATATGATTGAATGAATGAACCCACAGAGGAAACTGAGAAGGAGCAGCCGGAGAGATAAGAGGAGAATCAGAAGAGAACAGAGTCAGTGAAGCCAAGGGTGGATAATCATTCCGGGAGAAGGTAGTGATCCACAGTGTCAAAGGCAGCTGAGAGGTTGAGTAGTATTATGATGGAGAAGCCGCCGTTGGATTTGGCAAGAAGGAGATCATTGGTGACCTTTGAGAGGGCGGTTTCAGTGCTGTGACGGGGACGGAAGTCAGATGAGAGTACTGCACTAGGTGCTTGGGAGAGTAAAATACAAATACCTGAAGCAGCGTGGCTCAGTGGAAAGAGCATGGTCTTGGGAGTCGGAGTTCATGGGTTCTAATCCCAGCTCCACCGCTTGTCAGCTGTGTGACCTTGGGCAAGTCACTTAACTTCTCTGAGCCTCAGTTACCTCATTTGTAAAATGGGGATTAAAATTGTGAGCCCCACGTGGGACAACCTGATCACCTTTTATCCCCCCCAGCACTTAGAACAGTGCTTTACACATAGCAAGTGCTTATCAATCAATCAATCATATTTATTGAGCGCTTACTGTGTGCAGAGCACTGTACTAAGTGCTTGGGAAGTACAAGTTGGCAACATGTAGAGACGGTCCCTACCCAACAGTGGGCTCACAGTCTAGAAAATGCCATCATCATTATTATTATTATTATTATTATACAATAGAATTACCAGACATGTTACCTGCCCATAACAAGCTTAATCTAGAGGACTGCAGAGCAGCATGTTTACACATTAGACAAACTTTTAAAAGGTATTAAGTATTCATCTTAGTCATAGGCCCAATAGAGATAACACCTGCCCGGGGGGACCATGCGCTGATGGCAGGGTAAAGGAGGAAGGAGGCCACAGATGGAGTGACATGGGGAAGGTGGGGCCCAGCGGTGTAGGGGGGGGGCAGAAATGAAGTGGTGGGTTGGTGTGTAAACAGAGAGGAGGGGGCAGGGATGGAGGGGGGCAACTGGATGGATGCCAATGCCACTTCCCCCCCAGCATAGGAGTGAAAGGGCCTGCACAGATCACTCTGCAAACAGGCCAGTCACTAGACCACATCTCAGGCCCCTCAGGCTTAGGGGGGAATGCCCGTGAGGCAATTAAGTCTCTCTCACTCACTTGCACCTCCTCAGGATGGGCCCAGTGGGGTGTCCTCTGGCTCTTCTTCAGGGCCCAAGGGGACAGGTGCACCTGTTGGTGAGTAAATTGTCCCCTTGCGGCCCGAATGGACCACCCACCACACCTCAGTGCCACCACAGCCTGCTTGCTGATGGTGGCATCAGGTGGTTGGGCAGTTGTGCCTACCAGTAGATTAGTGTCAGAGAAGGTGATGGGAGAATGAAGGAGAAGGGAGAGAAGAGGTCCAGCTCTCCCTGCTGTCTGGTGAGGATAATAGACACCCCATCAGTCCCGGACCAGATAGGGAATATGCCTGCTAATTCTGTTTTTACCAACAACTTAGTACAGTGCTTCACACACAGGAGGTGGCTCAATAAATATCACTGATTGAATGATTGATTGATTACAGAAGGCAAAGGGAGAAGCCACCATTTTGGCTCCAACCTGACCCCTTTCTGGCTCAAACTGGCAGGGTGGGCCGGTTATTTCCTGTCTCAAAGGTTGTGAGGGTAGAGATAAGGCATCATCCTCAGGATGCCGAGTCCATGGGGCTTTTGGCACTCACAGAGTGGGTGCCAAAGCTCAAGAGCCATATCTGGTATTAAGAGCTAGAAAAGGCTTGAGTGCTATTTTTTTTAAATGGTATTTATTAAATGCTTCCTACATGCCAGGCATCGTACTAAGGGCTGGCTGGGGTAAATAAAAGATAATCGTCATAGACCCAGCCCCTGTCCCATTTAGGGCTTACACTCATAATCCCCATTTTACAGATGAGGTAACTGAAGCACAGAGAAATGACGTGACTTGCCCAAGGTCACACAACAGACAAGGGGTGGTGCCGAGATTAGAACCCAGGTCCTCTAACTTGCAGGCCATTCTCTTTCCACTGGGCCATGTTCCTTTTCGTGGGTTGCAAACCCCTGTCCTCACATTTTAGAACTTATGTCTTATGCCTTCCCAGACTGAGCCCCTTCCATCCTCTCCCCCTCGTCCCCCTCTCCATCCCCCCCATCTTACCTCCTTCCCTTCCCCACAGCACCTGTATATATATTACTCTATTTATTTATTTATTTTACTTGTACATATCTATTCTATTTATTTTATTTTGTTAGTATGTTTGGTTTTGTTCTCTGTCTCCCCCTTTTAGACTGTGAGCCCACTGTTGGGTAGGGACTGTCTCTATATGTTGCCAACTTGTACTTCCCAAGCGCTTAGTACAGTGCTCTGCACACAGTAAGCGCTCAATAAATATGATTGATTGACTGATTGATTATGCACTGACTCCTCCCCTTAGCAATCAAGCCCCCATTATTCCCAGTTCAGTTGCACAAGGCATAAAAGGATCAGTTTTTCTTTGAGCATCAGCAGGGGCTATTGTTGGGACAGTCAGACAAATGATAATAGGCTTTACCTAGCATATGATATTTGCAATGCAATTGCTTCAGTGCATCAGTAAACAGAAAGAAGGTTAACCATCCACAGGTTTTACATCGATTTACATGGGAAGGAGATAATTGTATTTTAGTTCCTACGAATACAGAGAAAATAACTGGTTTTACAACACAGTCCTGATTTACTCCAGGAGTAATGGGAAAAGGATTAGGCAGGATGCCTTCAACACTGAATCACCAGTGCTATTGTGTAGTAGCCTCAAGATTTAGCGAACACCTCGGAACAGCTAAATATGTTTAGTAATTTCACGAGTCCTCTTCTACTGGACAGGAAGCATTGTTGGGAAGCACCATGGCCTAATGGAGGGAGCATGGGCCTGGGAATCAGAAGGAATTGGGTTCTAATTCTGGCTCTGCCACTTGTCTGATGTGTGACCCTGGGAAAGTCACTTAAATTCTCTGTGCCTCAGTTACCTCATCTGTCAAATGGGGATTAAGACTGCAAGCCCTATATGGAACAGGGACTGTGTCCAACCCCATTATTTTGTATTGACCCCAGCGCTTCCCCTCTCAGGGTCATACCTGGAGAGTTTCCAGTACTCTACCTGTCTCGGCTATGGGAGGGCGAGTCAAGCAGAGGCCTACCCATTCCATTCCTAGCTTGGGCAGTGGCTAGTGAGTGGAAGGAAATCTGCTACAAATCAAAACTCACCCACGCTGGGCAGAGTGGCATGGGAGAGAGTCGAGGGTGGAGAATCGAGTTTACTGCGCGGAAGACAGCAATGGTAAAACACTTCAGTATTTTTACCAAGAAAACTCTATGGATACACTACCGGAACGATTGCAGATGGAGAGCAGTGCCTTCTGGGTGGGATGTGTCCGTAGTGTTGCCATGGGTCGGAAATGAATCGACGGCATAAGACAAGACCCCAGCGCTTAGTACAGTGTCGGGCACATAGTAAGTGCCTAACAAACACCATTAAAAAGAAAAGTCTTAAGCTTAGGAATCAGCCCACCCAAACTAAGATAACCATTGGCAAAAAAAAAAAGCTTAATGCTGCCAGTGAACTCTATCTAGACAGTACACTCTTTAACAATCCCCAGACAAAGTATTAAACTGAATCAAGAAGATCAGCATGTCTTTTGGAAGACAAAAGGTTGCAATGATGAAGCATGCAGATTCATACCAAAGTGAAGGTCTATAGTTATAGTAATATCTAATTGGAACTCACACACAAAAGGGACTGTGAAATCAGGACTAACCACAGAAGGCATGTTCTGCTCTTTATTAATAATAATAGTATTTGTTAAGCACTTACTATGCCAGGCACCATACTAGGCCCTACTGAGAGCTCACCTCCTCCAGGAGGCCTTCCCAGACTGAGCCCCTTCCTTTTTCTCCCCCTCGTCCCCCTCTCCATCCCCCCATCTTACCTCCTTTCCTTCCCCACAGCACCTGTATATGTTTGTACGTATTTATTACTCTATTTATTTTACTTGTACATATCTATTCTATTCATTTTATTTTGTTAGTATGTTTGGTTTTGTTCTCTGTCTCCCCCTTTTAGACTGTGAGCCCACTGTTGGGTAGGAACTGTCTCTATATGTTGCCAACTTGTACTTCCCAAGTGCTTAGTACAGTGCTCTGCACACAGTAAGTGCTCAATAAATACGATTGATTGATTACAAGCAAAATGGGTTGGACACAGTCCCTGTCCCACCTGGGGCTCACAGTGTCAATCCTCATTTTTCAGATGAGGTAACTGAGGCCCGGAGAAGTGAAAGGACTTGCCCAAGGTCACACAGCAGACAAGTGGTGGAGCCTGGATTAGAACCCACAAACTTCTGACTCCCAGGCCTGTACTCTATCCATTACATCACGCTGCTTCTCTAAAAGCAGTCACCTGTGACTGAAGCACAGCTTCAGTGGATCTGACGTGGGGGGAACATGCATAACAGGATACACTAGTAGCTGCTGTATGGTGAATTCAAATGGGGCAGCTGAAAGAAGGGATGGCAGAACCATACTCATTAAGGATGCATTGTCGCATAGTGTCAAATGAGACGGTGAGCTCATTATGAGCAGGGACTGTGTCTGTTTGTTGTTGTATTGTACTCTCCCAAGCACTTAGTACAGTGCTTTACACTCAATAAATATGATTGAATGCTGAATGAATGAATGTAGCAGCAAACTGTTGGGAGACAAATGCAGCAGACAGACCAAACTGGTCTGCGGCAATCAAGATATGGGTGGATCAACTTGGGCAGAAGTTTGGGGAAGACTGGGAAGCCAAGAAGCAAATTCAAAGCAGACAGGATACTGAAGGTGATGAATGCATTAAGTGAACTAAAGGACAAACATGTAAAATGTGGAATGAATTGTTGGATAGATTTCTTGCTTGGATCGTTTTTTTGTCACAGACGCTCACACAGATAGCATCCCACTGTCAATCGTGCCATCAATCAATCAATCGTATTGAGCGCTTACTGTGTGCAGAGCACTGTACTAAGTGCTTGGGAAGTACAAGTTGGCAACATATAGAGACAGTCCCTACACAACAGTGGGCTCACAGTCTAGAAGGGGGAGACAGAGAACAAAGCCAAACATACTAACAAAATAAAATAAATAGAATAGATATGTACAAGTAAAATAGAGTAATAAATATGTACAAACATATATACATATATACAGGTGCTGTGGGGAAGGGAAGGAGGTAAGATGCGGGGGATGGAGAGGGGGACGAGGGGGAGAGGAAGGAAGGGGCTCAGTCTGGGAAGGCCTCCTGGAGGAGGTGAGCTCTCAGTAGGGCCTTGAAGGGAGGAAGAGAGCTAGCTTGGCGGATGGGCAGAGGGAGGGCATTCCAGGCCGGGGGGATGACGTGAGCCGGGGGTCGATGGCGGGACAGGCGAGAACGAGGTACGGTGAGGAGATTAGCGGCAGAGGAGCGGAGGGTGTGGGGTGGGCTGTAGAAGGAGAGATGGGAGGTGAGGTAGGAGGGGGCGCGGTGATGGACAGCCTTGAAGCCCAGGGTGAGGAGTTTCTGCCTGATGCGCAGATTGATTGGTAGCCACTGGAGATTTTTGAGGAGGGGTGTAACATGCCCAAAGCGTTTCTGGACAAAGACAATCGGGGCAGCAGCATGAAGTATGGATTGAAGTGGGGAGAGACACGAGGATGGGAGATTAGAGAGAAGACTGATGCAGTAGTCCAGACGGGATAGGATGAGAGCTTGAATGAGTAGGGTAGCAGTTTGGATGGAGAGGAAAGGGCGGATCTTGGCAATGTATCATCTTCAGATGCAGAGAGCAAAGCACAAACACATAGTTCAGATGATGGTGGAGACTTCCATCTCATGACAGAGGAATTATCAGTTCTTGTGGCTGCATGTATGCCAGTAGTCAGTCAACAGCATTTATTAAGTGCTTACCAAGTTTGATGCACTGGGAAGAATACAAGACAGTTTTCAAACATGATCCTTGGTCTAGATAGGGATCACACTCTAAAATAAGAGGATGAGACACTACTGACTCATGAGGAAAAGTGAACAGTTAACATGAATCATGAATGAAAACAAGGACTAAAAGGGTTCAGAAAACAAAAGCAGTATGTAACAACTTTTAAAACATCCTCAAGTACCTTCCATATATGGCCAACAGTTGTTCAATAATAGCATTTGTTAAACTCTCATTATGTACCAAGCACTGCTCTACACTGGGGTAAATACGAACCATCCTTCCCGTCTCACAGGCCCGTAACCTTGGTGTCATCCTCGACTCCGCTCTCTCGGTCACCCCTCACATCCAAGCCATCACCAAAACCTGCCAGTCTCAGCTCCGCAACATTGCCAAGATCCGCCCTTTCCTCTCCATCCAAACCACTACCCTGCTCATTCAAGTTCTCATCCTATCCCTTCTGGAATACTGTATCAGCCTCCTCTCCGATCTCCCATCCTTGTGTCTCTCCCCACTTCAATCCATACTTCACACCGCTGCCCGGATTGTCTTTGTCCAGAAACGCTCTGGGCATGTTACTCCCTCCTCAAAAATCTCCAGTGGCTACCAATCAATCTGTGCATCAGGCAGAAACTCCTGACCCTTGGCTTCACGGCTCTCCATCACCTCGCCCCCTCCTACCTCACCTCCCTTCTCTCCTTCTACAGCCCAGCCCGTACCCTCCGCTCCTCTGCCACTAATCTCCTCACCGTGCCTCGTTCTCGCCTGTCCCGCTGTCGACCCCTGGCCCACGTCACCCCCCTGGCCTGGAATGCCCTCTCTCCCAACATCTGCCAAGCTAGCTCTCTTCCTCCCTTCAAGACCCTACTGAGAGCTCACATCCTCCAGGAGGCCTTCCCAGACTGAGCCCCCTCCTTCCTCTCCTTCCCTTACCTCTTACCTGACCTCTTACCTCCTTCCCTTCCCCACAGCACCTGTATATATGTATATATGTTTGTACATATTTATTACTCTATTTATTTATTTTACTTGTACATATCTAGTCTATTTTATTTTGTTAATATGTTTTGTTTTGTTCTCTGTCTCCCCCTTCTAGACTGTGAGCCCACTGTTCGGTAGGAACTGTCTCTATATGTTGCCAACTTGTACTTCCCAAGCGCTTAGTACAGTGCTCTGCACACAGTAAGCACTTAATAAATATGATTGATTGATTGATTGAGATAATCAGATCAGCCGCAGTCACTGACCCACATGGGTCTCATAGTTTAAGCAGGAGGGAGAACAAGTATTTAATCTCCATTTTACATCTTCTCATCCTCATCTTCCCACCCAAACCCTGCCCCCTCCTTCTTTCCCATCACTACGGACAATACCACTATCCTCTCTGTCCCACAAGTCCTTAACCTAGGCATTATTCTCAACTCTTCTCTCTTATTCAATCCACATATTCAATGTGGCTAAATTTTGTCATTTCTATTTTCACAACACTGCTAGAATCCACCCTTTCTCTCCAACCAAACTGCAATTCTGCTGATCCAAGCACTTATCATCCTGATTTATCTACTGCATCAGCCTCTTTGCTGACCTCCTTGCCTCCTGTCTCTCCCCCTCCTGCCTCTCCCCTTTCTAGTCTTTACTTCACTCTGCCGCCCAGATCATTTTTCTAAAAAAGGCTCAGTCAACGTCTCCCCACTCAGCCAAAACTTACTATTGTTGCCAAAACATCTTTGCATTAAGCAGAAACTCCTTATCATCAGTTTTAAAGCATGTAATCAGCTCGCCCCCTGCTATCTTACCTCACTGATTTCTTACTACGACCCAGCCCACTCATTTCCCTCCTTTAATGCCAACTTCACTGTACCTTAATCCTGTTTATTTCACCGTGGACCATTTACCCACATCCTCCCTCTGGCCAGAACTCCCTCCTGCTTCATACACCACAGACCACCACTCTCACCACCTTCAAAGCCTTATTAAAATTGCATCTCCTCCAAGATGTCATCCCCAGTTAACCCCTCTTTTCCCTTTCTCCCTCTCCCTTCTGCATCAACCATGCACTAGGATCTGTACTCTTTGTGCACTTGATATTCTCCCCATCCTCAGCCCCACAGCATTTGTGTACATTTCAGTAATTAATTTTAAAGTCTGTCTTCCCCTCTACACTGTTAGCTCCTTGTGGGCAGGTAACATGCCTGCCAACTCTGTTGTACTGTACTCCCCTAAGTTTTCTGCACACAGTAAGATTCAATACCAATGATTGTTAATTGATTGATTTTACATCTGTGGCAACTGAGGCAAAGAGAGGTTAAGTGAATTGCCCAAGGTCACACAACAGGCAAGGGACAGTGCTGAGATTAGTACCCAGCTCCTCTGTTTAGTAGGCCAATGTTTTCTGTTTCCTAATTCATGCTGCTTTGAAGAGAAACATTCTGAATATTGGGAAGATTGGCTTCGGTCTGCTCTGCTCCTGAAGAGGGAAGTTCTCCTTTTCAGCAAAGGCAAGTGTGTAGGGAGGGGATCATATCAGTTCTGGATGTTTTTTTCTCCACCTTCTCCTCCCATGGCTCCATAACCTCAGATTATCTAGGCTGAATGCAATACCCCTTTCTACACAGAGCATCTATACATTCCAGGTTCCAAAACACTCTTGGTTTCTCACATGATGTTCACAGTGCAATTTCTTATAGTTGTTCCTCAACACTGATTTTGGCAAGCTGTTGTTTGGCAGACATAAAAAATGGCCAGCCTAGCCCAGCTAAGAGCAGAAAATTTAAGGTCTATTGCCAGAGACACTGCAGAGTTCAATCAGCTCAGTGTTTGGGACCTTCTAATGCCACTTAATCAATCGTATTTATTGAGCGCTTACTGTGTGCAAAGCACTGTACTAAGCACTTGGGAAGTACAAGTTGGCAACACATAGAGACAGTCCCTACCCAACAGTGGGCTCACAGTCTAGAATCAATCAATCAATCAATCGTATTTATTGAGCGCTTACTATGTGCAGAGCACTGTACTAAGCGCTTGGGAAGTACAAATTGGCAACACATAGAGACAGTCCCTACCCAACAGTGGGCTCACAGTCTAAAAGGGAGAGACAGAGAACAGAACCAAACATACCAACAAAATAAAATAAATAGGATAGAAATGTACAAGTAAAATAAATAAATAAATAAATAAATAGAGTAATAAATATGTACAACCATATATACATATATACAGGTGCTGTGGGGAAGGGAAGGAGGTACGATGGGGGGATGGAGAGGGGGACGAGGGGGAGAGGAGGGAAGAGGCTCAGTCTGGGAAGGCCTCCTGGAGGAGGTGAGCTCTCAGCAGGGCCTTGAAGGGAGGAAGAGAGCTAGCTTGGCGGAGGGGCAGAGGGAGGGCATTCCAGGCCCAGGGGATGACGTGGGCCGGGGGTCGACAGCGGGACAGGCGAGAGCGAGGTACAGTGAGGAGATTAGCGGTGGAGGAGCGGAGGTTGCGGGCTGGGCAGTAGAAGGAGAGAAGGGAGGTGAGGTAGGAGGGGGCGAGGTGATGGAGAGCCTTGAAGCCTAGGGTGAGGAGTTTCTGCCTGATGCGCAGATTGATTGGTAGCCACTGGAGACCTTTGAGGAGGGGAGTAACATGCCCAGAGCGTTTCTGGACAAAGATACTTAACTTACAAAGAAGACTTAACTTAACCTTGGCAATGGTGTCCAAGCATTGCATGTGAAATTGACCAAGACTTTTGATGTGCTGGCAGTATGCATACTTGGAACCAAGGAATACTACACATTGAATTTCACTTCAAGCGTGGTATTTTTCCATTCCACAATGTTTGTTCATTGACACTATCCTTACTGATTAAAACACCCTGGTACATTGCTGAGGTAACATCTGCAATGGCCTAGATTCTGATTCTGAGAGCTGTCAAGTTTCAAGATAAGGTTCCTGATGGTGACCTTTTTCAGCAAGCTTCTTGAAGGCAAAGACCCCATCTATTAACTTTATTGTACTCCCCTAAGTGCTCCATACAGTGCTCTGCATACAGTTAGAACTCAACCGAGTCTATTGAGTGATTTTGTGGGTTACATGCTTGCATTTGTGCCCTTTTTCAATGGAAAAGTAGGCTTCTCTGTTTAAATTCTGACAGTTACTACAACTGATTTTAAGGTCTTCAGTTGAGCCTGAAATTTGATGCCATATTGATGCCACAGGGTCTTATTTTTAAATGTGGTTAATGAACCCAATTTTTAATATTTGGGCAATGAAATATAACTTCAGGTATGTGAAATTTACATGCTATTAAAGTGTCAAATGGTTAGGTCCATTGACTGGACAGATTGGCAGACTGTGAATGGATTTTACTATTCCTCTAGATTGTAATGTCCTACAACTCTGTTGCTTTGGACTTTCCCAAGCGCTTAATTCAGTGCTCTGCTCACAGTTAGCACTCGACTGATTCATTCATTCTCCACTGTGCCTTTTGGATCCCTTGTTAACAAACATAACATGGCAGTGACTAGCTATTTATTTGTATTTTCATTGTTTACTTCAATCATCTAAACATACAGTGAAGATTACTTTAAGGGTGATAGCCAAGTAAAAACAAACAAATGTGTTGGGAAGAGAGTAACTCAAGCACAGAGGTGTGGTAGCTAATAGCAGAAACTGGGCTGACTCTAGGTAACCGTCAATCAAATATTTCTGGAATCAGTCAATCCATGGTATTTATTGTGCACTTACTGTATGCAGGGCACTATATGAAGCGCCTGGGAGAGTACCATAGAGTTGGTAGACACGTTCCCTGCCTACAGGGAGTTCCACCATGTTGAGGGAGAGATTTTAGGGCAAATATTTCTGCTATCATTTTGCTATCTACTTGGCAAATGTTCCTGTCCCCCAGCTTCACGGCTAGTTGGGGAGGATCACATTCAGCACTGTAGGCCCCTAGAAGTACTCGTCCTCAGCCAGGAAGCCTTGGGGAAAACCTATAGAAGTCCTAGATAGGTTGAGCCTCCAAGCTCTCTGCAGTCTGTTCCAAGCAAACTAGAGGTATAAATTTATTTTTCAAATACTAATCAATAGACCACCTTATTTTTTCTCGACAACAGAACCACTTGAAATTACTGGTCATTTCCTCAGTGTGACTGTTCTGAAATGAGTTTCATCTGCCTAACAAGATAAGCCTACATTTGTAGTCCTTGATTAGCTTTAATCTTTCTTCTTACATGCCTCTGCATCAACTGCAACATGTAACTACAAGTCTGTTGGGGCTTGGAAAAGGACAGATCTCTTTGTAACTAAATAGCTTCCAATTTTCAGGAAGAGTGACCTTTTCTGTGTAAATCAAATATAATGAAAAGCAGAGCTGGGCTATTTCCTTGGACATAAGATGTCTATGGTCCAATTTGCATAACCCAAATTACTTAGTGAGTGAGAGCAAAATAACCTATTTTTACTGGGGTATTTCTCTTTCCAAAATTGCAGCCTTTTCAAATGCACAAATTGAGGGAAAAGGCAAACTTAAAAGTAATCATTTAGGTAAAATTACTTTCTTGGACTCAGGCTACACTTAGTTCCCTCATTCTACCATTTTGTAGAGTCCTATTGCCTCCACATTGTAGCAATTGGACAAAGATAGAAAAGGGGTAGATTTGACACTGCTCTGAAAGTCTTTGAGAATCCCAGGAAATCATGCCACTCTAAATAAAATGAAAAGCCGACCTCCAGGCAAGAGGTTCTCATTCATTTAGCAAATTTTTATGGTATTTTTTTTTCTGAGAAGCATGAGGTGGGAAAAGCTTTAGTCTTCAAACATGGAATAGTCAAATAGAAGAACAAAGACACTGTGAAAAGGGGGATAAGGCTCTAACAGTGCCGAAATCACAAGGGTGAAGAACTGGCAAGGGCCACCGACATAATGGACAGCAGCATCAATGATATTTCCATCAGTTTTCTGCTTCTTTAATCCAAATTGGCTATCATAACTGTAATTAATTCCCAGGATAATCACTGCCCTTTATTTCAACCTGGCTGGGAAGAGTGAGCTTAGAAAACCTAAAAGATCTCTTTGTTAAATAAATAAAAAAATACTCAGACAGTGATTTTAAGGCTGTCTCATTTGCAAGTATAGAATCCCTTTGACATATCTTCCAAAATCAGAAAATTTTTCAGCTATATAGGATGGTTTGCAAACAGGGTTCCTTGAAGACCATAGGGTGGACTAAAAAATGTCCAAAATTCAGTGCATCTAGCGTAAAGAGCATGGGACTCACCCACAACTGATGCCATGTGAATGTACGCTTTGTCAGTGTTGTATCTACAGAGGCTTGCTTTGTTTAAAGAATGTTTCCTGATTCTGCCATTGCATTTTAGCCAAAGTGCACACTGAAAACACATGTTCTCGTAGAACTGAGTGTATTCCATATGTTGAGGAAGAACTCAGGCCAATAACTGAGCATCACATACCTTCTTTGTTTCTCAATCTTAGCAGGTCTACTATGTGAGCCCAGGAACATGCCATTTTTCACATGCCACTTTTAGACTGTGAGCCCACTGTTGGGTAGGGACTGTCTCTATGTGTTGCCAATTTGTACTTCCCAAGCGCTTAGTACAGTGCTCTGCACATAGTAAGCGCTCAATAAATACGATTGATTGATTGATTGATTTTTCATGGTTTTATTGGCAGTGGTGATTTCCTTAAGCATTGCAAAATCATGTCTTCATAGATCAGGTGTACTATTCTACATAGAGTGCTATTCTTATTGGAGAAGCAGTGTTGTCTGGTAGGAAGAGCACAAGCCTAGAAGTCAGAAGACCTGGATTGTAATCCCAGCTCTGACACTTGCCTGCTGTATGACCCTGGGCAAGTCACTTCACTACTTTGTGTCTCAGTTTCCTCATCTGTAAAATGGGGAGTCAATATCTATTCTCTCCCCTGCTTAGCGTTTGAGCACTATGTGGGTCAGGGACTGTGTTTGACCCAGTCATCTTCCCCCTACTTAACAATAAGCCACTTGAGGGCAGAGATCATGTCTACCAACTCTACTGTATTGTTATCTACGGTGTGGCCTAGTGGATAGATCATGGGCCTGGAACTCAGAGGCCCTTGGTTCTAATCCCAGGTCTGCCACTTGCCTATTGACCTTGGATAAATCACAATTTCTCTGTTCCTCAGTTTCCTCCTCTGCAGAATACGGATTCAGTACCTGTCAATAATAATAATAATAATGAGAATTATGGTATTTGTTAAGATGTTACTATGTACCAAGCACTGTTCTAAGTGCTGGGGTAGATATAAGGTAACTAGGTTGCCCCACGAGAGGATCACAGTCTTAATTCCCATTTTCCAGATGAGGTAACAGAGAAGTTAAGTGGCTTGCCCAGGGTCACATAGCAGACAAGTGGCAGAGATGGGATTAGAACCCACTTTCTCTGACTCCCAAGCCCGGGCTCTTTCCACTAAGCCACTTGCTCCTACTTAGACTGTGAGTCCCATCTGGGACCTGGTTATCTTGTGGTCAGTCAGCCAGTCAATCATATTTATTGAGTGTTTACACAATGAGCTTACAGTCTAGAGGTAGAGTTTAACATCTCAAGTCTTGTATCTACCCCTGCACTTAGTACAGTATGTGGCATATTGTAAGCACTTAACAAATACCACAATTATTTTAATTGAGTGGTTGGGAAAGTGCTGTGCACACAGTGTGTGCTCAATAAATACCACTGATGGATTGATTGGTGTATTAAGAAGACTACTGAAATGTTATTGCCCTACCTGTATGATTCCCTCTGTATTGAGGATGGTTGTGTTCTGGTCCACATGTCCTCTCCAGGGATGTAAAAAAGCTCTTAGTCTAGTTTTGGCCTTGCTATCTCACCACTTGTCATACAGACTTCTTAGTTATGTTGTATTCCAAGACATGGGCTTTGATAGTCGTCCCTTCTTTCAGGGCCGTATGGATGTACAAGGTTTGATTATGCAGTCCTTCTTTTCATATAAGTAATTATTTGATCTCTGAGTTATTCTCATTAAACCAATCCTATAGAGAAGCAGCGTGGCTCAGTGGAAAAAGCACGGGCTTGGGAGTCAGGGTTCATGGGTTCTAATCCCAGCTCCATCACTTGTCAGCTGTGTGACTTTCGGCAAGGCACTTAACTTCTCTGTGCCTCAGTTACCTCATCTGTAAAATGAGGATTGAGATTGTGAGCCCCACGTGGGACAACCTGATTACCTTGTATCTCCCCCAGAGCTTAGAACAGTGCTTGGCACATAGTAAGCACTTAATAAATACCATCATCATCATTATTATTATTATCATTAGTGTAGAGCTCTGCACAAAGTAGGTGGTTAAAGAATGCTAAAAACCCTGCTGTTGATCCAGTAGAAAGTGCATGGTTCTGGAAGTTCTTTAGTCTGTAAGCTCCTTGTGGGCAGGGAATGTGTCTGTCAACTCTGTTATTTTATAGTCTCCTAAATGCTTACTCCCCTCTCAGGTCACACCTGCAGAGTTTCCAGTACTCTACCAGTCTTGGCTATGAGAGGGAGAGTCAAGCAGAGGCCTATCCATTCTTGGGCAGTGGCTAGCAAGTGGAAGGCAATCTACTACAAGTCAAGCCTCACCCATGCTGGGAAGCAGCGGGATGGGAGAGAGTCAAGGGCAGAGACTCGAGTTTACTGCGTGGAAGGCGGCTATGTTAAACTACTTCCATATTGTTACCAAGAAAACTCTGTGGATCCACTACTGGAATGATTGCAGATGGAGAGCGGGGTATTTTGGGAGTGATGTATCCGTGGTATCACTATGGGTTGGAAACGACTGTGTCTGACCTGATAAACGTGTATGTCCCCCAGTGCTTGACACATAGTAAGTGCTTATCAGATACTATAATTGTTATAATAAGATCGGACACAGTCTCCGACCCCCACAGGGTTTACAATCCAAGTAGAGAGAGCAATTGTCATATACCCATTTTACAGGTGAGGAAACCAAAGCAAAGAGGTTGTGACTTGCCTGAAGTCATACTGCAAGCCAGTCCCATGCTCTTTCCACTAGGCTACGCTCCCTCCCTAAATTTATTTTTCTTTGCAGATCGCAAGAGTGCTCAGGAACTTGGATGGAAGATTCAGGATTATCTGCTTCATTCATTTTTAATACACCCTACGAATTTTACAGCACATAGAACAGTGCTTTGCACATAGTAAGTGCTTAATAAATACCATTATTATTATTATTATTACAGGCCCTAAACTGGGGAAAAAAATCAACTTATCTGAAAGAAATAGCACTGGGGGCAGGCAAGAATTTGAATCCTAATAGAAAATGACTTACCAGGGTAGATTCAATTTTGAGTTTGCTGTTTTTCTGTTCTGGTTGAGAGGATTGCTCTCAGAAGAAAGCTTCTTAGTAGATTCCAGCCTTACTCCCTACCCTCCACTCCCCCACCTCCACAGGATGGGTACTGACAGCACTCAAAAATACCAGACACAGAAAAATGTGTGAAATCACATCTGTTCCACTAGGTGCCCAGGGTAATGAAATGATGTCATAAGCTCTATTCTGTGGAGGGCTGTTGAATGTATTTCTCCTGCAGGACCCCTAACTGCTTCCTTGACCACCGAGCCTTTGCGTTCCCCTCTTCGGTTCCTGTGAGCACAGGGGCTATTCCCGAGCTGTGGAACTTGGCAGCTGGTTTCACGGCAGAGTGAGGCCATAATTTATAACTAAAATACCAGACCTAAAGCCACCCGGTGCCAGGAAGTGGACTGGCCAGCTGAAACTGAACTGTCTGGGATAAAACCAGATGAATGGCTTCTCTACCACACCAGCTGGAGGAGAGATAAGGTAGGAGACAGAAAGAACCTCTGCCTCTGGCCAAGAAGAGGGTCTTTAGGGTGTTTCATGGCAATGTGCCGGTCCTCTCCTGGCCTATCCCATCACTGAAGATGGCACCACCATACTTCCCATCTCACAAGTGTGTAACCTTGGCATTATGCTTGACTCCACTCTCTCATTCAACCCACGTATCCAATCTGTCACCAAATCCTGTTAGTCTCACCTTCATAACATTGCTAAAATCCACACTTTCCTCTACATTCAAACTGCTACCACATTTATACAATCACTCATCCTATCTAGCCTAGATAACAGCATTGGCCTCCTTTCTGACCTTCCAACCTCCTGCCTTTCCACAACTGCAGTCCCTACTTCACTCTGCTGCCTGGTTTATCATTCTACAGAAATGTTCAGGACATGTCACCCCCTCCTCAAAAATCTCCAACGGTTGCCTATCCACCTCCATATCAAACAAAAATTCCTTACCATTGGCTTTAAAGCACTTCATCACCTTGCCCCCTCATACCTCACCTCGCTTCTCTTCTATAATCCAGCTCACACACTTCACTCCTCTGGTGCTAACCTTGTCACTGTACTTCGATCTTGCTTGACTCGCTGCCAACCCCTGGCCTATGTCCTACCTCTGGCCTGGGATGCCCTCCCTCCTCAAATTCGCCAATTACTCTCCCTTCCCTTCAAAGTCTTACTGAAGGCACATCTCCTCCAAGAGGCCTTCCCAGATTAAGTCCCACTTTTCCTCATCTTCCACTCCCTTCTGCATCACCCTGAATTGCTCCCTTTACTCTTTCCCGCCAACATAGCACTTAAGTATATATCTATAATTCTTTATATTGATGTCTGTCTCCCCCCCCCCCCACACACACCCCAGTATAGACTGTGAGCTTGTTGTGGGCAGGGATTGTCACTCATTAGTGCTGTACTATACTTTCCCAAGTGCTTACTGCAATACTCTGGAGTTTCTATACTCCTTCTATACTGAGAGGCAGCAAGACCTATTAGAAAGAGTCTAGTCCTGGAGTAAAGAGACCTGAGTTCTAATCCATACTCTTCCACTTCCCTGCCCTGTCACCTTGGGTAAGTCACCTTCTCTGTGGCTCAGTATCCTCATCTGCAAAATGGAAATTAAATTTCTATATTCTCCCTTCTTCTCAGAATGTGAACCTGTCTGATGCAAATTTGGAAGCTTCCAGCTCAAAACAAGGGAAATTAGTCTAAGATGAAATATTCTGCACCCAGTTCAATCAAAATAAAAAGCTACAAGTCCTTTAGGGATAAATCATCCTCCTGTTGTCTCAGTGCTTAGTACAGTGCTGGGCACATAGCACTTGTTATTATCTTGGTAAGTGGAAGAGATTAGATTGAGTTCAGTTTGATATGGGAACCCTAGGCCATGGAAACTAAGAACGGTATCCCTTCTAGACTGTGTGCCCATTGTTGGGTAGGAATTGCCTCTATTTGTTGCCAAATTGTACTTTCCAAGCATTTAGTACAGTGCTTTGCACACAGTAAAAGTGCTCAATATGACTGACTGAATGAATGTTCTGCACACAGTAAGCGCTCAATAAATATGAATGAATGAATGTTTTGGGACTACTGAGTTCCATCAACAGCACGCCACTTGTCAGCTGTGTGACTTTGGACAAGTCACTTCTCTGGGTCTCAGTTATGTCATCTGTAAAATAGGGATTAAGACTGTGAGCCCCACATGGGACAACCTGATTACTTTGTATCTATCCCAGCACCTATAACAGTGCTTGACAACATAGTAAGCACCTAATACCCTGATTATTATTACTTTTATTATTATTATCATTTTCAATTCTGCAGGAGAGCTATT
This sequence comes from Tachyglossus aculeatus, assembly GCF_015852505.1. NCBI lineage: Eukaryota > Metazoa > Chordata > Mammalia > Monotremata > Tachyglossidae > Tachyglossus > Tachyglossus aculeatus. The sequence goes on along the minus strand of NC_052101.1, from coordinate 98,773,362 downwards.
CACTGATGCACTGGACTTTTTTTTCATTAACCGAGGGTCTTGGTCCCTACCTCCATTTATGTCTGGGCCAAGAGAAAGCAGGATGAGGACAAGGCAACTGTCACAGGACCGGTTCCAAGCAGAACATGGTGCTGGCAGAGGCAAACCAAGCTATAACCTGGGGAAGTCAAGTAGCTGAGGTGTAAACTCCATCCTGGAATGGAGAGACCTATGCATCCGGCTAAGGACCTTCTCTGGCCCCCACAAAGCACTGCTAACAAGCAGGAAACTCAATCCTACAGCCTAGGTTAGGGACAGTAGCAGAGGCAAGTATCTGGGAGCCGTTCTCATCCTGCTCTGGAATCTGCGCGACTACCGAGAGGTCGAAACATTCCCACCTCAAACTGGGGCTTCAACACCCATTGTCTTGCAAAGGGCTGGTGCAAATCCAGTGGCAAAATAATCAAAATGCTTGAAACTGATGAAGCCTATTCAAGCCTATCGGGAAAAACTAGCTGTTTTTAGGAAAACAGACTTTAGGTGTTATCATATGCATTGTCATTTCACCTTTCAGAAGTGATTAAAATTAATACAAATCCAAATCAGCCTGAGGACAACTTAAGTTGGGGTTACAAACTTCATGCTGGTGTCAATGCCAATGGAAGAATGCAAATGAATTTCACCATCTAATGTAGCCATCACAGCTACTGAAGCAGCAGCTCTGGACTCTAGAACTTGAAACAGGGTACTCAGTGGCCTGGGAATGTTAAGTCTGGGGAGACTGAATAGTTGGGCTTCTGTGCTTAAGGGTATTCTTTTGTCCATTAAGAAAGCAGAAAAGCCTCAGAGATCCTGAGTGCCTTTTTCCCAATTGGAAGCAAATTTGGTGTCTCCAGGTTCATACTTGTTCTATCAGTAATTCATTGCAGTTTTGAAATCCATAAGGTTACTTCACAGAAAATACCTCTTAAAACTTTTGGCTCCAAAAGAAAAGATAACAAATGATTCACATTCATGTCCGTTTCATGGTAGCCATGATTTTAATAAAATAAAAAATAGCACTTTGAAAAGGCTTATTATCCAGGTTTTTCCTCAATCCAAAAGTCAGCAAAGACTGGTTTTATTTGTTCAAACACAGCCCATATTACCATGGCATATTTCTCAGGGGCAAAGTTATGGAGGAGAATGTTTACCACCTAAGAGAAGGCATGATACAAATTGATAGCAGACGGTTCCTTTGAGGTTTGTTTTGTTCTGTTGTTCTTGATGATTTTCACACTGTATTATGAGCTTCATGACAGAGGAGCCATAATTTCCTTTCCGCAGAGCAAATAACAGATTGACAACATTGTTCTTTCTTGCAAATTGTGCTTTCTATCAGAGTTTAGGTGGACCGAAAGCAAACCATGTTCAACCAAATGGATCAAATAATGATTCCATCTTGCTGAGAATCAGGAAGCAAAACTCAAACCAGAATTCATAAGTGATGCTGACTCTTATTTGTGGCCCTGGGTATTCAAAGGCAATGCCACTGAGGGTGAAATTTACCTGGGAATGTTAAGTATTCCTGAAAAAAATCAAAGCTGCATTAACAGCCCCTGTTCAACATTCCTTACAAGACCATTACCAATTACATGAACATGCTTGCTGATTTTGAATTTTCCTCTTCTTCTCATGATCCTCTTGAAGCTTCTGCTCCAAATGGCACTCTCCTTTCTTAAATTGCAATACACCAGTCACAACTGCCTCTCAATACTCAGTTGTCATGACGTTTTGCCTGGAACTGGGATTCTCTTCACTTTTAAAGTATTCCCTCCATTCCTTCTGCTTTTGGTTGCCCCAGTTTAGCTCCCTAAACAATAGCTGTCCGGGAATTGCGTGGTCACTCATTATCAAAAATTACCATGGAATAAAAACAGTCTAGTAAGCTATGCTTACTTTGGGGACCTAAACAACAAAAAAAGAGTCTTGCCATTTGACTGCTTCATACATCTGTGCAGAACACTGTACTAGGCAGTTGGCAGCTATGGCACACAATTCACACTGAGAAGCAGTGTGGCTCAGTGGAAAGAGCACGGGCTTTGGAGTCAGAGGTCATGGGTTCGAATCCCGGCTCCACCAACTGTCGGCTGTGTGGCTTTGGGCAAGTCACTTCACTTCTCTGCACCTCAGCTACCTCATCTGTAAAATGGGGATTGACTGTGAGTCCCCCGTGGGGCAACCTGATCACCTTGTAATCTCCCCAGCACTTAGAACAGTGCTTTGCACATAGTAAGTGCTTAATAAATGCTATCATTATTATTATTATTGAAATCCTCAAGAAGTTTAACCTGGTGTCTGTGGTGGATTCAGGTCGCACAACAACATAAGAGTTTGGGCAGTACTATAATTCAATTTAGTCCAGAGTTTGATGTCATGAGGAACTCTGACAGTTTTCCAAAAGAAATGCTAAGCTTCTTGACAATGTTTTCTCCTTTTCGTATAACTACATCTTTGTATAGTTTGCCCAGGTGGCAAAATTCTAGTTCTGCATTCAGTTGTGTATGCTAAAAATAAACCAATGGTATTTGGTAATCACTGTATGCAGAGCACTATACTGAGCACTTGGGATAGTATAATACAATGGAATTGGTAGACATGATCCTGCCCACAAGGAGCTTACAGTCTAGCTGGGGAGCCAGACATTAAAATCAATTACAGATATGGGAAGAATATAAGGCTATGGTACATAAGTGCATGTGGGTTTCTCTGACACAGTCTGGTACAGTATCTAGATTCAGGCATTCTCTTCCCCAAATGCCCATGGATCTGTAAAATTTCCTCCCCTTGATTTTACTCTGTCCTTATGGTGAAATCAGCTAGACACAACTTGTACTTCCCAAGTGCTTAGTACAGTGCTCTGCACACAGTAAGCGCTCAATAAATATGACTGAATGAATAAGCAAAAAGTCTTGAAAATCATAATCTAATTTGGTTTTGTTTTTTTCACTCTCTGCATAAGGCTATGTCTACACTTGTCTTAACTTTTGCTGTTGAGTCATTTCCCACCCATAGCGACACTACATTCACATCTCTTCCAGAATGCCCTGCTCTCCATCTGCAATCATTCATTCATTCAATCATATTTCTTGAGCGCTTACTGTGTGCAGTGTACTGTACTAAATGCTTGGAAAGTACAATTCAGCAACATAGAGAGACAGTCCCTCTCCAACAGCGGGCTCACAGTCTAGAAGGGGGAGGCAGACAGCAAAACAGAACAAGTAGACAGGTGTCAATACCATCAAAATAAACAGAATTATAGATATATACACACCATTAATAAAATAGAGTAATAAATATGTACAAATATACACAAGTGCTGTGGGGAGGGGAAAGGGGTAGGGCAGAGGGAGGGAGTGAGGGTGATGAGGAGGGGAGGAGGAGGTGAAGATAAGGGGGTCTCAGTCTGGGAAGTCATCCTGGAGGAGTTGAGCTCTCAGTAGGGCTTTGAAGGGAGGCAAAGAGCTAGTTTGGCAGATGTGTGGAGGGAGGGCATTCCAGGCCAGAGGTAGGGTGTAGGCCAGAGGTAGGATGTAGGCCAGAGGTCAATGTCAGGACAGGAGAGAATGAGGCACAGCGAGGAGGTTAGCGGCAGAGGAGCAGAGTGTGTGGACTGGGCTGTAGAAGAAAGAAGGGAGGTGAGGTAGGAGGGGGCTAGGTGATGGAGAGCTTTGAAGCCAATAGTGAGGAGTTTTTGCTTCATGCAAAGGTTGATAGGCAACAACTGGAGATTTTTGAGGAGGGGAGTGACATGCCCAGAGCGTTTCCATACAAAGATAATCCGGGCAGCAGAGTGAAGAATGGACTGAAGTGGGGAGCGACAGGAGAATGGGAGATCAGAAAGGAGGCTGATGCAGTAATCCAGTCGGTATAGGATGAGAGATTGAACCAGCAAGGTAGCAGTTTGGATGGAGAGGAAAGGGCAGATCTTGGTGATGTTGCAGAGGTGAGACCAGCAGATTTTGGTGACAGATTGGATGTGTGGGGTGAATGAGAGAGTGGAGTCAAGGATGACACGTAGGTTGTGGGTTTGTGAGACAGGAAGGATGGTAGTGCCGTCCACAATGTTGGGAAAGTCAAGGGAGTCGGTCAGGAAACGACCTGCAATTGTTCTGGTAGTGTATCCATAGGGTTTTCTTGGTAAGAATACGGAAGTGGTTAACCACTGACACCTTCCGCACAGTAAACTTGAGTCTCTGCCCTCGACAGTCTCCCATGCCGCTGCTGCCTAGCATGGGTGAGTTTTGACATGTAACAGATTGCCTTCCACTCGCTAGCCACTGCCCAAGCTAGGAATGGAGTGGGAAGGCCTCCGTTTGACTCTCCATCCTGTAACCGAGACTGGTAGAGTACTGGAAACCCTGCAGGTGTGACCCCAAGAGGTGATGTCTACACTACCAGAGAGAGAATCATAGTGATGACTTGCCACTGTCACATTCTGTATAGCACAATTCCTTATATAGACTGGCCCCTTAGCAAGGGCAAATTCATGCAGAAAGGTGAAAATATTCAATTGCTACACTGTGAAATTGGTTTCATATATCATAGTATTTTCAGTAGAGAGGATTTTAATTCAGAAGCTCATATCAGGAAGAGGGGGTTCTTTTTATGCAAGTAAATACTGACTACAACGATTAGGCGTGTACCATTCATTCATTCAATCATATTTATCGAGCACTTACTGTGTGCAGAGCACTGTACTGAGCGCTTGGGAGAGTACAATATAACAATAAACAGACACATTCCCTGCCCACGATGAGGTTACAGTCTAACATGTTATAGGGTGAACCCGCCAGGGCTCACACCTACCTCAAAGACACTCATCTCCTGCTGCCAGGATGGGATTTAGGACCAAAAATTTCCCCAAAGCATTTCCAGCCCTATGAACCTTCATGCCTTTTCCTCACCCCCTTGATTCATTCATTCATTCATTCAATGGTATTTATTGAGTGCTTACTGTGTGTAGAGCACTTACTAAGCGCTTGAGCACTGTACTAAGCGCTTGACTGGAGTTACATTCAAAAGAGCACAGGCTGGGAAGTCAGAGGATCTGGATTCTAAACCCGGTTCTGCCACTCACCTACTATGTGATCTTGGGCTTCTCAGTTAACTTTTCTGTGCCTCAGTTTTTTCATCTGTAAAATGGGGATTCAATACCCTTTCTTCCTCCTACTTAAACTGTGAACCTCATGTGAGACTGGGACTGTGTCTAACCAAATTAACTTGTTTCTTCTCCAGTGCTGAGAACACTGTTTAATACATAGTAATCTCTTAGCAAATCCCATGACTATTATTTCAATATTCCAGACAAGTTCCCAGCATCACACTCTGCACACCCTTCTCGTCACCTGATGAAGTATTGCAGGACTTAAGTGCTCCACCAGGGCAAGTTTACACAATGTGGAAAAATCACATTGAAACTTTTTTTTTTTGGTGGTATTTGTTAAGCACCTACTATGTGCCAAGCACTTTAATAAGTGCTGGGGTAGATGCAAGCTAAATTTAAGTTACTGTGACTGAATGCAGAATATACAGACTTTAATTAATAGCTTTATGGCATTCATCATGTTTCACCAAGGCAAATAATCATGTAGTTTTTCTTCAAGTATTCTAGGTAATTTACATTTCTAATCATTTTTCTCCTCCTACCTCTTAATGGATGCTATTTATTTCAGGTTTCCTATAACCTCTTATATTAGCAACATCTTAAATAGCAGCCCTCATATAGGTTAAATGAAAAAGAGGTGTAGAGCACTTTAGTTTTTGTCACCAAATTGTTTCAGCTTCTCTTTCTTCTATTCCTTTATTGCAGTACAGTAAGAGAAAGGTTGGAAATTCAAGTTCCCAGATTTGTTCTTAAACCTATTTTGAATTAATTGGGATAAAATTTCAATTCATATTTGATCAGCTTTCATTTCATTTTATTGCCCTCCTGTCTAGAAAAGGACAGATTCTGGCATGCTGACAACTAAACTATTGCATGAAGAAGTGTTTGAATTGGGTTCCCCACATTTGGTTTACAAGTGGCATTAGGAAAATCCATATTCTTAATGATATCCTACCATTTTGCCATGTTTGGAACAAAGAAGCTCTCAACAGAGAGACAGAATAATATTATTATCATTAATAACAGCAATGATAATGTTTGGCAGTTGGAACAAAATATTTACTGGTTATTAAATAATAAAATATTGCAGTTGTTTGTTCCATGAACTCATGCTACATTTTGTTTAATTAAATCTAAATTTAAAAAGTAATTACTTATCAGGGAGCTCCCCAAGAACTGAAAAACATTTTTTTATACACCCTATTCTACAGTGTTCCATTTGAGTTTTCTTGATTTGTCACATACTCTTACATTTTCAGCTTCTAGTTATTATGAGTTGAAGCAAATACAACAATTGAGGTACTTCATTATTAACCATATTCCCACTTTGAACAAGAGTGGATAATTCAGAGCTCATTTGCAAAGATTCTAGCGTTTTCTTAACTTGGATCCCCATTTTATTTCTCTTTGTTCCTTCGTGAGATAATCTTCTTCATAATCCATTACTTGATTTTTCTGAAGCTGACTGTAGCTTTGCTGTGTCAACTCTGCTCCCAAACATTTCAAAATTGTGACTAAAGAACAGTGAATGTAATATGAAGGTATATTTTATTCCTTAGGTAACTATGCAAAATGCTTTTTCTTTAAAATCCAACGCAACCTTATTTTGGCCATGTCTGGGCATATGTGGAAAATGATATCCCTGTAGAAAATTCTGGCTTCAGTCTAAATCTGTAAGGTGCAAACCTAGGTTAAGGCTCAATCTAATGTAACTAAGGATTGGGCAGTACCGACAGGATAAGCAGTTGAAAGACTAGCATTTGAGTTTATCCTATTGGCCTAAAGTTGCAACTGGGGTGTCCCAGACAAAGGATGTAATACAAACAGAAAAACAAAAGCAAGCTCATCCAAATTATCATATATAAAACAAAAAAATTGAAAACCTAACTCAGAAGTCAATTGTCAAGAAATAAATATTCTAATATTCTGTCATACATCATTTAATTGTCTGAACCATCACTGATTTATCCCTTAAATCCAAGTGCTGGCCCTCATCCTTGCCAAAATCCTAAATGCAGCAACAGTGGATTCTTTTAGAGATTAGGCTCCTGCAAGATTCATTGTGATTTTTAGAAACATTGATGATTTTTTTTTATTGTTTTCTGGTGTTTGGTTTGAGGTGCTTTGTTGCCTCCCCTCTATTGGACTCCAAGCCCATAGAATTGTCCATATAGCTGGCAGCGATAGCTGGCTTATTAGGGTTACTGGGAAAGAGCCCTGAGAGAAATTTGGGGGACCACTAGATATTCCCAAAAATGCAAAGCTGAGGAACAGAAAGAAGTTGCATTTCAAAGTAGATCAAAAGAGGAAGTTAGACCCAAATTCAAATGACCGTACACACCTAAATACACAAGCATCTAGAAGCATACAATCTCTTACAATTTACTGTTTCTTATATATGCTTAGAGAAGCAACGTGGCTCAATGGAAAGAGCATGGGCTTGGGAGTCAGAGGTCATGGGATCTAATCCTAACCCCGCCACTTGTCAGCTAGTCACTTAACTTCTCTGTGCCTCAGTTACCCCATCTTTAAAATGGGGATGAAGACTGTGAGCCACACGTGGGACAACCTGATCACCTTGTATCCCCCCAGGGTTTAGAACAGTGCTTGGCACATAGTAAGCCCTTGACAAATACCATTATTATTATTATTATTGTATGATCACACCAATTTCTCAGAAGTTGGACAATACCTACAAGCAGCACATAGCAAGATCTTCTGCTAGACTATCAGACAGTTCCACAGCAAGGCAGGCTGAGAATGAATCTGGGGAGCGGGGGGGCAGAGAGAGAGACAGAGAGAGAGAGCAGAGCAGAATGAGTTGGGGAGTTGAGTGATTAATTAGAAAGGCTTTGAAGATGGTGAGAGCAGTGGTCTACTGGATGTGAAAGGAAAGAAAGCCCCAGGCTGAAAGGAGTGTGTGAGCAAGAGGTTGATGGCGAGAAAGATGAGAAAGAGGTACAGTGGGTTGGTTGACTTGAAAAAAGTGAAGCATTATAATAATGGCATTTGTTAAGCACTTACTATATGCCAAACACTGTTCTAAGCACAGGGTTAGATACAAGCTAATCAGGCTGTCCCATGTGGGGCTCACAGTCTTAATCCCCATTTTATACATGAGGTAACTGAGGCACAGAGAAGATAAGTGACTTACCCAAAGTCACACAGCTGACAAGTGGTGGGGCAGGATTAGAACCCATGACCTCTAACTCCCAAGCCTGTGCTCTTTCCACTAAGCCATGCTGCTTCTTCACGTAAGCATGTAAGTTATGTTGTAGCAGAAGATAAGCATGGGAGAGCTGATTGCTTTAAAAACAATAGTAGTTTCAGCTTGATGGAGTAAGGAATGGGCAACCATTGGAGGATTTTGAGGAGTGAGACCAGCAGAGTAAAATGTGGTCTGGAGAGGTTGGAGGCAGGGAGGTCTGTGAGGAGGCTGACCCAATCGTTGACTTGGGATTTGAAAAGTGTTTGGACTAGTGTGGTGGCAGTTTGAAAGGAGAGGAAGGAGGCAGCTTCTAGAGATGTCACGCAGAAAGACTGACAAGATTTGGTGACTGACAGAATATGAGGACTGAATAATGCCAAGGTTGCAGGCCTGAGAGATGAGGAGGATGGTGGTATTATCAAAAGTAAACAAAAGTAAGAAAGCAAAGATCAACTCTAAAGATAAAAAAATAATAATGGCATTTATTAAGCACTTACTATGTGCCAAGCACTGTTCTAAGCACTGGGATGATAGCTGCACTGTTGCCTGTATCCTATTTTCCTTCTCTACTAAAGAGTTTAAATGATAGCTGGGAAAATCCTTACTATAAGAAGATGTGGAAGTATTTTTGGTTATGTTAGATCACATTTTTTACTGCCTGACCTATTTTATAATCCACGGCACACCATTGCTCTAATCCAGTACAAATTTGTAAACAATCAAAAGTGTGGAAAAGACATTTTGGGAACATTACCTTGAATATAATCGCCTGCTATAGACTGAGCTCCATTTGGACATTGAATATTTCAGGCTTCTCTTTGGCATAAATTATCCAGGTATTTTAGCTCAATAATAATTTTTTGACTCAAATACCATTTTAAACATTATGGATCTGAAATTGTGATTTTAGGCCTGTCATTCAGATAATCTAGCTAGATTCAGACATTGATAGGTGCTGAATTTTATCTTAGTTATTTCCATGGATTTTATTTTCTTGGACTTGTACATCATTCTTTGTTCTGATAGAGACTTTTTCCAGCTTTACTTTTCAATGTCTCATTTGGTATTAATATTGCACTCAGGAAACCCTTTCTAAATTATATTTGTTGCCTCAGGTTTTGCTGGACGAAAACCAACCAGCTAATCAT